>NC_047106.1:48584557-49250807 GCF_902500255.1 Thalassophryne amazonica
TATTTTAGCTGTTATATAAATAATAAATACAAATGTTTTACATTCTTTCAATAGAACAAATATTTAATTCGGTGAAAGCTGGAACATACCATTCAATGAGGCTTTGCCTTTTACATTCGTTATTTGTATAACAACTGTCAGTGTTGCGAACAACATCAAAAAACAGCAGAACTGAGTAAACGGAGGCTAAAATTAAACTATCCCATTTCAAAGCCACCCTTGTGAAGAGTCTTAGTGGAACAAAATCCATTTACTCTGTCGAGAGTAGCCAATTAAGAAAAAAAACCCTAAAAGAAAAAAACAAAACCAGAGTTGACACTTACGAAGAGGTATTACTTTCTCATATACAGTGGGATGTAAAAGTTTGGGCACCCCTGATGATTTCCATGATTTTCCTTTATAAATCATTGGCTGTTTGGATCAGCAATTTCAGTTAAACATATCATATAGCAGACAAACACAGTGATATTTGAGAAGTAAAATGAAGTTTATAGGATTTACAGAAAGTGTGCAATATTTCTTTAAACAAAATTAGGCAGGTGAATAAATTTGGGCACCCCAACAGAAAAAAATAAATAAAAAAATCAATATTTAGTAGATCCTCCTTTTGAAGAAATAACAGCCTCTAAACGCTTCCTATAGCTTCCAATGAGAATCTGGATTGTGGTGTTAAATTAACACTGCCAGTGAACATATGGTCCCACTCTGACCAGAGTAGGACTATATGTTCGCTGGCAGTGTTAATTTAACAATGTCAGTGCTAGTTTTACACTGGTGAATTTACTGTGTATTTTGGACCATTCTTCTTTACAAAACATCTCAAGTTTGTTGGTTTCCGAGCATGGACAGCCCACTTAAAATCGCACCACAGATTTTCAACAATATTCAGGTCTGGGGACTGAGATGGCCATTCCAGAACATTGTACTTCTTCCTCTGCATGAATGGCTTCGAAGATTTTGAGCAGTGTTTAAGGCCCCTTCACACATAGTGTAAATATGTACAACTCCAGGGCGACACCCATCGGAGCAGCTGGTATGTGCTCACCATGAAACATCATGCCAATGGGCAGGCGTGCACAATGCTGATTCAGTGGTTCGTCCACGCGGGAGCAGTGTCACCAGCTGCGTGATGTGGTTACAAGAAAAAAAAAAAAAACATAAAAAAAATTCATGTTGCGAAGATTCCACGCACGCGGAAACACAGCAGCTTTTCCCCAGCTGCATAACCACATTGCACAGCTAAAGAAAAAAAAAAAGTCACCCACGGGATTCGAACCTGCACCTTCCAAAAGCTCTGATTGCACCCAGAAACTTTACCAAGTGAGCTACCATCACTGTTCTGTAAAACGTGCTGAACATTGTATTAAATCCCTCTCATCAAGCGAGCAACACAAATACGATCCGTCTGTTCCTCTGTAGATGACCCATGGTCACTGACATACAGTCATGTAATCACATGAATGAGAAGCAGTTCGCTCGTCTCATTCATGTCCACATCTGCTGGCGTGTGTCCTGCCAACACGCATGTCTTTTGGACAACGCACCGCAGGACAGCGCGTCATGTGGAACAGAACTCACGTGGGTGACGTGACAGTCAGATTGCCTGCTGCGTGTTATGATCTGCGTTTCAACCTGGGGACAGCTTGTCCATGTACGTGCCATGCGCACTCACTTGCTGCAGCCCATCGCCACAGTGATATATGTTTTAATCTTGTCCACTTGATGGCAGCAAACAGACACGCGTGTCACAGTGGTCACTTGTTAGTCCATGTCCGTCCAAACACAGTACTGTCCAGCTGGGATGTCCAGAACAACAGATCTCCACGGCCGCTTCTGTCATAGCCAGACCTCCTGTCAGTTCAGCGCACACACCAAAGCCACACTCGTGGGGCACTTAGACAAATTTCACTGCGAGTACGACAGTGATTGTCTGCAGACTGTTGTTGTGCCAAGAGTGCAAATGGCCACACATTTTCTAAGTGTCATGTGAGCGGTGTTAGATATTCATGAGTGTCACCTGGAATTTGGCTGACACCTGCCGCGAGAGTGTTCGATGGACTTGCACAGCACACACACTGCCTTTCAGATGCTGGTGTGCGCAAATAGGTGTAGCAACAGGTGTACGAGGCATTGAAAGCAGCTAAGAAATGACATGGTTTGCATATGATTCCTGCTTCATGCGCACTTAATGTGCAATTCAACCAAATTAGCACTATGTGTGAAGGGGCCCTTAGGGTCATTGTCTTGTTGAAAGATCCAGCCCCGGTGCAACTTCAACTTTTTCACTGATTCATGAACATTGTTCTCAAGCATCTGATGATATTGACTGGAATCCATGTGACCCTCAACTTTAACAAGATTCCCAGTACCTGCACTGGCCACACAGCCACACAGCATGAAGGAACGACCTCCAAATTTTACTGGAGGTAGCAAGCATTTTTCTTGGAATGCTGTGTTCTTTTTCAGCCATGCATGCACCGCTTGTTATGTCCAAATAACTCAATTTTAGATTTATCAGTCCACAACACCTTATTCCAAAATGAAGCTGACTTGTCCAAATGTGCTTTAGCATACCTCAAGTGATTGTTTGTGGCGTGTATGCAGAAAAGGCATCCTCTGCATTCCTCTCTCATCCAGCATCTCCTTGTGCAAAGTGTGCTGTATAGTTGAACGATGTACAGAGACACTATCTGCAGCAAGATCATGTTGTATAGGTCTTTGGAGCAGGTTTGTGGGTTGACTATGACTGTTCTCACCATCCTTCTCTTCAGCTTATCTGAGATTTTTCTTGGCCTGCCACTTCGGGCTTTAACTAGTACTGTGCCTGTGGTCTTCCATTTCCTCACCATGTTCCTCACAGTGGAAACTGACAGCTAAGATAGCTTTTTGTATCCTCCCCCTAAACCATGATGTTGAACAATCTTTGTTTTCAGGTCATTTGAGAGTTGTTTAGAGGGTCCCATGTTGCCACTCATTAGAAGAGATGCAAAGAGGAGAAACATTTGTAAATGGCCACCTTAAATACCCTTTCTCATGATTGGATTCATCTGTGTAAGGTGGTCAATGGTTAATGAGCTTACCAGTCCAATTTTCAAATAATTAGTGCTAAATGTATGTGCCCAAATTTATGCACCTGCCTAATTGTTTAATTAATTTTGCACACTTTCTGTAAATACTAGAAACTTAATTTCACTTTTCGAATATCAGTGTGTTCATCTGCTATATGATATATTTAACTGAAATTTCTGATCCAGACACCCAATGATTTATAAAGGAGAATCATGAAAATTATCAGGGTGCCCAAACTTTTGCATCCAACTGCAAACATGTGAAGCTCACAGTTGAACGTAATCTAGTTTATAGTGTGGTGATGTAACATGCTTGGTTTGTGCCATGCAATGTGTGCACTAACAACTATGGCACAGTGTAGCATATCTCTGGTTGTGCCAATAGTGTGGTTATGCCTGTAGTTAACTTTAGTACAACTGTGGCAGTTACAGAAAACCTTCCTGTCCTGTAACTACATGTATGATAATGGCTCCATGGAAAAGCAAGGGATTATCAAAGATTTTTATCAAAGACATTTCCCCCCAGGAGGGTGTGTGTGTGTGTGTGTGTGTGTGTGTATATGAGCTTTTGACAAGATAGCAGGAGTTAGTGTGCACGCTGACATCCACAAAATGTCTCGTAAACTCAGAGGTGTTATCAGGTTCCAAAAACAGCATTTTCAGTTTCGAAATGTTTTTTTTTTTCTTGCTAGCTTTTACATAATATATGACAAAGTGGTTATATTTGAACACAAGCAAAACTGAATTAGCAGCTAGCTAGACCAGCCACTGATGCCACGTACTCTGATTGGCTGTCACCCCCCCCCCCCCCAAAAAAACCAAAAAAAACAAAACAACAAAATGAAACAGAATGTGCCTTTATAATCTCTTAAAATAGGTCAAGGTTAGCCATCTCTGAACTTATCCAAGGTATGTGTCCCAAGACTGGACTTATGCTGAGCACAGACAGATGGATGCAAATTCTTTGCAATAACCAATGACCATATTTGATGGCCACGAGTAATAAAACCAGGGTTCTAGCTAGAACCATTTTAGTGCTGGGTAAATTGTTTGATCACAGGTCATTGCCGGGGGTGCAGGAGCCCCCAGTGGGCGTCAAGGGAGCAGAGACCCCTGAAGCTATAAGAGTTTATACCTCTAAAACGTTATTTGCAAGTCCTATTTTAACCAATTTTGAGTTGTTTTAGATCCACTGAAAGCAAGAATAATAGAGAAAAAACATGCCATTTATGTTGTAATATTTGTAATACCAAAGTTCATTTTAAAATGTTTCTGTCAAAGTCTAAGTTAATAAAATAAATAATGTTGAAAATGTTAAAAACACATTAATATTTGAAGGGCATCAGAGATTGCCTTGGGGTGCACCTGCTGGAATCGTATATTCAGCAGTGGCAGGAAGTCAGTCTTCACTATCATCATTTTCCTTGCCTGTTGTACGTCGACAGCAAGTAGTTTCTCCATTCTATTCCACAATGTCCTTGGAGCCATAACATCAAATAGCACCTGTTTCTGGAGGTTGTCATGAAGGTTGGGTCATGACTGAAAGAACTAGATCCTCCAATAGAGATAGGATGAGAAGCTCAGTCATTCGTGAGGAGCTCGGAGATGAGCTGCTGCTCCTTGGCATTGAGAAGAGCCAGTTGAGGTGGTTTGGGCATCTGGTAAGGATGCCTTCTTCTTCTTTCATCCAGTGAAACAGGCAGAGTTTTTCTGTCGTGACAGTTTTTTTTCCAACATGTCTGAGTGGGACTGCATTACTTAAAAAAAAAACAACAACAAAACAATATAATCACTAATTGTCTTGTTTGAACAAAAGCTGAGGCTCCTCTCCCTCCTCCTGCTGCTCCTCACTCTCACTGTCTCGCTCTTACTGTCAAGGCGGTTTTCCTCTAAACGTTTTGGAAACGGGAGCCTTTAAACTGTAAAATAAAAGGTAAAATTCTGAATGTATCAGCATCTACAAACATTGACACTCTGGATTATTTTAATGAAACATTTTAATTGAGTTTTTTTTAAGTCAGAGTGGAGAGAGATGCTGTTGCATCTCCATTCTGATCTGCTTTCAGCGATCACTGATCTCTCTGCCATTTGCAGCAAAGATATGAAGAAAATGAGAAATCTATTTCTTATTTCTTTAATTATTTGGTTGAACTTGGAAAATAAAATAAAATACAACACTATAAGCTTGAAATACAATCAAATTGGCACATTTTTCAGCAACATTTCAGTACATTTTTTGGAAAATCCGTGCTGAGTGGGAGAGGAAATTTGCAGTACTGGGAAGTACCACCCGGCGCCACCCACTGTAGCTAGAACCCTGAATAAGACCAAGGCACAATGAGGGATTATCCTTGTCCACCAGAGACACCCCCTCTGACCCTCTAAATTTTTCCATGGTGAGAATAAGGTTTTAATCCATGAGCTTCCACAATACATATCTGTTAAAGTGAGACGGGGGCCAAAAAGGTGCTCCATTTGTGACATTGTTGAGGTATGTTTTAATATTTATCATGCATCCTCCATGTTTCTTATACTGGGATTTTGGGAAATCATTTAACGTGTGGAGCTCACACTCAACCTGTGATGGCTAATTGTGCCAATATCACTTCAACTAACAGGAAAGATGAAATTGGATTCCCAAGCAGCTTTGTGTGCATGTTGCTGCTGGCAAATTCTGATAACGGGAACTTTATTTTCTTTCGTGTTTCCTATTTCTCTCCCCTTTTATCCTGTTCTAACATATGCACCTCTACCACACACCCCCGACCACAGGTGCAGGACTCTGAAATGACAATTTGCTCATAAAGGTTCCAAAGGCAAAACGTAAAGATAGCAGATGAAAGGGAGAACAGAAAATATCAGAAAACAGAGTTTGTCTAGATTGTGTCTGCATACTGCAGACTTCCCCCCTCTGCAGCCTGAACAGTGACTTATCAGAGTTAAATGGGCCCCTGTTACATGGGCAGGCATGGCACAGCAGAGAGAGAAAAGCCATAAAATGGCAATGAGTGGACGCTATGTGCTTGGGAGTGACACGAAATGCAACAGCCTGTGTGTGGCTTCTCTCACCAGTGTGCCGTTGTACAAAACAGGCAAATGGAAAATCCCTCCCTGCTGAAGCGAGAAATAAATCCAATATTCAGGCAAGTGCAGAGGCTTCCCATCAGGGTGAATACGCTGAGGAAATGCTGACGGTCTACGAATACGTCTGCAGCTGGGTGGCCGACGTGCACTTGATGAGTTAATTGTACCTGATGGGGAGTCGGGAGAGGGTCAGGCTGAGCTGCACAGTAAGACCTCCCTGTGTTAAGAGCCAAATAAGCTCTCAAATAGCTTACACAGTGACAGATCTAAAGCTGCAGCGTTTTTTAAAACAGCCCTTATCACTTTGCTTCAGACTTGATACGTGTTGTGCCACCCGCAGTGAGGGAAATGTGGCTCATATAGGGAGGGCTGAGGGTGGAAGCGCTGGCCTCAGTGGCAGTGGAAGAACAGATGTTAGGCGGCTGGTGCTTGGCAGAAGCATGGAGCTCACACACAATAATTACTGTGCTACACTGTTAGCTAAATGTCACATTAAGCTTTTAAGAGGCAGATTTATGGACAGAAGAAAACTGTCTTCATGCAATTGGACCATTTAATGCCAATTATGTAATCCAATGGATATGACTGCCTTGTTAGTTATTAGCAATGCTGTTTGTTTTTCTGGCATAATAACTTGATTCCTAATATCCAGCAATATGAGACATCAGACATTTTTAGACATGCAATTAGTGTGGTGAATGATTGGCTCCATTACATATGGTTCAGTTCAAGTCTGGGAGCATGCACTGGTGCCTCGGTCCTGGATGACAACCACCCAGATATCGGTCCATGCCCACCTTGACAAAGTAATCGTCTACCGCAGGCAGGTAAAATGTGTGTGTCTCGTTGAACTCCGCCAACCAGTAGGATTCTCAGTACACATGCATTTGCATGCTGGATCACGCTCATACAAGTGCTGATGCTCCCTTACAATGCAAGTTCTACTCAGCATCTGAGTCTCATTAGCTAAACATTTGTTTGAGACAGTCTACATAAAATCATCAGCACTAATAAAGTTTAGGTCCAGTAGTACCAAAGAACCCCCCAAAGAGACCTAGTGCAAGACATCTAGGTGTTTCCTCAAGTCACTGGTTAGCACCAAGTAGTCAAGAAGCACCAGGACCACAAACATCTTCAAACACCTTTGTCCAGCATCCTCGTGATTCCATAAGCAATTACTTGGTGTCTCTCAATCTCAGGCTGAGATATGAATGTCACCGTTGAGATAGCTGAGTGTCTCCACAAGTTCAACAATTTCACTGCATCCAGATACACTTCTGGTGACAGAGTCCAGAAACTCACTGAATGCCCAGATTTTAGTCTTGATCCAGCACAATGGAAAATGGACTGCATTTATATTGCGCTTTTTCATCTGCATCAGACGCTCAAAGCACTTTAAATCAAATCAAATCAATTTTATTTATATAGCGCCAAATCACAACAAACAGTTGCCCCAAGGCGCTTTATATTGTAAGGCAAAGCCATACAATAATTACGGAAAAACCCCAACGGTCAAAACGACCCCCTGTGAGCAAGCACTTGGCAACAGTGGGAAGGAAAAACTCCCTTTTAACAGGAAGAAACCTCCAGCAGAACCAGGCTCAGGGAGGGGCAGTCTTCTGCTGGGACTGGTTGGGGCTGAGGGAGAGAACCGGGAAAAAGACATGCTGTGGAGGGGAGCAGAGATCAATCACTAATGATTAAATGCAGAGTGGTGCATACAGAGCAAAAAGAGAAAGAAACACTCAATGCATTATGGGAACCCCCCAGCAGTCTAAGTCTATAGCAGCATAACTAAAGGATGGTTCAGGGTCACCCGATCCAGCCCTAACTATAAGCTTTAGCAAAAAGGAAAGTTTTAAGCCTAATCTTAAAAGTAGAGAGGGTGTCTGTCTCCCTGATCCGAATTGGGAGCTGGTTCCACAGGAGAGGAGCCTGAAAGCTGAAGGCTCTGCCTCCCATTCTACTCTTACAAACCCTAGGAACTACAAGTAAGCCTGCAGTCTGAGAGCGAAGCGCTCTATTGGGGTGATATGGTACTATGAGGTCCCTAAGATAAGAAGGGACCTGACTATTCGAAACCTTATAAGTAAGAAGAAGAATTTTAAATTCTATTCTAGAATTAACAGGAAGCCAATAAAGAGAGGCCGATATGGGTGAGATATGCTCTCTCCTTCTAGTCCCCGTCAGTACTCTAGCTGCAGCATTTTGAACTTTATACATCAATGCCTCACATTCACCCTGATGTGAGGCTGCTGCCATGCAAGGTGCCCACTACACACCGGGAGCAACTAGGGGATTAAGGACCTTGGCCAAGGGTCCTTAGTGTTTTACAGTCAGGCTGGGATTTGAATCGAGGATCCTCTGCTCTCAAGCCCAGTGCTTAACCCTCTGGGGCCGACACCGTCATATACGGCAGCTTAGACCAAGCTTTACTAAATTATAAATAACTTTTTAATAATATGAGATAGAAACATACTTTTTTTTTTGCTGAAGAGTTAACTCCGTGGACTTTCGAGCCAGCCATTGTCCATCTTTGTACTCCTCACAGAAGCTGTGTGATGACGTGCGCAATGTGAGTGTCCAATCGGAATTGGTTCACCGTCACATGGTTTTCCAAAATCCAATCGTAGGGCAGATTTACCTCATGTGAAAAGCCAAAGATTGTTTTCAGAAGTGATGTGTTACTAGTTGGCCTGTTTGCATAGCCCCCTGGGTGCTCCAATGAGTACATACTATCGGTCTCCATGCTCCCTGCGCCATTACGCACAGCGATCAGTGAAAGCAGACGGAAAGCCTCTGATGACAATCTCACGTGCTCAAACAAAGAGTGTGTAACTATCAGGTTTGCTCCACCAGTTTGTATGTGAATGTTACTGGATAACTGTTGCTTTCTCGACGTAAAGCACTGTTTACCATATCAATGGACAACAAAATGATAGACCATTTCAAAATGTGCATTTGTGTTTATTGTTTGAACCTTTTTGTTGTACAGTCTTTCACATAAGACCTCAAATTACCATTATAAAGTGTCAAAACAGTTGTTTATTATAGTTTGCTGTGTGTTTTGAATAAATGTGTGTGGAAAATAATTTTTCGCTTTATTTTTTCCTTGCCTATTTTTGAATGTAAACCTTTATTACACTTATAAAACACTACTATGGCATATATATTCTGAAAGCACAGGTTGTCCTGAAAAAAAGACACCTACAACTTGATTGTGGGATGCAGGGAGAGCTGTAAACAGCAATAATAAAACATTTATGCCAGACAAGTGAACTGTCCAAAAAATGCCCTCTGACCCCAGAGGGTTAACCACTAGAACATCACCTTCATTAGCTCATCTCTTCTTCATTAGCTCACCATAAGTCAATCAACAGGCGCAATTCTTTACATTTGGTTCAGGTAATCTTTTCGTGCAAGTTGCTGACATGCACAGGACCACAGTCTGCTGCTGGCCCTTTGATGTCAGAAGTCACGCAGTGCTCAGTACCTCAAGTGAACCTGGCACCCTTCCACCCTGAACTATCTAAAGAGAACACGGCTCCCATTATCAGTGGAAGCAGCTCTATTCACTTTACTGCCAATGGTGGTCTGTGTTTGCAGAGCTACAGCACTGTGACAAAGTATTGTGGGCCAGAGTGCCTCAGGGCCCAGAGTTATTATCAAAGCTGACGAAGCATTGCTGATGGGTTGCCTACAACAACATGCTTTAGCAGAAAATCAGCCTCATGTAGCTACGCACAGCAGCTGCTAATTGAGTGAGAAGCATAATGGAGGTGTTGGTCATGAAACAGCTGCATTGGGAAGGATGGAATCATGGTCATGAGTGCAGAAGTGCAGCTCCAATCCCCCTGCTGTAGAGTGACCAAATCATGAACATGAACACATACTTGTGTATTCAAGCTATGGCAGTCCTGCAGCTATAATTACAGCTGAGCTATAATTACAGTTGATACATCTTTCATCCTCCTGTTACTGGAACCTGATAGACGGCAGGTAAACCACATCACTGGATCTCAGTCAATTATCTGGTTCGGATGTTGGAACAAACTGCAATTCTAATTTGTGCTGGTATGATCTTAATAGTTTGACTTGCCATTATTAGATCAAACCCATTTGCACACTGATGCTACGATGCAGTTTATGCACATTTCCCAATTTCACATCTGCTCCCCCAACTTGGATTTGGCATGAAATTATCTTTTGTATTAGTCACCCACATTAACCTGCTAATTCTCCTTCTCATATTAATCACAAAATCAGCAGAACTCCGGAACACAAGGACCCCCCCGGCACATTCAGCAGCAGCACAGAGATACCCCGTCAGCGTTATAACTCTGCAGAGGGCCAAAAATTGGAAACGCTGTAATTATGCTCTTCATGAAATTAGATGGCTGAGAAACATAACACAATTGAGACACAGACCAAGATAAGGATGAATGCACTCCAAGCCAGAATGTTGTGAATGGAGCCACTGATTGTGCACATTGTGTGGATATGAATGTTGGGGGTGCTTTTAATTTAAGATAGGCTTTTTACACATTTATTTGTTTACTTCCTTATTTTTTGCATGTTGTGGTGTGATGGCGCAATGAGATAATTTTGTCATCATTTCTGCCCTCCACTACCTCCCCCCTTACTTCTCTCTACTATTAATTACATGAAAGACTTCTCTGGCAGACATCCCGTTGTCTTCTATCAGAGTCAGTACTTACTAATCCAGTTGTTAAGCGCTGACGTAACGCATCACGTGATAAACCTGTTTCCGGGTCCAAAGACCTCCAAGTTTATAGTTAAAGTTACGTCTGTTTGATCCTTTTAAGGATTTACAGTTTAAGTTTAGTTTGTGTTTACATTGTGCGCAAACCTCCGTCCCTCCCTTCTCTGCCTCCACCTCCGTTAACCGCATTCGTCTGGTTCTATGGTTAAAACACTTAATAAAACTTTTTTCTTTTACTTTACATATTTTATTATGCACAGGTAAAATATACATGTCTGTTAATAAAAAAATTATTTATTACAATAAACAGGACGTTAAAGTTCAAACTTCACTTAATCCCCGAACGACATGAACAGGAAGCGATCGCAGCTCACAGCAACTCCCATTGAAAATAATGGAGAAACAACCTGAGCGTCTGACATTTTTATATAAAACAAACACAGTAACAACATCTAAAAACCCAGTTAATATATCCAGGAGAGTTTTAGGCACAATATACAAAGAGTTTATGTCGTAATGTTAATCCTGTTGTCCGTGTGCAACGGTTTAAGTGCAGCCTGATCAGATCGTCTCAGTGCAGTTCTCAATGTTAATGACAGCATGCCTTTTCTGTTTGGAGCCGGAAGTTGAAAATCACATGATGCGTTACGTCACACTTAATAACTGGATACTTTGAATGTGGGTGTGGTCAGCATTAGCACACCTGTCAATCAAACCTTTACAACAAGACACCAATAAGCAAGTTGATCCCAAGCACGTTCTAGGGCCCCTGTCAGGTTTGCTGCTGTTAAAATAATGATTTTCCCTTTTTTGTTTCCTTGTGTTGGATGATTTGACAACTTGATTTTCTATTCAGAACGTGTTCTGCGAAAGTCATTAACTGCTACTTGCATCAAAACTAATGTATACTGTAAACATGCCCGAGTGGTTCTTCTCATTTCTAGGAGAAAGTCTTAAAATTGTAATTTCCATATATATAGCAAAAGCCTGTCAAGCTGTGGTAGATGACGCCATTTGCTACATCAAACTTTTCCCCTCTCAAAGTGAGTAATATATGAGTAATACTAAGCAATATCATAAAGGGAGTTGAATCATAATCACTTTTCGCAGTAGCACCAGCTTTCATTTCTGTCTTTCTTTGGGCTGGTTTTTACTTCATGTGAATGCAGAGGGAGTCCACCCTTCATGTGCTCTTTCATGACAACAAAGGTTGCACTTCAACGCCAACGTTTTTGGTCGGGCTATAGTGCAAAGCCTTTCTGGAAAAAAAAATGCCATGAATGTGGAAATAGAAGGCAAAGAAAAAATTGCAGTAGATTTTGGGGAAACTCACAAAGGACACCTTGCCAGAATGTGAAAACTTTCCACAAAACATCATGACTGCCAAAAGTAGTGGGACTGACTACATGGATGGATATCATGCAATACACAGACCATGGAGTCATCAGGCTGCACAGTTCCTCCTACTTAAAGGGGCATTATGTAGTTTACAATGACATCATCTCCTGCTGGAACTTTTGCTGGATGTCTGTTAAAGAGGTGTGACAACACTCACACACTAACACTCACCAATGTGCCAGTTGTTAATACTAAAGGCCCCCTGACACGAGCATGACTTTAATTCAGGCACTAGCATGACCTGTGTCATGCTGGTGAGTAAACTCGTCTTTAACTGGTTCAGACAGGATGCCAGAGGGGCACCAGAGTGTGCTATTGTGCAGAGAATTTTGAGATGTTCAAAAAAATCCTTCAGGCATAAATGTCGTGCTATGAGGCACGATCTAATCGCCAACACGATGTGGAGCTCCTCAAGTTCAGTAAAGAAGAAGTGAACAGAGTGGATCACATCAGAGCGCAGCTCGGCTTAAGGATTATAACAAGATGTTAAATCTATCAAAAACACACCTCCTAACCTCCACCACCCGCTGGTGGGCGGTTTTGCGCAAATTATTTTTAAGTCCGAAAGTGCACAGTATATATGAAAACAATTCCAACTTGTTATACCTCTTTGGAATCAGGTCACCTCAAAGAAAGTGACCACATAATCCAAACAAAGTCAACTATCCACCACAAAAGCCAATAACCAATAATTTGTGATGAATTTGCGACTCATAATTTGGAACTTCTTACCTTGTCCAGTGTTCTGAAGGTCCATATCAGTCCACATCTGGGCATGACTGGGCTCATTTTGTCCGTAACAATCCATGGAAAAAGAATATGGAGTTGTATTTTCCATAAAGTAAGATTGTTTGAAGAAAGAATCCATCAAAGTACATTTTTGTCATGTTTTTGTAAAAAAAAGATGAGAAAAAAACAGCGTGTTTCTCATTATTGTACACCAGTTGACGCCATGACTGAGTTACAACAGGTACACTCGATTACCTACTGCTCTTGGCTTCAAAATGGCACCATGATTGGAGTTGTCGGTGCACGGAGTCACCCGGCAGAGCCCTTTGACCAAAACAAGCGCTCCATAAGGACAACTGTGTAACACCTGTTATCCAATCAGCGCACAAAAAAACAAGTCAAGCGTGCAGCATTTGGGCTACGTAGGGTTGTAGAACAGGAAATAAGCTTTCCAATGCATTATGGGGCTTGTAGTCACGCATCCAGAGGCCGCTGCTATAACTGTGCGTAACAGGCCATGCGGAGGTCAGAATGCATGTGGGGTATTAGAAAGTGCATAGTCACAGTGCAAAAATATATTTTTTAAAAAGTGCTAGAACTGAAATTTGTAGCTACCAAAACATGAAAATGTGTTTTTTTATGGTCTAAGAAGACATATAATGCAAATAAAGCAATTTGTCACATTTTGGCACAAAATTGGACCAACTGTGCCAAATGGACTATTTCTCACAAAACGTCTCACAGAAGCAAAATGCTTATGACTAGAGACCTGTTATTTCACACAGTTGTTGCCAAGAACATGAACAACAATTGTAGTGAGTAGGGAATGTCTGCTGTAAAGTATGTCCAAGCTAAAGGCTTTTGACATATACTTTTTTCGAGAATAAAAATGAGATAAAATATCATTTTTAGGCATGTTTGAAATGATATAGGTAAAGTTGTGTAGCACTCACACATCTTCAGAAACTAGAGATCCAGATCTTTAAAATGAGCCATATCATAAGCATGTGGGAGGTAAAATATTGTTTTAGTGATCAATGGCACTTCGGTATGCAAGACCATTATGGACAAGACAAAAACAGGCGGATGTTAGCAGGTTTAACAGCTGCACACAAGAAGGAAAGAACACACAACTGTTTTACCAAGCCATGACAATGTAAACATGACAAATAATTACTTTTTTAGACAGCTCAACATGCTTTCTGCAGCTCGTTAGGCACGTGCATGTGCACAAACGGCTGAAACGGTTCTCTGTGATTCAGGAAGTGATTAAAGCCATTTTCAATGGCCAATTTGCAGAGAAAATGATTCATCCGACACAAAATAATTATTTTATATACAGATTGTTCAGCGCAGAGCACTTGGCAGGCAGTGGAACAAAGAACGGCATCCAGCTGGGAACACAGTGGGTGGAACCATCACAACAACAACCGTGCAAGTGCGTGAATCAAAAGTCATGCTCGTGTCAGGGGGCCTTAACATTAGTTAGAGCAATGAGGTTTGTATTTGGTTTGCCAAAAAGAATCTGTGGAGAGACAAAAGGTTTAAAGCATTACTGGACTCTATATATACACTGTTGGTAGTTGGAAATCGGAAATTCCAAGTTCCCATCAATACTTGAACTTCAAACCTTCCTCCTTTATGTCATCTGTAACATCTCACTGAGCAAAATCCCTATAGGTTAACTACAATAGAGAGGCCGGCTTAGCACAACAGGATCTTTGAGTCTCGTTAGAGTGGAACCAAACACCTTGCATGGCCGCACACTGACACTGGTGTGTGAATATGAGACATCAGCGTAAAGTGATTTGAGAATTTATCTCAAATGGAAAAGCACTGTAGAAAAATGGTCCATTTAACATTTTACCATGATACTCTCTTCTTCCTCCCCTTCATCAGTGGGAGCACATTTCCATCAGTCTTTCAACCATCCACACTGTTTGAGAAATTGCCCAATTTAATGGTCAGCAAATTGTTAACTTAGGTGCTGATCTCTGAGATGGCACTCAACCAAACAAACCTAATAAAACTAAAATAACAGCTTTGGGGGATCCAGCTCATCATATCAATTCAATATGAATGGGGGGGCCTTCATACTATCACTTAAATGAAGAAGCACTATGTGTGATGGAGACACACATCCATATTAGTTTTGTTCTTATTCCAACAGATATGATCAAATACTGAAGTGCCTCAACAATAATGTAAACAGATAAATCTCTCTCTTTCTCTCTCTTCTAAACCACTGTCTATCAATCATCATTTACTCTTGATGTCAGTACAGCTGGACTAATTATTCAGGAGTTCTTGTATTCCATTTCTGTTGTCAGACCAATAAATTAATAGCTGTAAAATAGTGCACCTCATGAATTTGAATAATTAACCAGTAGTAAATTGTGCTCAGTGGCAGTCAAATTGCTTTATGATTATCTGACAAAATTAACATAAATAGAGGTTAATCAGAATATCTATATTGTGTTAGCAGATTCAATAATCGGTCAGCTTTTATCTCGTGTTTTATAGCTGAACTCATTTTTTGTTCCAGATTACACATTTTTAGGCTTTTGTTGTCAGATAACTGGAAAAATAGTAAATATCTGTCTGCAGCTTACAGAAACAATAACAATATATCAATAAATGTAAAAAAAAAATACAAGTTAAAATGATGCCATGGTCATGCTCAGCAAAATAATCAAATACTGTATGTTAAGATCATCTTAAAAAAAATAAACATAAATGCAAGTTGATAACAACACGAGTACTATGTGACTGTATATATTAACAAATGAAATAGTATTTTTTAAATGTTTAGTACAACAGAACAGATGCACAGACTTACTCTGTGTTACAAAGGTGAAAAAGAAGCCAGCAGGCTATAGGACTTTCTTTTATCAGGCTTTTTTAATGAAATAAACGGTTAAAGATTTTACTGACACATTCCATAGAAGGGATCGCTGTTGTTATTTACTTCCGCCTTTCCCGCACATGCGCACACAGTCGGTAGGCAGAAAACTCCAGACTCCAAGTAGATGCGATGAGAAAACGCATGGGAAGATGACTTCAGACGACGTGTCAACTCTTAATCCCAAAGATCGAAAGCGATATTGTGAGGAATTAAATATTGGAGACGACGACCATGAAGGATTTCAAGTTTTTGGAGGCGTACAATTATTTTATCAGTGGTCATGTGAGCAATCGCTGTTATCAGCCTGCTGCTGCAGACGTTGATGTCTGTCTGCGATTTTTCTGCTTTCTGGTTCCATGGGTATGGACTGAGTGCAGCAGCAGGACGTGCTCTGAAGTTAAAGAACTTTTTAAACGCGGTCCAAAAAAGCACACTCGTGCACAGTCCGGGCGGTGTGTGCATCGCGCGTCAGGCTGCAGTTCACCTGTGTTGACAGAGTCATTAAATGCAATTCTGCATGTGTGTCCATGGTTGAAAAGTGATGGAGAAAAAAACAATGAACCAAAGGTTTCTCTTTGACCAAAAAAAAAAAAAAAAAAAATGCCACCACAGGGAGGTGGCAGCTTTAATTATATACACCTGCACGTTACATAAACCTGTGTGGATCACACGACTTCCCAAAAATAAAATAGAAAAAAGATCCACAAACACAAAATCAGACCATCGATAACAATTTGAGAGCATATATATATATATATATACATACATACACATACACACACAACCCCAATTCCAGTGAAGTTGGGACATTGTGTAAAATGTAAATAAAAACAGAATACAATGATTTGCAAATCCTCTTCAACCTATATTCAATTGAATACACTACAAAGACAAGATATTTAATGTTCAAACTGATAAACTTTATTGTTTTTGTGAATGCCTGCAACACGTTTCAAAAAAGCTGGGACAGTGGTATGTTTACCACTGTGTTACATCACCTTTCCTTCAAACAACACTCAATAAGTGTCTGGGAACTGAGGACACTCATGACTGGGTATAAAAGGAGCATCCCCAAAAGTCTCAGCCATTTACAAGAAAAGATGGGGCGAGGATCACCACTTTGTGAACAACTGCATGAAAAAAATAGTCCAACAGTTTAAAAACAATGTTTCTCAACGTTCAATTGCAAGGAATTTAGGGATTCCAGGATCTACAGTCCATAATATAATCAGAAGATTCAGAGCATCTGGAGAACTTTCTACACATAAGCGGCAAGGCCGAAAACCAACATTGAATGATCATGACCTTCGATTCCTCAGGTGGCACTGCATTAAAAACCAACATTGAATGCTGTGATCTTCGATCCCTCAGATGGCACTGCATTAAAAACCGACATCATTGTGTAAAGGATCTTACCACGTGGGCTCAGGAATACTTCAGAAAACCATTGTCAGTTAACACAGTTTGTCGCTACATCTACAAGTGCAAGTAAAAACCCTACCATGCAAAGCGAAAGCCATACATCAACAACATCCAGAAACGCTGCCGCCTTCTCTGGGCCTGAGCTCATTTGAAATGGACAGACGCAAAGTGGAAAAGTGTGCTGTGGTCTGATGAGTCCACATTTCAAATTGCTTTTTGGAAATCAAGGACATCATGTCCTCTGGACAAAAGAGGAAAAAGACCATCCAGATTGTGACCACTGCTAAGTTCAAAAGCCTTCATCTGTGATGTTATGGGGGTGTGTTAGTGCCCATGGCATGGGCACCTTACACATCTGTGATGGCACCATCAATGCTGAAAGGTATATCCAAGTTTTGGCGCGACAGATGCTGCCATCCAAGCAACGTCTTTTTCAGGGACGTTATTTCAGCAAGACAATGCCAAGCCACATTCTGCACGTGTTACAGCAGCATGGCTTCGTAGTTAAAGAGTGTGGGTACTAGACTTGCCTACTTGCAGTCCAGACCTGTCACCCATTGAAAATGTGTGGCGCATTATGAAGTGCAAAATACGACAATGGAGACCCCGGACTGTTGAACAACTGAAGTCGTACATCAAGCAAGAATGGGAAAGGATTCCACCTACAAAGCTTCAACAATTAGTGCCCTCAGTTCCCAAATGCTTACTGAGTGTTGTCAGAAGGAAAGGTGATGTAACACAGTGGTAAACATACTACTGTCCCTGCTATTTTGAAACATGTTGCAGGCATCCATTTCAAAATGAGCAAATATTTGCATAAAAACAATGACGTTTATCAGTTTGAACATTAAATATCTTGTCTTTGTGGTGTATTCAATTGAATATAGATTGAAGAGGAAACAGCTTGGGACTCCGACAAGGGCAGTCGCATCTCCTCCACTCTCCCTTATCTCGGCTTTCTGCTTTAACCTTCAAGTCCCTACTTCACCAGACTGTGAATTCCTCAAATTATATTGGATACTGGATCTATTGGACTACTATTGGATTAACCATGGAATTGATCAGCTGGTCTCTGAACGCTATTGACACCATTTTTTCTACAAGAAGGTCAGGACCGGGGGATCCTACCTGCCCAGATGGAACGTATCCTGCGGGCTATGTTCTTGACTCCTGGAGCTCTTGGCGTGTGGCATGCTTGGTGCCTTTCTCCATTGAGGACGTCGAGGATTTATTCATTTTTGGTCTTATGGTAGCAGGGCTGGTACTTTTTGGCTTATGTGCTGCCCTGATCTACCAGAAAATTGGCAAGACGGCAGCATCAAGAACCATGGCCCCTCGCTTGTCCGTCATGATTAACGAGGTTGGCAAGGCAGTGTATTCTCAGACTGCGATGACTCTTGAACTCAGACGCAAATTGGATGACATCTTGGAGCAGATGCGTGCCTTGCAGTTGAATTTGAAGGTTTCGGAGGCCGGTGAATATTCTTAATTCATAATTGGGAATATTCTTAATTTATAATTGGGATTTGGTTGTTCAAGTGGAACTATTAAAAAGTGTTTTTCACTGCTCAACCACAACACTCCAGGCTTATCGAGCCTGAAGGACAAACTGCCCACTGTTTACCTCTAGAGGAATTTATTCAGGCCTTGGTGAGATTATTCGGCTCCATTCTTATCTCAACCCACAAAGACAATAAACTGACAGACTTACACATGGACAAAAGACTGAAGCATGCTCCATTTTTCCCTTCACCTCCCTTTCTGCTCCCCCCATCACACACCCCATCCCGGGCACTGCTCACGCCACCCCTTCCCCTGCGAGGCTGCCTGGTTTTTAGCTGCAGCAGGTCCCTGTTCCCCCCCAGCTGGCGGTGGCGCAACTCCAGTTGGAGCGGCTACCACACACTCACATCGCCTCAATTGGAAAACGGACTGTTTCAAGTTTAGTGCACATAAATAATGTCAAATGTATATGTGTTGTCTTAATTCTGATGTGTGCCATTATTATGGTAAACAAGTAATAATTGTGGATTAATTGCTGTTTGTCTGTGGAATGTGAGTGTGGAAATCTCGTTGTCGTAATGACAATGATAATAAAGCTATCCATCCATCCATCCATCCATCCATCCATCCATCCATCCATCCATCCATCCATCCATCCATCCATCCATTTGCAAATCATTGTATTCTGTTTTTATTTACATTTTACACAACGTCCCAACTTCATTGGAATTGGGGTTGTATATATATATATATATATATATATATATATATATATGTATGTATGTATGTATGTGTGTGTGTGTGTGTGTGTGTGTGTGTGTGTAATGTAAGAATTACATTACATAGCACTAATCCTGGAAAGAGGATTTTACAGGATTGATGGGAACATCAGCAAACCGATTCATACATTTATACATTTTAACAACCTGAAAGCCACCAGACCAGCTAGAACTGAACCCTGGATTCCTGGATAGTTGCCTCTGTGTTTCTTCTCGCTGGTTTTATTTCTTCCACGGCTTACAGTCATTTTGACGCTGGTGAGTCCAACTTTATACTTTGTGTTCATCCGTTTTTCGGCAAAAACGCTCTTTTGCGCGTTAAATTGTGTTTGATTTCAAAATGAACCAAAAATCAGATCGTTAGTTTGCACCTCATCAGCTCATGTGGAGGAGATCACAGTCAAAGCCAACCAGATCCTAGGATGGCTGGCCTGCACCTTTAGGTATCCTGACATGAAGGTCTTCCTCCAGCTCTACAAATTCATGGTACGCCTCATCCATGAGTACATATGCTTCATGTATCTGGTCACCACACTACAAGAAGGACATTCAAAATTCGTTCAAAATTAGAAGTATTCCACCTTGCATGGCGTGATGCTATCTTAGACTATAAGCATGCACTATTGGCTACAAAGCGGACCTATTACTCTGATTTGATCAACAAAAACAAGCATAACTCAAAGTTCTTGTTCAACACGGTGGCAACACTTATTCATGGACAACCACCTGTAGTTTGCTCTCCTTTTACAGCACAAGATTTCCTGGATTACTTTGAGAAGAAAATAGATAACATTAGGTTGAACATATCCCAGCATGCCTTAACCCAGCCACTACACCCTGCTATTGAGGTGGGCGCCACTACTGAAGTATTACCTAGATTTACAGAATTTGATGGTATCTCTCTAGACATGCTGACGAAACTCGTAATGTCAACAAAAAGCACAACCTGTTTATTTGATCCTATACCAACAAAACTGTTTAAGGACCTGTGGCCCACTCTTGGGCCGATTGTGCTGGAAATGATTAATCTTTCTTTAACTTCTGGATCTGTTCCTAAACGTTTCAAATATGCAGTGATTAAACCACTACTTAAGTAACCTAATCTTGACCCTAGTGTATTGAAAAACTATCGACCGATATCAAATCTATCATTTTGCTCTAAAATTCTGGAAAAAGTGGTGTCACGGCAGCTTGTAGACTATCTTACTGAGAATAATCTCTTTGAGCCGCTGCAGTCTGCTTTTAGAAAATATCATTCCACAGAAACGGCTCTCACTAAAGTGGTGAATGATCTTCTGCTTACAGTAGATTCGGACACCACTACGGTTCTGTTGCTGTTAGATCTCAGTGAGGCATTTGATAAAGTGGATCATCATATTCTACTTGATGGGCTGGAAAATCATTTTGGGATTACTGGGAGTGCCCTTGCATGGCTGACGTCATACTTGACCAGTCGTTGTCAATGTGTTTTGTACAGTAACACTACCTCTAACCTTAGTGACATGAAATTTGGGGTTCCTCAGGGGTCTGTCTTAGGCCCCCTGCTTTTCTCCCTTTATATAGCACCCCTTGGGCACATACTGCGGCATTTTGGGATTACCTTTCACTGCTATGCAGATGATGATGATACTCAGTATATATGCCAATAACTGCTGGTAATCTCATTCACATAAAATCCTTAGAAGATTGCCTTGCATCAGTGAGAAGTTGGATGTCTAGAAACTTCCTACCTTTAAACTCTGAAAAGACTGAAATGATGGTTCTTGGTCCAGTGAGACATCGGCATCAATTTGACAAGTTAACACTCAGCCTAGGCTCGTGTGTCATACATCACACTGACAAAGTGAGGAACCTTGGGGTAATTTTTGATCCTTCGTTGTCCTTTGGTCTCCATATTAGAAATATTACTAGTACTGCTTTCTTCCACCTGCAAAATATAGCGAAGATTCGTCCCATCCTGTCTATGGCTGATGCTGAGACCCTGATCCATGCATTCATCTCTTCTAGATTGGACTACTACAATGTTCTGTTTTCTGGTTTACCGCAGTCTAGCATTAGGGGTCTCCAATTGGTTCAGAATGCTGCAGCCAGACTTTTGACACGAAGCAGAAAGTTTGACCACATTACACCCATTTTGGCGTCTCTTCGCTGGCTTCCCATCCCAGTGAGATCAGATTTTAAGGTTCTGCTACTAACCTATAAAATTATTCATGGACTGGCACCTCCCTACCTAGCTGACCTAATTAAACCTTACGTACCGGCCCAGGGTTTACGTTCTCGGGGTGCAGGACTACTTTGTGTCCCTAAGGTGAATAAGAAGTCTGCGGGTCACAGAGCTTTCTCTTATTGTGCCCCTGTTCTGTGGAATGATCTCCCTGCGTCAATAAAACAATCAGATTCTGTGGAGACTTTCAAGTTCAGACTTAAGACGCACTTATTTTCGCTTTCATATGGCTAGCATACTGGTGCAGTTTTGTTTTACGCTTTTTACTCTTTTAATTCATGTTATTAGTAATTGAAGTGGGCCGCGGCCTCAACTTCACCTAAATTCTGGGTCTTTTAGTGAAGCTTAGGGCTAGCGGCCGGTGATCACCTTAGTATTTCTTCTGTTTTTCTTGTTGATTAATGCTGGGAAATTATACAGTATTTTTTGTCTTTCTGATGCCTGATTCTGTTTTTTTCTCTGTTTAAGGTGCAGCTCCATCCAGAGATGGGAGTTGTGTTTGTGTTGGCGATCCTCCTGTCCTGTGCACCAACAGCAATTCTTGTATATTCGTTCGTGAATTGTTCTGTGAACTGTTTCTGTAATTTATGTTTGTAGCATGGCCCAAGCAGAGGGTCACCCCTTTGAGTCTGGTCTGCTTGTGGTTTCTTCCTCAGAGGGAGTTTTTCCTTACCACTGTTGCTCTGGGGGTTGGTAAGGTTAGACCTTACCTGTGTGAAGCACCTTGAGGCAACTCTGTTGTGATTTGGTGCTATATAAAGAAAATAAATTGAAATTGACATGGAAAAGATCGAGCGCATCCAACGATGGGCAACGAAGCTGGTACGAGAATTTCAGTACCTCAGTTATGAGGATCACCTGAAGCACCTCAATCTACCAGCGCTACTGTATAGACGCCAGACAGCAGACCTTTTGCAATGTTTCAAGGTCATCAGAGGCACTGACAACATGACCACCATCACAGACTGCTCAGTGTGTGGTGTCAAGGTGCTTTTCAAAACCAGCCTGGTAACAACAACACGAGGTCACCCCTACAAGTTACAGGTACAACCAGCAACAGGTCCACGAAAGCACTTCTTTGCCACCTGAGTCATCCCCATCTGGAACAACACCTTCAAGGCAAGACTACACACTAAACTCAAAAATCAAGATATTTACTACAACTACTCCTTCTAATTTTTTTTTATTTTACAATACACAATATACAAGCAACAGAAATCTATATCAAGCTGTTCCTGAAGCTCAGATTGTCCTAACACCCATCCAGGTATCTATTGACCATGCTGAAGGTATGATTCTGAAGGTATGATAATAACTTCAGTCACAGCTTATTGCCTAAATGTGGAGCTGCACAGAGAAAACCAAAAGAAAAAAAAGTACAGAAGGGGAGGTTTGTTTTTAATGTGATGTGTTTGAACCATCAATTTCTATTGGAACACAGGGAGCTCATGTGGTCCATCTTCCATCTGTACTGGACACAATTCTGAGCCAAACCAAATCTGATCCTTGCAACTAAACGCTGAAAAGTGAAAATTTTTCAAACGGATCGTCATCCATCTGGATGAGATGTGTTTTTTTATGCACGGCGCTGATCTGTCAGCGTGTGATGGATCACCGAGTGCACACAGTCAGTGGCTGCATTAAGAGTTTTTTGCCTACATGTGTGGCCCGCCCGGCATTGCGCAATGTCATTGCGTGATGTCATTGCGATTGGGTCTACTGAATCTTTCAAATGAAGATTTAAAGCATGTTTATTCTCTCTAAGCTATAGTTATACAATTGGTGTATTTATTCTGTAATTTATAATCATGCCTTTAAATATATTATTTCATGTTTTAAAGTTCCACTACACACTGTGTATATTTGAGTATGTTTATGAATGATTTTATAGCAAGGGGACCACAGAGCAGAGAACCACACTGTTGTGAAAATCAAACAATCTTTATTAACAGCCGATGCTGGTATTGGACTATTGACATACAGAGGGAACAGTTCGTTCACAAACACAGTCCACATAGAAACAAACACTTGGGTTAACCATGGATACAAGAAAACGTTCTGGCAACAAGAATGCAGCCCTTGGAGCAACAGTGTCCATGAGGGGGTTCAGGAAATGTGCAAACCAGAATAACAGGCTGAGGGTCAAAGCACAGTTAGCAAACATACTAGGTGAACAAACCAAGAATTGGCAAGCTAGGCTCAGTAGACACAGGAAAGGAGTATGGAATATGAAATCAAGCAAGACAATAACACAAGAGAGCAAGCATGGAAGAAAAGCGATCTGACACTGGAGGGTCTGTGAACAGTTTTACAATGCGTACGTGATTCGCTGAACAAGGAAATGAGCGTGCACATGAAATGGGAAGCCTGAGTGCCCGTGAAAAGGAACTAAGGCCAATGGAAATACAACAAGAGCAGACATATCCGAATAAAAGCACAAGCAGAAAAGTAGCATGGAGGAGAAGTCACAAGGAGAGCAGGTAAACAGAGAATATGGCACAGGAGAGAACATGAAAACAAAACCCACAACAGAAGAATCAATACAACATGGAAGAGAATTCACTAGATAACAAACCAAACACTACAGAATAAAAGCAACATGGAGGAAGATTTACTGGAAACACAATAAGCAGGAGAGCAAAACACACCCACCAGAGACATGATCAGATTGTAAACCATGACAGCTGTAAAATGCAGTGGGTGAAGAAAGTAGACAAGTGTATGTCCATTCCCTCCAGTCTGTCAACACAATCACTTAAAAAACAACAAATATTAGCAAAACTCTAAATTGTAAAACTCTAAATGAAAAGGAGACATTGTAATAGCAGTTATAAAGGACACCAAACAACAGAAATAACTCTGAGGAACTATATAATATTCAACCAGAAGAGCAAAACAGAAATAGAACCAAAATGTGACACGTGATATTTGCAGCCTGGAGATATCTGGCTTTGTTTCAGGGAATACTCCTATCGTCACATGCATGATGGAAATTAGGAGTTAAGTGCTACTTTTACCGAAACACACAGTACAGGTCAAACGTTTGGACACTCTCAGTTGAATTGGAAAGTGTGTCCAAACATTTGACTTTGTGAATCACTTTGTAACAAGCTGTTCTGTAATCGTGATACTAATTAAACAAGAATAATCAGAGATTTCTGACATCCGCCAATCCAGATCTAAAATTCAGTGGAGTCCACTTTATATAGCCTTTGAAGGATTACGTCAACACTACTTCACGGATTCTCACCAAATGTGCACCACAGATACATATTCGAGCATGGAAGACTCCACTGATTGGCGGACGTCAGAAATCTCTGATTGCTCTTGTGATTCCCTGCAATTAGCAGGAGATGCATTGGAGTAATGGGGTCAGTCAGTTATTGAGTCAGTTCTTGTGTGAGTAAATGTCAATGAGTAACTCTGTAAAACCTACTGCACATTCAGCTCTGTAGTTTTGGGTTGTGATAGATGCAGATGAGGACCAGTGAACTTCCAATTTTGGAGCTTCTTTAATCATGCCACAAGAAAATAAAGATACACAGGCCTATGAAGTTCCTTGTGAAGCCTTGTTACCACTCACTGGGTCCCTGTGACCACTGGAGCCCACTGTTACTTGTTAATAATTATTATTATTAATGTAGTCCTCTTAAACGTCCTCCCTCAGTGGTCAAACACTATCTGAGCAGGTGAGACGAGGACTATGAGATTGTTGCTTCAGCGGAGCTCAGTTTTCTCAAAGTAAAAGCGCATCCAGATTTGTTTCACCTCTGTTTCAGAGGTGAAAGGCATCAAATTGTGGGTGCAGTGTCACCATAAAGTAGCAGATATGCATTATCAAATAAGATTGGTTGAATATGGAAGGCTTTCTCTCTGCAGCCATTTGATGGGTAGGCAGTGCTACAAGTTGTCAAAACATCAGTTATCCTTTGTCTGAGTTACTTACGTAAATGGTCTTTTAGTCTTGTCAACTGTGTATGTTGCCATACTTCCACCTTTTCTATATGGCAATAAATGTAATCTAGACTTGGTACAGAACTGCAACACTACTGTGGACATTAAACTGTCAATATTAGACTGATTTATATTGAAGTATTTTGTGCTCACTGTAATATGTTTCCAAACACTGATTTGACAGCTACTGTATTTCCATTTAAGAGAAGGCTAGCAATATATATGGAACCATCCGAATGCCCAAATTTGACATGTTTGTGCATTTCTTTTATAAGAAATGATTAATTTGTAAGTAAGATCTTAAACTCATGGCACATTGTGAGTAATATGCAGAATGCATGGTGGGGAATGTTGTGGGGTTAAATTATGAGTGGCAGCAATATTTTATTTCACAGCTAAACCCTTGCAGGAGTCTGTCCAAACCTTCATAAGGTACTGCATTTCAATATAATTTATGATGACCATGTTGTTGTCTGTCAGCGCTGCACAGTAATGGAATTTATGCCATTTAAGTCACAGCACGGCTTACTTACGCTTGCCTACTTCTCCATTACTTTTTGGAGATTCGCTTCTGACTGACCTTGCTAGGGCAATTCTGTAGTGTGTACCACAGGGGTCACCAACAATCTGCTATTACTTCAGATTGGCAAATAGCTGTGTGTTTGGTTGATGCTCTTACTTTCCCTGTGTACATTGTGGTCACCAATAAGCATGTAGTCACTGGAGTGTGGTCTGACTCTGCAAACACTTGTAGAGCTAACTGTACCATGAGAAGACCGAATGGAGGAGTCATTTGAACATAAAAAGACAAGATATTATCAGCATGCATGGTATGATTGGCTTGTGTTGTGTTACCAGTGGAGGCTTTCTTAGTCGTTCCACCACTGCCTTCCTTTTACAAACAGGTTTCAGGATGCACCTTGAGAGCTACTTCTACAGTAAATGTCTGCAGTATATTGCTGAGAGAGTGCCAAGCAGGATTTGGTCAAAGGCTTGGAACCCAATAAACTTGATTCCATTGGCTGACCTCAGGCATAATTGATTTCACCTGGGCAATTACAGAACCCACCTCCATATGTCTGCCAGGTTGGTGAAAATCAGATTAAAAATTTAAATTTTTTGCCTTTGGCCAATGACCTTGACCCCAATGAACTTTAATAAAGTTGATGACGCCTATGCAATTCCAGAACTCACCTAATTTAATTTAATTTAACCAGGTTAGCCCCATTGAGATCAAAAACTTTTTTTGCAACAGAGACCTGGACATTTATAAAGTTTCATATTCACCGAACTTGCATGTCTTAAAATGTGGGAGCACCCGGAGAAAACCCACGCAAACACGAGAACATGCAAACTCCACACAGAAAGGCCACAGGTGGAAATCCAACCCATGACCTTGCAGTGAGGCAACAGTGCTAACCACTAATCCACCGTGCTGCCCTATATATATTTGTACACCAGTGATGCCGGTAATACGTTACTCTAATCTGACCACTTTTTTTAGTAACGAGTAATCTAACGCGTTAATCTTTCCAAGTCAGTAATCAGATTAAAGTTACTTCTCCATGTCACTGTGCGTTACTATTATTTTTCATTGTGGGTCGATAGCAGCATTAAACTTGGTCCGTGGGCAGGAGGTCGGGGTTCGACTGAACTGTCCACTTTCAGCGAGCTGTGAGCTTTTCATCCGCGGTTTTTTGCAGCTGCTCGACTCGTCCTCACCTCTTAAAGGGCGGTGATCAGCACACCTGCACTGAGCTTTACGATGACATTTTTATACTTTTTTCCTCCTTTATTTAGAATTCTGAGCTGAGCCGCTCCGTATCGTTTCGTTAAAAACAGCTGATCCTCCGCGACGCGTCAACAACTAACACTATTTTCCACTCAAATGCACCTAAACTCTCTTTCTGAGGACCACATGATGTGAAAACGCAATAAAACTTTCTTACCTGTAAATCTGGTCCTGTTTTCTGCATAAATAAATGTTATCCATTCTTTGTGCTCAAACGCCAAAGCAGGGGCGAATCCAGATGGAATGGGGGCGTGGAGGAGGGATGTGCCCCCCCCACAACAGCCCTAGATTAAAGGTCCAGTTTTGAAGCTGTTTTTTACTACAACTACTAATATTGCTTAAAATAATAATAATTTCGACAAGTAAAATGTTTAGAGAGAATTTAAATGTTAGAAAAATGTTAGAATTTAATAGTTAGATTTATAAACAATGTAGGTTTGAAATTGCAAGTTTTACTGTTACAGTGCTGTCAACAGTTAAATATGAGGTCAAGAAAGAGGTCTTTATTTTACTTTTTATAAAACAAGTATTTATTTTCATTGAAGTCAAGAAAGGGTGACTATAAAGTGAGTTTTGGCAAAACAGGTATCATTGTCATGTTGACGTGGGTTGTTGTCGACAGCTGGGAAAGTAACTAAAAAAGTAACTAGTAATCTAACTTAGTTACTTTTACAATTGAGTAATCAGTAAAGTAACTAAGTTACTTTTTCAAGGAGTAATCAGTAATCAGTAACTAGATTACTTTTTCAAAGTAACTGTGGCAACACTGTTGTACACATACCTACATATGTGTACCAATTTTGTTGGATATCAGAGTTTAAAAAGAAATAAATCATTTGGCCTTCAAGTTTGGTAAAAATTGGCTGAAGGACCTGAGATGAGAAGAGGAACAAACAGACAGACAAACGTGTATGTGTGTATGATGTGTATTACTGTACTAACTGCATGAGCTGAGACACTTCGGCCTGAAAATAAATGTGAGCAAAGGCACAAATCATAGCGGAAATTTGACTAAACAAGGCAATCACATTAACCACATGAAGAAATCAATATTTTCTATTTTCTAATTCTGTTCATGAAAATGGCCTGAGGGGAACACATATGTCCTTGCTGGAGTAGGGCCAGTTAGAGCTCAGTGTGTTCAAATATCCCGGTCAGAGTTTATGACCCCAATTTACACCCCGAGGACATTCTGTGTTCAGCTGAGCTACACCAAGAAATTATGAACATCACCTCACTGACACAATGTCTGACCATGCATGGGGTTTTTACTCAAATTAAGTTCACTATGCAGAACTCACTATTGTCATTTTCATCACCACAGCTCATTTCTACAAACTTACTAACAAGATTGCCTCAAGGCACTTCACACAAGTATGGTTTAATCTTACCAACTCCCAGAGCAACAGTGGTAAGGAAAAACTCCCTCTGAGGAAGAAACCTCAAGCAGACAGACACAAATGACCAAATAATTCACAAAACGAACATACAGGAACCTGCCTGACCTGCAGACTTTTTATTCACCCTAGGGACACTAAGTAGTCCTTGAAAACATTACGTACCGGGCCGGTATGTAGGGTTTAAGCAGGTCAGCTAGGTAGGGAGGTGCCAGTTCGTGAATAATTTTATAGGCTAGTAGCAGAACCTTAAAATCTGATCTCACTGGGACAGGAAGCCAGTGAAGAGATGCCAAAATGGGTGTAATGTGGTCAAATTTTCTGTTTTGTATCAAGACACTGGCAGCTGCATTTTTAACCAATTGGAGACCCCTAATGCTGGACTACGGTAAACCAGAAAATAGAATACTGCAGTAGTCCAATCTAGAAGAGACAAACGCATGAATCAGGGTCTCAGCATCAGCCATAGACAGGATGGGACGAATCTTCGCTATATTTCGCAGGTGGAAGAAAGCACTCCTCGTAATATCTCTAATGTGGAGGTTAAAGGACAACATTAGATTTAAAAATTACCTCAAGGTTCCTCACTTTGTCAGTGTGATGTATGACACACACGAGCCTAGGCCAGGCGTTAACTGGTCAAATTGATGCCAATATCTCAATGGACCAAGAACCATCATTTCAGTCTTATCAGAATTTAAAAGTAGGAAGTTGGTAGACATCCAGCTTCTCACTGTTGCAAGGCAATCTTCTAAGGATTTTATGTGGATGAGATTACCAACAGTTATCGGCATGTATAACTGAGTATCATCAGCATTACAGTGAAAGGTAACCCCAAAATGCCGCAAAATGTGCACAAGGGGTCCTATATAAAGGGAAAAAAGCAGGGGGCTTAAGACAGACCCCTGTGGAACCCCAAATTTCATGCCACTAATGTTAGAGATAGTGTTGCTGTACAAAACACAGTGAGAACGACTGGTCAGGTAGGACATCAAATAAGAAAGGACATTCCCAGTAATCCCAAAATGATTCTCCAGCCTATCGAGTAGAATATGATGATCCATAGTATCAAATGTAGTACTGAGATCTAACAGCACCAAAACAGCAGTGGTGTCTGAATCCATTGCAAGCAGAAGATCATTCACCACTTTAGTGAGAGCTGTCTCTGTGGAATGTAGCGTGAGCTCTCTCTGTGGAATGATATTTTTTAAAAGTTGACTGCAGTGGCTCGAAAAGATTATTCTCGGTAAGGTAGTCCACAAGCTTGAAACTACTTGTTCCAGAATTTTAGAGCAAAATGATTGATCTGACATCGGCCTATAGTTTTTCAATACACTAGGGTCAAGATTAAATTTCTTAACTAATGGTTTAATCACTGCAGATTTGAAACATTTAGGAACAGATCCAAAAGTTAATGAGAGATTAATAATTTCCAGCACAATCAGCCCAAGAGTGGGCCACAGGTCCTTAAACAGTTTTGTTGGTATAGGATCAAATAAGCAGGTTATGCTGTTTGTAAACATTACGGGTTTTGTCAGCATGCCATCGTGAGATACTATCAAATTCTGTAAATCTAGCTAATACCTCAGTAACAACACCCACTTCAATAGCAGGTTGTAGTGGCTGGGTTAAGGCATGCTGGGATATGCTCAACCTTATGTCTTCTATTTTCTTCCCAGAGTAATCCAGGAAATCAGAGAAGAGGAGAGCGAACTACAAGTGGTTGTCCATGTATAAGTGTTGCCACCGTGTTGAACAAGAAGTCTGAGTTATGCTTGTTTTTGGTGATCAAATCAGAGTAATAGGCTTTGTAGTCAGTAGTGCATGCTTATAGTCTAAGATAGCATTACACCACGCAAGGTGGAATACTTCTAATTTTAAACTGCGCCATGTCTGTTCTCGACCTCTAGCCTTATGCTTGAGGTCATGCAAGTAGTCATTGAACCAAGGTGACTGTGTTTTGGGGGGCATGGTTTTAACAAAGTTGACGCAATCATGTTGAGTGTAGTTTTGAGCACTGAGTTTAAACTATCCACAAGAGTGTCTACTGATTGGGCATTTGTCAAATGTGAAGCTAAGACATCAGGCAGTCTAGCTTCAAGTTCAGTCATAGTTGAGGATTCGATGCATCGCCGTAGTGATAAATAAGGTTGTTGTTCTACTAAACATGGCAGCGAAACTGTAAACCTAATAAGTGAGTGATCAGAGACCACCGAAGCAAGAGGCATGATGTCAATATTCGTGATAGCAATACCATGTGTGAGAACCAAATCCAATGTATTTCCACCAATGTGTGTCGAGTCCTGAATGCATTGCTGAAATCGTAATGCATCCACAGTTTCCATAAATGATTTGCAGAGGGGATCAGCTTATTTATATGAATGTTAAAGTCACCAATAATCAGAATGTTAACTGCACTCATTGACAAGTTAGAGATGAATGCACCAAATTCATCTAAGAATTCAGAGTATGGGCCAGGGGGCCTATATACAGTGACAAAGTAATACTGCTGATTTTTATACTTCTGACCTTGGCAATACGTAGTATCGTGGGAAGAGCGGAGAATCAGATTATCAAATGAATTATATTTGCGACCCCCAACAGCTAATAAGATAAACCTAGATTTATAAATAACACAGCCCCGCCTTGCTTTGCATCACAAGGGATGTGACTAAATGTGTATGCCAGTGGGCAGGCCTCATTTAAGGGGAGGGCAGCTGTAGGTTTAAGCCAGGTTTCACATAACCCAATCATATCTAAGTGATAATCCGTAATTAGATCATTAATCAACAATGATTTTGAGGATAGTGATCTTATGTTAATGTGACCCAGACTAAGGACCTCAGTGGGGTTGACAGGTGGACTGTTTGGGTTTGGGGTGGTTCCAGAGTAGCATATATAAGATGCCTGGAAGTAGGTTTAGGTTTGAGACATTCCACGCGAGTTGTAGGTAGCAGACACAAAATCGTTGATATTGCTGGAACAGCCAACAGGCCATACTCAATTTCAACATCATCTAATGTAGTAATGGGTATTAAGGTTGCAAAGCATATCCCTTGATGATTTTTATGGACATGTCTATGGAAGCAGGCCACAGTCTCAACTTGTTGAATTTCCTTCCCTGGCAGATAAACTGCACTATCACCATAGTGGATTTTCTGCACTGATTTCCCCACTAAGGTAATAGATTCCACACCCACCTTTGTCATAAACCTTGCAGGGTCTCTAATCACCTGCTCTGTGGCCTTCTGTAACATCGTAATGTTACCCTCCCTGTAGAGCTCTGTCTGTGTTCGCAGAAAAGATGGCCGCACCTTCCCCAGGAGGGTGAAGGCCATCCGGCATTAACAAGCCATGGCAGTCCCAGAACGAAGGCCAGTTATCAATAAAACTAAAGCCTTGCTGCCAAAAAATTGCGCCAGCCAACTTTTCAGCGATGTCAGCCTACTAAAGCCTCATCATGACTCCATAAGGTCTTCCCATGCATCTTCAGATCGCAAAGGCAGAGGACCAAGGAATATGAACATCGCTGCCAAGGGCAGGGAATGTCTCTACAAGTTCAACACTTTCACCACATACAGGCTGTGTCTCAAGTGAAGGGATGAATATTTCTAAGGTTGTGCCCTATGAAGACCTGGTTTCAGAGATTCCAGAGGCCAAAACCACCCACTGAGAAATGAGATGGTCTCTCTCAGAGAGCATTTTGCTCCCGTGTTATTAGCTTTTTCCAGTCCAACCCCACATAACAAGGTAGTATAGTGGACATAACCCATCGTAGAATAATCAAAGATTACTTATTTACAGAAATTCATAAGATTGCCTGGGCCGCAAAGGATAAGCCTTTCATTTTCAGGGGAAAGAAGGCTACATTCATCAGCTGCCTTCCAAGGAGCCTTTATAACAAGACAACCTAATCGTGTCACTAATGACATATGAGGCTGATGAATACAGCCTTAGAAGTATGCGGCCCCTAAATTGGGACACAGCCATAGATACACTTCTGATGCAGAAGTCCAGGAAGTCAAAGAAAGCATTTGTTTTAAACTCAATACTTCTTGTGACCCCGACTTTAGAGCCTTTTATTCTAAAACCATATACAAACACAGCAATTTTGGTAGCAACTGACAAAATGAGACATCTTGCTGTTATATGAAGGAATATTTTTGAGTGGTGACACCTACACAGCGAATCCGCTGCCGGTGTGATGTGGTGTCTTTTGCTGCTTTGGAGAGTGTGTTTGACTTCCTGTCTAAAACTCACTGTCACACATATGACTGAAAGGAAATATAGAGGTGAGTGTCTTCACATAGGTCTGCAGCTAACATGTATCATAAAACTTTAATGAGTCACTGAACCAACAGGCATTGGACACTTTGGTATTTAATTGTTTAAATCAAGGAACTGATTTTTGCATTCATTTAACTCTAATGGGAATTCAGAACCCGTTCCATTTGAGAACAGGTATAATCTATCAGAACTCTATGCGTCAAACATTATCCGTTCCTCTCATCAATAATGGCATGCTTTACTGACAGTTCGATATTATAAGTTGATGTGTCATAATTTTAGATCTAATGTCATTCAATTCCCGCATTTAACAATCAAGAAAACAGCTCCATTGACACTGACACCTCTAAAGATCTTACTTTTCCACAGAAAATTGATCAGCAATTGATAAAGGAACTGCATAAGAGTCAGGCTGAGAGGCAGAATCAATAATGGTTTTAATCAGAGGTGAGACAAAGTCACCATCAAGTCACTCAAGTCATCAATCAGCAAGTCCCAAGTCACATCTCAAGTCATAATGACCACCAATTGTTTATAAGCTAACTTGAGACTTGACTTGGGATTTGCAGATTGATGACTTGAGAGTGACTTCATCCCATGTCTGGTATCAATATCTATAAAATCTTATTTCCCATCTTTATCTGTGTTCACTATGGTACTTCATGGTAAATTTGAATTAAATTATGTCTCCAAGACAATAGATAATGTTCTGGCAAAGAAACTACTCTCTTTAATTCACTTTAAGATTGATAAATGAAAACTATAACTTGATATCTTAACGGTACTGTTATAGATGCAGTATACAGATACAGTATATTAAGGATCTACACCAGTGATTTTCAACCTTTTTTGAGCCGCGGCACCCTTTTTATATTTACAAAATCCTGCGGCACACCACTGTCACGTGTCACGTGTCACGCACCACTAACTCGACTGTCTCTACACGGTGCGTTAGCAACAGGTGCGGTACAGATATAACGTAACATTGTATACTATAGTCATGGAGCTGTATATAAGAACTAGAGAGCGCAATCCCAATGCTGCACACTAAACGAAAACGTCCCTTCATGGACAGCGACATGACGTCTCCTAACCAGGCAAAATATTGATGAAGTACCCGGATGTTAATGCATTTTCAATGGAGATTCGTGACTGAACACACTCAGAAAAATGCTCGCAAAATACGTGTTAAAATGCCATTTTGTCCTGGATATCGAGACAGTAAAATTAAATTACATTAAATTATGTCAGGAAAGTATTAAACTTACTCTGACACACACACATTCACAAATATTAGTGTTGAAAGTTACACGGATCTGCGCTGATAAGCTGCGCTGCTCGGCTGAGCTGCTGCTGTTCAACGCAGCGGCAGCTCCTAAAACCATTACAATATATTTATATATATTATATTTTTACATAATTATCCTTTATTGACCGAGTTTCATTCATGAAGTCAGCGGTGTGTGTGTGTGTGCACATCTCTGTGTGTGTGGCAGCACAGCACGGGTCATTAATCTCATTATTTTAAGGTGCAAAAAAAAAAAAAAACTCCCTAGTCTTGTCGAACAATTTTTAGTCACTAACGACAAGAATTTTAACTAGACATTGGTCTAGCAGTGGAAAATATCAACTAGACATAAGTGAAATTAATGATCCGTGTCATCGGGCGACACAGGTACGGAGACATACAGCTGTTTATCATCCAAATATCACAGACAAAGTGACAACAATAACTAAAACCACTTACTTATGGAAGGGAATATTGTCTCCCTTGTTCCTCCGTTTGTGACTTTGCCAACATGCGCAGCTTTCCGGCATATTCCACCTGTTTCTTGACGAGACTAAGTGAACTTCTATGCACGCAAATCACTAACTTGCCCGGAATTAAAATGGCGATCACGCCTCCTTGTCGGCACACGGCTCAGCGCTACTGCGCGCTTTGCTGCCATCTACTGGAATAAAAGAGCATTACACCATCTGCCACACTATTACAGCACATACACCCGATAATGGTGATATTTGTTAATTGCCCACGGCACCCCTGACGATCGATCGCGGCACCCCGGTTGAGAATCACTGATCTACACAAAACCTTTCTCACTTCTACAACACAACATCCTGACCTTTTGCTTTTAAAAACTAAACAGCTTTTCAAACAGAGTGTCAAGTCAGTGTGATATTGTGGGAAAATACCCGATCTAACATTCCCGGATATGGACCCCAGAAGGACACTAGCTGTGACAAACCAGTGAAGATCGTGGTTAAATATGATGTAGTATGTGCATAGTTGATCTAACACACTAGACTTGTACCGTTTCACATGTACAAAAACAACAGTAGCCTAACCAAAGTATAACTCCAACACAATCTTGTCACTTCCTCAAAATCTCCCAATGACATCACAGTCTGTATGACAACATTACAGGCTCCAGCACATGACGAAATATTCCAGTTCATCCCAGATACCCCCCCAGACACTCGACGTTTTACCAAGGTAAGCACAACCTTTCAAATGATGAGCTTCCAGGATGCTTATTAGGGCTGTTCATGTTATACAGTGAAAAAGTAAAAGTTGTGAGAGACTTCGGCCCACATGTTTTTGTTCCATTTGGGGGTTTTATAGTTGCAGACCAAATTTGAATTCAATCAGATAAGATTTAGAGTTCCCCAAGAGTGACACATTTTCCTCTCCCTCTACTGGCAAGGCAACATCACCCTAACGGGAGAAGACTTTTTCTTTTACAGGTACATGTGATGACTTCTAATCGCAAAAAGTGGTGGTTGATTGGTCACCCAGAGGAGAACATTACTGGAATTCCTGGATTACCACATTGCTTGTTTGGGGGAAAATTGTTGCTTTGTGGGGGACCCTTAAACAATGTCCGATTAAAATAAAATTTGGCACAGAGCTTTTATTTTATTAGTGGAAAAAGAACATGTGGCCCAAGAGATCTTGTAACATTTAACATTTTGAACAGGTCTAATGCATATACATGAAAGTTGAAACTGGACTTGAGGCATTTAAAAGTCATGTGTGATGCTTAACTCCATCATTTCAACCACCCCTACTAAGAAACAGATCAGGTAGCTGAGTGGGATAAGGAGTTGGGATACCAATATATGTATTACCCACATGCATTATTATGTCCAAAACACAGAATGAAAGCTAGTCACTGAGCTAATAAATATCTCATGGTGAATTTCAGGTGTTGTGACGCAGCCATTTACCATCATGAATGCTCACTGTTACAGGCTCAACTACAACCACACAGTAGGTACAGCTCCAGTCTGCCTGCCTTAGTCTGCTCATGATTCAGGACAACTTGGATAACAACCAAATACAAGACATGTGGTTCTGTCCAAATGCTAAAATAAGACAGGAACAGATGGATTCTAAATCATGATTTGAACATCTTCAAAAGATCTTCAATAGAGTTGCTGTGGCCCAAATGATCAAAAACACAGAATGTATGGAATTGTGTATGTGCTTGATGAGTTCTTAGAGGTAAACAAAATCAAAATGTTGATGCTGTAGCTGCTAATGATGCTGAATGTATCTTTTGTATTTTATTGCTGTATGTTGCACTCAGCACATGTAGGATTTATTTTTTAAAGTGGAGATGTGGTAATGATGGTAATGATCGTGTGGGTAGAGTAGATTAGTTATAATGCGAGATGAAAATGGGATGAAAGGCTGAAGGAAACAAAATGTGAGACATGAGGCAGACATGCCTGACACAGCCACAGAGAAAATATTGGATTTGTGGGTTGTCTGTGGAATGGACTTGTGACGGCATGGTGGATTAGTGGTTAGCACTGATGCTTCACAGCAACAATGTCATAGGACTGCTTCCTGCCCTTTCTGTGTGGAGTTTGCACGTTCTCCCCGTATCTGTGTGGGTTTCCTCTCACAATCAAAAACATGCTTATTTAGGGGTCTGGTCCTTTCTCTGCCCCTGACCAAGGCAGTGTCTCTCCATCTGGAGTTGGACCCCGGCCGTCGGACTCTGGCTGCCCCCTGCTCCTAGTGGTTGGATTGTGTCTAACTGTAATTAGGATGGATTAAATGCAGAGTACAGATTTTATTGTATGTATCTGTACAATGACAATAAAGCTATATTATTATTATCATTAAAATGGTCTAAACATTATTCCTAGAACACCTTCGAGTATCGGTGTTGCAGACCGAACACCGCCCCCCTAAAAATTTGTCTGCCCTGCCTTTACTGCGCATGCGTCACTTGGGACCACAGCAGCATGTTTGAGACAGACTCTCTACACCCAAAGTGATCAAAGGGAATAATGTGATTACTAACATCAGATGACAAAGTAAAACCCCTTAAGTCATGCTGAAGTCAGTTTTAAGCAGAAACGAGGCGATAATCGCCTCATTTCTCTAATGACGCACTGAAATGACACAGCTGCACGTCAGACGTCTGCTGTGCTGCTGCTGCGCTCTGATCGGACCGCCATCTTTTATTACAAAATAATGCTCAATTTATGTGGAAATGATTGTTGTACAAAAGCTTCAGATATCTGTCGCTCAGATAGATGATGACTGGAGTGCAGTTTGAAGTAGAAATAAGGTGATAATCTGTGGATCGCAGCTGATGCTTAGAAATGACTGACGCATGTGCAGTGAAGGCAGGACGGACCGATTTTTAGGAGGGACTGTTCCGTCGGCAACACTGGCACGCCCTCTGAGGCCAAGATCGGAGAACCAACAGGAAGTCCCCCTCCCCCCACCCAGTTGTGAAGGATATGGACCTATTCCAGGCATCCAGAGCGATACTCACAACACAATCATCTCCAAATATTAGTTGAAACAACACAGATGTAGAGGTAAGCAGAAGTGAAAACTGGACTTAAGGGAAAGGCTTAAGGACCTAATCCTTCAGCATGTGCAAAGTACTGCACCATGTAATGCAAGTATTGTGAGTTTCTATCTGATGCATTTTAAGTACTACACCCATTTTCATCTGTTAGGAAATGTACTTGCATTCATCTGTGTGCTCAAAGGGTGTGATAGTATTGAAATGCAGTGGAGTAAAGCAGAAAAAAATATGTCACCAAAAAAAAAAAAATTTGCCCTTTAAACCACAGAAACATGGGTAAAAGTATAAATGGTAGCACAGTGATATTTTGGTATTTTGAACACAGCCCTCAGATGCACCATACATAAGTGGGTTAACCAAAAATGTTTTTTGGGGTTCATCTTTTCACATCAGGAAAAAATTATCTTCAGCTATACAGTATTAGGATACGGTACATTACACTTTATTGTCCCTTCCAGGAAATTTGTCTTGGACTCCAAGAGCTGCACAAATAAAGCTGCCATGGCATAATTACATAACTCATGCACATTGCACATAACTTAATACACACACAAATATTGCACACACCCCTTTTGCACAATAATCTCGCACAGATGGTTCATGCATTTTGCACATATCCCTTATACACATATCCAAAATGCACATACCCCTATTCCACAGCAGTCTCAAACAGATGATTCATGCATATTGCACATATCCCTAATACACATTTCCATATTGCACATACTCCTATTGTACAGCCGTCTCACACATATGGTTAAAAGGAAAATGCTGACAATATAGCAAATGACAATGAATAAATAACACTGAATAACAATGACACCATGATATTAATGCACAATCCTACTACCTATCCCAGGAACCATTATTTAAAACTCTAATTGACGTGGGCACAAATGAGTTTTTAAAGCGATTCAGTCTACATTGAGGGACTCTGTATCGCCTACCAGATGATAGGAATTCATACTCAGGGTAGAGGATGTGGGAAGGATCTGACAAAGCTCGCTGTGCTTGTCTGAGAACAGACTGTTCATACATTGACTGCAGGGAAGAGCTTTCAGTCCTCCCTACAACTTTCATGGCAGTCTTCACCAGACAAGCAAGCTTAGATTTTAAGTGGACAGAGAGATTACCGTACCAGGCTGACATATTGATTTTGAATACAAAACTATTACAGGCTAACTGGCTACGTAATGTAATTGTATGAGCCAAGCCAGAAAGACCTACAATAAGCCGCTTGCAGTGGTGGGCACAGTTCCGCTAATCCGCTAACTGCTAATTGCTGAAGCTAATATTTTCATTATCGGATTAGCTTCTCAGATAACTTTGAAAAGCATCATCGGACCAATTATCTTCTGATAAATTTTGGTCCAATAATTTCTAGATCACTAATATGTTTTTGCAGATGAAGTGAATTAAACATTAACAATTAAAAACCTTTGTTAAGTCTGGCACTTACCTGTTAAAGGTATTTAAAAAAAAAAACGCTCTATTTACTGTAAACAGGAGAGCTGATTTCAGCAGAAACCGCTCTGCAGTCAGAGAAGAACTGGTCGCAAGATAAGTACTCTTGACAACATACCAACTCACCGGCAATATTACCCAAGTCATCCAGAGGCATACAGTTTTAACTTGTGGTTAAAATTTTAACAAAACTAATTTTGGACATGTTATTTAAATTATTGCCACTTCTGAAGTTTTATAAAGCGAAAATATCAGCTATATGTTTTAGTTTTAAAGCATTGCACTAATTTTGAAGGTTTTCGTGTGGGCATGCTTTGTGCAGGTGGTGCATTATGGGCAATCCCGGTACAGTCACGACAGGAGAAATGCATCTGAGACTCTCTGATCAGGCTCCACACGGACAACAACGTTAAACTCTTTGTATATTGTGCCTAAAGCTGTCATGAATATATTCTCTGGGTTTATATACATTGTTACTTGTTATTGTGTTTCTTTTAAATGTCAAAAGAAGCTCAGGTTACTTATCCATTATTTTCCTGTTTGCTCTATGGTCTCTACTGCCATCTACTGGCCAGTAGCGTTCATGGTAGTATACGCACCTAGTTTTGAGATATCCCATAAATTATAATTCTTTGCACGCCTGATAGTTGTTGCAGCCTCTTGCTGCAGCTAAAGAAAAAAATATACATTTTGGTTGTAGACTGTTCATTTACAACTGTCGTCGTGGATTCTGGTTTTTAAACCACAGAACTCTCTGGTGCTTAAAAAAACTGTATGCAAAGGATTACGGGTAAGGGTCTGAGCATCTGGGCGCCAGTAGATGACAGTGTTCTATGCATTTTGACCCCAGGTACATCAGACGGTTGTCAAACTACAACTTGATTTAGTTATGGCTTTAAAAAATTGCTTTTTTTTAAATATAATTAAAATGGCATATTTTACAAAAGCACATTTAAATACCAACACACATGTCGCGTCACATTAACATGCTGGTTTTTACATAGAATGAATGAGTCAACCAATCAGTGTTAGGGAGGCTCATTTTCCCATAATCCCTTTGGCATCTGTCTGTGTTTGTTACAAACTTCAGAATTAGTGCTTTATTTAAAATTAAACGATATGTGTTATATAAGTGTAGCTTTGGAGGCCAGGCTGGGCGAATTGGAGACTCTGCTCCGCACCGTGGAAAATTCTACAGCTAGCCAGGCCCCTGTAGGTAGTTTCCCGTTAGTTTCCCTCTGGCAGATCCCGAGCAGCCGGGAAAGCAGGCCGACTGGGTGACTGTGAGGAGGAAGCGTAGCCCTAAACAGAAGCCCCGTGTGCACTGCCAACCCGTTCACATTTCTAACCGTTTTTCCCCACTCTGCGACACACCCGCCGAGGATCAAACTCTGGTTATTGGTGACTCTGTTTTGAGAAATGTGAAGTTAGCGACACCAGCAACCATAGTCAATTGTCTTCCGGGGGCCAGAGCAGGCGACATTGAAGGAAATTTGAAACTGCTGGCTAAGGCTAAGCGTAAATTTGGTAAGATTGTAATTCACGTCGGCAGTAATGACACCCGGTTACGCCAATCGGAGGTCACTAAAATTAACATTGAATCGGTGTGTAACTTTGCAAAAACAATGTCAGACTCTGTAGTTTTCTCTGGGCCCCTCCCCAATCGGACCGGGAGTGACATGTTTAGCCGCATGTTCTCCTTGAATTGCTGGCTGTCTGAGTGGTGTCCAAAAAATGAGGTGGGCTTCATAGATAATTGGCAAAGCTTCTGGGGAAACCTGGTCTTGTTAGGAGAGACGGCATCCATCCCACTTTGGATGGAGCAGCTCTCATTTCTAGAAATCTGGCCAATTTTCTTAAATCCTCCAAACCGTGACTATCCAGGGTTGGGACCAGGAAGCAGAGTTGTAGTCTTACACACCTCTCTGCAGCCTCTCTCCCCCTGCCATCCCCTCATTACCTCATCCCCGTAGAGACGGTGCCTCCTCCCAGACCACCAATAACCAGCAAAAATCTATTTAAGCATAAAAATTCAAAAAGAAAAAATAATATAGCACCTTCAACTGCACCACAGACTAAAACAGTTAAATGTGGTCTATTAAACATTAGGTCTCGCTCTTCTAAGTCCCTGTTAGTAAATGATATAATAATTGATCAACATATTGATTTATTCTGCCTTACAGAAACCTGGTTACAGCAGGATGAATATGTTAGTTTAAATGAGTCAACACCCCCGAGTCACACTAACTGCCAGAATGCTCGTAGCACGGGCCGAGGCGGAGGATTAGCAGCAATCTTCCATTCAAGCTTATTAATTAATCAAAAACCCAGACAGAGCTTTAATTCATTTGAAAGCTTGACTCTTAGTCTTGTCCATCCAAATTGGAAGTCCCAAAAACCAGTTTTATTTGTTGTTATCTATAGTCCTCCTGGTCGTTACTGTGAGTTTCTCTGTGAATTTTCAGACCTTTTGTCTATCTGCTTATTTTATCTGCTTAGCTCAGATAAAATAATTATAGTGAGCGATTTTAACATCCACACAGATGCTGAGAATGACAGCCTCAACACTGCATTTAATCTATTATTAGACTCAACTGGCTTTGCTCAAAATGTAAATGAGTCCACCCACCACTTTAATCATATCTTAGATCTTGTTCTGACTTATGGTATGGAAATTGAAGACTTAACAGTATTCCCTGAAAACTCCCTTCTGTCTGATCATTTCTTAATAACATTTACATTTACTCTGATGGACTACCCAGCAGTGGGGAATAAGTTTCATTACACTAGAAGTCTTTCAGAAAGCGCTATAACTAGGTTTAAGGATATGATTCTGTTGTGTGGGCCGCCAGAAGAGGAGGTACTGCTGGCCCACCACCAGAGGGCGCCCTGCCTGAAGTGCGGGCTTCAGGCACGAGAGGGCGCTGCCGCCTCAGGAACAAGCCGTGATGACAGCTGTCACCCATCATCCGTGACAGCTGTCACTAATCAACCAACCCACATCTGGAATAAAAGCAGGAAGACACCTCCACCACACTGCCGAGATATCATCTTCATCTAGAGGTAATATCCTCAGCCTTTGTGGTAATACTGAAAATCTGTTTATTGTGAGTGTTTGCAGGAGTACCGGTCCTTTTGTGGAGGCTGTGCAATACTGCACTCTTTTTCCTCTGAGGACAAGCTGCAAGTATTGCGTGAGAGGTGGAGGTGGAATTCCCACCAGGATTGTTGCTGGGTGTTCACACACCCACACTTGACTGTCTTTGCTTTCTGCCAGCAGTACCAGATCCGACACGCTGAGACGGTGGCCACCTGGGGACTTCGGGACTTGGCTGCTCCAGTATTCCTCGGGTTCGGTGGTAGTGGAAATCGTGTGGTTCCGGTTCGTTTCCAGACGGGCGTCTCTTATCGTCGAGCCTGCCCACACGACACCTTTATTGATTGACTTTTGCACATTCTGAAATCTGCTGTGTTTGGTTGTGTCATTCACAACAGTAAAGTGTTATAATTTGACTCCTTCCATTGTCCGTTCATTTACGCCCCCTGTTGTGGGTCCGTGTCACTACACTTTCCCAACATGATTCCTTCTTTATGTTCTCTAATGCCATATACCAACACAGTGCAGAGTAGCTACCTAAACTCTGTAAGTGAGATAGAGTATCTCGTCAATAGTTTTACATCCTCATTGAAGACAACTTTGGATGCTGTAGCTCCTCTGAAAAAGAGCTTTAAATCAGAAGTGCCTGACTCCGTGGTATAACTCACAAACTCACAGCTTAAAGCAGATAACCCGTAAGTTGGAGAGGAAATGGCATCTCACTAATTTAGAAGATCTTCACTTAGCCTGGAAAAAGAGTCTGTTGCTCTATAAAAAAGCCCTCCGTAAAGCTAGGACATCTTACTACTCATCACTAATTGAAGAAAATAAGAACAACCCCAGGTTTCTTTTCAGCACTGTAGCCAGGCTGACAAAGAGTCAGAGCTCTATTGAGCCGAGTATTCCTTTAACTTTAACTAGTAATGACTTCATGACTTTTTTTGCTAATAAAATTTTAACTATTGGAGAAAAAATTACTCATAACCATCCCAAAGACGTATCGTTATCTTTGGCTGCTTTCAGTGATGCCGGTATTTGGTTAGACTCTTTCTCTCAGATTGTTCTGTCTGAGTTATTTTCATTAGTTACTTCATCCAAACCATCAACATGTCTATTAGACCCCATTCCTACCAGGCTGCTCAAGGAAGCCCTACCATTATTTAATGCTTCGATCTTAAATATGATCAATCTATCTTTATTAGTTGGCTATGTACCACAGGCTTTTAAGGTGGCAGTAATTAAACCATTACTTAAAAAGCCATCACTTGACCCAGCTATCTTAGCTAATTATAGGCCAATCTCCAACCTTCCTTTTCTCTCAAAAATTCTTGAAAGGGTATTTGTAATACAGCTAACTGATCATCTGCAGAGGAATGGTCTATTTGAAGAGTTTCAGTCAGGTTTTAGAATTCATCATAGTACAGAAACAGCATTAGTGAAGGTTACAAATGATCTTCTTATGGCCTCAGACAGTGGACTCATCTCTATGCTTGTTCTGTTAGACCTCAGTGCTGCTTTTGATACTGTTGACCATAAAATTTTATTACAGAGATTAGAGCATGCCATAGGTATTAAAGGCACTGCGCTGCGGTGGTTTGAATCATATTTATCTAATAGATTACAATTTGTTCATGTAAATGGGGAATCTTCTTCACAGACTAAGGTTAATTATGGAGTTCCACAAGGTTCTGTGCTAGGACCAATTTTATTCACTTTATACATGCTTCCCTTAGGCAGTATTATTAGACAGCATTGCTTAAATTTTCATTGTTACGCAGATGATACCCAGCTTTATCTATCCATGAAGCCAGAGGACACACACCAATTAGCTAAACTGCAGGATTGTCTTACAGACATAAAGACATGGATGACCTCTAATTTCCTGCTTTTAAACTCAGATAAAACTGAAGTTATTGTACTTGGCCCCACAAATCTTAGAAACATGGTGTCTAACCAGATCCTTACTCTGGATGGCATTACCCTGACCTCTAGTAATACTGTGAGAAATCTTGGAGTCATTTTTGATCAGGATATGTCATTCAAAGCGCATATTAAACAAATATGTAGGACTGCTTTTTTGCATTTACGCAATATCTCTAAAATTAGAAAGGTCTTGTCTCAGAGTGATGCTGAAAAACTAATTCATGCATTTATTTCCTCTAGGCTGGACTATTGTAATTCATTATTATCAGGTTGTCCTAAAAGTTCCCTGAAAAGCCTTCAGTTAATTCAAAATGCTGCAGCTAGAGTACTGACAGGGACTAGAAGGAGAGAGCATATCTCACCCATATTGGCCTCTCTTCATTGGCTTCCTGTTAATTCTAGAATAGAATTTAAAATTCTTCTCCTTACTTATAAGGTTTTGAATAATCAGGTCCCATCTTATCTTAGGGACCTCATAGTACCATATCACCCCAATAGAGCGCTTCACTCTCAGACTGCAGGCTTACTTGTAGTTCCTAGGGTTTGTAAGAGTAGAATGGGAGGCAGAGCCTTCAGCTTTCAGGCTCCTCTCCTGTGGAACCAGCTCCCAATTCGGATTAGGGAGACAGACACCCTCTCTACTTTTAAGATTAGGCTTAAAACTTTCCTTTTTGCTAAAGCTTATAGTTAGGGCTGGATCAGGTGACCCTGAACCATCCCTTAGTTATGCTGCTATGGACTTAGACTGCTGGGGGGTTCCCATGATGCACTGAGTGTTTCTTTCTCTTTTTGCTCTGTATGCACCACTCTGCATTTAATCATTAGTGATTGATCTCTGCTCCCCTCCACAGCATGTCTTTTTCCTGGTTCTCTCCCTCAGCCCCAACCAGTCCCAGCAGAAGACTGCCCCTCCCTGAGCCTGGTTCTGCTGGAGGTTTCCTCCTGTTAAAAGGGAGTTTTTCCTTCCCACTGTCGCCAAGTGCTTGCTCACAGGGGGTCGTTTTGACCGTTGGGGTTTTTACGTAATTATTGTATGGCCTTGCCTTACAATATAAAGCGCCTTGGGGCAACTGTTTGTTGTGATTTGGCGCTATATAAATAAAATTGATTTGATTTGATGATACAGGGTGTGATACATAAACAGACATGTAATAAGATATTTATTATATATTACAACAAAAATAAAGAACAATAATCATACACACGAATCATGCAGAACAGATAACGCAGGTAAATCATGTAGATAACGCAGGTAAATCATGTAGATATGTAAATTATGGATTGTAAATTATGATTGATTATATTTTAACTTTGTACAAATGACAGACTTGACATTAATGGAGTTATTCTATAGGTATTAATTTTATTTATAATCCAAACCATAAGTCAGCACTGCTTTATTTTCCAAGACCTCCGTCTCAAGGTGACGCTGTTATTGAGTAGAGAGTTGAGCTTCACTGCTGGAAGCTATGTAATAAACAGGAGCTTCCACGAGAAGGTAGGGCGCACAAAGACAGAAGTGCTGACTCTTGTTTGCTTGTTTGGGTCTGTGGTCGCCTTTGATACTAACAGAAACGATCATGGTGTTAAAACTCAAAATCAGCTTGTTAGTAGTTCTAAGTGTACCGAAGACAATATTGAAAGTTATTGGTTATCGGTTATCTCTAGCTTCTGATAAATTTTTGGGTGGTTTATCGGTTTAGCTTTATAAAAGATAACATTTCAGTTAGCTGACTGTCTGTTATCGAGGCTAACTTTTTGGTTAGCTGTGTTCACCACTGGCTGCTTTTTACCACCACTGAACAGGGGAAATTATGATTAGAAGTGACAGATAGTGTGGAGAAGATCACTATGGTGGTAAATGTGCATGTTTACCTCACTAAATGTAGGCACCAACCAATCAGAGTTAGCTGCTTACCTTAGTCTCGCCATTGTCCGGCAGTGCCCGTCTCGACTGAGTAATTACAAGTCGATTGTTGATGAGATGCTCTGTCTTACAAAATGAGCCCTTCAATGAACCGTAACAGACCAGTGTGTGAAGATCACAGTTGCTCTGGAATGTGATCTAACACATGGTTTGATGATGCAACGTGCCGACCTTGCATGCAGACATAATGCATGATGCAATATGTGCAAAGACAGCCCTACCATAGCCATAGAGACCACAGCTTGCCTGTAGTACAATGTTAGCACAACTGTGATGCTTCCAAAAAAAACCTTCCAATGATGTTACAGAATACACACATTCTGGGCTCCATAGAAATGCATGGAAGTACAAAGTATGTTAAAAGGTCACAACAGACAAAAAATATTTTTTGAACACCTTGAAAATTCAGCCACAGTTAAAACAAGTTCAACACACAATGGTAGAATATTCTGGTTCACCATAGACACCCTTCCTTGACCCTCTAAGGTCTTACCTTGAAAGTTTCAAAGTGTGAGCATCTGTAACCAGTGGTGTAGTCTACATTTTTGAAGTGGGTAGACTGTGTTTTTTGCCCGTCATCAAACCCGTGCATTGCGCCCCGGTTATTAACATTTTTAGCACCATAACAACAAACAGATCTATACTTTCCATCTGATCATTTATATTCTATATTTGCCACTATAAATGTGAGAAATGTGTCAGAATGTAAGTAAGTAATTTGCACCAATTGCAAAATACAGTATACAACAGTAAATCTAAAAGAGTGATTAAAAAATACAACGATCAAATACATTTATTTTTTGGCATCTGAAAACCTAATTTAACAAAGAAATTTAATCAGGTCATAAACCAGGAATAAACAATGTTTAAATCCAGCCAAAAGTATCATATGCAAGCAACTGTGCATTGTTTAACAGTAAATAAGACAATTTTAAGTCACAGTCACTCAAAAAAAAAGTGACTGTGACTCCTTGTTATTAAGAAAGAAAAATTCTCTTAACAATAATAAGGAGCAGATTATTGCCTCCCAACTAAGTATATTGCAAGAGTTCACTTTTCCTCCCTCTATTTAGTATTGGATATGAGCCTGTACTGTCAAATTCAGCAGCTGCAAGATTCACCCTTCATATAATCCGCATGGCCCCACGTTGTTTGTGGACAGTTTAGATGCATAAACAAAAACAAAACAGAACACACCGGTCTACATGAGCATGCACTGGCTGCAGAGCCTCACACCTCCTACCACAATCTCTGTTGAAATTGACAGTCCAGACGGGGGACTGGAACCTGTAGGGTTTGTGGTCCATAAGGAAACCTACCCAGTATAAACAAGCTAGTATTAGTATACATTAAGTTCCATTAAAACAGCAGCTAGGCTGAAGGACAGAAGCTAGCTCCCAGAAAATTCACAGACAACAATGAAAATATGGTAGATGCTTTACTTTGCAGAAACCTTTTCAACTCATGACAAAAAAATTGTAGGCCAAATCAGTGGCACAAAAGTATAGTATGAAGACAACCAACTAACTAACTAAGACAACCATGCAACTACTGGGAGTATGCCACTTACCAATTCCAGTCATTTTAAAACTACACTATCCAACAGCCAACGGGACTCAAGCTCAAGAGACATCTGTAGATTACCGGCAAAACTCTATTATTTTTTAAAAAGCTGTTTCATTTTAGATTTTAACAATAAATGAACGGATCATTAAAAATGTTCACGAATCAAAGTCAAAAGACATATGCACAAGTAGAAGCTCTCCACTTATTGTGCTCAAATTCATATTTTAGAAATGACTGTCCTGATAACAACATTAAAGGCAATTACATATTTTGTCAAAATTACAAGTTGATCAAGTTGAAAATTCATCAAGAGGTTTATGTCACAGAAATCCTACTTTACAATCACTGCAGTCATTGTTAAATTATTTCCTGTTGCATTTATAATAAACATTTGTATTTATTTACAGTGTCTGTTTTTCTGGTTGAAATGAGATATAAATAATCTACCAGACTTAAAAAAATGTACAAATTTCCATGTTATTTTGTCTAAAAATAAATGTCTGAGGTTCCTTATGTTAAACAAGAAATTATCTAATCTGAAATAACGTGGTTTTAATTTACAGATGAAAGGTTTCTAAAGAACCATTTATTGATTTATTTAGCTATTTGTTAGCTAAGTGTTTTAAACTTTTTTAACAGTAATCAGAAATTCTGAGGTAACAAACAACAACAACAACACATTTCCAAGGATTTTTCTTCATAAAACTGCTCCATTAATGAGCAGTCCTGTGACACGTTTATTTTGTACAGATCAGTGGTTTATTTCTACACCGATCCATTTTGTACAGATCAGTGGTTTCTGTTTCTGCCACTAGTCTTCCGTGTTTTGGCCCAACGCGTCGTTCCTATTGGACAACGCAAAGGTACGTCACGGCTCAGAAAGTTGGATTGGCTTGAACTTTGTCTACGTCAGCCTGCTGACAAGCGGCAATGCGCGCTCCCGTCAGCATCTAAAAAGCACCGCATCTCATGGAAAATAATGCTTTTTAGACCGTTTTTTGACGCGTCTGAAATATTCATGGTGAAAGGACCATTAGCTTAGTGAACAAATAAAAAAATAACTTTCGTAGGCTAGCCCACTTTAGGTGAGTAGACGGCGTCTACCTGCGTTCCACGTAGAGTACACCACTGTCAGTAACACATATTAAATTGAGAATGGGGCTTTACAATGACTACACTGGATGCACAGCAGAAGTAAAAATAAAACTGAAAAATTGTAGACTGAAACAGGACCTTTACTAAAACACACAAATTGAAATATATGATACAGAGAATGTAGTCTTTCATAATACCAGGGACTAAGGGCCTTTGGACAAGGTCTTTAATCTCCGAGTTGCTCCCGGTGTGAAGTGAGTGCCTTGTATGGCAGCAAACTGACATCGGGGTGAATGTGAGGCGTTATTTGTAAAGCGCTTTGAGCATCTGATGCAGATGGAAAAGCGCTATATAAAAGCGCTTTTCTTTCCAACTTCCTGCCAACAGCCTCCAGACAGCAGAGTGGATTTGTTTTGTGTGAGCATGCACGCATGCGATCACGTGTGTGCGTGTGCACGAGGATGTGCGCACGTGTGTGTGTGCGCGCGCACGTGTGTGTACAGAGTGCAATGGTACCAAATGTATGGAACCAAATTTACACTCTAAATGGAACCAAGCTGCACTCTAAATGCATCCATCCATCCATCCGTCCATTTTCTTCCACTTTATCCGGAGTCGGGTCTCAGGGGCAGCAGCTCAAGCAAAGCCACCCAGACCTCCCGATCCACACACACCTCCCCCAGCTCCTCCGGGGGAACCCCAAGGCGTTCCCAAGCCAGCCGAGAGATGTAGTCCCTCCAGCGTGTCCTGGGTCTTCCCCGGGGCCTCCTCCCAATGGGACGTGCCCGGAACACCTCTCCAGCGAGGCGTCCAGGGGGCATCCGGAAAAGATGCCCGACCCACCTCAACTGACTCCTTTCGACGTGGAGGAGCAGCGGCTTGACTCCTCCCGAGTGACCGAGCTCCTCACCTTATCTCTAAGGGAGCGCCCAGCCACCCTGCGGAGGAAACTCATCTCGGCCGCTTGTAATCACGATCTCGTTCTTTCTGTCATGAGCCAAATCTCATGACCATAGTTGAGGATCGGAACGTAGATCCATCGGTAAAGCAACACAAATGCGATGAATTAATCCATGTCATGTGACATACAAAGCACCAATCAAATGACAAGGATCCACTCATTCGTTATACTGTATAATACGTTTTGTCTTTCACCTCATGAAACATTCATACGATTGAACTCATACACATTCATTATTTTTGTATAATATTTCATGGCATTTGATGGTACGCATAGGTAATAAATCATGTGTAAAAGGTTCAAAACTGATTAACGTTAGATGAAAATAACATTAACCCCCCCCAACCTCTTCCTTTCAGCGCTCCTCCTGCCCCTTCCTCTCCATGCAGCAGCAGTCATTTTAAAGCACGCCCCTAACACATGGAATGTGTAGTCACAGACACTGGAAGATTTATTCTTTTAATTTCAGACTCTTTTCTCCTTGTTCAACTCTGCACTTAAATTTGAGACCGAATGTAGTTGAGAGAGAGAGAGAGAGAGAGAGAGAGAGAGAGAGAGAGAGAACTGTGTGCGTGTGTTTGTTCATTTTGACACCACAAAGAAATGAGTGAGGAAGAACATACGCATGATTAGAAAATTGGGTTAATTTATCCTAAAACAGTCGATCAGAAAAACACTTCTGCTGCCACAGGAACATCACTGAAATATATTGATTTTTCACCAGATTTCATTCTAAATGCACCAGAAAATTAACTTCATGTCGGGCAAGTGAGGGGGACTAAACTGTAGTCCATACCCTTTCAAAAAATGTTGTTTTAAGTATTCAAACAGATGGTGGCAGATGAAACACTGAACATGCAATACAATGTTGCAAAAGTCAAAGTTGTGAACATGCACCAAACAGCAGCTCAGAAATTGAAATAAAGCTTCTCAGTCTAAAGGCCCAGTCACACGGCACTTAACGAAGGGCAACAAAGCCCTGACGAAACAAGAAATCTGGGCTTTCGTTGGCATCGTTTAACCTTCGCGCAGCTTCGTTCCTGCAGCTGGCACTTCGTCGGGATTTTTAAACTGTTGAAAAATTTGAACAAAGGGCAACGAAAACCTCAATTTGTCTGTGTTTCGTTTTGCTGTCGTTCTTGGCATTTTTTACTAGTTACTTGAGTTTTTGTAATGTTATTGTTTAATTTGACTTCAGACTTCAACCGGCTTAATGTTTTCACACAGTGCAGAAGCCGGGAAACCGTTGGAAATTACAGGGCATACTGAGCCTGCTTGCTTGGATTTTTTATATCTGTGTGGGGGGCAGCTTCAATGGGCATAGGCACCTTACATAGGCCAGAATTAATCTTTTGTGTGATATAATTAATTATTTTGCCACAAGCAACTGCTGAATTTGAAACAACAAAAAAGTTGTGTAATTTCTGATGGTACTTGAATGTAGCATTAGCAGCAGCAGCAGCTCCTGCGTGCGCTTATTATTTTGTATTAAATATAACAATATGAGTGTAGGGATGACAATCCAGTCCTTCTGTACATGTGGCAACGGGTAGATGAATCAAAATGATTATATAAAGAGCTGTTCTGGAAGGCAGAATTCACGTTGCGGATCAGTGATCAGCTGGTGGAATGTGAGTCAATGCGCACGTTCAAACACACTGATTAATTTACTGCTCTGATATATTCAATCATCTTTACACTTATATTTATTCCCCCTTTTGACAGTTTGCTGTTATAAATCAATATACGAGGGCTGTCAATAAAGTATAGGTCCTTTTTATTTTTTTCAAAAACTATATGGATTTCATTCATATGTTTTTACGTCAGACATGCTTGAACCCTCGTGCGCATGCGTGAGTTTTTCCACGCCTGTCGGTGACGTCCATTTCGATGTGCCTCACAGGTTTAGAAAAAATTTTGATCAAACACAGCGCCAGTCTCTCAGCAACTTCTCAGACAAAGGAATTCCGACGAGGGGCTGGACGACTCCTCCCACAAGGAGTGCTCACAGGCGAATGATGTCACCGACAGGCGTGGAAAAACTCACGCATGCGCACGAGGGTTCAAGCATGTCTGACGTAAAAACATATGAATGAAATCCATATAGTTTTTGAAAAAAATAAAAAGAACCTATACTTTATTGACAGCCCTCGTATATGGGTTAGTAACGTGATACAATGATACAGCAGTGACCACGGCACTTTTTTTTTTTTTTTTTTTAATTGAAGCAAGACGGAGCGCTCAGCATGTCAACAGACAGTGAGGATTCTGATGATGAAGGAGATCCCTCTTTTATTCTGGACGAGAAACCAAAGCAGGTGGTCCCACCGATGTGCGCACAGATCTCCACAGCTTCTGTTTGCAGTTTCTCCAGGACCCAGGCGCTTTGAGCTCCATCCCAGCACCGAGTCCTGGAACTCAGAGATGCAGACACACACTGCTCCAGTTGTGGCTCCAGGTGTGTTTCATTTCAAGTGTCGAGATCGTTAGCTTCAGTTTTTTAAGTTCCTCTTTCGTCCCTTTTGCGCTCTTGCTTCGCAGGCTGTTCGGTAATAAAGCTCTTTCGTCCACCTTTTCTCAACAAATTGTGACTTTTTTAACTTTTCCCTTCGTTCAGGAGTCATCATGTGCCGTGTGACTGGGCCATTACACAGCATCAGCAAAAAAAGTATTTAAAATACATCCAAGTCAAAATGCATACAGTGTGCCAACCAAGTTTGAAAGTAATCTGAATTGTGATGGATGGGGAGAGTGCAAAGAAAAAAAGACAACCAGGCAAACTCAAGCAAACAAACAAACAGATTTTTCTCCCATTAGTAGTTATTTTTGTTGATTCCCGCATGTCTCCTCTAGGAAAAGCTGAGGCAGTCCCAAGGTACAAAATTAGAACACAAACTAAAATGCTTAGCAGCAAAATATTTCTGGATGCTGATTGGTGAGGAGTTTGTATTTCCAAAGTTGTGAAAAATTATGTTACATTTTTCAGCCAGGAATTTGGTACCAACAGGCTACAGCGAGAGATGAGTGCAAAGGCAGGACGGCCTGTGCCAAAAGCTCCATGTGAGTGTGTTCAGCACGAGATAGGTGTTAAAACAAAAGGTGATCGATTATAGAAGCCACTATATATCACAAACCTCTGCCCTAAAGGCCAAATTTCAGTCTGCCTGCACTTGTAATTTAGTTCTGTTCCTGTGGTACAGAGAGAGAGCACACTCGAATGTAAGAAGCGGTGATCCAGGCTGTTCTGTTTTGTTGTTGTTGCTGTTGTTGGTGCACCTGTCTCACCTGAATTCTCCCCTAAGGGCCTCTTCGCACTCAGAGGAAGACCATGAAGAAAGCACTGTGTCTTGAAAATTTGATGAATGCAGTGGGACGTGATCAAATTGGAAAAATGTGCCATTTTTAAGTCAATACTTTGTCCTGATTACATCTCTGGCAAGTTCTCACACCATCTGACACATTCCCACTAATTTCTAACCACACACACACACACACTATCACTCTTGTCTAATTTGTTCTTTCAACATTCTCGCTATGAATAATCAATAATCTCACTGTGTCTGTCCTGTCCTGATCAAGACGGTACCACGCGCTGCACTTTTTCATTTGTTTCAACAATAAACTACACTCAGAAAAACAGCTCTCCTGTCAAACATGCCGTCTCTATTTAAACACATTTAAATAAGTTCTGTGCCTGCATGCGCATGTGTGTGTGGGCACATGCTTTGAAGCAAACTTCTTTTTTTGGTTGTGTTTCAGCACCATGGACAGTGGCCGGATCATTTCACAAACTGGGAAAGCCTGTCTTCACCATACTTATACCATGGTCAGTGAGAATTCCATGTCTAACTGGCGTGCATTATTTTCGTGTATACGCACACGTAGTTTGGCGAGTTAAGTCACTGTATTATCACTCCGCTCTGGTCGTCACCACAGAAATGCGCAAATCAGTTGGCGCAGATCAGCTGTATTTTGACAGGTGAAGGACAGAAACGCGATAAAACATGGATTTCCAAGTGAATTTTAATATTTTTGGCCAAAATAAAATGTTTGAGGAATGGGAAGAGGAGGAGAGCAAACGAGAAGAACAGCAGAAGCAACGGCATAAAGATTTAACATCGGACAAACTGGGCAAGATTTAGGCGGGGGAAGAAGAAGAGAACGGTTGCCAAGGATGAAAATATCTTGAGACTGGCATAAAATAGTCCCAAATACTTAAGCATTTTTATCAAGTTGTGTTAACTTAAATAAATATTTGTGTGTTAGTTCACTGTGTGGGACCATGGTATAAGTGGATTAAACAACTCGAAGCCATCCATTATACGGTTTGAATGCACGATGCAGAGTTTAAAACACCACGACACAAAGCATCGTGCATTCAAACCGTATAATGCATGGCATCGAGTTGTTTAATCCTTACTTATATGACTTCAATGAAGTCCCTACAAGCTTTAATTATGTCATTAATACATGAACACAGTCATTACTACATCCTTATTAAGTTCATATTACATTCTTAAGCTTTTACTGTATCCTGATTTGACCTCTTGTTCACTATGTACAAAGTTTGACTGTGTCCTCCACTTTCATGGACATCATAAAACATCCTTATCAGTTTCTACTGTGTTCCTATGATGTACAGTTTCTTACTGTGTCCACCTAATTGTTGCGTGGACTTAGTGGAAACCTGGCTGAGTGTGACAGGTGTTTAACATATGTTGGTGTGTGGAAGCATCCGTGCACCTTCCATTCATACATGTGTGTAAGCACTGCCTGAAAACCGTGACTGAGCACACCAGTAGAGTAAAGGGGAGCAGTGTGAGGGCTTTGCATTTTGGGGCGGGTCTGGGAGCTTGCATCACCACATCCATGATAGTACAGAACCACCCTCGGTCCTGGATGGCAACCACACAAGCAGACAATCATTCATCCCCACTTCTTGAAAGTAACCATCTGACTCATCTGACTATAGCAGATAGATATCTGCTATAGTCAGATGAGTGTCCCGGTGGCTTTTCCCATCCGTTGGGGTTCTCAAGTCTCAGGCACCTACACCAATCAGGCATCTGGCACCAAGATTGTGAGCAGGAGATCCTTTCAATCCTGTAAGTTGTGAGGTGGGGCCTTCATGGATCATACTTGTTTTTTTTTTTAAATACATCTTATGTGACCATCTCTCAGTTCATTGATTTTCCTTCCTTGGTTCACTTTTGGCAGCAACTGACCACTACACTCAGATCTTTAAACATACCAATTTTTCCTTCTTTCGGCAAAGTGATTTCAAGTACAAAATGTTAATTCGGTGCCTAATATAGTCTTCTCTGACCAATGCCATTGAAATCAGATAACCAATGTTATTCACTTCACCTGTTAGTGGTTACAACGTTGTACATGCTGGATGTAGCAGAAAGCTGACAAATATTCAACGTCCTAGGCTTGCATCAAGCAGAGGTCAGGAAATTTCTTCAAAAGAAGAAATTCAGCACAGCAAGGCCTGGTATATCTCCAGGTGTCAAATGGAGACCCTCCGAGCCAACACAGAATGGCTCGGTGTCATAAACCCCCACCATTTTCAGGATTTAAGATTCTCTAAAGTGCATTCCTGACAAGATGTGAATCCCTTATCAAGATCCCAAACCAGATGTGCCAACTCCTCTCTCATAAAAAAAAAAAAAAAAAAAAACAGACCACAGAAAGACATATCTGCCCCCAAAAGTGCTAAAATATGTCTTTAAAAAATCATCTCACTGAAGAATTGCCATCAACTCATTGATCAGAGTCCAGTTTTTGTGGTCAAATTCGACTGAGTTCAGATGTTGTGATGAAATCCAAAACCCAGTCCCTTCCAATCCATAGAACAAGAGTGACCCCTGTTGGACGAATTGGGGAAGGGCATGTGACCAACTCGTGCAGTGTTAAAGTGTAACCATATTTAAAAAAAGTGCATTTTATTGTTGTAACCAAAAAAAGAAAAGAAAAATAAACAACATGTGACCATTTAACCTTACACATCAGATTTATATATATCTGGTATTTTGTACTTTGATTATAGACTGTAGGAAGTTTATCAAGTGTGTTTTTCATATAATTGTGTTGTGTGGTATCTCCACGGAAAACCTTGTTTATTAGAGTTTGCAATACAGGACTCGCTTGGTTTGTAAATGGGGATTTAGGAATAACGGACGCTGATTTATTAGAAAACTAGACAAAGGAACGAAGGAGGAAAATACAGTACCCAGAAACTACAGTACCCAGAATTCTTGGGGGTGGAGCTTTTAACCCTTTAAAAGCAGGCGCCCCCTTTTTGCTCTTCGCTCTTCCTCTTACACTCTCTTTTTCCTGGGTCTTGAGACGCTGTCTCGCGTCCCACAATTTTACGACCCTTTGACTGTAACCACGTGCTGCTTAAGCTTGTTTCTTGTTTGTGCATGCCAACAAGAAATTACTTTTTCCTTTTTCGACAAATAACTTTTTCAACTTTTGTAAAGTTAAACGCGCAGGCACATTTAATTTCCTTTGACGATTTTTCAAATTAAAACCTTTTTCTTCTTAAACTCCAAATTCCTCTCATGAACATTTTTCTCAACTATGTTTGTACTGAGTTTTTGATTTGACCCGGCTTTCACAGACGACGACAAAAGACAAATTTTTGATTTTTTTTTATAGAGAATAAAGACGCTCAAACCTTTATTCTGACGAGCCCAGACTACAAGCGCTGCAGAGATAAAAACACATGGGTCAGCTGAGACGTCAACAGTGATTTGAACCGCCGCCGCAAGTCACCGCATAACAACGGAAAGCGTCCCCCCCGGTAACCAACGAAACCGGGCGGGTTGACCGGCAGAGTCTCTTTGTCAAGGTCCCTGAAGCAGCTGTGTGACGGACAGATCATCGACTGATAACGAGACAATTCCAGCACCTGACTTACGGAGACCGATCTGCACAGCGTCTCCAAAGTAAGACCAGGCTATGGTGTCAGATAAAAATAAAAAAAAAAAACAGAGTGGCTTTATTTAACTCTATCCAACAGTAGTAACCTTTTTTCACGTTAATACCAAAGTAAATTCCCTGCTGATTAGGATGAACTTGATTCCTAAACTCCCGCTACTAAACCAAATTATCTGAATGTCATATAATCATTGCTCATTGAATTTTGTCATCAAATTGCTTACTGTGATATGTCCTGTTATTTAACTCCTGCCTGAGTTAAATAAATATCTTAAAAGTATGAAGTTGTCTGTGATTTTGCATGGTTTTACAGAGGGTGTCGGATCTGACATGCAGAATGCATGACTGAAAGACTGAGACTGAGTAATTAAATTGAGACTAATTAATTAATGAATGTTTAAATTAAAGTATCTATGCTTCACAAATAGGTGGTGCCCTTCTTCGAGGTAAAATTATCCACAAGTAATAATTTCAAATATCCTAAAACACATATTATATTCTTCCTGATTCTGCTACATGGATCATGCACAGAATTAGGTCAGCTAGGTAGGCACCTCCCTACCTAGGTAGGGAGGTCCCATCCAGAGATGGGAGTTGTATTTGTGTTGGTGACCCTCCTGTCTTGCACACCAACAACATTTCTTGTATATTTGTTCATGAATTGTTCTGTGAATTGTTCTGTAATTTATGTTAGTAGCATGGCCCAAGCAGAGGGTCACCCCTTTGAGTCTGGTCTGCTTTGAGGTTTATTCCTCAGAGGGAGTTTTTCCTTACCACTGTTGCTCTGGGGGTTGGTAAGGTTAGACCTTACCTGTGTGAAGCACCTTGAGGCAACTCTGTTGTGATTTGGTGCTATATAAATGAAAATAAATTGAAAAAATTGAAATTGAAAAATGCACCAAATGGCCAAAATGAAATAGATGATACTCTGTCACCATACAAGTGACAAGTGATACTCCTCAAATGACCTCCAAAGCAACCACTCGTTGGACACAAAGTAATTTCAACAATACCCAGTTATCCTTGGAAGGGAGCTGTTATCAGTGATATTGAGTCATTACAGTATATCAATGGTTAGCATCCAAGTCTCACAACCATCTAAGTCCCACTACTGGTCTGTGAGATCAGCAGTCACGCACTACGACACTTGCAGTAACAAAAAAGAACTTTTCAACTCTTACCATTTGCCATAGCGACTGAGACAAACTGGATGCTGCCTTATCTTAATGTTAAAAGAAACAAGAGCCATCAGGAGATGACATATCCCCCCAGTCTCCACAAATTAGTTATCAAAAGTGTCGGCGGATGACCCAAGTACATCATTATGCTAAATATGAATGAAATTGGTCAACTGGTTCTTGAGATATCACACTAACAAGGGTGGCAATGACAATATCTTGAATATCTCACTGTGACCTTGAAAGCGAACCCAAGGTCACTGCAATCAACTGGTGTTGGGAGATCCCCCCAAGTACACAGTTATGCTAAATATGAATGAAATTGGTCAACTGATCCTTGAGATATTACACTAATAAACGAAAACAGATGGACAGACATATGGACATGCTGATTGCAATATCCTCCTGTATTTCATATCGGGGGGATAAAAATGGGCAATGAGAGATGCAACATTTAAGTGCAGAGAGTTGCCTGGCTTTAATCATGCAAACACTGAGGAATTTGTGTAACATTACAGAGAAAAATTTAAATGTAGTGTGCCAGAGCTCCCTGTTTTAATATAACATTGTGCAAAATGCCAAAGTTGCATCTGTCAATTAAGTACATTAATGTCAGTCTCATTAACACTGAAAAAATGGCTGTGCCTCATGTCATCATTGACCATCTGCCACTGCAAATGACTGCTCTAAGGACCAATATGATGGTTTTTCTTCTTTCAACATGTGAAGGCAGCATAAGACAGGAGGCATCGGGAACATAAAGTGTTCCACCGTCATCCTCCTGCCAAGACACCAGCAATGCCAAAGACCTCTCAAGATTGCACAAGCTGTTCACAGGCGTCTCTCCACCTCAAAGTCTCCAAATCATGTGTATTCCCCACATTAGTTATTCCTCTCATTTATCCACTCTCATTTATTCCTGCCGTCCACCCGCCATCTTTCAAATTCAGCTGCGTATTAAGTGTCTGTCATTTTAGCCATTTGTCCTCAGCACTTAATTTCTCCTTTCATTCATTTGTCCGTCCAACACTCTTTGTCATATCACTTCGAGTTGCTGTGGAAACCCTGCTATATATTTCCATTTAACCAGGCATCTTAACGAAACACATTAACAGAAGGTGGCCTGTGGATTTAAGGGTTAAGTGTACTTTGGTCTGAGCACAGTGGTTCTAGAAAACATGTGAACCTATGGGCTTTTACAGTTTTATTATATTTTAAGATATTAAATAAATAAATCAGACTTCATATTAAAATTTTGATAATTCAGCTTTATGACCTCACTGTAAAAAAATCTCCACATGCTATAAATAAATTAAAGCTAGAGAAAAAAAAGATTAAATCCAACCAAATGATGGTTACACAGGTTCATGGCTGAGTGGAACAGAGAAAGATGTTATTTAAACAGAACATGTGAAATTTCAGCAAGTTTCCAAGAGGTCACATGGCAGACTGGAGCCTAAATTTCATTTGTGCTCATTTAACATAGTCCTGGGACCTCATTTATGAATGCTCTGTATGCGTAAGGGTCCCGTCGCACTCAGACAAAAACCATGAAAATCGTATTGCGCCGTGAAAATTTTGATGGCCACAGCAGGGACATGGCCAGAATGTTAAAACGTCTCATTTTCAAGTCCATACTTCGCCCTGACTATGTTGCTGCCAGAGTGTGAGAGTCAGAGTGTGTAACACTTTCCCACTAATTTCGTAACACATGCATGATCGTGCACATTCCACGTGCAATCCATTCTTTCAACATTCGCACAACAAACATCACAACGCGCATGCATGTGCCACATTCTCACTGCGTTTGTCCTGGCCTTTTTAACACCGTGCCAGGAGCTGCACATTTTCATTCATACTGCAAGTGTGTCGAAATGTGTGTGTGTGTGTGTGTGTGTGTGTGTGTGTGTGTGTGTGTGTGTGTGTGTGTGTGTGTGTGTGTGTGTGTGTGTGTGAGGAGGGGCGGGCTGTTAGCTGTCTTCAGTACCAAGGACAGCGTTCAGGATATTTCATACAGAAAGCAGCCCACGGATGGCTGCGTCAGCCTGCCTGTGCCACATTTGTGCTGCAACAGTGACCTCCCAATTAAGCTGTTAATAAGTTAGTGCACTTGTTAACTTTACTTAATACTTAATGCATACTGATTTGCCCATGTCCTCACCACACATATTTTGAACATGTCCAAAGTTTGAACATGCCTCCATCTACCTAGAGATCACACTGCAATCTTTGGTGTACCTACTGGGTTGTGTAGGTTCTTTAATTGGACCTCTCACTTTTTTTTTTTTTTTTGTTGGTTTGTTTTTTGGGGTTTTTTGGGATAGGGTGAGATGTTCGGTCATCCATGGGGAGCTCGGAGTAGAGTCGCTGCTCCTTCGCATTGAAAGGAGCCAGCTGAGGTGGTTCGGGCATCTGGTAAGGATGCCTCCTGGGCGCCTCCCTAGGGAGGTGTTCCAGGCATGTCCATCTGGGAGGAGACCCCGGGGAAGACCCAGGACTAGGTGGAGAGATTATATTTCCACACTGGCCTGGGAACGCCTCAAGATCCCCCAGTCAGAAGTGGTCAATGTGGCACGAGAAAGGGAAGTCTTAGTGGAGCAGATAACTGTAACAATTGTTAATTTCTGGAAACAAGCGCCAAAATTGGAACACATACTCCTCAAACATTACTCTTTTGAAAAAACTGAGTATCCACTTGAATTTTCAGTAGGCGGCCAGGTAGGGGTCAATTGAAGAATTACACAGGGGTCAAAATTTAAAAATGCTCCAATCATATTGAAAGCTATACCACATTATTTGTCTGATCACAACGATACCAAAAATGTATATAGTTTGGACTATCTATGACTGAATGTTATGGAGTTATGGGGTAAAAACAACAAGAATGGTGACAAAGGTCAATTTCAGTTTGTACAGGGGTTAGAAGTTAAAGTTGTTCCAACTGTGGTAAAAAGTGATGCAAATTATTGGTTGAACTAATAGGATTAGTAAATGAAATAGTTTTGACTGTGTTGAATGCTTGGTCTGCAAGTTCTCCCACTTAGAAATCATGGAGGGGTCTGAAATTTCCATCTTAGGTGCATGTCCACTGTGAGAGACATAATCTAAAAAAAAAAAAATCCGGAAATCACATTGTATGATTTTTTTTTAATAATTTATTTGTATGTTACTGCTGCAAATAAGTATTTGAACACCTGCCAATCAGCAAGAATTCTGGCTCACACAGACCTGTTCTTTTTTCTTTAAGAAGCCCTCTTATTCTGCACTCTTTACCTGTATTAATTGCACCTGTTTGAACTTGTTACCTGTATAAAAGACACCTGTTCAGACACTCAACCAATCACACTCCAACCTGTCCACCATAGTCAAGACCAAAGAGCTGTCTAAGGACACCAGGGACAAAACTGTAGACCTGCACAAGGCTGGGATGGACTACAGGACAACAGGCAAGCAGCTTGGAAGAAGACAACAATTGTTATGATTATTTATTAGAAAGTGGAAGAAACACAAGATGACTATCAATCTCCCTTGGTCTGGGATTCCATGCAAGATCTCACTTTGTGGCGTAAGGATGATTCTGAGAAAGCTCAGAACTACACAGGAGGACCTGGTCAATGACCTGAAGAGAGCTGGGACCGCAGTCACAAAGATTACATTAGTAACACATGATGCTGTCATGGTTTAAAATCCTGCAGGGCAGCAAGGCCCCCTTGCCCAAGCCAGCACATGTCCAGGCCCATTTGAAGTTCACCAGTGACCATCTGGATGATCCAGAGGAGGCATGGGAGAAGGTCATGTGGTCAGATGAGACCTGAATAGAGCTTTTTGGAATAAAGTCCACTTACCATGTTTAGCGGATGAGAACAACCCCAAGAAAACCATCCCAACTGTGAAGCATGGGGGTGGAAACATCATACTCTGGGGGTGCTCTTCTGCAAAGGGGACAGGACGACTGCACCGTATTGAAGGGAGGATGGATGGGGTCATGTATTGCGAGATTTTGGCAAACAACCTCCTTCCCTCAGTAAGAGCATTGAAGATGGGTCATGGCTGGGTCATCCAGCATGACAATGACCCCAAAAACACAGCCAGGGCAACTAAGGGTGGGGGACTCCGTAAGAAGCATTTCAAGGTCCTGAATTGGCCTGGCCAGTCTCCAGACCTGCACTCAATAGAAAATCTTTCGAGGGAGCTGAAACTCCAAACCTGAAAGATTTGGAGAAGATCTGTATGGAGGAGTGGACCAAAATTCCTGCTGCAGTGTGTGCAAACCTGGTGAAAAACTACAGGAAACATTTGACCTCTGTAATTGCAAACAAAGGCTACTGTACCAAATATTAACATTGATTTTCACAGGTGTTGAAATACTTATTTGCAGCAGTAACATACAAATAAATTATTAAAAAACCATACATTGTGATTTCCAGATTTATTATTATTATTTTTTTTTTTTAGATTATGTCTCTCACAGTGGACATGCACCTAAGATGAAAATTTCAGACCCCTCCATGATTTCTAAGTGGGAGAACTTGCAAAATCGCAGGGTGTTCAAATACTTATTTTCCTCACTGCATGATATGTGACATATGTTACCCTGTAACATGATAACTAAGCATGCCACATAGTGCAAACTATTCCTTTTCAAAACCCTACAAACTATTCCTTTTCAAAACCCTATTAACTCAACCAATAATTTGCTTCACATTTTACAATATTTAGAGCAACTTTAACATCTGACCCCTGTACAAACTAATGCTGACCTTTGTTACCATTCTTGCTGTTTTTACCCCATAACTCCATAACATTCAGTCATAGATAGCCCAAACTATACCTTTTTGGTATCGTTGTGATCAGACAAATAATGTGGTATAGCTTTCAATATGACTGAAACTTTTTTAAATTTTGACCCCTGTGTAATTCTTCAATTGACCCCTACCTGGCCACCTACTGAAAATTCAAGTGAATACTCAGTTTTTTCAAAAGAGTAATGTCTAAGGAGTATTTGTGCCAACGTTGGTGCCTTTTTCCACATTTGAAGGATTCCTCTGTAAATATTCTGTTATCTGCTGCATTATCTGGCGTCCACTGTTGGAGCTGCTGCCCACGCGACCCGAACCCGGAAAAGTGGTTGAAGATGAGTGAGTGAGTGTTTTTCGCAGACATTGTGGGGTATTAAAAACTCTGAACACATCTTTCGACACTCATGTACTGGCATTATCGAGGATGAATGTGTGTATCTTGCATATGTGTTGCAGAGCAAGTCAAGGCTGATATGGTAGAAGTGAAAATTAGGCCAGACTTGGATTTTGTACTGTCATTCAAATTCAAATATTATTTCTGTTTGTGCAGACACACTTTGTTGATTTTTCCTCCAGAGCAATGGAAGCTGGTTATCTGTGCTTGGAGTCAAAAGGTTGCTGGACACAGGTGTTTGGCAATGCTGAAACCTCTGCATGATAACAAATGTCCAAGTCTTTAGGGTACTGGTGACTCCTGTCTTACTGTATGATTTTGAGACTTGGACACTATCCCGTGGCCTAAGGTGATGTCTGGATGCCTTCTGAGGATCCTTGGGCACCACTGGAAAGACCTTGCATTAAATGAATGACTTAGGGAGACTAAGATGAGGAATATCACTTGCATCGTGAGGTAGCATCAGCAATGACATTTTGGTCATGAGATGCATTTCTTTGGTCGTGATACAGCATGCAGGTGAATCAGTGCTGAAGACTGCAGTAACTGGAGAAGGCCAAGGTCAAGGCCACATTTCACCTGGATCCAATAGATACCATGGATGTTTACTTTTCCGAAGTGGTGACGGACCAGTTATCTGCCTGGATATTTGCCATCCAGAACCCCAGAGATTCCCACACTAAACATGCATTCATTTGTACAATTTACCATCCACAATCTATATTGCAAGAACTGAGTGTGCACCGAATTTTATTAATCCCTTAATTATTTTTTTATTGTGTTTTTGTTAACTGTAGGTACCACCAAAATTTGTAGCTGTACATAACAGATGTGCATAAGGACTGCTGCTCTGATGTTGGAGGTCCAGTGAGTATTTAGAGATTGTTTTGATTTTCTGGCTCAATGTGATGGCTGATGTTGATTTTACATGCAAATGATCATTTGAGGCAATGGCTACATCCATTCATGGCTAAAGATCGGAGTGGAAATCAGGCTTTATAAAGGAGAACCATGAATATGTGTGGATTTGTAACTCTGGCAAAAAAAATTTGTGTATGCACATTTCCCCCGCTGTGTGTACACACAGCTTTAGTTTCATAAATTAAGCCCATTCTCTATTCTACACCGTCACGGAGATGTGACTAGAAATCAACAAAAGCTGCTCTGCGTGCCGTCTCTTTAATTAGAGCCACAGAAGCTTATTATTTAACTCCATGAATGAATAAAGTATCTGTCTATATCTATCTATCCTTCAGTGATGTCAGGGGTGTTTTGTGGCTTCCCTCACTAGTCTCTTTCTTGCAGTGTCAGTCAGTTTTTGAGGATGTCCCACTCTACACAGATTTATCTTACGGTACCATACTGTTTGTATTCATTAACAATCAAGATAAACAAACTCAAATAAATGTAAATCAGGCCCCACTTTGTAGAAATCGCCACTTTTGGTGACTTTCATCAACTTTTTTCTGATGAAATCACAGCAGCTAATTTGAGGGTTGACTGTATATCCTCCCAGCCTCATCTGGAATAGCACATGAATGTGTGTCTACAACATGAATGCATTTTATTCTCATTTGCCACGAGCTGGCTAAGCCAACTGATACTGCCATTGATTTTTGATTCATTTTAAATCCATTGCCATGGTGATAGTGGCACAAAGATTGTGGTGGTATGAACTGTCAGTAACGTGGAATATCTTAGCTGAGAATGTGGAGGCTATCTACCTCAACCCAGGCCGCAGAAGGACAAGCTTGTAAAAACAAGAAGAATCTCTCTTCTCGGGTTGTGAATAGGAAATGGTATGCTTACAGCAACACTGGAGTGCACAAAGACCAAGAAATTTACAAAAACGATGGTGACACAACTCAGCAGGAAAATATCAGCTGTGTAGGTGAAGACTCAGTAAAAATTTATGGAAATGAATAAATAAACACCTATCAGCATTAATACGAAAGCAGAAGTGTATACAGAGTAGACAATAAAAGGTTTTGCCCATTGACCTACGGGAGAAGTAAAATTTCATCTTCTGGAGCCTGTCCAAGCAGTCATGGGCCGTAGGCACCTGGGGCCTTTCTGAGTGGAGTTTGCATGTTCTTCCCTGTCTTTGCGTGGGTTCTCTGCGGGTGCTGCAGCTTCCTCCCACATCTAAAGACATGCAGGTTAAGTGGATTGGAAAGTTTAAATTGACCGTAGGTGTGTGTGTGTGTGAATGTGTTTGTCTGTGTAAATGTGGCCCTGCAATATATATCTAGACATATATATATATATATATATATCTAGACATATATATATATATATATATATATATATATATATATATATATATATATATATATACGAGGTCTGTGAGAAAAGTATCGTACCTTTTTATTTTTTTCAAAAACTATATGGATTTGATTCATATGTTTTTACGTCAGCCAAGCTTGAACCTTCGTGCGCATGCGTGAGTTTTTCCACGCCTCTCGGTTGCGTCATTCGCCTGTGGGCAGGCTTTGAGTGAGCACTGCTCCACCCCTCTCGTCGTCATATCATTCTCGTATATATATATATATATATATATATATATATATATATATATATGTACACACACAATTCACCACTCTTTTGTTATGCTGCCTGCTAACCCACAAAGCATTCCATCCACATCCTTGGGGAAATGAATGGCGGCAAACATCAACTCAAGTCCTTATGCTGACTATGCTCACGGTGTAATTTTAACTTCTTTTGCCACTATTCACTAATGCACACACTACTAATGAATTGTTTATCGTGAAGGAGTTCAAGTACCTCGGGTCTTGTTCACGAGTGTGGGGACAATGGAGCATGAGATTGGCCGAAGAATTGGCACAGCAGAGGCGCTATTGCATTCACTCTACAGTACTGTTGTGATGAAAAGGGAGCTGAGCCAAAAGGCGAAGCTCTCGATCTACTTGTCAGTCTTCATTCCTACTCTCACCTATGGTCATGAGAGGTGAGTCATGACCGAAAGAACTAGATCACGGGTACAAGTGGCCAAAATGAGCTTCCTTAGGAGGGTGGCCGGTGTCTCCCTTAGAGATAGGGTGACAAGTTTGATCATCTGTGGGGAGCTCGGAGTAGAGCTGCTGCCCCTTTGTGTTGAAAGGAGGCAGCTGAGGTGGTTCGGGCATCTGGTAAGGATGCCCCCTTGGCGCCTGCCTAGAGAGGTGTTTCAGGCAGGTCCATTTGGGAGGAAACCCCAGGGAAGATCCAGGACTAGGTGGAGAGATTATATCTCCACACTGGCCTGGGAATGCCTCGGGATCCCCCAGTCAGAGATAATCAATGTGGCCTGGAAAAGGGAATTCTGGGGTCCCCTGCTGAAGCTGTTGCCCTCACAGCCTGATCCAGGATAAGCGGTTGAAGATGTGTTTATTTGTCAAAATTATAATAAGAAAAAAAAGCCCTATATTGCCCCTGCAGCGTATTGATGTTGGCACTTATCCATGGATTCCATAGCTTTAGATGGATGAGAGCCTATAGGTATCCCTGGATGAGACGCCAGTCCATTGTAGGTTGCTTTCTCAGCCAAAACCAGTTCCCATTTAGAGCTGGATGGACTGAAAGAATTCAGATGAAGAGTTTTGTTCCAAGACAAAGATAGTGTGACTAGATAGTTCCTTACCACTGTTGCTTGTGTGCTTGCTCTAGGGGGTTGGTAAGGTTAGACCTTACTCATGCGAAGCACCTTTTATTGTGATTTGGAGCTGTATAAATAAAATCATTGAAATTGAAGCAAAGAACCCAGATCTATATGTTGGTTAACTCCTGTTGAATTCAGCTACATATTTTGCCATACTATTTAAAATAATCTGGAAAACAATTTGACAGTTTGTCAGAAAACTGCCCACATATACATGCACAAATACCAAGAGCAATATGAAAATGTTTGGTTTGAATATTTGCAAAGGCCATTGCCTCTGTTTTACTTTGCATTACAATAAGAAGCTTCACTTTCACTATGCTCATGCAGAACATACAACATACCTGGACTGTGATTCAGTATCTGCAACCTTGTTATATTTATGCCATTATTTTTCATTTTAATAACAAAATATGGAGTTAGCTAAGATTCCTGCTGCTATTGCAAGCCCAAGAAAGCACTTTGTTTGAGAAATAAGCTGTTACACAGTAAAGGAAAAAGATTTCATATGCTTAATTATTTGTCATGTAGGGTCTGTGACATTAAATTGGGGGGTATACAACAGTACCAAAACAGTGAAAGTACTTTTCTCTGCAGATGACTGAATGCATGGGAAATAATGTAATTCCTGAGGCTATAGTAGAAATGTGTGTAACATAGACCTAACATGAATTAAACAGCAGAGTGTTTGCCTTGACAAGATTGCATAAACTTTTAAAATAAGAATTATGGAGAGTTCACTTCAGTAAAACTAAATTACTTCCAATGAAACTGGCCAAACAGAAATGTTTAATTTGAGAAAATCACTTCCTAGTCCAGATGACATTCATACCAAATCCCATTCAGCCTTGTAGAATGTCTCTGCTCTCCTTAGAAAGAAATTCCAGGGTTCTTTTAATTAATTCATTGCATTATATTCATTTTGCTGACACTTTTATCCAAAGTGATTTCCAAGTGAGGAAGCACAATCAAGCTACAGTTGGAAGGGGAAATTCAGCATAACAAAAAGTACTATCTTTACATTTTAAAGGAGACTTCAGCATAATGATATGTTTTATATAAACATACAATCCATCAAGTAATGGTGCAAAAAATGTAAGCATTGAAAGGAAGAGAGAGAAAAGAAGTGCACGGGAAGTACACATAAGGCATGTTAGGGTTATGTGAGATTTTAGGAAAAGAGGAACAGTTGGAAGGGATGGGTTTTCAAGAGCTCCTTCAAGGTCAGAAGAGACACCCCCTTGTCTAAGAGCATTTAGTGGCTTGTTCCAACATCAGGTGACCACAAACGAGAACAGACTCGATTGCCTTTTGTGTAGGCAGTGTCAGACACCGCTACTTGGAGGACCACAGGAGCCGAATGGTGGCACTGGCCTTCACAAGACCCAGTCGTCACTTTGTAGGCAAACATTATTGACTTGAATCTAACTCTTGATGATGAACTATGCCTAGAAGGTTTACAGTAACTGGTAAATGAACTGCAGTTCTATAGTGCTTTTCCATGAGATTCAGTGGCTCAGAACACTTTGCAATTATGCATCACATTCACTCATTCACCCACACACTCATACACACCGATATAGGCACCCAACTGCACAGTAAGAGTACCTCAGAGATTTTTCCTTTTCCAACAGGAAGATGACCCAAACCACAAACAGAATGGGCCATATCTAGTTAATCTATGGCTCACAATCTACAGCTGTTACTGCAATCACATTTAAATGTATGGTGGTTAGGAAGTGCAAATCAAAATAAAAAAAAAAAGCAAAACAAAATTACAAACAGCAGAACACTTTGACAAGTGCCAAAACAAATTTACCAACAGCAGGACACTTTGACAAGTGCCGAAACAAATTTACAAACAGCAGAACACTTTGACAAGTGCCAAAAGAAATTTACAAACGGCATAACACTTTGACAAGTGCCAAAACAAATTTACAAACGGCATAACACTTTAACAAGTGCCAAAACAAATTTACAAACGACAGATTCTGGCAGGAATGTCTGTCATTTGGTACATTCCCCTTCTTTCATGTTTAGCCTTTGGTCTGATGAAACTAAAATTGAGTTATTTGGACATAACAAGGGGTGATATGCATGGCTGAAAAAGAACACAGCATTCCAAGAAAAATGGTTGCTACCTAAAATTTGGAGGTGGGTCCATCATGCTGTGTGGCCGTGTGGCCAGTGCAGGTACTGGGACTCTTGTTAAAGTTGAGGGTCACATGGATTCCGGTCAATATCAGCAGATTCTTGAGAACAATGCTCATGAATCAGCGACAAAGTTGAAGTTGAACTGGGGCTGGATCTTTCAACAAGACAATGACCCTAAACACTGCTCAAAATCTACTAAAAGCATTCATGCAGAGGAACAAGTACAATGTTCTAGAATGGCCATCTCAGTCCCAAGACCTGAATATTATTGAAAATATGTGGTGTGGTTTTAAGCGGGCTGTCCATGCTCGGAAACCAACAAACCTGAGATGTTTTGTAAAGAGGAATGGTCCAAAGTACCTTCAACCAGAATCCAGACTTTCATTGGAAGCTATAGGAAGTGTTTAGAGGCTATTATTTCTGCAAAAGGAGGATCTACTAAATATTGATGTATTTTTTTCTGTTGGGGTGCCCACATTTATGCACTTGCCTAATTTAGTTTAAAGAATTATTGCACACTTTCTGTAAATCCTATAAATTTAATTTCACTTCTCAAACATGACTGTCTGCTATATGATATATTTAACTGAAATTGCTGATCCAAACAACCAATGATTTATAAAGGAAAACCATGGAAATCATCAGGGGTGCCCAAACCTTTACATACAACTGTATGTAAGTGCAGACATGCAGAAGTGAAAATTGGTCTTCGGCCTCCAGCACACATGCACTATGTATCAGTGTTGCTCCTAGTTTCAATACTGCTTCCAACGTCACATTTCTGCCCAATCCTCACAAAGGACTGTTTAAAAAAAATCAAAGCTCTGTTGAGCCTCAGAACTCTTGATGGAAAATGTTAACAACTGTATCAGTCTCAGCATGAGGAGGGTTAGAAGGGTAGGAAGAAAAAAGCCACAAACTGTTTCATCCACCAACACACACTGAAGGAGATGGGATTCAGTGTTGGGATGTTCAGAGGGAAATGCTCAGTCTCTCCCCTGGGGTGTGAACGAGACTGAGAGTGGGAGTGAGAGTGATGATATGATGAGAATAATACAACTCTGGCGTGATGGATCTGGTACAGATTTTATATTCAACTGATGACGTCCAAACCCATTCATAAAAGAAGAGAATCAGCCATTACTAAGTAAAGTGTGGCTTGATCACAGTGTGATATGAAAGTGGATACATTCCCAGTTCATTCCGTGCATTAACTGCTATCAACTGTTGTACAGCCCAAAGCAGTTCTCACACCTGACCAAGTTATTGCATATGTCACTCGATGTCATATAGGGCAAAGTTACATCTTACTGCACCTCGGCTGAGTTCCCCAAGTAGCTCCCGGCTGGTAGTGCTTGGCGCCAAGTCCTCCTGTGCAGGCACACCACTCGACAAAAGTCAGGAAAGTTTTCCCGGAGCTCTGTGGACTCTCTGTCACCATAGCCCTGGCATATCTCTATGTAATTCCTCACAAACTTTGTGTACATTCCAACTTAAACGCTTGATATATTTGGTTAATTTTTTTAATGCTCTGCATGAAAACTGTGTTGATTTCACACTGCATCATCTAGAGCACTGCAATAAAGTTATAAAATGTGCATGGCCATGTAACTGCAGTGCAAATGTGGTTCAAGCCATGGCATGCAAATGTTTAAACAACAACAAAATAATAATCTTAAGGTTTGAGTTTTAATTTGGGGATTTCCACTCTTGTACATTTTGTATGAAATCTAAGAATCAGAGTAATGAAAGCATTGAAAATGACAAAACTGATCAAAAACAGGAATGTATTCACACCCAAACCCAGAACCAATGTTTTTGCAACTTGCACATGCATAAATAAGAGAGAGAGAGAGAGAGAGAGAGAATATTAGAGGAGCTGAATCTCAATTACCTGTGAGAGTGAGGAGGAAAGGGGGATGGAGAGGTTGAAATATTTTAGTTTAGAGGAGACAGACAGAGAGGCAGATTACAGTCTGATCCATGCCTCTCTGTGTGCTCTTATTACATTAGTGCAGAGTGAGGAGCACAGCAGCATAGGCTGACCTTCTCTAACTTCATTTCATTCTCCTGGATCAGACCACATGATTTGATCTCAGCTGTGCCGCCCAGACACAGGAAACACCGGCTACTGTACAGGCAACTGTCTCAACACTGCCCTCATTTAGGACAGTGGATGGACTAAACAACACACATTATGTGAAAAGTCCACAGAGGACAGAAGAGACCCGATATCATCTTACAACGATGAGCTCTTTTGTAAAAAGAAAACAAAAAATCTGTCAATAGTGGGCCTATTAAACAAAGGACCTTCCCTACCAAATCAAATCAATTTATGAGGTGCCTTAAAATCCAGACAAAGTGTGAAACATTTTAAGCATAATGAACCTAAAGTAACCTGCAGCTCACTCTAACGTGAATGAAGAAATATTTAATAAAACTACATCAGAATTACATTTTCCACAAAAGCCGTGCTACAGCCAAAAGTGCCCTTAGTTGCAGAAAAGCAACTAATAGTTAACCAAGTTAGATTACGAGTTACCATATTAGCTCCATTCAGCAACTGCCGACAAGTTGTCTGTAGCTGCTAATGATGTAACTGTAAAATATCACTGTATAAAGTAACTTTTCAAAGTTACTTTGGCAACACTGATGCCTTCTGTATAAACCGGTGCCACTAATATTGGCTAACCTGGTAGATGTTGTTCACGAGTGGCTACACCGCCATACAAACCAACCAAGCAGTAAATTAAAACGCTAATGTCCAGCTTATTTTCTGACTTGCAGTGCTGTCTGGAAAACAGATTTCATTCCCGGTGGCCACTTATGACTTCAGAGGTAAACGGAACGCAGCATAAATTCACATTCAGCCAGCGGTAGTGGGTGGTATCTGTTAATTTATCAGTGATTTGGTCCCAAACGGTAGTGCTGTGAACACATCATCTCATGCTGCAGCTCTCAGTAAAAATCCCACAAACTCCCAACAACAGGAACGCTTCAGCTGATTCAATAGAATTCTCACTCGATCACTCCAGCAGCCAATCAATGTGTCTCCAATTAGTATCGCTCTAATTAGAAACTATTGTTCTGAGCTCCAGCTGAGGCAGTTCATTCATCAATATGAAATTAAGCAGCAGCCACTTAACATGGGATTACTATCACGAGTTAATTTATATTGGAATCAATTTATTTGCACCATTCACTGCAATCATGCCTGGAGGCTGTGCGCAGGACTCCCTGGGTGTGTATGAGAGGAGTCTGTAAGGCTTAAAGAGAGAAAAGAAACAGGATCCACAGACGGTACCAGACTGAAATTAATTATAATACAGCTTTTTCTCAGAGGAAAAGTCACTATTTGCAAATGAGACGCTAAACGAAAGGAGCAGCGCAAATCAAATCACCTATTTTAACCACCTTAGCAACATCCAACAGCAAGTGGAACATCCCATTACGAGAGCCCGATTTCACATCTCGCGTTGGAAGCTTTGACACAGGCAGAGACGCATTAGATTACAGTGAGAGATGTCATCATTGCAACTGCATCATTAAGAAACATGATAGATGTTCATTTTCCACGGTGAGCTCTGTCACTGTCCTTGACACGGCTCTCACACAGGGGAGTATTTCGCAGATTTTGCTGCTCTCTGTGGGGGAAAATATACTGTAATTGTGTGTAACAATGACTTCCACAGTCATTTCCATCCTGAATACTAACGTCAGAGTGAGAGGTGTTCAATTAACATTTCTTTGGCAAGGAAAGGAATCCTAGTCACATGCAGTTCACATCAAGCAAACTAGATCGCATAATTTTTAACCAAGAAGAAGTGGCCCTCAGAAAATGGAACAATGGTGGCTTACATTTTTTACATGGATTCATGCAAATTAGTTCTTTGTGATTCAGTGATTTAGTTCTGTGTGGACTTTATGTGAATGAACCTGTACAAAAGTGCCTTTATAGCTTTGTAGAGAAGCTTGAATCTTCGACTGGACTGGGTTGCTTGACGCGAGGACGTTTCGCTTCAAATCGCAGAAGAAGGGTTCTTCTCGACAAGGGTCAGACAGAAGTCAGACTTCTTCTCGACAAGGGTCAGACAGAAGTCAGACTACCAGAGCAAGAATTTTAGCTGAGGAAGCTTCTGTGATTTGAAGCGAAACGTCCTCGCGTCAAGCAACCCAGTCCAGTCGAAGATTCAAGCTTCTCTACTATGGAAATCACCTGGACAACTGAGAGCCTACACAGAAACCTTATAGCGTTGACTAACACACAACCCTTCCACCATGTTCAATCCATACTGGCACCAAACAGTTTGAGTTAGTGGTGTCTAAAGTGTTCCAGAAAGGGCCAAGAGGGTGCAGGTTTTCTTTGTAGACACTGACTCCAGCAGGTGATTTCACTGATTATTAATTTGAGGAAGGTGATGGTCTAGTGGTTAAGGCGTTGGGATTGAGACCAGAAGATCCTCGGTTCAAATACAAGCCTGACCGGAAAATCACTAAGGGCCCATGGGCAAGGTCTTTAATCCCCAATTGCTCCCGGTGTGTAGTGAGCATCTTGTGTGGCAGCACCCTGACATCGAGGGGAATGTGAGGCATTACCAAGAAGAAGTGGCCCTCAGAAAATGGAACAATGGTGGCTTACATTTTTTACATGGATTCATGCAAATTAGTTCTTTGTGATTCAGTGATTTAGTTCTGTGTGGACTTTATGTGAATGAACCTGTACAAAAGTGCCTTTATAGCTTTGTAGAGAAGCTTGAATCTTCGACTGGACTGGGTTGCTTGACGCGAGGACGTTTCGCTTCAAATCGCAGAAGAAGGGTTCTTCTCGACAAGGGTCAGACAGAAGTCAGACTTCTTCTCGACAAGGGTCAGACAGAAGTCAGACTACCAGAGCAAGAATTTTAGCTGAGGAAGCTTCTGTGATTTGAAGCGAAACGTCCTCGCGTCAAGCAACCCAGTCCAGTCGAAGATTCAAGCTTCTCTACTATGGAAATCACCTGGACAACTGAGAGCCTACACAGAAACCTTATAGCGTTGACTAACACACAACCCTTCCACCATGTTCAATCCATACTGGCACCAAACAGTTTGAGTTAGTGGTGTCTAAAGTGTTCCAGAAAGGGCCAAGAGGGTGCAGGTTTTCTTTGTAGACACTGACTCCAGCAGGTGATTTCACTGATTATTAATTTGAGGAAGGTGATGGTCTAGTGGTTAAGGCGTTGGGATTGAGACCAGAAGATCCTCGGTTCAAATACAAGCCTGACCGGAAAATCACTAAGGGCCCATGGGCAAGGTCTTTAATCCCCAATTGCTCCCGGTGTGTAGTGAGCATCTTGTGTGGCAGCACCCTGACATCGAGGGGAATGTGAGGCATTACCAAGAAGAAGTGGCCCTCAGAAAATGGAACAATGGTGGCTTACATTTTTTACATGGATTCATGCAAATTAGTTCTTTGTGATTCAGTGATTTAGTTCTGTGTGGACTTTATGTGAATGAACCTGTACAAAAGTGCCTTTATAGCTTTGTAGAGAAGCTTGAATCTTCGACTGGACTGGGTTGCTTGACGCGAGGACGTTTCGCTTCAAATCGCAGAAGAAGGGTTCTTCTCGACAAGGGTCAGACAGAAGTCAGACTTCTTCTCGACAAGGGTCAGACAGAAGTCAGACTACCAGAGCAAGAATTTTAGCTGAGGAAGCTTCTGTGATTTGAAGCGAAACGTCCTCGCGTCAAGCAACCCAGTCCAGTCGAAGATTCAAGCTTCTCTACTATGGAAATCACCTGGACAACTGAGAGCCTACACAGAAACCTTATAGCGTTGACTAACACACAACCCTTCCACCATGTTCAATCCATACTGGCACCAAACAGTTTGAGTTAGTGGTGTCTAAAGTGTTCCAGAAAGGGCCAAGAGGGTGCAGGTTTTCTTTGTAGACACTGACTCCAGCAGGTGATTTCACTGATTATTAATTTGAGGAAGGTGATGGTCTAGTGGTTAAGGCGTTGGGATTGAGACCAGAAGATCCTCGGTTCAAATACAAGCCTGACCGGAAAATCACTAAGGGCCCATGGGCAAGGTCTTTAATCCCCAATTGCTCCCGGTGTGTAGTGAGCATCTTGTGTGGCAGCACCCTGACATCGAGGGGAATGTGAGGCATTATTGTAAAGCGCTTTGAGCGCCTGTTGCAGATGGAAAAGCGCTATATAAATGCAATCCATTTACCATTTCACTTTGAGCAGATGGGATGAGTTCATCAATGGCCAGAAAGGGCCAAGAGGGTGCCCTGTCAGACTACAACACTATGTCATGGTCACCACTGCTTCCATGCTGGTGCAGTTTGTTTTTGTTTTACAAAACAACAACAACAACAAAAAAACATTAACACAAACAAAACTTCAAGTATTCGCTTATAGAAAGATGGGTTTTTTTTCCACCAGCTTTTTTTCAGTTAAAACAACTGCAACACACACAGGCATTTGTGTATGACATGGCAGCACAAGGGCTCATATACACCACTGAACCGGTTAAATAAAGAACGTAGTATAACAATAAACAGGTAACCAGTTGAGTCAGTTCGACATGCTTTATTTTAATCTCAGTAAGTGTCAATCTTGTCCACTTGAAGGAGTTTTAATCAGTCAAACCAGCTTAACCTGCAGCTCTCACGCCTGTCCATCTCTGTCGTTGCAAGGCCGTGTGGTGGCACATAAATGAAATGCAGCCATCAGTGATGCTGTTAGTTACAGCTGCGGTTTTCCTCCAGACAAGTGAAATATCTGCTGTGAAAAAGGTCAATCCTACAATACTCTTTGCGAGAGAGAAAATAAATCATTACAAGCTGTATCTCGTCCAAAAACACATTGCATGTGGTCTTGTAAGCAGTTATGCGCCTCAATAGACATAGCCAGCGCGCACCAGCAGAGTACATATGATAGATATGTTGTTGATTTTCTCTGACAAATCATAACAAGTCCATTAGTCTGCCACTTCCATCAAAACTAAATTACATTAACTGGCACCTGCAATTCCTACCCTGAAACGTAGAGCCATCACTGGTGTTGTGGAACAATTAGCAAGGCGGCAATCATAGCATGACAAAACTAGCTAGCAGTCTCATACCTGGATCCAAACAAAAGACTAATGGGGTATTGTTCATGTAGTATCTGTTCACTGAAAAGACCTTATTAAAAAAAAAAAATGTCATCAAAAGCAGTTTTCAACTTACTCATCCAAGATTTCTTAATGAATATCAAGACAGTCACCTTTCAGCATAGACTTACATGTGGTTACGAAATGAGTGTAACATACTGAAATACTTTGCACTTGTAGAGAAAACCTGAAACCATTTCACATTCATCTGTTTTCTTCTCCTTTTCGGCAATACTCCTTCAGTGGTCTCGATAGTTGATTATTTCGTCTGATTAGTGATAGTCAGTCAGTTTGTTTGCCTTCTCCCTTTTTCACTCAACTGTCCCTGATCAAGGTCCATACTTGATTTGATGTAGCGACCCAAACATATTTTACTTGCTTCGCTGATGAGGTTTGGTACTAGAGGTACTGTCTTACCAATGGCAAGATAAATACACAAAATACAGGCTAAACAAACAAGAATTAATGCTAAACTATTTATGAATACTTAAAAATAACAGGCTAACTGCCAGATGTTAACCAATGAATACATACATACAGTATGAGGAGAATGTGTCATTTGCTTGCAAATTAGCATAACATGTAAACTGTCATGCCAACTACATAATATCTAGCTAACAGGGATGTTCCACAGGGCGCCGTTCAAGCATCAACCATCATCCAAAATGTACAAAAATGGGATGACTTAATTAAATGACTTAACGATTTAATCCAGCTTGCCTCCTAACAGGTTAGTTTATAAAGTGCAGACCTGGCAACCAGCTGGCTTATGAAGTGAAGACATGGCAACCTGCCAGCAAATGAAAGAAGAGAGCTGTTTTTGATCGTGCCTTTGGCCAGGCACGATCAAAAACCACAACAAATGCTACTTCGGCTTCAAATTTTTTCCCCGATGGGGTACAATCAAACAAGCTTCAAACTGTAGTTACTACAGATACCCCATTTAAAAAAAAAGTTTGAGTATGACTGAAACCATTAAGACTATGAATACCCAGAAGTTACCACGTACTATCAATGATTTCAAGAAATGGGATGAAATTTTTAAACAGTTAAAAAATTGGATCCAGATTCAATTCAAATCTGATGCTGATGATGGCCACGACTACTACATACACCAAGTTTGTTCAGCACTGACAAAAATGGATGAAGAAGTTACTGTAATGCTTCAAAATATGCCCTGATATGCTATTAGGGATTAAACAGGAAGGAACGGTGTTCTTTGGAGTAGCCCCATAAATTATCACAGACAGACACTGTAGCCGCGGCTAGGGTATGGAGCCACCAAGTTAACTGGCACAGCTGCTATCCAGAAAAAATTAACTGAATGAAGGGAATGCATTTGTAAAATGCAGTATGTTTTCACCAGTTTCTGAATTATATAATTCTACATTCAGTACAGGCAATAACTGGTAGAGTACAATTAATTGATGGAAAGTATGTCCTGCTCATATAATTTCAACCATCATAAACTAACAGAGAGCTGTTTTGTGACACTGCAATTACCTAGCACATAGCACAGCTAATCAAAATCATAAATTTTGAAATCATGTGAAAGTAGTTTAATGTGTAGGATCCAGTACTGTCTGCAATGGACTACAGACTATCAGTCTAACTTTAAAGTGGCTCAGCAACAGCTGAGATCAAAGTTCCAGGAATTTGTGGTATTTAAGCTGAACCTCTCCAGGCTGATCAAGGTGCTGTTCCTCTGGAATTTCTGACCTTGATTTTGTGGCTGATGCTTTGACTTTGTGGAATCAATGGATACCCTGATTGCAGCAGCTGAGGAGCTAAGTGACTAATCGGATCATCTGTGTTTGCAGTTGTCCTGGATCAAGTCTAAGTTCATTGCTGTCAAGGACCTCTTGGACTCAGCCACAGACATGTATGCAATGAAAGCGTCAAACTTGCAGTGATTCATTCATCTTGGGAGTGATGTTGATTTGTCTGAGTCCTTGGCCTTGCAACTGAGACACCTGGGAAGAGCTTATGGAGTCATTAGGTCAATGGACAGAGATGGTTGTTGATGCAGGTACCATTACAGGAGAATGAAGGTCCAAGTCTTTGGGTCCTTTTGCTTCCAGTGTTACTGTATGGTTGTGAGACTTGTACTGATATTGCCGACCTGAAGTGATGAGTGGGTGTCTTGGTAGTACGTTTTTAGGGATTCCTTGGGTACCACTGGAATGAGTTCTTGTAACAAACAGTTACTTAGGGAGACTCATGTGGAGTATCACTTGCCTTTGTGAGGGTACTTCAGCTGAGACATTTTAACCATGGCCCACAGTTCTCTGACTACAGTGGCTTGCAAACGTATTCAGCTCCTTGGTATTTCATGCATTTTAATTTGTTTATGGCATTTCAAATACAAAAAAGTAAATCAGGCTTCTCAATATAAAAATTTCTAAAATTATCTTCCTTAGACTCAAACTGAAAGTAAACCTCTACAACCTGGTATAAATTAATTAAAAATGTAAAAGCCAAGATGAAGGATTTTCTTTCACCAAAACATTAAATCTAGGCTTGCATCTCAGATGTACCTTCATGCAAATTGTAGCTGAACTTTCAGGTCTTCTTTTTTAAGAAAATCCTACTCTGCTCCACTTCATCATGAAGCTGTATAACAGTGGATACAAAATGCAAAACATGCACTATGCACAATTTCTCCAATCACAGCCACAGACGCCTGTAACCTCTTCTGGGTTGTCGGGGTGTCTTGGTGGCTTTCCTCACTCTTCTTCTTGCACAGTCAGTCAGTTTTTGAGAACTGTCTACTCCACACAGATTTACCAGAGAGTGCCATACTGTTTGTATTTCTTCATAACTGATGAAAATAAAGTTCAAGACATATTCATCCATCCATCCATCCATCCATTTTCTTTCGCTTTATCCGGAGTCGGGTCGCGGGGGCAGCAGCTCAAGCAAAGCCGCCCAGACCTCCCGATCCACACACACCTCCCCCAGCTCCTCCGGGGGAACCCCAAGGCGTTCCCAAGACAGCTGAGAGACGTAGTCCCTCCAGCGTGTCCTGGGTCTTCCCCGGGGCCTCCTCCCAGTGGGACGTGCCAGGAACACCTCTCCAGCGAGGCATCCAGGGGGCATCCGGAAAAGATGCCCGAGCCACCTCAACTGACTCCTTTCGACGTGGAGGAGCAGCGGCTCGACTCTGAGCTCCTCCCGAGTGACCGAGCTCGTCACCCTATCTCTAAGGGAGCGCCCAGCCACCCTGCGGAGGAAACTCATCTCGGCCGCTTGTACTCACGATCTCGTTCTTTCAGTCATGAGCCAAATCTCATGACCATAGGTGAGGATCAGAACGTAGATCGATCGGTAAATCGAGAGCTTTGCCCCCTACTCAGCTCTCTCTTCACCACGACGTCCGATACAGCGACCGCATCACTGCAGATGCTGCACCAATCCGTCTATCGATCTCACGCTCCATCCGTCCCTCACTCGTGAACAAGACCCCGAGATACTTAAACTCCTCCACTTGAGGCAAGGACACTCCACCAACCTGAAGAGGGCAAAGCACCTTTTTCCGGTCGAGAACCATGGCCTCGGATTTGGAGGTGCTGATTTTCATCCTGGATGCTTCACACTCGGCTGCAAACCGCCCCAGTGCATGCTGAAGGTCCTGATTTGACGAAGCCAACAGAACCACATTGTCCGCAAACAGCAGAGACGAGATTCTGTGGTTCCCAAACCAGACCCCCTCTACACCCTGGCTGTGCCTAGAAATTCTGTCCATAAAAATAATGAACAGAACCGGTGACAAAGGGCAGCCCTGGCGGAGGCCAACGTGCACTGGAAACAGGTTTGACTTACTACCGGCAATGCGAACCAAGCTCCTGCTGCGGTCGTACAGGGACCGGATAGCTCTTAACAAAGGACCCCGGACCCCGTACTCCCGGAGCACTCCCCACAGGGTGCCCCAAGGGACACAGTCGAACGCCTTCTCCAGATCCACAAAACACATGTGGACTGGTTGGGCAAACTCCCATGAACCCTCGAGCACCTGACGGAGCGTGTAGAGCTGGTCCAGTGTGCCGCGACCAGGACAAAAACCACACTGCTCCTCCTGAATCCGAGGTTCGACCATCGGTCGAATTCTCCTCTCCAGTACTCTGGAATAGACCTTACCGGGGAGGCTGAGGAGTGTGATCCCCCTATAGTTGGAACACACCCTCCGGTTCTCCTTCTTAAACAGAGGGACCACCACCCCGGTCTGCCAATCTAGAGGCACTGTCCCCGATCGCCACACGATGTTGCAGAGGCGTGTCAGCCAAGACACGCCTCAAGACATATTCAGTGACTTGGAAATGTTGATGTATCCATCCCCTGACTTGTCTGAAGAAAACTGGTAATAAAACTGATCATTTACAGGTATTATACCAAAGGGGCTGATTACTTACACAACCCATCATCTTGGCTTTTATATTTTTAATTAATTCATATCAAGTTGTGGAGATTTACTTTCAGTTTGAGTCTAAGGAAGGTAATTTTAGAAATTTTTATATTGAGAAGCCTGATTTACTTTTTGTATTTGAAATGCCAAACAAAATAAATGTGTGAAATACCAAGGGGCTGAATACTTTTGCAAGCCATCATGCAGATGTGCCAGTGATGAGAATTCCAGCAAGTGGAGAAGATCAAGGGGAAACCCATGTTTCACCTATATGTGGCAGACAGATGGTCACTTTCAAGAGGTGGACCAGTGGGCCAGTTGCCTGCATAGGTGGCTGACTCACGAATTAGCCCTTGAGCAATGTCCCGAATGCCCAGAGAGCTGAGCAATTGGGTGCGTTGCATGGCAGCACCCTGACATTGGTGTGTGAATGGATGAAAGTGAGGCATTATTATAAAGCACATTCAGCTTTTACATCAGAGGGAAAGTGCTGTAGGAACACAGTCCTGTTACCATCTGTGGATGACGTGACCCTTTGACTTGATCACACACAAATTATGCCATTATCCTTTTCATCACTTAAATCAGAGGAGCGGTATTGCATTAACTGGTATTAATCATGACAGACACTGTTAGCATGACATGGAATGAATCTTTAGAACTATCTTCATGAAATTTGACAGATACATAGATATAAGTAAGTGGACCGGTTTGACAACACTAAAATTTGTGAAAAGTCTTGAGATTGTTGACAAAAAACAACAGCTTTCCAGTCGGATTTCCTAGACGATCAACCTACATTAAGTTTCTATTACAGTGCAGAAGAGGGTGTCACATGGCCCTTGTACATGAGACTTAGGGGGTAAAGAGACAGGCCAAATAACTGCCTGCTTTGCGTGATGGCAACATTTTTTGATTGATATTCCATGATTGTCGAAGTCTGAGAAGAGCAGTCCTGGTTCCACCATCGACAAGATCTTGTGAAAAGGTGCAAAAGCACTTTCGGTAGCTAAACTCTCTATTCACGGTTTTAGAGTATCCCAGAATCCTTTGCATGCTGGGGAGGGAGTCTTGATAATGGCTCAGCTTAATGCTAACTTTAACATTGAAAATGCCACAGACATGCATCAGTCCCGTTTTTAAGTTATAAAATATATCTATCAACTGTTTCAGAAGACCATAACAGGTCGGTTTAACATAAAAAAAAGGTAAATATTACCCACAGACATATGCGCTTTAGGGTTTTAGCTAGGAAAAATAAAGCAAAATAAAACAAAGAACCAATGAAGCAGCATATCGAAGATCGAAGCACTGCTTCATTGGTTCAAGTTTCAAGAATCTGTAATCAATGTAGAGAAATGATCATTTTCCTGACAAACACCCCCAAAAACAATGGCCACTCTGAAGGACCGATAAGGGAATCGTTAAGCAAAAAGGCTACTGACGTCGGTGGATCAAATCATTTCTTAAGGATACCCGAAAAGAACTGGTTCCCGACACACAACCCTAGCAGCAACACACTTTTTTTTTTTTTTTTTTTTATAAAAGTCACATTAAAGACTCACGATTATCTTAGTTAAACACCTAAATACATATTTTGGTTGAACTCACCTCCATAACAAAGCAATGTTGCAGACAAGTTGCTTGTTACTTGACCACTCCACTGTAAAGGCATCTATAAAATTATTCTCATCTCAGAACTGCAACACAACAGAATTTTGTACATGAACAAATTACAGTGCTCAATCTCTAAAGAATTTTTGCTCGGGCAGAGTTTAAAAATGAACTTGCCAGTCTTTGAATTCTGCTCAGGATTTCAAGAGCTGCAGCTTCTCTGCATTTCTTATTTTACTGTCAAGGTCTACATTACCTCAGAGATTCTCTCCACAAAACCTGTCAACATTTTGGAGTGCATCAAGACACTCAACACACAACCTGTCAACATTTTGGAGTGCATCAAGACACTCAACACACAAAAGAGCCTCACAATCCTTGGAAATACTGTAATAATTTGTCCTTGCTGATGTTTAATTATAAAAAGACTTTTCCCCACCTCAAATCAACTTTAAAACATGTCCACTCATTGAAACAACAATATCTAAACAGTACAAGGCTGAATTACCCCAAACAGATGAATGCCCCAATGTAAAGCCCAAGCATGCCTGTGAATACAAACAGGGCTTTAATTTTGAAATACAAAGTAATTTTCACAAACTTAGAACTCGCAGAGGGAAATCCTCTCATTTTGGTGTGCTTCTGTAATCAAATTCTTACATTGTAATTACTTTAGAGTCTTACACAACTCATTGAGGCTTTTTGTCTGGGGGAAAAAAAAACTCTAGTGCAAAGTGCAAAGCAGAGAACGGGCGCTTCATCTTACCAGACCAGGCCACACATCGAAGGACCCTAGTCTGCAACATAAGCATGTAGACAAGCCATCCTACGCCTGCGATAAAGCCAAAAAGTGGAGCATCCCATTAGCGATTGCTTTGCACACAGCCAGCGCTGTACCCCAGACCTGTGTGTATTGTGACAAAAGTGACCACAAACCAGAGAACTGTCCCGAACATACAGTGAACGCACGCAAGGATAAACTGAAGAAACGTGGATGTTTTTTTGTTTGCTTAGGCCCAAAATACATAGCAAAATACTGCTGAGTGAAAGTTTTGTGTAGCTTATGCAACCGTAAACACCATTTGTCAGTTTGTGAACAATCTGAAGCTAAGCCAGATATTGACACAACCAATAATAGTGGAAATACAGATGCTGTGTTGTCTTCAGTGACAAGCCCTGTAAAGGTTAAGACAAATAGTCAGAACAAAGTATTGCTGCAGATTGTTAGGACATGGACTGTAGGGCCAAAACAGAGAAAGATAACTCGCTGTCTGTTAGATGGAGGCAGCCACTGTAGTTTCATTCACAGAAGTGTTGGTAGAGCATTAGGACTGCCAGTTGTAAGGCAAGAGACACTGAACCTTCATGTTTTTGGTTCCACCACTCCTGTAGCAGAGAAATGTAATGTTGTGAGAGTTGAGAATGTGTGGAACACTGAGCAGAGACTTGCGATAGAAGCTGTAGAGACTCCTCAGGTGAGTACTGCTGTGATAAAGGTCCCAAGTGAGTCCATTCAAGTGGGGATAAAGAAAAGAGGATTGCAACTTGCAGTCTTTGCACTAGAGCAGTGATTCTCAACCGGGGTGCCGTGATCGATCGTCAGGGGTGCCGTGGGTATTTTTCATATTCGCGATTATTTTTCATATTCGCAATTACCGTGAATTATTTATTTTATCCACAAAGCATAAAACGACAGAATCTGATGTCAAACGTGCTGCAGCCTCGCTCTCGTCTTAAGGCGGGACAATAACAAGGAGGCTGACGGCCGATTAAAACAGTGCCGTCTCCTTCAAAAGCCGTCTAAAATGCGGAGCTGTCGGTGTGTGTGTCTGTGCCTGTGTGCGCGCGCGGAGTTAACAGGCTGCAGACTGCGAGGGAGGGGAGGGGGTGGGTGAGGGAGGGGAGGGGGTGAGTGAGGGAGGGGGTGGGTGAGGGAGGGGAGGGGGTGGGTGAGGGAGGGGAGGGGGTGAGTGAGGGAGGGGAGGGGAGGGGGTGGGTGAGGGAGGGGAGGGGGTGGGTGAGGGAGGGGAGGGGGTGAGTGAGGGAGGGAGGGGAGGGGGGTGAGGGAGGGGAGGGGGTGGGTGAGGGAGGGGAGGGGGTGAGTGAGGGAGGGGGTGGGTGAGGGAGGGGAGGGGGTGGGTGAGGGAGGGGAGGGGGTGAGTGAGGGAGGGAGGGGAGGGGGTGAGGGAGGGGAGGGGGTGGGTGAGGGAGGGGAGGGGGTGGGTGAGGGAGGGGAGGGGGTGGGTGAGGGAGATTCCTGAATGCAGGCGCGACACGTTCAGTGCGCAGCGAGCGCGGAGCAGAGAGGATTTTAAATGGAGTGAACATGTTAACAAAACGAAAACGTGAAGCTTTTACTTCTCTCTGAACTTTCTCTAAAGGTGTGATTCTGCCGTTACCGTCCTGTTCACACCATGTGCACGTCGTATGTTGAATTTATGAGATCATGAGATGAAATAAATGGTCAAATATCTTTAAAAACATATTTAAAAAATGAGAATATATGAATGAACTGAGCCACAAAAAAAAAAACAATGTTCAAACGCACAGATCACAAAAAGCAGGTGAGAACTCTGAACTTTAACAGCTGTTATTTTCCAAAGGTATTTATTTGTTCAATCTTAAGCTTAATGTAGTGTTTAAGCACAAAATGTGACTGATGAGGAGAAACAATTTCAGAAATGCAACAGAAACAACCACAAATCAGAAAAAGTTGGGACTGTATGTAAAATGAAGATAAAAATAAAAATGTTGCACCATTCCCAGTTTCTCCACTCACAGAAGCCAAACGTTTTTCCAGAGTTGTGTAATTATACTACAATAGTAGAATATAAAGAAGGGGAAAAAAAGAAAAAAAAATATACAATATATTCGTCAATCGCAATTATTTGACAATCGTCTCCAGAAATTCCTAATCGTGACAGCCCTACTTGAGATAAGAGCGCAAAATGCTTGAGGATTTTCAAAATGTGGTGTTTTCTGTATCGATTTTCTATTAATAATAATAATAATGATATTTGGGTTTTGCGCAAAACCAGAGGTAATAGCATTATAATATTATTTTGGTTGGTGGTGTGCCGCAGGATTTTGTAAATATAAAAAGGGTGCCGCGGCTCAAAAAAGGTTGAAAATCACTGCACTAGAGGGTGCTAATGACCAAGAGTTGCAGGTGTTAATAGGGCCAGACTACTACGAGCAGGCAGTCACTGGGAAGGTCCAAAAGGTCACCTATTCATTGATGGCAGTTGAAAGCATTTTCGGATGGGCTTTACAGGGACCAGTGACTACCTCCACTGTTACAGAGACCACTTGCATGCACATTAGTTTGACTGAAGACACCCAGATCTCTAAGCAGTTGCATGCATTCTGGGAGGTAGAGTCCCTTGGCATAGTAAACAAACAGGCGGAGATCCCAGAAGACTCAGACGTCCTACAAAGCTTTGAACAGACTACAACATTTGAAAATGGACGCTACCAAGTTGCGTTACTGTGGCAATGTGACAAAGACCAGCTTCCAGACAACTTTAGTGTAGCAAAGAGACTCTTTGAGAGCATTATGAGAAAACTGACGCAATCTTGCTTGCTAGGTACAACAATGTAATACAGGACTACCTGCAGCAAGGGATCTGTCAGGAGGTTTTAGAGGGTAAAACAGTGGCAGGGAACAAAAAGACTGTAAAATATTACATGCCACATCATGCTGTTATAAGCGAGGACAAGGCCACAACTAAACTCAGAGTGGTATTTGATGCATCCTCACATGATGAAGACAGCCCATCCCTCAATGACTGCACACTGGGCCTAACCTTAAACCCAAACCTACTGGATGTGCTCATTAAGTTCAGACTGCATGAGGTAGCCTTTACTGCTGATATACAGTGAGAAAAATAAGTATTTGAACACCCTGCGATTTTGCAAGTTCTCCCACTTAGAAATCATGAAGGGGTCTGAAATTTCCATCTTAGGTACATGTCCACTGTGAGAGACATAATCTAAAAAAAATAAAAATCTGGAAATCACAATGTATGATTTTTTAATAATTTATTTACATGTTACTGCTGCAAATAAGTATTTCAACACCTGCCAATCAGTAAAAATTCTGGCCCTCAAAGACCTGTTAGTCCGCCTCTAAAAACTCCACTTCCACTCCACTTATTATTCCAAGTTAGAAGCACCTATTTGAGATCGTTAGCTGCATAAAGACACCTGTCTACCCCACACAATCAGTAAGACTCCAACTACTAACATGGCTAAGACCAAAGAGCTGTCCAAAGACACCAAAGACAAAATTGTAGCCCTCCCCAAGACTGGAAAGGGCTACGGGGCAATTGCCAAGCAGCTTGGTGAAAAAAAATCAACTGTTGGAGCAATTATTAGAAAATGGAAGAAGCTAAACATGACTGTCAGTCTCCCTCGGACTGGTGCTCCATGCAACATCCCACCTTGTGGCGTATCAATGATCCTAAGAAAAGTGAGGAATCAGCCCAGAACCTCATGGGAGGAGCTAGTCAATGACCTGAAGAGAGCTGGCACCACTGTTTCCAAGGTTACTGTGGGTAATACACTAAGACGTCATGGGTTAAACTCATGCATGGCACGGAAGGTTCCCCTGCTTAAATCAGCACACGTCCAGGCCCATCTTAAGTTTGCCCATGACCATTTGGATGATCCAGAGGAGTCATGGGAGAAAGTTATGTGGTCAGATGAGACCAAAATAGAACTTTTTGGTCTTAATTCCACTTGCCGTGTTTGGAGGAAGAAGAATGCCGAGGACCACCCCAAAAACACCGTCCCTACTGTGAAGCATGGGGGTGGAAGCATCATGCTTTGCGGGTGTTTTTCTGCACATGGGACAGGACGACTGCACTGTATTAAGGAGAGGATGACCGGGGCCATGTATTGCGAGATTTTGGGGAACAACCTTCTTCCCTCAGTTAGAGCATTGAAGATGGGTCATGGATGGGTCTTCCAACATGACAATGACCAGACGCACACAGCCAGGATAACCAAGGAGTGGCTCCGTAAGAAGCATATCAAGGTTCTGGAGTGGCCTGGCCAGTAACCAGACCTAAACCCAATAGAAAATCTTTGGAGGGAGCTCAAACTCCGTGTTTCTCTGTGACAGCCCAGTAACCTGGCTGATCTAGAGAAGATCTGTGTGGAGGAATGGGCCAAAATCCTTGCTGCAGTGTGTGCAAACCTGGTGAAAAACTACAGGAAACATTTGACCTCTGTAACTGCAAACAAAGGCTACTGTACCAAATATTAACTTTGATTTTCACAGGTGTTGAAATACTTATTTGCAGCAGTAACATACAAATTATTAAAAAAAATCATACATTGTGATTTCCAGATTATTATTTTTTTAGATTATGTCTCTCACAGTGGACATGCATGTTGTGTGGGCCGCTGAAGAGGAGGTACTGCTGGCCCACCACCACCAGAGGGCGCCCTGCCTGGAGTGCGGGCTCCAGGCACCAGAGGGCGCTGCCGCATCATGGGAGTAATCTGGGTGACAGCTGTCACCCATCACCAAACACAGCTGTTTCCACTCAGCACCGAGGTATATCAGGAGGACGGCGTCTCCACCTCAGGGCCGAGATATCACCTAAGACCAAGGTAGTATTCTCTGCAGGTATACTTTGCATTATTAACTAAGACTGTCAAAACCGTTTTTCAGGACTGGTGACTCCTAAGAACCTTATTCCTTGGATAAGTACTCACCTTCCTGCTGAACTTTGTCAAGAGGTGGAGGCGGCTTCTCCCCTCTCTGTAACTGGGTGCGTTCATCCACTCCTGTGTGTTGTTGCTCTTTCCTGCCAGCAGTACCGGATCCGACGAGCGGAGGCAGTGGCCACCTGGGAAGTCGGGACTTGGCGGTTCCAGTATTTCCAGGGTTCGGTGGCAGAGGAGATCTGGGTGGTTCCGGTTCGACTGAGACGGACGTCTCCTACCTTCGAGCCTGCCCACACGACACCAGCGGATTCGACCCTAAATTGTGTTTGTTGTATTACTCTTGCTTGTTCAGTAGTAAATCTTGTTATTTACTTTCTCCATTGTCCGTTCATTGCGCCCCCTGTTGTGGGTCCGTGTTCCAACACTTTCACAACAATGCACCTAAGATGAAAATTTCAGACCCCTCCATGATTTGTAAGTGGGAGAACTTGCAAAATCACATGATGTTCAAATACTTATTTTCCTCATTGTAACTCAGGCTTTCCTTCAGATTTCCTTTGTGGAAAGGGACAAAGACACTGTTAGGTTCCTGTGAGTGCATGGACCTCCAGTCAAGGACTGCAAAAATGTCCTGGGAATGAACAGAGTTGTTTTCTGAGTGTCTCCCAGCCCATTCCTGCTTGCTGCCATCATTAGAAAACATCTCAAACAATTTGAAGCAGAACAGCCAAATGTTGTACAGACTCTCAGAGACTCTCTGTATGTTATTTCCAGCTCACCTACTGTGCAGGAAGCTCTACATGTGACAACAGCAGCAAAGGACATTCTCACCCAGGCAGGCATGAACCTCTGCAAATGGGTTACCAACTCACCTGAAGTGAGAGCCATGTGGAAAGAGACTGGAGTAGAGGTCAATGGAGATACCGAGTCCTGTGGAAATGTGCTCAAGGTGCTGGGACTAGTTTGGAGACCAGAGAGAGATGATTTTGTGTTTGATCAAAGGGGGCTAATGGACATTTTAAAAGGACAAAGAAAACACAAAAAGAAGTGTATTGCAGACATCACCCCACATATTTGACCCCATTGGGTTTTTCACTCCGTTTACTGTCAGAGTGAAATGCCTTTTCCAAGAAATGGGGGAGAGAGGGCTCAGTTGGGATGAACCCATACCCACTGACTTGACTGAGAAATAGACACAGTGGTGTACAGAGCTACCACTGCTCCACCTGGTGGCCATCCCAAGATGGTACTACATCGAAATTCACCAAGAGTCACACAGAGTAAAACTGCATGTCTACTGTGATGCAACTGAAAAGGCTTACAGTGCTGCGGCGTATCTACAAGGACAAAACAAACAAGGAGAGACTGTTACCAGTTTTGTGGCCTCTAAGTCACGAGTTGCTCTACTGAAGAAGATTACATTACCTCGCTTAGAGCTTATGGGTGTGCACCCATAAGCTCTTATTGGAGCAAGATTAGGACAGTCTTCTTAAGCCACTGAACATGGAGAAGAACCTGTTGTGAAAGTGTAGGAACACGGACCCACAACAGGGGGCGCAATGAACGGACAATGGAGAAAGTAAATAACAATTTTTACTGTTGTGAAAATGCACAACCAATACAACAATTGACACTTTGGGTTTACACCGAATTCCACTGGTGTCGTGTGGGCAGGCTCGAAGGTAGGAGACGTCCGTCTCAGTCGAACCGGAACCACCCAGATCTCCTCTGCCACCGACCCCCGGAAATACTGGAACCGCCAAGTCCCGAATTCCCAGGTGGCCACTGCCTCCGCTCGTCGGATCCGGTACTGCTGGCAGGAGAGAGCAACAACACACAGATGTGGATGCGACAGCACCCAGCCACGGAGAGGGGAGAAGCCGCCTCCACCTCTTGACAATATACAGCAGGAAGGTGAGTACTTATTCAAGCAATTTAGCTGTTAGTAGTCAGCAGTCCTGAAACGGTTTACAAATCTTAGCTGGTTATTCAGAATATGAAGGCAGAGAATGTTACCTCAGTCTTAAGGCGATATCTCGGCACTGAGGTGGAGACGCCGTCCTCCTGATATACCTCGGTGCTGAGTAGAAACAGCTGTGTTTGGAGATGGGTGACAGCTGTCACCCAGATTACTCCCATGATGCGGTAGCGCCCTCTGGTGCCTGGAGCCCGCACTCCAGGCAGGGCGCCCTCTGGTGGTGGTGGGCCAGCAGTACCTCCTCTTCAGCGGCCCACACAACAGAACCAGCTCAGCATGTGGACGGACTCGATGATCACTCTTCACTGGATCCGCAGCTCAGCCCAGCGGTGGAAGCCATTTGTGGCCAACAGAGTGACTGAAATACAAGAGCTCACAAATCCAGAGTCGTGGTCCCACTGTGCAGGTAAACTGAATCCTGCTGATTTGCCCACGTGAGGTCAGCATGTACAGAGCCTTCTTGAGAGCTGCCTGTGGTGGAGTGGACCCACTGCACTGTCCACAGCTGAAAGGGAACTGGATATTGATGATGACTATGTGGTGAATGAGGTAAACACTGAACTGAAATCTAAGTATCAGACGGTTGTACAACTTGCTAGCACTGAACAAACTGAACCTCTTTTAAACTTAGAAAGATACAGCAAGCTTAAGACTAACTAACTAACACAAGGTCTTGTCAGAAGATTCAGGGAGAGTTAACTGCAGAAGAGCTCAATGCAGCTGAAATGTACTGGGTGAAGGCTACTCAAGAGATTTGTTTTAGCTCTGAAATATTCCAGCTAAGGTTAAAGCAAAATGTGAAGAGAGACTCGAAAATCAAAGACTTGAAATCATTCTTAGATGAAAAGGGTCTGTTAAGTGTTGGGGGAAGACTGCAGAACTCTGATTTTAGTTTCAGAGAACAGCACCCCGGGTACTACCAACAAATCACAAGTATTCTGAACTGTTAGTTCAGTCATGCCATGAAAAAAGGTGATGCATTCTGGTGTAAGAAACACACTGATTCAAGTCAGAGAACAATACTGGATTTTGAGAGGAAGACAGCTTGAAAAACACATTGTTTCAGGTTGTTACAGTTGCAGAAAACTAAAGGTTAAAGCAGCACAGCATATTACTGCTCCTTTACTACGAGACGGAGTAACCGAGTTACCTCCATTTGAAGTTACTGGTGTCGATTTTGCGGGACCCTTGTATGTTAAAACTAAAGGGCAGCCAGTAAAGGCGTACATTGCACTGTTTACGTGTGCAGTAACAAGAGCAGTGCATTTGGAGTTAGTTTCAGATCAGACTACAAAGAACTTCTTATCGGCCTTTAAGAGATTCATTGCAAGACAAGGGCTATGTGGGATCATTTATTCTGATAATGCCAGAACATTTAAAAGAACCGACAAGGATTTAAAAGAGTTATGGCAAACTGTTAAAGGGTCAGAGCTCAGAGTTTTTCACTGACAAAGGGATCACCTGGAAGTTCGTCGCTGAGCGGGCAGCTTGGTGGGGGGGGGGCTTTTGGGAAAGGCTTGTGCGATCTGTAAAAACCTGCTTAAAGAGGGTACTATGGAAAGCATCTTTGAATTTTGAGGAACTCACAACAGTACGTACTTACTGAGGTTGAGGCAGTGTTGAATTCTAGGCCTCTGTCTTATGTACATAGTGATGCATTAGAGCCCCAGCCACTTGCCCCTTCTCATTTACTGGTTGGTAAACACCTGACTTCCTTGCCACCAAAGACTTCTTTCGCCAACTCAGGTACTCACAACAAGCCATGAGCAGCTAAGTAGAACGTGGAAATACCGGCAGAGACTTTTGACAAGTTTTTGGAACAGCTGGCGCAGAGACTATCTAACGGGCTTGAAATCACCTCACAAGGTGGACACCCCTACTCCAACAGCACTTAAGGTAGGAGATGTTGTTCTCATTGGGTTGGATCACATGCCCAGACAGACTTGGAAAATGGGTAGAGTCTTTCCAGGCAGGGATGGCCTCATACGTTCCTGTAATGTTCACACGTCCACAGGTAATTTGTCCAGACAACCTGTTCAGTTATTGTATCCCTTAGAGGTATAGAAGGTCAATTCCATACAGATGAACTGATGTTCATCGGGTGGGAGGATGTTGTGACTTATTTACAGTTGTATGTTATAAGAATACAGTTTACATGATTATTAGCCGAGTTTAACGTGATTGTACATTAATTACAATAAGGTACAGCGGAATTATTCTGAGCATTGAATGATTTATTTTGGAAAACCAGAAATGTTTTATCGTGAAGGGTGCTCAACCGGAACCAGACAAGTTTTGTGATAATATCTTGACTTCCTTTTTTTTTCTTTGAAACAGCAAGTTCACGTCTGTTTTCTTCTAATAAATGCTGAGCTAAATGATCAGCAAAGACATCTGAGCCTCCGTCATGCTTGCAGAAGCTTTCACTGAGTAACAAGCCACTTACATACATTATGAATGTGAGTTTTACATTGTACAGAAACACAAGTCCTAGAGCAAAGTTTGTGGAGAACCTGTGTTATGACGAGACTTCAAATCAAAGCATATCGAAAAGTTTTGCAATGCTCCCAGCACTGTGCTTCCTGTAGTGTATAATGTGCATTGTGCAGTGTTATAGTGCAGCAGATAAGTGAATATATACTGAGGGATCCTTCAAATGGTGATGCAAGCACCAAATTTGGCACACATACTCCTGAGACATTACTCTTTTAAAAATGCCAAGTGGCCACATGAACTTTCAATAGGTGGCCAAGAAGGGGTCAGTTGAAGAATTACACAAGGGTCAAAATTTAAAAATGCTCCAGTCATATTGAAAGGTATTCCAAATTATTTGTCTGATCATAAAGATTCCAAAAAAGTATAGTTTTGACTATCTGTGAATGAATGGTCTGGAGTTATGGGGTAAAAACAGCAAAAACACTGAGAAAGGTCAATTTCAGTTTGTAAAGGAATCAAAAGTTAAAGTTGCTCCAATTCTGGTAAAAAGTGGTGCAAATTACTGGTTGAGCTAAAAGGATTAATAAATGGAACAGTTTTGACTGTGTTGGGTGCTTGGTTTCCAAAGTAAAGGTTAAACAATGTCGGCATCCATTGGATTCTATGACATGTGACATATGCTACCCTGTAACATGATAACTAAACATGATACATGATGCAAACTATTCCTTTTTTAAAACCATATTCACTCAACTAATAATTTGCATCACTTTTTACCAAATTTGGAGCAACTTTAACTTTTGACCCTTGTACAAATTGAAAGTGACCTTTGTCACCATTCTTGCTGTTTTTACCCCATAACTCCAGAACATTCATTCACAGATAGTCCAAACTATACCTTTTTGGAATCTTTATGATCAGACAAATAATATGGAATACCTTTCAATATGATTGGAGCATTTTTAAATTTTGACCCCTGTGTAATTCTTCAATTGACTCCTTTGTGGCCACCTATTGAAAGTTCATGTGGCCACTCAGCATTTTTAAAAGAGTAATGTCTAAGGAGTATGTGTGCCAAATTTATTGCTTGCTTCACCATTTGAAGCATTTTTTTTTCAGTTATCCGCTGCACTATTACACTGATATTATTACACACACACACACACACACACACACACACACACACACACACACACACACACACACACACACACACACACACACACACACACACACACACACACACACACACACACACACACAACCAAGCAAAACAGAAGCAACCAAAAATAAAAATAAACAATGCACTGACCTGTGGTGAAAATGCCCCAGACTTTCATCAATACTTTGTGTGATGTGGAAAAGGTTGAAAAAAACAAACAAACAAAAAAACTCCAGCTGTGCATCTTTAAAGGACCCTACTTTGAAGGTGTGCATGGTATGCAGTACAGAGTATTGGAATGGCCACAAAGAGGACAAAACACACATAAACACATGCATAAACAGACACACACACACACACACACACACACACACACACACACACACACACACACACACACACACACACACACACACACACACACAAAGTGTGTGCATGTTGCCATGGTTTGATTAATATGAAGTAAATAGTGAAATAATTTTGGCGGAGCGTGCAGACATTGCAAAAATTGACGTGCTGGTTTATGTGTACATTTATCTCTGAAATAAATACTATTTTGCATTTGTTTAGTGTATTTGTGTGATTGTTACTAATCATATAAAAACAGAGTAATAATGCCTCTTAGGGCCAGCTTCACACTTAGCAAGAATGAGGTTGAATCAGCCCGAATGGGCAAAAAAGGCAAAATTCATGACACAGTCGGGAGGGACAAATATTCGGCCAGCCCTGTACAAATGCTGTTCGAATACCCAGAATGTGTTGAAGCCACCTCAAATGAATCACACACATTCTGAAAGCAGCAGCTCTCAACGTCAGGTTGGATGTGGCCACAACACAGCACAAAACCCCACAATCCCAGCAGAATGCTGCAGGAATATGCAGCTTTATGTGTGTGGTCCGATCACCATTCGAGGTCTGGGTGGAAGGCAAGCAACGGGAGGGGCGTGGAAAAGCGAGCACTTTGGTCCGCTCTTTTGAAGACCTGGCATGTCACACTGCTGGGTTTCATATGACATCCAACCCATGGACTGATTACATGTAAACCAGGGTCCCCTGACTATGGCATCTTTGTAGTGCATGTGATGGTTGTGATCATATTTTTACGGACATCTGATCACAGACGTGCACACCCACAGCCATAATTACCGGTAACAGCCACCAATCCACGGTGCAGTGCAGTAAACCTATGATCAGGGGACCCTGTATGACATACATCAGTCCATATATTGGATAAAATACAGAAACCAGAGGAGAGGTAGGGCAGGTCCTGACATTAATGCATCAGCGGCCACATGCCTCCCTCCACGCCCTTCCCCATTGCATGTGTGCCCTCTCTATCTCCCTTACCTACCAGGGAATAAGCTGTTTGGTGGACAGCAGGACGAGCTGTCCAGACGGGCTCACATACATGCAGCAAAGCGATCACCTGTTTATGAGTACACATACACGCACCTGAGTGATCATTTGATCCAGCCTCAAGCACATGCAGCAGCAGTTCAGTCAGATAAGAGAGCCTTACACAGGACCCGTGGAGCAGTCAGCTGATTGGACCTCATGCACATCCAATCCTTCGAGCAGATGAGAGAGCTCCATGCCTTTCCTCTCTCCAGTATATTAAGTCTATGAGCTGACCACAATGTGGTTCAAGCATGTGCCCTGGCAATCAGTCAATGCAGTCAATAAATAAGACTGTGTGGAGCTTGTGATCATGTGTTATGTGCCGTGATGCGCTGCAGGGCGTCACACCATATGGGAATTATATTTTGTGGCGGATGAGACATTTGAAAGCTGACGTTGGCAGCTCACGGCACTGGCAGGATGAGAGGGTTGTCACCACACGCTGCAGCTCCTGTTGGTGTCCGTTCTGTGCCAATGACATGCACCTGGAGCCGTTCCGAAGGTGAGCTATTATTTCTACTTGTGAAGGCTGGCAAATTAGATGCCTCATTATTCCTCCTACAGAGGTACATGGTGTTCATGACATAATAGGTGTATTACAGCTGTCACATTCCATTCAGCTACGTTGTAGTGCACTGCACCGCACCTGTGGCACGCATTGACTCGCCGTGGACCAGCAGCGTGGCATGGCACACCTGCATGTTGTGTTACAGCTATGATGATCATATTGTTTCACATACATTACGTAACCCATGGGAGGGAATGACAGTATATCTGTAATATAAGGTATTTTGGGGGGTATAAAAGCCCATTCAGATGTGCATGCTGCACTGTGGCTCTGAGACACTTTGACTCACAGTGATTTTGGTTTGATTGCGCAATGTTCACATCTGGTTCACAAGATGAGTGTGTGCCACAGACATAGCACACAACATTTAGTTTGCACACCCTGAGTGAGATCCAGTGGAGGTGCACATATGGTTCATTCGTGCTACAATCGGGACATGCCGGCAGGATTTGCTGTGCATTACCACAGCGATTTTCCTCGTATGCAATCAGATTGTTTCAACAGACTCCATCAGAACATTTAGAAAGCATTCAGACTACGATAAGACTGCACTTGGACTGCCGTACGAGCTTTCCCCACCTTGACAGTGGTGAGCATGATTCAGGTGCACTAATTGACGTGATGTCTACTGCTACGAGCACTATACCACTGATAACTTTAGAGAAAATACCAAAATAACAGTCACTCTTTTAGACATGTAACATCTGCACCGTGGGAAACATGACTTACTTGCTTAGGGAGAACCATGGCTGGAATAAGGTCCAGAACTCCAGATGCTCAATATTGGCCCAGCTTCACCAACAAAGTGCTTGGAATAGATGTATTTGTCCTTCTTGACATGTTTGTAGGAGAAATTTGGTCGACCACAAGCACGACTCTAGTCCACTGCTTGTACTTCTCAGTGGTTTCAAGGATGGGATAAAGTTTCCTCCTTCCATGTAATCCTTTGCGGGTATCTAGAATCGCTCCACGTCCGACACAGGCCATAGCTATGGTGCTTTGTTGCCACCGAGCTATTCCGCAGAAAATAAAATGAAAAAGCTGACTTGGTCCTTTTAGAAAGAGGGAAAAGTTCAGTGCAGACTTCGCCTCCTTCAGCTGTGATGTAGAGTTAGCTAACGTTGCTGCCTGTTTGTAAACAGAGACAGAGGTGCGCGCCAAGGAGAAGGGCAGCAGCGGCCAACTCCGCTCTGCCTGTCAAGAATTCTCATAACCCATTCATACCATAGGGATGGTATAATGGAAAATTTTAGTGCTTTTGATACCATGGCTTTTTCATACTGCGGTATACTGTGAAACCGGTTATCGGCCCATGTCTATTATCTAGGTACACTTCAACTGTGAGAGACAGAATCTAAAAAAAAAAAAAAAAATCCAGAAAATCACATTGTATGATTTTTAATTAATTAATTTGCATTTTATTGCATGAAATAAGTACTTGATCCCCTACCAACCAGCAAGAATTCTGGCTCTCACAGACCTGTTAATGTTTCTTTAAGAAGCCCTCTTATTCTGCACTCTTTACCTGTATTAACTGCACCTGTATAAAAGACACCTGATCACACACTCAATCAATCACACTCCAACCTGCCAACCATAGCCAAGACCAAAGAGCTGTCTAAGGACACCAGGGACAAAACTGTAGAACTGCACAAGGCTGGGATGGACTACAGGACAACAGGCAAGCAGCTTGGTAGAAGACAACAACTGTTATGATTATTTATTAGAAAATGGAAGAAACACAAGATGACTGTCAATCTCCCTCGGTCTGGGATTCCATGCAAGATCTCACTTTGTGGGGTAAGGATGATTCTGAGAAAGCTCAGAACTACACAGGAGGACCTGGTCTGGTCAATGACCTGAAGAGAGCTGGGACCACAGTCACAAAGATTACATTAGTAACACATGATGCTGTCATGGTTTAAAATCCTGCAGGGCAGCAAGGTCCCCCTGCTCAAGCCGGCACATGTCCAGGCTCGTTTGAAGTTCACCAGTTACCATCTGGATGATCCAGAGGAGGCATAGGAGAAGGTCAGGTGGTCAGATGAGACCAGAATAGAGCTTTTTGGAAGCAACTCCACTTATCATGTTTAGAGAATGAGAACAATCCCAAGAAAACCATCCCAACCGTGAAGCATGCGGGTGGAAACATCATACTCTGCGGGTCCTCTTCTGCAAAAGGGACAGGACGACTGCACCGTATTGAAGGGAGGATGGATGGGGTCATGTATTGCGAGATTTTGGCAAGCAACCTTCTTCCCTCAGTAAGAGCATTGAAGATGGGTCATGGCTGGGTCTTCCAGCATGACAATGACCCCAAGCACACAGCCAGGGCAACTAAGGAGGGGCTGCGTAAGAAGCATTTCAAGGTCCTGGAGTGGCCTGGCCAGTCTCCAGACCTGAACTCAATAGAAAATTTTTGGAGGGAGCTGAAACTCCAAACCTGAAAGATTTGGAGAAGATCTGTATGGAGGAGTGGACCAAAATACCTGTTGCAGTGTGTGAAAACTTGGTCAAGAACTACAGGAAACATCTGACCTCTGTAATGGCAGACAATTGTTTCTGTACCAATTGTTAAGCTCTGTTTTTCTAGGGGATCAAATACTTATTTCATGCAATAAAATGCTAATTATTTAAAAATCATACAGTGTGATTTTCTGGATTTTTTTTTTTTGAGATTCTGTCTCTCATAGTTGAAGTGTACCTATGATAAAAATTACAGACCTCTCCATTCTTTGTAGGTGGGAAAACCTGCAAAACTGACAGGGGGTCAAATACTTATTTTCCCCACTGTATCACTGAGGTACTTTATACAAGACTGGTCCCAGTTGTTCAATTGTGCCGTGACTTTGGCCAAATGGCAGTCAAATTTTCATTTGGTTGACATTCATGCACATTTGGTCTCTAGTGTAACGGGGATTCCAACATTTGGGGTGGCTGCATGACTGTGCCCACCTTTTCAACTGCTCTTCAAATGCTGTCCAATGTTAACGAATGCACCTTGACACTTGCCGAGTGTGGTTCCAATTGTCATTCGGCTGGAATTCGGCCTCATTCATGCTAGGTGTGACGGGGGTATTACACAGTGTTATTTTGTATCTAAAGTCTCTGCGCACTTTGCTTACTTGGCACAGCGCAGACACACATCATGTGCGCACAGAGTAGAATTTTTAAAATAACTCTTTCTCTTGCACAATGTACCTCTGCATCAGCTACAGATGGCAAAACCTATGTATGTAGCATTCTGCACAGTGCACAGTTCCTGCTTGTCATTTTCTGCACGGATAGAAGCTCAAACTTTAATGTGTACAATGGTTCCACGTGTCCTCTGAAATCTGTTTCTGTGTTGTGTTGATGTGGTACTGTACTACATTGATAAGACTGTGATTCTACTTGACACCTCTTGTATGCAGATGAAGCACGTACTGCATTTCTCTGTAATCATCAAATCTGTTTGGGAAGGAACAAGCTACAGAATTCCATGTGAGCTTTTGACTTTGAACCATATTTTAACCCAAATAAGAACATGCCGTTTCAGTTCACAGTACTGTTTTAATCACCTGGTTTGCAGAAATTTGTTTTCCCTATCTGCATAGCAGGAGTCTGATTGCTCTTTTTAAGAGTGGCTGAATGTTCATCTCATGGATGCTTTAACATTGCATTAGCATCTGCAAAGTTTACTTTCTCCTTCATTTGCTTGTAGCTCTGCCAGATCTTCAGCCTTTGTCTTCTGTGTATGCTATGCTTATGTTGTCTGAACAGTAGATAACTGCCATCTGTTAATTCATTTTTTCATAATTTCAAGTCAACATTAACTGGATGACCACAAATTTATCCTGACTGTGGATTAACATGCCCCTGTTGCATAGCTAGGAACACCTTGTTAGGCAGGTATCACTGTCCAACACATAGTATTATTGTTATTTTACTGTTTCATGCAGTATTTTGAGCATTTCAAAAGAGTGAATAATTTACTGATGCATTTGTGAGAGACAGGATACCTCTGGTGGCAATGGCAGAGAGTGACATCTTACTGGTACTTCTGTAGCTACCTGTGACACGTCAGTGGTGTCAGGGGGTGTGTTTGATCTGCTTTTATTTCTTTTCTCTGATAAGTTTTTGTTTGTTTGGTTGCTTTCCCGTTTGTTTATTTTCTTGTTGGATTTTTTTCCTGCTTGGGTCTTTCTGTCTCTCTTGCTGGTGGGCATTTCTCTCTCTCTCCCTGGTCACACCCTCCTTCTGGTGCTTTCCACGCTCACCTGCTCTCAGTTTGCAGCTCATTACTTGGGTATATATATATATATATATATATATATATACTGCTCATTTTGCTCTGTTTCTTTGCCAGATTGATGTGCAATTCCAGCTCTCAGTTTTGTATTCCATAGTCCTGCCTGCCTCATCGTGTTCTCGACCTCCTGCCCATTTGTTCCGACCTTGCTTAAACCTAGTGATTATTGTACTGCTGCTGCTGTGCTTTTTGGACTGCTTTCCCGTGTACTGACCATTGCTAACCTCACCACTAAAGTCTTTCAGCCAGAGCTGTTTGTGTGAGCCTTGCATTTGTGTCCTAACCAACCCGCCTGTCAAGTGGCACTTTTACAGAAACACGGCAGCACTCCTGTGGCAGCCTGTGGCACTTTGCTGGCATTGTGAGGAAAATGTTTTTTATCATTATGGGGTTATGAGAAATGTCAGAAAAGAGAGGGTGTCATATTTTTGTGTGATAAGTTCTTTGAATATATCATGTTTCATGTTTGCATCCTAACAACTGTTGGTTGCTAAAGCTTTGTGTGAGAATGTAAAGTTATTATCTCAAGAAGAGACGAGGCTTCAAGATTGACCTTGGTTAGACGAATTAGCAGCTGGAGTCGGGATGATGGGGAACCGAAAAAAAACAAACAAACGGCACTTTTCATGACTGCTTCAGTGATTACAGCCAAAAACAAAACAGAACACCATTTTTCCATGTGAAGTGATGCTGTGCCTGTGTTGAGCAATGGCAGGATGTCCCTGGAAGTGGTCAAATCCCACAATATCACGCAGGGGTTCAAACGTGTCTGTGCTGCTCCATTATTCTCGAAAGCCAACACATCGTTCAGTGTTTTGAGTATTTTGAGACAGAAAACATTTTTTGTTTACTGTATGAGTATTTAAAAAGTTAAATAATTTTATTTATTAGTTAATTCATTTAGTTTTAACTGCTTCAAAACAATGTATATTTTAAAAAGCGAATGCATTACTTCATGTTTCAAGTATTGACACAGTCTTACTGAAGTAAGTAGTTAATTTCAAGTGCTTTGAAACAGCGTATCATTGACCAAATTAATTATTTAAGCATTTTGAAAATGATCATTTTAGCATGCATATGGGTCATTGAGTTTTTTGTGTTCTAACCAATATAGTACATTAGAAGAACAAGAAGAGCCTTTATTATCATTGTACATACGAGGTCTGTTAGAAAAGTATACGACCTTTTTATTTTTTCAAAAACCATATAGATTTGAATCATGTGTGATTGCATCAGCCAAGCTTGAACCTTCGTGCGCATGCGTGAGTTTTTTCACGCCTGTCGGTTGCATCATTCGCCTGTGAGCAGGCTTTGTGTGAGCACTGGTCCACCCCTCTCCTCGTTTTTTATTGCAAATAAATGTCTGAACGATTTGGAGCTTTGCTGCATCAATTTTTTTCCAGAAACTGTGAGAGACCTCCAGGTGGACACCATTCGGAAAATTAATATGGCTTTCAGGGACGATTTTATGGGGATTACACAGATTAAGGAGTGATCCAGACGGTTTAAAGACCGCCCACAACTGCTGAGAGCACGCCGCGCTCCGAGCGCCGATCACCAGGCTCAAACCCCGCTGAAACAACCAGATCATTTCCAACGTGAAGGCTTTGTTGATCCGGGACGTCGTCTGACTTTCACAAAAAGGCAGAAGGCGTGGACATCAGTACATTCCACTGTTACAGGAATTTTTTTCATGGAAAGAAAAGCGGAAGGACGCGCCACGGAGCCGTTCATTACGCGGCACAAAACCACCTCCGTGTTGGTCTCACAGGACGGCTTTCAGGTGGATTTCAGACGGCTGTCGGTTGCTTTTCAGTCGTGTGATTATCCGAGAAATTGAGCATGAGCTGGACATGCCCCAACATGTCCTGTGAGGCTTCATCACGGTGTTGCTTTGCACCATGCGGCTCCACCGCGACACGCGGAATTCCTCTGCACGTCTGTCTCAATGCGCCGAAAAAGTGCTGATGTCCACGTCTTTTCACAATTCCTGCGCTAGTCAGACGACATACCGGATCAAGACAGCGTCCAGTTTAGAAATGAACGGCACATTCCACTGTTACAGGAGTTTTTGTCATGGAAAGAGGAGCGGAGTTCCACGCGTCGCGGTGGAGCCGCATGGCGCAAAGCAACGCTGTGATGAACCCTCACAGGACATGTTGGGACATGTCCAGCTCATGCTCAATTTCTCAGATAATCACACGACTGAAAAGCAACCGACAGCTGTCTGAAATCCACCTGAAAGCCGTCCTGTGAGACCAATACGGAGGTGGTTTTGTGCCGCGTAATGAACGGCTCTGTGGCACGTCCTTCCGCTTTTCTGTCCATGAAAAAAATTCCTGTAACAGTGGAATGTGCCGAAAAAGTACTGATGTCCACGCCTTCTGCCTTTTTGTGAAAGTCAGACGACGTCCCGGATCAACAAAGCCTTCACGTTGGAAATGATCTGGTTGTTTCAGCGGGGTTTGAGCCTGTCGATCGGCGCTCGAAGCGCGGCGCGCTCTCAGCAGTTGTGGGCGGTCTTTAAACCGTCTGGATCACTCCTTAATCTGTGTAATCCCCATAAAATCGTCCCTGAAAGCCATATTAATTTTCCGAATGGTGTCCACCTGGAGGTCTCTCACAGTTTCTGGAAAAAAATTGATGCAGCAAAGCTCCAACTCGTTCAGACATTTACTCGCAATAAAAAAACGACGAGAGGGGTGGACCACTGCTCACACAAAGCCTGCTCACAGGCGAATGACGCAACCGACAGGCGTGAAAAAACTCATGCATGCGCACGAAGGTTCAAGCTTGGCTCATGCAATCACACGTGATTCAAATCCATATGGTTTTTGCAAAAAATAAAAAGGTCGGATACTTTTCTAACAGACCTCGTACATACAGTGAAATTTGTCCTCTGCATTTAACTCATCCTAATTACAGCTAGACACTATCCAACCACTAGGAGCAGTGGGAAGCCACAGTCCGGCACCTGGGAACAAACTCCAGATGGAGAGATGCGGCTTTGGTCAGGGGCAGAGGAAGGAGCAGAACCTAAATAAACATGTTTTTGATTGTGGGAGGAACCCGTGGTGCTCAGAAGAAACCCACATGCAACATGCAAACTCCACACAGAAAAGCCCAGTGGGGAAGCGATACCACAACCTTCTTGCTGTGAGGCATCAGCGCTAACCATTAGTCCACTGTGCCGCCATATTCCTCTGAAGCAAATGTTCATGATTCAGGTGTTTTGAAATTGCATTTTTTTTTTTTTAAATGAATTGCTCATTACATTCAAAGTTTCAAAACGCATTACGCCACCATTATTTGTGGAATATTTTGTAAGGGGAGCAAACCCCAAAAGTACCACTTTAGCGATGCCTATGGTCTTATGAATTACTTCCTGACTTGAAAAAAAATGCCCCTTTCAAGTTCATTCTTGACTTTTCAGGGCTTTATCAGAGTAGCACATACTGAAGAGTCAGCTCCTACAGATTTGCCATGTAAATCTGTATATTCGCTTAATGAGTTTGCATCCAGGGCAGCACGGTGGCTTAGTGGTTAGCACTGTTGCCTCACAGCAAGAAGGTCATGGGTTTGGTTCCCACCTGTGGCCTTTCTGTGTGGAGTTTGCATGTTCTCCTTGTGTTTGCGTGGGTTCCCTCCGGGTGCTTTGGCTTCCTCTCACATCCAAAAGACATGCAGGTTAGGTGGACTGGAAACTTTAAATTGTCCGTGTGTGCGGGTGTGAATGTGTTGGTTTGTCTATATGTGGCCCTGCGACAGACTGGCATCCTGTCCAGGGTGTACACTGCCTCATGCTCTATGACTGCTGGGATAGGTTCCAGCCCCCTGCGACCCTTAATTGGACTAAGTGGTTGCAGATGAGTAAGAGAGTTTGCAGCCATTTGCACCTTCAACATTCTACTAGTATTGCGATAAAAATCCTTGATCAGGGAATGTTTCAAACTTAACTCAGTGCAAGACTGGTTTTATTTGTAATTTTTCTTTTTTTTTCTGACTCTGCAGAACTCGACTGCATCAAATTCAAAACCGGCCTTGCTTCTGATAGACGTATGGTACCAATGTCTTTCATAATCTATCGTGCACCTGAGGCACGAAGCTTTGTCATTAGCACCACACGCACTTTCCTGATGGCTCCCTGCATCCTTAGTCCACCTTGTTGTTGTGTGGGCCGCCAGAAGAGGAGGTACTGCTGGCCCACCACCAGAGGGCGCCCTGCCTGAAGTGCGGGCTTCAGGCACGAGGGGGCGCTGCCGCCTTACAGGAACAGCCGAGGTGACAGCTGTCACTCATCAACTATGACAGCTGTCACCGATCATCTGCACTTCACCCCGGATAAAAGCAGGATGACACCTCCACCACGTCACCGAGATATCGTACTTCTTTGGAGGTAACTTTCTCTGCCTGCGTATTGTAATAAGTGATTTCAAGAGCTACTTTGTTGCAGCTGTCTACCCAGAGGACCGGCGTGGGCTGCGACTGTTTCGTTCTACTTCCCACCAGATAAGTGGTCACTCAGACGCTGCACGAGTGTGTGTTGGAGGTGGAGGTGGAATTCCCACCGTTGTTGTTACGGGGTGTACATACACCCACACTTGACTGTCTTTGCTCTTCGCCAGCAGTACCAGATCCGACACGCTGAGACGGTGGCCACCTGGGGGACTCGAGACCTGGCGGCTCCAGTATCCTTCGGGTTCGGTGGCGGTGGAAATCGTGTGGTTCCGGTTCTTCTCCAGACGGACGTCTCCTATCATCGAGCCTGCCCACACGACACCTTTATCCATTGACTTGTATTTATTCTATAATCTGCTATGTGTGGCTGTGACATTCAGTGTGTGGTTGTGACATTCACAACAGTAAAGTGTTCAAATTTAACTCCCTCTATTGTCCGTTCATTTACGCCCCCTGTTGTGGGTCCTTGTCACTACACTTTCCCAACACTTGTATCTGGTCGTGCCAGGTGCTGGCTCAGCTCCAAGCTGCCCATCACAGGGTCAACTCAGAGAGGCAACTGCTCACAGCCTGTAAAACAATGCTGATGGCCAAAACACTCAATCCATCCATCATGTAGGTGCAAAGACTATACTGATCCCCAAAGGCCTTCATAAAAAAAAGAACACACGGGCACACACACACACACACACACACACACACACACACACACACACACACACACACACACACACACACACACACACACACACACACACACATGCGCGCCTCACGGCAATCATTTAGTGGAAGTTATTGATTAGCCCTCTGTAATTAACACATGCCCCCATGGGGTATAAATCAGTGCTGAAGAATCTCTTGTTGTACTTGGCTGTGAAGGCTGTGTGGCTGTGTATACAGGTTATTGGGTCATTAAGGTTGAAGGAATGATAGCCAGGCCCTGGGATAAGCTGAACTGAAAGTGTTCAGGCCAAGAGTAGGAAACTGCAGCACTGACTACAGAATTACATCATGAGGCCTCTAATGTGGATTGACAGAAACAGTTCAAAGGCTACTCCACCCTAACCCAGGATACCAGCAAATGAGTGAATCAACAGGAGAACTCTGGCCAAACGAAGATGTGGATTAATGTGATTCAATTAAATGTATTCATATTGCATCAAAGCACAGCAGCACGTATGCCTGACACAAAGTATAAGGTAGCCTTGGCCACTCTGTGCATATTGGTAACAATGACAAGAAAAACTCAAGAAGACCAGACTCAGTGGGGTGTCTGGGTTCTTAGCCTAACCCAACCCTAACCCACCACAACTACATCCTGCTGATTTCCTTCTTAAGCACCACACAGCAGCCACATAAAACAATGCCAATGAGGCAGCGCAGTTTCATAGGGCGGGCGCTAAAGGGCTAAAATATGATGCATATGAAGTAATTTCTCTACTTCCGGGGACAGAAACACAGCACTTTCTCTGAGGTTTTGGGCAAATTACATGCAAACAAAGTGAAAGGTGTGTATATGTTGCACAACGGGAGCAGCTGTGGTCCATAAGTCATCAAATTCTGTGATATCACGCAGGGTTCAAGGGTGATTCTTTAACTACAGGCACTATTGGCCTTGTAAATGTAATTTCCACCACACCATTGCCTTACAATATAAAGCGCCTTGGGGCAACTGTTTGTTGTGATTTGGCGCTATATACATGTGCTCTGATGTTACTGTTTATCTCCATAGAAACTACCCAAACAATCTTTCATACAAACTGTTTAAAGGGACATTACAGTGTTGTGGTGGAAATTACGGCAATAGTGTGGGACAACTACATTTTGTTTAAAAAAATCACAACAGTTGTATGACATTGAATACCCCAATTATGTTTTGATTATTTTACTGATATTTTATTCAGAGATATTTTGAAACATTAGAAAAAACGTTTCTTTACCATTCATTTTTATCATTGAAGATCAAAAGTCTGGGTGTGGGACAAGCACAAAACGGCAATATTTGCATATAATGATGCTGAAAAAAGGTGAAAAAGTCATCACAGACTACTAGAACAAATTTCTTAACACACTTTCATTGTAAAGATAACTATAAAAGTGTGAAATTTCCCCTTTTTTCTGTTTTTCATACAATATGATCAAAGGACATAATAAGTGCCCGTAGTCTAAGAATCACCCTCAAACGAGACTGTGCTGCCCTATACTGCTTATGACTTAGGACGGTGGATGGAAGACTGTGTGAAATACTTGTTTTTTTCCCCTTTCCTTTTCTGTTTTCAACATGCACAGTTATGTGTCAGAGTTCATGTGTAATGAAGCTTCGGGCACATACGTATCTGCAAATGGCAAAATCCTCATTTATATTTAGCCACTATCAGCGGCACAGATAGTAAGTCACGGCAAAGTTGTCTCCACTACGTTATGCTGTGTATATATTGCACAACGGGAGCGGCTGTCCCCATAAGTGGTCAAATCGCGCAATATCACACAGGGTTCAAACGAGACTGCGCTGCGCTATTAAAACAGAGTACAGAAGGAATAAAACAAGACTGACACAAACATACAGTAAGGTCAGGTCGAGGAACATGCCTGGATGCCACGTGTCACTGCATCCAACCAATCCATCTCCAGCTCTTGAAAGTATCCTTCTATCTGTCAGTGAATCAGTAACAATGTTCAGCAATCGGGATCAATGTTCAGCAATCAAGATCAAAGATCAGGTTAAATTTCAAAGGTCAAGAATCAGTATCAATGTTGAGCAATTCTCCCTACAGCATATAGGGAAATCAACCCAGAATGCATTCCTTTGTCAATAGCCATTTTTCCCCCCAGACAAATTTTTGGCCTCATTGTTTACAATGCTTGACGTAGACATTTTATTTTTTATTCTTCTTCTTATTACAACCCCTGGCAAAAATTATGGAATCACCGGCCTCAGAGGATGTTCATTCAGTTGTTTAATTTTGTAGAAAAAAAGCAGATCACAGACATGACACAAAACTAAAGTCATTTCAAATGGCAACTTTCTGGCTTTAAAAAACACTATAAGAAATCAAGAAAAAAAGATTGTGGCAGTCAGTAACAGTTACTTTTTTAGACCAAGCAGAGGAAAAAAATATGGACTCACTCAATTCTGAGGAATAAATTATGGAATCACCCTGTAAATTTTCATCCCCCAAACTAACACCTGCATCAAATCAGATCTTCTCGTGACATTGACCCTATGTCATGAAATTGACCCTATGTGTCTTTTTGCAAGGAATGTTTTCACAGTTTTTGCTCTATGGCAAGATGCATTATCATCTTGAAAAATGATTTCATCATCCCCAAACATCAGAAAAGTGTCCAAAATATCAACGTAAACTTGTGCATTTATTAATGATGTAATGACAGCCATCTCCCCAGTGCCTTTACCTGACATGCAGCCCCATATCATCAATGACTGTGGAAATTTACATGTTCTCTTCAGGCAGTCATCTTTATAAATCTCATTGGAACGGCACCAAACAAAAGTTCCAGCATCATCACCTTGCCCAATGCAGATTCGAGATTCATCACTGAATATGACTTTCATCCAGTCATCCACAGTCCACAATTGCTTTTCCTTAGCCCATTGTAACCTTGTTTTTTTCTGTTTAGGTGTTAATGATGGCTTTCGTTTAGCTTTTCTGTATGTAAATCCCATTTCCTTTAGGCGGTTTCTTACAGTTCGGTCACAGACGTTGACTCCAGTTCCTCCCATTCGTTCCTCATTTGTTTTGTTGTGCATTTTCGATTTTTGAGACATATTGCTTTAAGTTTTCTGTCTTGACGCTTTGATGTCTTCCTTGGTCTACCAGTATGTTTGCCTTTAACAACCTTCCCATGTTGTTTGTATTTGGTCCAGAGTTTAGACACAGCTGACTGTGAACAACCAATATCTTTTGCAACATTGCGTGATGATTTACCCTCTTTTAAGAGTTTGATAATCCTCTCCTTTGTTTCAATTGACATCTCTCGTGTTGGAGCCATGATTCATGTCAGTCCACTTAGTGCAATAGCTCTCCAAGGTGTGATCACTCCTTTTTAGATGCAGACTAACAAGCAGATGTGATTTGATGCAGGTGTTAGTTTGGGGGATGAAAATTTACAGGGTGATTCCATAATTTATTCCTCAGAATTGAGTGAGTCCATATTTTTTTTCTCTGCTTGGTCTAAAAAAGTAACTGTTACTGACTGCCACAATCTTTTTTTCTTGATTTCTTATAGTGTTTTTTAAAGCCAGAAAGTTGCCATTTGAAATGACTTTAGTTTTGTGTCATGTCTGTGATCTGCTTTTTTTCTACAAAATTAAACAACTGAATGAACATCCTCCGAGGCCGGTGATTCCATAATTTTTGCCAGGGGTTGTATTATTATTACTACTACTATTATTTTACATGTATCCATGGAAGCGTCATCCAAGTGTATGAGATTTTGCAAGATGTGACCATAAAGGCTTGGAGAGGAAGTGGCGTCACAATAGGAATCTCAATGGGACAGCAGTAGTGCGGACATGGGACTTGAAGCAGTTAGCACTGATACCTGTTGGCGACATCTATGTTTATCAGCTTACTGAGTGTGGTTGGATAAATGAAAGAATCAAAAGACGGAAAGGTGGCAATGGCAATAGGATGTTTAATGACGGCCATGTGGAACTTTGAAATATGCAAAGTTATGATGCCCTGTGCAGGAAGCAGCATCTGACAGCATGATGATGTTCTATATGGCTGCTGTGTGGTGCTTAAGAAGGAAATCAGCAGGATGTACAGCAGTTGTGTTGGAAGGTATGTATATTTGTTATTTCGTATGTCCAGTCTGGTTTACACATATCAGATATATTTTTAACACTTGCTACACCACTTAACGCAGAGCCAGATAAACGGCTGACTGTAAATCGCTTCAAAACAAGGTAAATAATAAGTATGTGCCTCTAACAGTGGCCCGATGTGACGATACGCGGTAGGGAGAATTGGGATCAAATGTACAACAATCAGGATGAAATATGGGACAAGAAACAGTATTAATGTTCAGCAATCAGGATCACAGATCAGATTAAGTGTCAAATCTCAGCAATCAGGATCAATGTTCTAAATCAGAATCAACATCCAGCAATAGGGATCAAAGATCAGGTGAAGGTGCACAATCAAGGTCAGGATGAAAGGTTAAGCGTTCATAATCCCATGATTGTCTATACAATGACATATTTTAGTTCAGATCCAGAATCTGATAATGATTCATTGTTTTTTGCCCATTTATAGACCAAACACCTGCTGTGAAGAGTGTATCCTGGGTTGTTAAGTGCAAAATTATAATCAGAAGATAATTTGGAAGGTGTGCATCAATTGTTGACCAGCTCTGTTGTGCTCACATTTAGTCATCAAATTTCAGAAGAAATAAAAGTCAGTTTAATTCCATCTGCCAGTGTGGAGACTCAGTGCCTAAACAGGAGTGCCAGAACATCCAGTAATGAACGAATCAATGTCTCTTACTCTGTTTCACTACTTTTCTGTGTTGTTTCCCATTTCTAATTCTGCCCATCGCTGCAGCACCCCCCCCTCATCCCCCACCCAGAGGCTTTCAGCCCAAATGGCGAAAAAAAGAGGCAGCAAACTAAATCTTGACAAGACAATTTTATAATAACCAATCTGGCTTTATTTCATTGCGCATGCAGAAATCCAATTATCTTCTTAATTTAATCAGCTAAGCTTTTGTTAGACCAGCCATATATGTACTGTATATATATATATATATATATATATTTTTATGTCAGAGGTTTCGAAGCTAAATCCTCCTGCTCACCTCTGACAGATGGGGGAAAAAGAAAGTGGCATTTTTGGTGGCGTGTTCCAAAGGTCAAGTAGATAAATGAGGTTGGGATAATTATATGCAATCAATTTGCACTTCATTTGTCACTTAGCCTGACCGATGTCGATCTTCCTCAGCAGTTCCCCATTTTGTTGATGGATTTTATTTTGTTGACAGGCAGCATATCACTGGAATCCACGGCCTGGGTTCAAAAGAATAATGACCAGACTTGACATTTAAATTGACATATTAACTTATCCTCCCTCTCTCTGTCTCTCTCTCTCTTAAGTTGCTCCTTCGATATCCAACTGCACATGTGCGTAACAAAGTCTTAGTGACCTTGGAGTGGGAAAGAAACAAAATGTCTGTGTTATTGTAGCAAGATGAAGTCCGGATTGAAAAGACGTTCCTGCTAGCTTTGCTAACGGGGAAGTCCCCTTTGGCTGACCTGGTAGAGTTCTGGGCTTTAATTCGAACAGTCCAGGGTTTGATCCCACTGCCGTCCCGGCCACAAAGGTCCTATGGTCACAATATGACTGCAAAACAGGTTTATGTGAAAACCCATCAGAGCACTTCTGGCTACAATATAAAAGCTTTCAGATGTTTATTCAAGAGGTCTTCCGGCAGGCTACAGGCATTCCATTTTCTGGAGTTCCTGCTTGGTTGTGCCCATGAAGAAATATGCTCTTTATGGTGTTAAATGTTTTTATTGTTTTTTGGCACTGGCTCTATCAAAAACACAAAGCGCCCACAAGATGATTTTGGTGTTCACTTATCACGATTTATCCTCCATAAATCACTTTGCGGCTAGGCTCTTAAATCAAGTCATGTCTGGCAGCACAGGCTGGTGCTGTGTGTCTCCAGATCCACCACACCACAGAACACCTTGGGTCCTGGATTGGTGACAACAGGTCCATTCAATCTGATATCCAATCAGGGCATAAAAATGGGTAACCTGTGATAATACTGGCTTTGCACTGTAGAGCATTGTGATCAATTGAGTAAATTTTAAACATGTTCAAAAGAAAATTGATGTTACACATTCTGATTCACAAAGTGTGTATAAGTTGTTTCTACTTGAATGTGTATTTGGTTGTGTACTCACTTTGTTGGCACTTTGTTACAAAGGCTAAAATAAAAACACTACGCAAATTGTTTTCTGTTTTGGAGTCGAGCGATTTCATTGACTAGAATGTTAAGTGCATGTGTCAGTCTGTGTGCAGGAGGGTGAATTCATGGGCTCACAGTTCCCTGACCTCTTTAAATCCCATCTGGAAATACACCCATTATCCCAGGAAAGGCATGCTCCACTCTTCAGCAGAAGACAGTTTTCAAATGTCAACAGATAAATATATATTTTAGCTTTGTAGTAATGTGTTGTTACAACCACAGGCACTAGTGCAGACTAGACTGCACACAGTACTGTTGTGAGCACGCCCAGTAGCTCCCATGTCATGATGCTGCATTCAATGTTAGTTGTTATTGACAGTAACCTGGTGTAGAATTGTGTGTACGCACAACTTTAAACTGCTGTTGCAGACAATCGACAATCGATTTCCTCATATTTGGAATGGGACCTCAATCGGGCCATATGCAATGGGACACCAAATGATGTTAACATGAGAACATACTATATCAATATCTTATTTAAGGCAGAAAAGATCTATCCATCTGTTTGCTATACTCACTTACTCCAATTATGGGTGGCAGAAAAGATGAGATACATTCATGATGCTATTAAATTTACAGAATTTTGATGGCCATGTTCTTCCATTGTTCCTTTCAAACATGCACAGATCTTTGCGATGGTAATTATTACACAAATATTTGCAAACATTTTGTAGTGTTTTTGATGGCTTTTGTGTGCTGTCTGAAGGCAATCATGGTCAACCAGGTGCTCTCCTTTGTGATGTCCACTTCAAATTTAGTGAAAATCATTTATTCATTGATTTTCAATACCCTTTTATTCCAAGTAAAGGTCACACAGGGACAGGGGTGCTGGGGCTTATTCCAGCGGTCAATGTGCAAAAGGTGGGGTACACCCAGGACAGACTGCCAGTCTGTCGCAGGGCCAACATGTAGACAGACACATTCACACTCTCACTCGCACCTACAGTTAATTTAGAATCACTAATTTACCAAATCTGCATGTCTTCAGAAATGGGAGGAGGCCAGAGGGAACCCACACAAATATTGGGGGAACATGCAAACTCCACACTGAATGAACCAGGTCGGAAGCAAACCTGGGACTGTCTCACTATGAGACAACAATGCTAACTACTAAGCCACTGTGCATTTTTCATGTGTGATGTGTTTCTCATTTCTCTTTACATGTTCCAGTGCACAGGAGCCTTCATGCAGAGGATCCCAGCAACCGGAAAAGGCCAAGGGAACACCCTAGTATCACCTGGCTGCAGCAGGCAGATGGCTACATTTCAAGGTGGAGGTAGTTTGGTTGTCTGCCTGGATCATTGTCAACCAGTAAGCAGACTAGTTTCGTACTTTGGTGGATGCGGCACTGGTGCATTCTCTCAGACCTAACCTGATTGAGAGAAACTGTAATTTTCCCATGAAAATGCATTTGCCATGTCAACTCGTGTGAACGGATTTAGTAAGGCTGGCATCTACCTCACAAGTTTCCAAAATTAATCTCACAGCCACAACCAAAAAGGAACAAAGAGGCAGGATGATTTACTAGAAAAGCAAGCGGCTGCTGGATGCTCTCGAGACAACCGAAAGTCACTTTTGTTGATTGCCTTCAATTTCCTTGGAGCCTTCCCGAGGCTAAATGAGCTATACGAGGAGCGCCGTTGGCAGTGCACGGCATCGGAGCGGCTCCATCCTTTAACACTCTGATTGATCGCATTACAGTTAATTAAATATTGGCACATTGCTTCCATCCGAGGTTGGACCATTAAAGTTTTCACTGCAGCTACATCTATCACTATCTATGTCTCTTTTATCACTGCTATCACTTGTCATCTTTCCTGTATGTCAAACTGATGATAATTATTTCCTGGACACTCTTTTTCATCCCCACGTCACACAACGTTTTGATTTTTTGCGTTTCAGTTTCTCATGGGTCGCACTGAATTTTATTTAAATGATGTATGACAGCTCCAATGAAGGAGTACACTGCAGCAAGTCTCCTCCATATTCCTCAATCTGCGTGTAACAGTCAGTTTCTCAAAAGGAATCAGGCAAGGGGAAAATGACAAGGAAGAGCTACAGTAGGGGCATGAAAATGACACTACTGGGCAACCAGAGGAGTAAAATACAATGGTTGGCCTGTCAGCTAAGGTCTTCCATAATAAACTGCAATAATGTTGATGGACATGGTTACGCTGCACACCCGACGCCTGGATGCTATAAAGATGGCTCTCATCCTCAGCTTGGCCGCCACATTCCTCCTCTCCCCATTTTCAGCTGTGGGTTGGTCTATTCTGGAAATTCTGCGTCTCATATAAGGACAAGATGAGTTAGCAGATACGGATGCACACAAATTGTTGTCCACTTGGGGTATGGCTGCAGAGTGATTCATTACTAATGTATTCAGTTTGCAGCCCTGAGGGGAAGTGAAGACAGCACATCACCTCTGATAAGCCACGAGACACTCCTTGAAAATGAGCCATGCTTTTTATTTTGGAAGCAAAGAGAGGTGTTGGAGGATCTAAGCTGTAAAGCACAAGATTGAGACTAAATGCATGAGATAAAAATCCTCAGACACGAAGGCTTATCAACTGCCGGTCACAACCTGATTAAGGCTGCTATGTGCTTTTGTGCTGGGATACAAAGACGAGAGTTTTGGGGGAACAAGAGCGCACCAACTAAAGTGCAGATGTCTAAAATCTTAACTATAATCTTAACTGCAGCTGTTTTTACAGCCTTATCTGTAAAGTCAGCAGTGATATGTTGAGGAGGGAATGAAAATTTGAATGAATGGGACACATTCAACCTGCCACTGCATGTTATTTGTTAAAGAAGTATTTTTTTGTGAAATCCAAACCACACTAGAAGGGCATTAATTTTCTCTTCCAAAGATGCAAAATGGCATATGTTGTAAGGGTCCCTTCACACATACTGAAAATTTGGTCGAATTACGGCAAAACAGCATAAAACAGTTCGAGTCAGCGAACCAGGAAAACATTACACCGATGGGCAGGCGTGTACGATCCTGCTGTGAAGGTTTCGTGCACGATCATAGACGAACACATTGTGAGCAACTGGAGCATGTGTAACCACATTGTGCCGCTGCTGTGGAATCAATAAAAACCAGCTAGTACCTGTTGAGCCACATCTCGCCACTGCTGTGGAATAAATAAAAATAAAAAAACAGCTGGTACCTGTGGAACCACACTGCGCCACTGTTGTGGAATAAAAAATAAAATCCAGCTGGTACGTGGAACCACATCACGCCGCTGCTGTGGAAAAAAAAAAAAGCAAATAAATACATATGACACCCACAGGATTCAAACCTGCACTTTACTGATTGTCAGCCCGAAACCTTACCACTGCACTACCGTCGTTGGACTGTAAATGGTGTGAGACAATGCCTGAAATCAACAATGAGATGGATGTATTAAAAAAAATAAAATCGCACACCATTAAAAAAAAACATCCTCTCATCAAGTATGAACCATCTGTTTCTGTGTAGGTCACAGACGTACAGTCATGAAATGACATGAATAGAGCAGTGCCCTCGTTTCATCATGTCCACATTTGCTGGCATGTGTCCAGCCAGCCCCATGCGCGTCCTTGACACGCATGTCTTGTGGACGTCACGCTGCAGGACTGACACCACGTCATGTGGAACAGTGCCACGTGGGTGACGTGACAGTCAGATCGCCCGCTGCGTGTTATGATCTGATGGTTCGTTTCAACCTGGGGGCAGCCTGTCAATCTGTGGGCTCGCTACAGCGATATATGTTTATATTTTTGTCCACGTGATGACAGCAAGCAGACACAGGCGTGCCACAGTGGTCAGTTGTTAGTTCATGTCCATCCAAACACAGTACGTGTTTATCCAGCCATGACATCCAGACCCACAGATCTCCACAGCAGCTCCTGTGGGCGGACACACCCCCTGTCAGTTCAGTGCACACACCAATGCATCTGTATCTGTTGAGGGTGGGCGCTAAATGGATAAAATGTGATGCATATGACGTCATTTCTCTAAGTGAAAATGCAAAGATAAAGTGACAATGCGGTGGAAAGTGGATTTGTGTTGCGGTTTGTTTATGACCCGGACCTCAAACATGTTGAGGCAGTTTTGCAGGTGAGAGAACGTAGCTACTCTGGTTCGCTGTGTAGGCTAACACTTACCAACACAAAATCTCCCATTCGCACTCATTTTCCTTTCTCTACTGGGAACTGAAAAAACTGCATTTTCGCGACTGCTTCAGTGATTGCAGCCGAAAACAAAACAATACACCATTTCCCGTGTGAAGTTATGCTGTGTATACTGAGACCGGCTGTCCCCAAAAGTGGCCAAATCCCACGATATCAGGCAAGGTTCAGATGAGATTGTGCTGCCCTAATGATTCTAAATGTCATTTTCATTCCTTGAACCAGTTCAAAAAATGGTGTCTTTCCAGGTTATTCTGGAACTGGCATCATGTCACGAAGATCTATCATAATTTTGATTACCAACCTATTAAGGAATATTACTACTTTGCAAAACTGAATTATTTAATATGTTTTTCCATATATCTGAAGCATATGGCAAAAGCACCCATTCATGTCAGCATGCAAGGCACTCAAGAGCACCAAGAACAATTTGGAGATTAAAAACATTGGCCATGAGTGATTTTCTGGTCTGACAGGGTTTTGAACTGATGATCCTCTGGTCTAACATCTAGACAATCACCTCCAGAATACGCCTTTATGCTTCAGATTACATTAGAGTCTTTTTCCTTCACATTTTTGTTTGTGTTCTCATTGCATGGTGATTTTATGGATTACTGCCTCAAGCTGTTTAAGGTTTAGTATAAGAAGAACGACTGTGCATGTCTCGAGGAACATTGGTACTGTTGCTTATCCCTGGGGTCCACTGCATGAAAACGATTTGAGTTGATGACCAGCCCTCTCCCTGGATGGACTGGCATCCCTTCTAGGGGGTGTGGGCCAGTACCCATTTGCAACCGAGTGGATTGAGACAATGCAGATGAAATGTGTCCAAGTACACAGGCAGGTAGAGTGAGTGGAAATCAAACCCAGGTCAACATATTGGTAGTCTGACTCTTAGTGTAAGAAAAGAACACTAATGAAGATGTCAAGATGGGAGAAGGTTGCCAAGTGAAAAGTATGAAAAAAAAAGATGAAATCGCCTACCTTAAAGGCAACATACTCTAGGTTTTGTTCAAATTTAATGCATTTAATGATCATCAATATAAACAACAGTAACTACAATTACAGCAGTACGTAATTTTGTTAAAATAAAAGGGAACAATGATTTCACAATTTGCACTTGGTGGAAGACAATTCATGTAGTGTTTTAAATCTCTGGACCATGATGCATGAATGTGTGTAGAGTACAGAGCTAGTGCAAAAAACAACAACAACAACAAAAAAACAAGGAGACAGACAGGATAAAAACAAGAAACAAAAAACTGTCTTATGTGGTCCCTACATACAGCCTGAAGTCATTTCTTGTAAGTTCTTGCCTGAAACCTTCCCCTTACAAGTACTTTTACTCATGCTGTACCTCCTGTTGGATGGGACTCCAAGGTATCAGGAAGAAACCATACAGATGCCCCAGGCAAAGATGAGAAATGAATAAGAGGGATTTCGTATTGCACAGTAGAGGCACTTCACTGTCTGTAGTTGATAAAAACCAATGTTCTAGCTATCCATTTATCAAGAAATAAAACTGAAAAATCAGTGTAACAGTAAAGTATGCTAATGCGTTTTGAACAAACCAACTCCGTCTCACGTCAACACGTCAAATGGTGATGGTTTGGCAGAGCAGGTGGCTCATACTGTATCAGTGTTACGAGATGAACACACCTTAAAACAGAGATAAACATTATCAACATAATTTGTCAAGAAGCTGCTCAGAAATACTGCATATCCAATATAGTCACAATCTATCAGAAAGTGTCTGACATCCCTTAGGGCCCCTTCACACATAACACGTTGAAGCTGACTAGCGCACAAAGGAGGAATTGCATGGCAGTCATGAAAAATTGGAGCTGCCTCCAACACCTCATACACCTGTCACTACAACTATTCGCGCACACCAGCGGCCGAAAAACAGCGAGTGCCCTGTGAGACCCATTTGATCCCTCTTGCAGCAGGTGTCGGCCAAATTCCAGGTGTTACACATAAACATCCAACACCACTCACTAGCCACTTAGAAAATGCAGTGCTGTTCGCGAAGTTAGCACAAAAATAGTGAGCAGGAGATCACTTTTGAGCTGGCGGTGAAATTTGTCTAAGTGCCCCCACGAATGTGGCATTACAAAAGCAACACACATGTGGCATGCGCATGTGTCCCCCCCCCCCCAACACACACACGGTGTGTGGGGGGAGAGCACACTTGCATGACATGCTGATATGTATTTACAGGCGTGATCACATGGGGGCCAGAGAGCCATGTCTGAGCGCACACAGCCGGGCTGCAGTGGCCGCACACAGTGCACCTCGGCAGGCTGCTCTATGTGGAATGGACCATCAGGTCACGCAGCAGGAAATCTGAATGTCACGTGTGTCCAGCAGAACATGCGCGTTGCAGGACTATGACAATATGACAAGACAACAGCGCCACAAATACACTACTTTCAGTCACGTATCACCAAAAATACGCTGTAACAAAGTGTTTTGTCAGTTATTATGGCGCTTTTTTCCTCTTTTTAAAAAATCTATTTATCTCCTTGTTGATTTTAGCCATTTTACACTTCTGTTATAAGACAGTGATTGTAGTGCAGTGGTAAAGTTTCCATCTGTTAATCAGAGCTTTTTACAGGTTCAAATTCCGTGCGTGCCATTTATTTTTTAGTTAAGCAGGGTTATTTAACCACAGGGGCCTGTATTGTGTCCCCTTTTATTTATTACTGATATCAACCCAGTGATATTCAGTAATTATACAACTGGTTTTTATTTTATTTTTCTCCACATCATCGGCACAATGTGGTGCACTACATCCCAGCTGCTCGCACTGTGTTCGTGTACGAGCATGATGGTTTGTGGTTTCCCATTTCGTGTTTGGTTTGCAGATTTTCTTCCAGTTTCTACGTCTTTCGCGTTATGTGTGATGGGGCCCTTAGTAATGGCTGTAGCACAACTGGAGACTCCTGAAAAGAGAACCACACTGTCATAAAAAGCAAACAGTTGTTATTTACAGGCAACACAACAGAGTAGTTGTAGTGTACTCTGATCATAAATACCACCCACATAGGAACAGGTAGGTACGTACATTAACAAAGCATAAGAGAAAATGTTACAGCAACAGGAAGGTAGTCTAAGAGATAATAGTGTAATTGGAGGAATTAAGGTTAACCAAATTAACAGACTAAGGGTCAAAGTACAGTAAACAATCATACTGGGTGAACAATCAATAGTCAGCAGGCTAGTTTAGCTAAACACAGGAAGACTTTGACCATGGTGATTTTGTCGTCAAGCAGCGGTGCAGTGAGATGCGACGTTTGTGTGAAGCTTTCCATTGAATATAATGTGTTTTAGAGTGATGTGAAAGGCCCATAACCAACTTGTGCAGATGTTACTTCATAGCCGGTGATTCTAAGAGGGATGTTGGCTGTAGGACTTTATTTCTCCATTCAAATACTGAACATTACTCTAGAAACATGACTTGCTAGAATCCTTTTAATAGCTAAGTTGAGCTTTATATGTCAAACTGTGTTTGTCTATTAGTGCAAATGAATATTGGAGAATCTTAAGTACAACTCTGACACTTACTGCTGTGCACAAAATAGGCCCTGAGGCACAAGTGAGTATTATTTACAGGATTGTCACGGCATGTGTAACTGTAACTTTGCTAATAAATACGCATACTGCTGTATTTCACAAAATTTTCTCAAATATTGTCATGAAAGTCTCATGAAATTTCTTCAATTTACTGCTCTAAAATGCAGAAAAATGTATTTCAGAGCATTGACAACCCTTCAGCTCCTGGCCTGAGGGCTTACTTTTGGTTGAATTTCTCTGTTACTGAATCATATCCTTCTGGATAAATGAAGCCTATTTCTCTAAATCTGTGCACGTTTCCCTCTCACCTAGACTCATATCTGTGATGTCACTGGAGTGAGCAGGCACAAGCAGCTCAGCATTCAGGACAGAGCACAAATATTTTAAAAGCACATCATCTTACTGCTTCACATTAAATACGCAACACACCTTTATTTTAATCACACACCATCAAGAGCATAGTGCAGATGCAAAAAATAGCAATCCTGGGGTGAAATCTTTAGATAATATATATTTTGTTCTTTCCTTCAAATATGTGCCATTTGTGTTTCTCTTGGATGGAACATGATGGCAAGTTCTTACCGTAGCACTTTACACATAAGTAAGCAAGTTTATCCATGTGTGGGTTTCCTTCCTGCTCACAGATTGTGACCGTCTATGACATAGAAATAGGCAGCGGGGCAAATGGTGGGAACAGCCCTCCCCAATCCCTTTAGAAAGTAAAGATCCACTTTCAAAGACATTTTACATGTGAGAGACATCAGAAAAAATGTAACCCTTTCATTTTTTTTTTTTTTTAAGTATAGGGCATAATAATGATACTTTACTGATATTTTCTTTAAAGCAGGTAGTGCGAATTATTTGGAGAGTACATTTCAAAAGGTGAGCTGCTGTTTGACATTGCAATAATGGTGCAGAAATTGACCATTTTTGTCACAAAAATGTAAAATAAGTAGTCTTCTGTACCTAATAGCAGCATCCAAATGTGGTTTGTAAGACTTTTAATTTATTACTTTTCAAAAACTGTACATTACAAGCTTTCTTTCAGGGATATTAAACTCTCTTCTATTCGCATCCATTCTTCAGTAATGACCTTGTTAATTGGGCATAAATTTGTACAGAATGAGCATTTTTGAAGGAACCAACTTTAGATGGAACAACAACTAAGGTTAAGTATGCAATAGGGATTCATTTATGCATTTATTTATTTTACTTGGAGTATACCCTCCTATGTCCACATTAAATGGGGAGGTGATGGTCTAGTGGTTAAGCATTGGGCTTGAGACCAGAGGATCCTCGGTTCAAATCCAACCTGAATAAGGGCCCTTGGGCAAGGTCCTTAATCCCAGAGTTGCTCCTGGTGTGCAGTGGGCGCTTTGCATGGCAGCAGCCTGACACTGGGGTGAATGCGAGGCATTATTACTGCAAAGCACTTTGAGTGTCTGATGCAGATGGAAAAGTGCTATATAAATGCAGTCCATTTACCATTTAAATGAAAAAAATAAAAAATCCTGTGGCAAAAATAAGTTTCTCTGTCACTGGCAGTAAAATCTGACAAACATTTCCACCCTCTTATGTCACATACCAGTTTTACACAAAATCAACAATGGAAATATTTACAGGAAGTATGTTTTCAGTAGCTCTGGTCATAACTTCTCTTTGGAAGAAAAAGATGCCCTCTTCTTCAGAACAACACAAGAGGATTGATTCCATCCCCTGAAATATCACATCCGTCACACCTGTGAAAGATGTGACATAAGTGACAACAGACAAAGGCCAGTAAGGTTTTTTTTGTCTTAAATATGAGGCTTGTAATGTCTTTTCTTGTACTTAACCCACAATGTTCATTTTATGGGTCCTCGTAAAAGACAACCAGTGAGTTTTGTAATGCGTTTTGCTGTGCCAGTTTTTTTTTTTTCTCCATGTGCCATGGCCTTTGAAAAGCCATTTCACATCACAGGAAGCTGTTGTAAATGCTTTGCATCTTCACTTTCAGATAAGTTGAAGGTGAACTTTACTATTATGTCTACAAACTTTGCTCTGAAGAAAAAAGTCATGAATAAAGACATCCTTTTCTAGGTAAAAAAGTCAAAGGATCAAAACGTTTTCTATCGAACAGAGAGAAGTTAGGAGTTTTCTGTTCTTTAATTTGTTTGAAGGTGGCACCACTGGCGAATTAAATGCCCATGCAAAAACAAAGGGAATCCCAAAATAATCAAGTTTGATTGTCCTCCATCTTTGTAGGGCTGCAAAGATGTAAAGGTAGAACAATCTAACATAGAGGAGCATAGGACAAAATTAGTCTATGACAGCAAGCAAGAAACGAAAACGTGACAAAAAATTGTGATTGTTATCAATTAAGTTTTACGCCTATAATTCTGTGCTAAGTGTTAGGATATGTACAAAGGTGAACCCCAAATAATGAAGGCAGAAACTGGAGAGGTTAAGGTGCCAACAACAAGTGATTTATTTGGTTCCCCAAATCCCACCAAAAGTCCAAAACAACCTACAACATGTCCCAGTACCACAAAAATCCACAGAAAAAAAAAAAAAAATTAAAACATGAGCCAAAAATGAAAACAAGATCCAAAAATCTAAACTATCATATCACAAAACACAGCATACTCATGGAGGAGTCCATAAACAAGAGCATCGTGGCTTGGCACTCCGGCAAGGGTGGTTGCATCTCCTCCTCCATCTCTGCTCCAACCTTCAAAGTCCCTACTTCACCGGACTGTGAATTCTTCAAACTATATTGGATTAACCATGGAATTGATCAGCTGGTCTCTGAATGCTATTGACACCATTTTTTCAACAAGGAAAACAGGGCTGGGGGACCCTGCTTGCCCAGATGGAACCTACCCTGCGGGCTATGTTCTCCACTCCTGGGAGAAACTGTGTGTTGCGTGCTTGGTACCACCCTATGTGGAGGATGTCAAAGATGTATTTATAAGCAGTTTTATCATGAGAGGGCTGGTGCTTATTGATTTATGTGCTGCCCTGACCTACCGGAGAATTGGCAAGACAGCTGCTACCAGAACCACGAACCCTCACCTGTCCTTCATGATTAATGAGTTGGTCAAGGCAATACATTCTCAGACTGTGTTAACCTATGAACTCAGATGTAAGTTGAATAGCATCTTGGAGCAAATGTACACCTTGCAAAGTAAGATGTCGGAGACCAGGGAACACTCATAAATTGGATTTAGTTGGTCAGAGGACCTGCAAATGTGTTTTCTCTGCTCAACCCTAAACATGGCAGGCTTATCAGCCTCCGAAGGTCAAAACACCCTGCTGTTTTCCTCCAGAAGAATGTCTATGGCCTTTGTAAACCATTCGGCTGCCCTCTTCAGCCCTCCCCCACAGTCAGTCTGATGTTGTCAAGGCAACTCCAGACATTATGCACACAGTGACAGAAACTGATACAAACTTATCTGACTGATACAAACTCATCTTATCTGCACTCATGATGCACACCCATGTCTCCCCCCCACCTCTACCACCCCCCCTTGCCTCCACCCTGATGCTCCCCCAAGCTCGTGGCTGCACGGGACACTGCTGCGCCCCCCCCCCCCATTCACATTGCCTCAATTCAGATGACAGACTGTCTTAAAGTTTAGCGTACATAAACAATTAAATTTATATGTATGGGAGTGGGTGTTCTAATTCTTAAGTGTGCCATTATTACATTCAACTTGTAATAATTGTATTTTGCCTGAGGTGACTGGGTGGGAAGAAATTTTGTTGCACTTGTTCTATTAACAATAAATTTATCTATCTATCACAACAGAAAACAGCATACACTGGTGGCAAATGCAATGAGCCGGTGTCGCCAACCAAATGGTCCCACCTAAAAATCGACCCGGTCAGGTCAGGACATCCCTAAGGGCCCCTTCACACATAACATGATTGAAGCCAACTAGTGCACGAAGGAGGAATTGCATGCCGTTCATGAAAAATAGGAGCCGTCTCTAAAGGGCCTTTCACACTGCAAGCTTTAGTGCGACAGTTTAACGCCCCCCAGCACATCAGGCCGATGCGTTCCAACGCATCATGACGTCAGACACGTCGCTTTGGAAGCAGCAAGGGGGCGGAGATTGCGGCTACGTCACACTCTGGCTGTTTCCACAATCTAAAAAAAGTTCAGCGATCGCCATCTTGAATTTGTGTCGCCTGAACCACAAAAAAGCTTTAAAAAACAGCAGTAGAACGATTCTCCCATCACCCTGCTGGGAGATGTTTTTTTTCCAGCTACTTTTCGGAGTGACGCCGACCGAGGGAGGACTGACGACTTGGTGGGATATCGATCGAACCGCGACAGCCGGCCGACCTACACGGAGAAGATGGCCTTCAGGCATCATTCCTGGGCAGAGCGAGGCAGGCAGCCCGGGGGGATGGAGCAAACCCACTCAGTCTGAAATCTCCCACTTTTTGGATATATGTGAAGTCCCAGTTTGACCAACGGAGGTTAGTTCTGCAGCTTTATCGAGGTGAGGACAAAATAAAAGTAAAACGTGACGTTTCTGCACAGGTTTATTGATCGGCTAACGTTAGCTTAGCTTTTTAGCACAGTTGATCTGAGTGAACGCTTTAATTTGTAGATGGTTCAGTGTTTCTTATTTTTACCAAATAAAGCTACAGCTTTTTTCAGACACCACAAAAGCTCAACTTTAAATAACTTATTTTTTCGGGCATTTTTTGCCATCGGTTTTTTTTTTTTTGCCGTTTTTTTCCTTTTTTTTATATATAAACTGTTTAGCGTTTCTTTATATTTAAAAAAAAATATTTTTATTTGTCCCAATCAGGAACATTTGCTGTGCATTCAACCAAACTTCCATTGATGAGCTGAACACCATGAAGTCCAGTCGAAAGAAAACATTTCTGCTCTTCAAATAGGACAAAAGTGTCTAACAACACCACCAGAGTTCAAAGCTGCAGAAGAGGCCTTCATCTGGTCCCAAGAATCCAGCAGAACATCACCTGCTTCTAAATAAAAGGCTCTTTCAACAGCAACTATTTTATTATTTAAAAAAAAAAAAAGCTGTTTCATTTTAATTTTAACAATAAATGAATTGATCATTAAAAATGTCCACGAATCAAACTCCAAAGACATTTGCACAGGTAGAAGCTCTCCACTTATTGTGCTCAAATTCATATTTTAGAAATGACTCTGTCCCGATAACATTAAAGGCAATTACATATTTTGACGAAATTACAAGTTTAAATGACTATATAAAAAAATTCATCATGAGGTTTATGTCACAGAAATCCTACTTTACAATCACACTGCAGTCATTGTTAAATTATTTCCTGTTGCATTTATAAGTAAGTAAGTAAACTTTATTTATATAGCACTTTTCACAGACCAGGGTCACAAAGTGCTTCACATGATAAAATCAATAAATACAAAATAACACATACAAACATTTAAAAGAAAATCAAGCTAAAACGCAATTTTAAAAAGGTGAGTCTTAAGTTGCTTTTTAAAAACATCGACAGAGTCTATCGAGTGAAGGGAGCAGGGAAGCTCCCTTCGCGGCGCCACGGCTTTAAAAGATCTGTCCCCTCGAGTTTTAAAACAGGTACGGGGAACCATCAGCAGGTTCAGGTTGGAGGACCTCAGGCCCCTGGTGGACACATACAGTTGGATCAGTTCCTTGATGTATTCCGGAGCCTGCCCATGCAGAGCTCTAAATGTAAGCACCAGGATTTTATAATTTGTCCTAAACGAGACAGGGAGCCAATGCAGGGACTTGAGTATTGGGCTAATATGGGCTCTCCTGTGGGTGCAGGTCAGAAGCCATGCAGCGGAGTTTTACACAACCTGCAAACGAGTCAGTTCTTTCTTATTAAGACACGTGAACAGGCTGTTACAGTAATCCAGTCGCGAAGATATAAAAGCATGTACAATCATCTCTAACTCTTCAAAAGACACCATTTTTCGAAGTTTAGAGATATTCCGGATCTGGAAAAAACAATTCCTAACTAACTGTTTCGTATGATGTTCCAGAGACATCCCTTTATCCAAGATAATGCCAAGATTGCGCAGGCTGCCCTTAACTGAACTATTCAGTTCACCAAGGTGCAGCCTGATAGCAGGCACGGCACTCTCCGGAGCAACAATCAATGTTTCAGTCTTATCAGAGTTCAGCTGCAAGCTGTTTTCACTGAGCCATTCCTTAACTTTGGTGAGACAATTGGTTAAAGAATTGAGTTTCTGGGTCTCAGTTGTTTTAAAGGAGCAGTACAGCTGCAGGTCATCAGCATAGAGATGATAGGATACGTCACAAAACTGCTGGATCAACTTGCAGAGAGGGATGATATACAAAAGAAATACAACAGGTCCCAGAACCGAGCACTGTGGCACACCCCACAAAAGGTCAGCAGACTCAGACATCACATTATCAACAGACACACTAAAAGTTCTACCAACCAGGTAGGAGCTAAACCACTCTAATACAGGACCCGACATCCCCACCAGATCCTGTAGTCTCCTGATCAGGATGCCATGGTCAACTGTGTCAAATGCAGATGACAAATCCAACAAAACCAAGACAGTGCATTTGCCAGTGTCAGCGGCCATCATAATGTCACTCGACACTTTCAACAGAGCCGTTTCAGTGGAGTGAAACTCACGGTACCCAGATTGAAAAGTGTCATAAATGTTGTTAGTCTGCAAAAAGAAAGTTAGTTGGGCACAGACCAATTTTTCCAGGACTTTAGCCAGGAAGGGGGTTTTTGATATTGGCCTAAAGTGCTTCAGATCTGTAGGGTCCAGTCCAGCTTTCTTAAGCTGTGGCTCCACAACAGCATGCTTAAAAGAACTGGGGAACACACCAGTCGACAGGGACATATTAAACATTTTGGCAACACATGGCCCAATAGAATCAAATACATTCATGAAAAGTCTAAAAGGAAGAACATCTAGTGTACTAGAAGATGGTTTCATTTTGCTGATAATGGATAAAATGTCCTCCTGTGTAACAGGAGCAAATGATGCCCAGTATTGAGGGGGTGGTCCCATATGCTGGGGGCCTTGACAAGGTGGCACTGACTGTGGCAGTCTATCTTTTATAGCCCTGACCTTATCAATAAAGAAAGTCAAACTCATCACTAGTAGTTTTATAGTGAACAGGAGTGACATAAGTAGCAGGTGCCACAATAGAGCTAATAGTTTCAAAGAGCACCTTTGGATTTCCTCTATTAGAGGAAATCAGCAGATTGAAGTAGTTTGCCCTGGCCTCTTCTAACATCTTATTTAGGGAGGGTATTAGGTCTCTCAAATGCAACCTGTGGACCTCCAATTTTGTAGATTTCCACAAGCGTTCAATTTGACGACAAGATCTCCTTAGATTCATGATCGCATCATTAATCCAGGGGCAGAACTTTTCACGAGATGCATTCTTAGATTTAAGTGGTGCAACTTGATCCAAGATAGTTGCACAGTGACCGTTAAAGCTGTCCACAAGGCCATCAATTTCAGTGCATTCACTAAAAAGAAGAGGATCAAACTTATCACAAAAATGTGTGGATGTTGCCCTTGTGATAATCCTCCTTTCTACCTTGGAGAGCACAGGCCTTGGCTGAGACGGCACCCTCAAGTCAAAGAGAACACAGGAGTGGTCGCTCAACAGAACATCCTCTACGCACACATCAGTAACATGCAGACCCAATGTGAAGACCAGATCCAAAGTATGGCCATTACTATGGGTGGGGCCTGACACATGCTGTTTAAAATTAAATGTCTCAGTCACTGATAAAAGTTCTACAGCATGACTTGATGTGTCATTGTCAATGTGCAAATTAAAATCCCCCATAATTAAAACCCTTTCCAATCGAATTATGGATGTTAAAAGGTCTGTAAAATCCTTTAAAAAGGTCCCAGCAGGGCCTGGGGGGTGATAAATCAAAATACAATAAAAAGTATCTGAGGAACCAACTTCCATCATAAGTACCTCAAAAGAGGTGGCGTGATCTGTGTTCGTATGTCTGCATGTGAACCTGTCCTGGTACACAGCAGCCAGGCCCCCACCACGGTGAGAGGGGCGGGGCTTTCCCACAACTAAACAGCCAGCCGGACAGAGCTCATTTAAATGTATGAACTCGTTCTCCCTCTGCCACGTTTCAGTGAGGAAAAAGAAATCCAGGTTCCTCCTGACAAAAAGTTCATTAATAGAGAATGCGTTATTTGTGATGGAGCGTGCATTCAATAATCCGATCCGACTCAGCGATGACGCCTCGGTCGAGCCAGCAGGAAGCAGCGGGATTGGCTGCAGGCATCTCCCACGGTCATGTGACATCCAGCTGTACCGACACAGCCCACATCGCTCCCAGGATGTACACAAAGACGGCCGAGATGAGCCAGGGATCCAGGCGGGACGTCCATCAGGGATACAGCAATGCAAGGGCCAACCACTGCTGCATGGAGGAATCGCGGAGGGCGTTATAATACACATTTGTATTTATTTAGTGTCTTTTTCTGGTTGAAATGAGATATAAATAATCTACCAGACTTTAAAAAAATGTACAACTTTCCATGTTATTTAATTTGTCTAAAAATAAATGTCTGAGGTTCCTTATGTTAAACAAGAAATTAATCTGAAATAACAGGTGGTTTTAATTTACAGATGAAAGGTTTCTAAAGAACCATTTATTGATTTATTTAGCTATTTTAATTACAAGTGTTCTAAGCTTTTTTTAAAAACAGTAATCAGAAATTTTGAGGTAACAAACAACAACAACAAAAAAATTTCCAACTATTTTTCTTCAGAAAACTGCTCTATAAATGAGCAGTCCTGTCACACGTTAATGTTTTGTTCAGATCAGTGGTTTCTGCACCAATCGGATTGGTCCAATCCATTTTGTAGAGATCAGTGGTTTCTGCCACGAGTCTTCCGTGTTTTGGCCCGATGCATCGTTCCTATTGGACAACGCGAAAGTACGTCACAGCTCAGAGTGTCGAAAGTTGGATTGGATTGAACTTTGACCCGCGTCAGCCTGCCGACAAGCGGCAATGCGTGCTACCGTCAGAAGCGTCATTTTAGCTCGGCTTTTGACGCGAGGCTTCTGACGCCACAGAACATGCTAACTCTCTGATCTCTGCTTTTTGCAATTTGATATGAAGAAAATGAGAAATATATTTCTTATTACTTTAATTACTGGTTTAAAATTCCAAATCTGTGACTCTATAAGATGGAAATACGATCGAATTGGTACATTTTCAGCAGCATTTCAGTTCATTTTTCAGAAATTCTGTGCTGGGTGGCACAGCCAATTTGAACCTGAGAGCCAGGTGGAAATTTGCAGTACCGGGCCGCGCCACCCGGCACTGCCCACCATGGCTAGAACCCTGGACGTCACGGCTGAATAACACGTAACGTGCCCAGCCGGCAACATGAATGTCACCCATGTGTGAGCTTCAGTGTTGCCACAGTTACTTTGAAAAAGCAATCCAATTACTGATTACGCCTTGAAAAGGTAACTTAGTTACTTTACTGATTACTCAATTATAAAAGTAACTAAGTTAGATTACTAGTTACTTTTTTAGTTACTTTCCCCCAGCTGCCGACAACAACCCTCTGCCACCTCAACATGTCAATGATACTTGTTTTGCCAAAACTCACTTTATAATCACCCTATTCTTGACTTCAATGAAAATAAATACTTGTTTTATAAAAAGTAAAATAAAGACCTCTTTCTTGACGTCATATTTAACTGTTGACAGCACTGTAACAGTAAAACTTGCAATTTCTAACCTCTATTGTTTATAAATGTAACTTAAATTCTTTCTAACATTTTTCTAACATTTAAATTCTCTCTAAACATTTTACTTGTCAAAATTGTTATTATTATTATTATTATTATTAGTAATAGTAGTAGTTGTTGTAATAAAAAAAGGCTTCAAAACTGGACCTTTAATCTAGGGGTGTTGTGGGGGGAGCACATCCTTGCCCCACGCCCCCATTCCATCTGGATTCACCCCTGCTTTGGTGTTTGAGCACAAAGAAAGGATAACATTTATTTATGCAGAAAACATGACCAGATTTACAGCTAAGAAAGTTTTATTGCGTTTTCACATGATGTGGTCCTCAGAAAGCGAGTTTAGGTGCATTTGAGTGGAAAATAGTGTTAGTTGTTGACGTGTCGCGGAGGATCAGCTGTTTTTATCGAGCAGATACGGAGCAGCTCAGCTCAGAATTCTAAATAAAGGAGAAAAAAAATCATAAAAATGTCTTTGTAAAGCTCAGTGCAGGTGTGCTGTTGTCACTGTGCTTTAAGAGGTGAGGACGAGTCGTAGCTTCTGCACAAAGCCACGGATGAAAAGCTCACAGCTCACTTAAAGTGGACAGTTCAGTCGAACCCCAATCTCCTGCCCACAGACCAAGTTTAATGCAAAAATTTTAATCTTTAATCTGATTACTGATTTGGAAAGATTAGCATGTTAGATTACTCGTTACTAAAAAAAGTGGTCAGATTAGAGTAACGCGTTACCGGCATCACTGGTGAGCTTACATTCATATCACCAGCTGGGTGAACACATGATCTGACGGTCCATTTCTCCTGGCACAGGCTGTTGAGGTGTGCACCATGCGGCCACTGCAAAGGCAATATACGTTTTATGTATTTCCATGTGAGGACAGCAGGCGCAGACACGCGCCTCACGGTGGACAGTTGTAAGGTCATGTCCTTCAAAACACAGTACTTGTTCCCTAGCCGTGACGTTCAGTTCAAGAGATCTCAACAGCAGTGGCTCATGTGGACATGCCCCCTTTTCTTTCAGCATCAGAACAAAGCATTAGTCTCCTGTTCTTTGCTTTGTTATTAATTATTTGAGTTATTTGTTATGTAATTGTGTATGTAGTTATTGTAGTAATTATTTATATTCCCGGATGGACATAATAAAAGTGCACTGCTTCATTCATGTCATTTCATGACTGTACGTCTATGGCCATGGGTCATCTACAGAGGAACCATACTTGTATTGGCCACTCAATAAGAGGGATTACATATTGGACAGTGCTGTGTGGTTTTCATTTTTTTTCTCCATTGCAGCGGCGCGATGCGGCACAACAGGTTCCAGCTGCTCGCAATGTGTTCATGCACGTATACGAGTGTGCATGAAACTGTCACAGCGGGATAGTTCACACTTGCCCGACCGTGTGTCCCTCCTGACGTCGGCTTGATGTTTTCTGGGTTCGTTCATTTGGGCTGTTTCACTGTGATTTGCCCTGATTTGTACTCATTTATGTTATGTGTGAAGGGGCTCTAATGCATGTGTCTATGTGTGGGTGGGTGTGTGTGTGGTGTTCATAGAAATCTGCAGTTTTGATTGAATCTCCATCACATCTGTTGGTGTCCTCAACAATGAGGCACCTGCATGCTGGATAATGCTCCATTCTAGATGATAAAATAATAAACTACATAAGCAGCTTTCTCTTTCTCATCTGCACATACACATACACACACACTTTCTGCTGTCTCTGCAAAGCACCACTATCTCCTCCATAGTTGCACCTCCATTTTATGCTCCAGCGGATGACAATAATTTAAGCCTCCAGATATGCAAATGTCCTTAATTGGACTGTCACAAGTTCCCAGGCATCGTCAACTTAACAAAATGACTGAGGCTGGGAGCAGATTGGATTCTGGCGGCCAATCTTGTACACTTAATTTTCAGTAATTTTCTAAGTGTGTTGCTACCAGGTCCTGTGACATGCCACTTACAAGACTATAGCAGCTTTAAGAGATAAAAAATGAGAATGCTTACTGTTTTATGATTTTCACTTACTCCATGGCTGCAGTAACTCTCATCTCAAGCACACTTTTCAGTACTCATGTAGCTCATCTTGTTTACTACGTGTCATGGTCCCCTGCCTGTATCCTCAGTTACCCTGGTGTTGAACCCGGCAGACCAGTTACCCTGGAAACTAAATGAAATCTGTTGACTCACCTGCTTTCAATGAAGACTTCTTATAAGCCTCCTGCCACTGTATCCTTTTAGGATACGTTCAAGTAATTTTTGCATGCTTCATCTCAAAAATCATGTTCTTTGACAAATCGGGACTTGGAATTTTTTTAGTTAACCCAGCCAAGTTCCCAGTGCTCATCTCTATGCTTCACTATTTTTACCTATGTAATAGTCCAAAGACATGTTTGGAACCTACTGGATGGTTAGTGCATGCTGGATTAATGGTGGATTAGGAGCAGGTGTCACTGTCACTGAGAGTGACAGACTGGTTGTGCACAGAAATCAGAGGAGATGTGCACAGATCAGAGGAGTAAACTGTGACTTTCTATTTGCTTCCCAGCAGTTGGGGTGGATCTTGATACAGGCGATACGGTCAATCAATCAATCAATCAATTTTTTTATATAGCGCCAAATCACAACAAACAGTTGCCCCAAGGCGCTTTATATTGTAAGGCAAGGCCATACAATAATTATGTAAAACCCCAACGGTCAAAACGACCCCCTGTGAGCAAGCACTTGGCTACAGTGGGAAGGAAAAACTCCCTTTTAACAGGAAGAAACCTCCAGCAGAACCAGGCTCAGGGAGGGGCAGTCTTCTGCTGGGACTGGTTGGGGCTGAGGGAGAGAACCAGGAAAAAGACATGCTGTGGAGGGGAGCAGAGATCGATCACTAATGATTAAATGCAGAGTGGTGCATACAGAGCAAAAAGAGAAAGAAACAGTGCATCATGGGAACCCCCCAGCAGTCTACGTCTATAGCAGCATAACTAAGGGATGGTTCAGGGTCACCTGATCCAGCCCTAACTATAAGCTTTAGCAAAAAGGAAAGTTTTAAGCCTAATCTTAAAAGTAGAGAGGGTGTCTGTCTCCCTGATCTGAATTGGGAGCTGGTTCCACAGGAGAGGAGCCTGAAAGCTGAAGGCTCTGCCTCCCATTCTACTCTTACAAACCCTAGGAACTACAAGTAAGCCTGCAGTCTGAGAGCGAAGCGCTCTATTGGGGTGATATGGTACTACGAGGTCCCTAAGATAAGATGGGACCTGATTATTCAAAACCTTATAAGTAAGAAGAAGAATTTTAAATTCTATTCTAGAATTAACAGGAAGCCAATGAAGAGAGGCCACAAGCCCAGGACACCACCTTGAAGGTGGTGGCACGCAAGGGCGCAATTTAGAACTAGAAATTGGGGGGGACAAAGTGCGAGGCCCACAGGGCCGAAGCTCATAGGTCGGGGGTCTGGGGGCTGCTTTAGGCCCCCAGAAGCCAACGGTTTCTAGATAAGCTCAAATGCATTCTGAGCATCCAGAACAGTAATTTTAATGTTTTGAGAAGACCATAAAGTGGACACTATTTGACTTATGCAATTTGAAACTGTGGATATAAGTACTTTATTCTGAGAAAAGCCAGCATTGATTTTATTAACATCCTGGTGTAAATAAAGTATCACCACATGTGTAGAACTCAAAAAGAATGATAGGCTGAGTTTTTATTAAAAAAAAAACTGCAATGTGGTAAAATGTATTCATAAATATGAAAGAACAGGCTCTTAATAATTATTAACTATTGCATACTGTATTTTTTTTCCAAGATTTGTTTTTGCATAAATTTGAAAAAAACAACAGATCATAAGTTTAAGATCAATTACTTATCATGAATTAAATTTTTGAAGTGGCACTAATAACACTCATACTGAACATAATTTCGCTTGCATAGACTGATTTTGGAGATCAAGCAATAATTGCAGATGGGCTTTCTGAGGTCCCAGATAGCTTTTCTGATTTCCTTTTCTAACTTTCACAATTTAGTAAATTAGCATATGGTCCATTGATACTTATGTGTAGACACTAGTCCCTAGAGGCAACTATTTTTGGTTTCAAATCTGGGCAAATGCAGTCCCAGAAAATTCCGAATGTGACAAACAAGAAACAGGTGTTGTAAACAAGTCAATGTTTCTAAAAATACAAACTTGCAGAAACAAAGATATTATTCTGACATGGTTTTGCATATAAGACTGACATGGTTTGCACATAAGACTGGCATAGCATATTTCAAGTACACACATATATGTCAGAAGGTGGCGGGGCATACCATATTCTGTCCTCCTGGTTGAAAAGGTGGGGGGGGGCATGTCCCCCCTACCCTCCACCAAATTGCACCCATGGTGGCACGAGCACGTGTGCTGGTTTTCAATCGTTCATTTGCTCATCAAGTCACATATCGTGTCATATTATGTGTGTGGGGGTGGAAGATCTATGTCTTGCAGGCACCTCTGCAGCCTGAAACACGTTTTCATTGAGGCTTCCATTTTAACAGATTAAACCTTGCAGACAGGCAGCATGAGGGTCCCAGAAGTGTCTCAGACGCATGTGTTGCGCTGCGCGTACCGCTTCCATCTTGAGAATGGCAACAGAAAATGGCAACACTAAATATGGAATGCTTTACTCCCCCCCCCCCCCCCCCCACACAAAAAAACACTGGAATGACTGAAAAACGTCAGATGACTGCTGTCCATTTAAGAGAACTCATTTTCTCCTCTTTTTGACTGGAGGTCCACATGGCGCTCTGTGACTCAAACTCTGGATTATACAAAAGGACAAAGTTCATGGTGGGCTACCACGTGCACGAGTGCACGGCCAGTATTAAATTTGTCAGAATGCACACCCCTCCATATGTTTCAATAAAATGCCTTATTTCATCACAAATAACCCACCCATTTAGTACTAGAGCTGTTCCGCATTGTGCGCAGTCTCATTGTGCAAACTCCAATTGACGTCATTGTCGTGGGATTACCACTGATTTAAACAAAAAAAATCTTTACCTCAATGTGTAAAATAATTAATGAATTTGAAACAACTAATTCCCCATGCAAAATAAAAGTTATTGTGGGTACAGCTACGGAACTCTAGAAAGAGGAGTGCACTCTGATGATGTCGTCACAGGGGAGATGCAGACAACAAGACAAGCGACAAGAAAAACCTCATGAAAACTCATTTTTTGCTTTTTACGATGTGTTGGGGGTCAAGAAATTAATATAATTAGGGTGGTTGTTTAACCAATTTCATAAAAAACAAAACAAAACACAGGGTTGGCGGATGCTCCTGGGGTGGGGCATCCAACATGCGGATACAGTAATATATTAATATTTCTAGGTTTATATCTTAAAACATTTCATGCAAAGTGGTTTCAGGCAGGTGCTGTTGGGTGCACAACAGTTTAAAAATAAAATGCCTGCATGTGTGTACACACACATGCGCACAAAAGAAAAATACTAACTAAATGTGCACTGTAAAACTGTCAGATTTATTTTATAAGGCAAATAATGTGGACAGACAGCTGAAATGCTGCCTGGAGTAAATGCACACACCTGCGAGTGACATGTGTCTGATGTGACAACCATGCCATGTGAATGATCCTCATAATCATAACAACCCAGACAGCACGATTAATCACATCACAATGTAGCACAAGGGATTATATAATGAAAGTTTGAATAATATGTTATACATAATAACATAATTACAGAATCCTGAGTGTGATTTGAAACAATCTTCACACAATGTGTGGTTGTCGTGTAGTGAACACCAGGATTAAAATGCCATTTTCCCCTACATCGGACACTGTAACCTTCATGCACGCTTTATGAAAAACATAAAGCGTGGATAGGCACAGAGTTTTTGTACAGGATTGCACATCTCTGTTTTATTGGGCTGTACACAAGCATGAGTGCATTTTCACAGCTCATTAACAGGGGGATGGTTCACTGGTCCTCACCTCTTTATATCACTTGATTGTGTATATTAAAACTCCAAACCGATTTAAAATTTCATCCTAACCCTAACCAGGACTAGTGGACCCAAGGAGATGTGTACTTTAGAACTAGCACTCATGCACCATAGGACTAGTGGACCCTAAGGATAAGTGGGAAGTTCCCCATTGGGGGAAAAGCTTAGCTATTATACATGTAAAACTCTTCATTTCATAGAGCTCACATAGTTTCTTAAAACACTGAGTAAAAAGATATGCCAGAGCCGTGACTGAAACATCTGGATCAATCAACAACCAGAACCAGGATTTGATTAATGCAGGTGCATGCTCAGGCTAAAGACCAGAGGCACCACACTATTGTCCACCAAAATGTTGTGGGGAACACACAAGACAACACTAACACAAGGAACATACAACACAACAAAAACTTCAGAAATAATCCTAATTAATGCCACATTAACAGCTGCTAAGACTAATATTAATAATTATTCTAGTTTCTATTTGTCAGTGCTCTTCATAGTCAAACATCCAAAACACAACAATAAAAGATTTTAAATTTAAACATTCATATAAATAAATTAAACACCAAATGCAAACCAGCAAATGGTGTTACAATGAGTTAAAGCCATAAACGTATGTTAAGCAACTGAATGTTTTAAGATGACACTGAAAAGATTCAGCAGAATCACACAAACACACACACACTGCCAGCATTATGCCCTGCGAGACACGCAACTGCACACCTGGGATGTGTGATCATCCTCAAGCCCCTCCATCTAACCTCCAGACCACCACCTGCCCATCATATTAGCTGCAAGCTTTATATCTTATAGACTTTAAAGTTATAAGGTCTCACTCACTCACCTTCAACCGCTTATCCACGACTGGGTCGCGGGGAATTTATAAGCTCTGTTTAAGGCAAATAATCAATTCTAGCAGTTGTGCAATACAGTAGGTGCAGATATTTGTTAGAAATACAAGACTAATATTTTATCAGTTTGCAGTTTGTAATGTACTTTAATATGTGTATGTGTTCTCCTGTTCTGTTGAATAATATTTTAATGTACTCTGTTATTGGTACTGTATTGTCATCTGGTTTCATTCTTTGAAAAATCAACAGTCAACATATTTCTTGAGATTAAAGGAAGATGGACTTTTCTGGGGGGGGGGGGGGGGTGCACCACAAACCAATTACACATAGGGCACTCAAATGTCTAGCAGTGGCCCTGTTTATGTGTACCTGTGAATATGTCTGAAATTAATCACCACATGGATATTGTAATTCATTAGCATTAAATTCTCATAGAAAAGCATTCCTTCACATGCATGCCCCACTGCTCCGGTCCAAACCTCCACAGTGTTAATCTTAAATTCTTTGAAATAGTGTTCCCACATTCGCCCTTGAATGGAGAGACTTTGAAATCACCATAATTTCATAACCACCTCCTTTCACACGCTTCCTCTGCGGCAATTACTTTCTCCACCGTGTATCCAGCTCCACCTCCACCCACGCAGACGTCTCTCCACCCACGTAGACTTCTCTCAGGTAACTGAGTCTCTGGTTTACATGTGAGCCAACATGTGGGCACATTAGCTAGGATTACAGCTTTGGGAAAAAAAGTAACAACAACAACAAAAAAGAACTGAGGACAGGAAGCTGAGCCCGAAGCGACAATGCTCTTGTGATGACAGGCGTTGCAATGACTCCTGCATATATCAAATAAATAAGTATATGTCACAGACATGAAGGAGCAAAGCTCTTCACCATCTCACCATGTCATTTAGGTCCTTCAGACGTGAGTAACTGCTTCAGGGGAGCATTAGCATGGCTAAAAGATTTCAGCTTCTGTGGGGCTCCATTCCCCCCTCCCCCACCCCCAGACCCCCCACCTTTTTAAGCACTTTTCTTTCTTTGCCTTTCAGATTCTGGGGGGGGGGGGGTCCCACCCCACAGACCCCCTTAATTACAGCCCCCTTAACTCCCTGTCACTTTAAGCAATTTTTTTTTAATGTAGATGTAAATTAATATTCAAATTCTTCAGCTAGTTGACAGTAGGGCTGTACAATATGGCTAAATCATCATATCTCAATATTGTCAAATCAATATGATATACGCTATGACTATGATTTTACACATTAAACATTCTTAAACAAAACAGTAACAATACCACACTCATTTTGCACTCATCATAATGTTAGGATACTGTGCCCTCCAAAAGTATTGGAACGCTTGGCATTTCACACATTTTAATTTGTTTATGCCAGTTCAAATACAAGAAATACAAAAAATATATATAAAGAATAAAAATTTCTAAAATGATTTTCCTCAAACTCAAAGCAAATCTCTAAAACTTGATAATGCCTGTAAATAATAATCAATTTTATTGCCAGTTTTCTTCAGACAAGTCAGGGTACAGAAACATGAACATTTCTAAGTCACTGAATACGTCTTGGACTTTGCTTACATCAATTATGAAGAAATAAAAAATTTTCTTTCACCAAAACATCAAATCTAGGCTTGTCTCTCAGATGTACTTTCTGGCAAATTGTAGCTGAACATTCAGGTCTTCTTTTTAAGAAAATCCTCCCCTACACCATTTCATCAGGAAGCTGGATATTATATTTTTATTTAACTTATATCAAGTTGTAGACATTTCCTTTCAGTTTGAGTTTAAGGAAGATAACTTTAGATTTATTGATTTATCTGTATTTGAAATGGCATAAACAAATTAAAATATGTCAAATACCAAGTGTTGAGAAACACTGCGTGGCATGTGTATTTTTAAGTGAAATGCATCATGCTGGTGTCACTCAGAGAGCAAAATTAAGAGGTTTTTTAAGATGTTCAGACAGCAAAATTAAGAGATTATTTAATTAACAGCTGCCTGCTCATTTAAAAAAAAAAAATAAAATCACTGGAGGCACACACATATATAAGACCACCCGAATTAAAGGAGAAATGCCACATTTAACAACCTAGACCTCATTTCTGGCATAAAATATGATTGTTTACTCGCAAATATAACTGTGATTATTAGTCCATGGTTCAAAGGATGTGTTCAGTTCAAATCTGAGGCAAACATTTTACTTCTTCTAAGGTGGATTAGAACTTTTTGTGGTACACAGCACCAACTACTGGACAAGAGGAACCTAGCAGTCAACGTGACCCACTGATTTCAAAATGCAGCTCTTTTCAACCAGACGTGCGGTGCCGTGACATGTCATCATCTGTGTCCAATCAGATTTCAGAGAAGTCCAGCACAGCCCTGTGCCCCCCCCCCCCGCCCCCCAGCTCCACCCATGCCAGGAAGTGTTCAACATGCAAAGCTCTTCAGCATCTCACCATGTCATTTAGGTCCTTCAGACTTTTTTTTTTTTTTTTTTTTTGAGTAAATGCTTTGGTGGAGCATGACTAAGACCTTTCAGCTATTATGTTAGAAAGATTAAAAAAGAAAATAAGATTATAAAATCAAACCTTCACTGTGCCTTCTGATAGAATAACTACGATGACCGCTCCAAGATGGCGTCTGCATTTCTTGCGGCTCAGCAACCAACACGGCATCTACTCCTCTTTATAAGGTCTATTTTCGTCTACCGTCAGTTTGTGGCTTTTTACGACAATGTTGTCCGCCGGTTTGTGGCCTTTTCTCCACAGGGACTGAATTTTTGTGCCATTTCCGGTTTGTGCCTCGGTCTACCATAGAGCGAGCTTCACTCTGCTTGTATTAATGAACAAATCCCCTAAATCCTCATTTCACTTTGAAATACAAAATGATCTCTAATATGAAAAGACAAAAGGGAAGCAGGTGATTTCTTTGGCGATTATGCCATCGGGCGATTAATGTGTCAGTATCAGCGAGACATTTAGTGGAGTGATATGATAATCATCTTTAAAAACACAGACCTTGAGGGCTGAGACCACTGAGGATTTACTGTGGGCATGGTGGATTAGTAATCTTAAACCTCTGTCTATTATGTTTCTATCAAAAGGAGATTTTCTTTTGATTCACACCTTCGTTTCTCCAAGCTCTCCTTATTGATGTGTAATGCAGCAATCCACATTCATTAAAAAAAAAGAAATAAAAAAATAAAAAAAATCTATAAAGGCTTATAAATGAGTGATGAGTAAATGAGAAGGTGGATCAAGGTGTTGGATGGAAATGTTCCACTCCCAATAGATTGAGTTGGTGAGTGAGTTAGTCCAGCCCAGCCAGTTAGAAGATAATTCAAAAACAATAAATGTCTCCAAATTATAAAGGGCCTATAATGAGGATGAACTGATTTGTTTGTTGTGATATTTTATGCACCAGATAACTCCGAGAAGCAACTTGTAATATCCCACAGTAGGCCCTATATTATTTCTCAAACCTCGATATGATACAATACATATCACAGGACATCCGATATGTGATACATATCATGATAGATACATTTATGTGCTTAATACTTTTTATATAACTTATTTAAATGCATGCATAGATGGTAGCGTGCGGTATTGGTGTGTAAAGCCACTTTGACACTTGCAGGAATTTGATCCCCACACTGCCACCAGTGGCGGTTCTACACTGAATTACTCCCGGACAAGACCCTATCCAAGTGCCCCCTCCCCCCCAAAAAGGAAAAAAAATTGTATAAAAAGCCGTTTTTTATTATTTTTAATATTTTAGAAGTGCCCCTGAAATTGCAATTGACATCAAGAGACCACAGGCTACAATATAACTCTTGTACAAAACATCCATGCATTGCAAATCTGAATAAATATGCCCTCACAAGCTAAATGCCTATCATTAGATGCTATATTAATCAGTCTTTTAGGGAGAAACAATTAGTGCTTTTATTAAGGTGCATATTTGTCTCAACATTTAGCTTGATGTTTATAAAACCACCTAAAACAGTTCTGCATTTTTAAAGATTTAAAATGGTCACACCATTTTCTTACTTATTTACAACCCCTGGCAAAAATTATGGAATCACTGGCCTCGGAGGATGTTCATTCAGTTGTTTAATTTTGTAGAAAAAAAGCAGATCACAGACATGACACAAAACTAAAGTCATTTCAAATGGCAACTTTCTGGCTTTAAGAAACACTATAAGAAATCAGGAAAAAAAAATTGTGGCAGTCAGTAACGGTTACTTTTTTAGACCAAGCAGAGGGGAAAAAAATATGGAATCACTCAATTCTGAGGAAAAAATTATGGAATCATGAAAAACAAAAGAACGCTCCAACACATCACTAGTATTTTGTTGTACCACCTCTGGCTTTTATAACAGCTTGCAGTCTCTGAGGCATGGACTTAATGAGTGACAAACAGTACTCTTCATCAATCTGGCTCCAACTTTCTCTGATTGCTGTTGCCAGATCAGCTTTGCAGGTTGGAGCCTTGTCATGGACCATTTTCTTCAACTTCCACCAAAGATTTTCAATTGGATTAAGATCCGGACTATTTGCAGGCCATGACATTGACCCTATGTGTCTTTTTGCAAGGAATGTTTTCACAGTTTTTGCTCTATGGCAAGATGCATTATCATCTTGAAAAATGATTTCATCATCCCTTTAAACAGTTTGTATGAAAGATTGTTTGGGTAGTTTCTATGGAGATAAACAGTGACATCAGAGCACATGTATACAGCGCCAAATCACAACAAACAGTTGCCCCAAGGCGCTTTATATTGTAAGGCAATGGTGTGGTGGAAATTACATTTACAAGGCCAATAGTGCCCGTAGTTAAAGAATCACCCTTGTATTTGGTCCAGAGTTTAGACACAGCTGACTGTGAACAACCAACATCTTTTGCAACATTGCGTGATGATTTACCCTCTTTTAAGAGTTTGATAATCCTCTCCTTTGTTTCAATTGACATCTCTCGTGTTGGAGCCATGATTCATGTCAGTCCACTTGGTGCAACAGCTCTCCAAGGTGTGATCACTCCTTTTTAGATGCAGACTAACGAACAGATCTGATTTGATGCAGGTGATAGTTTTGGGGATGAAAATTTACAGGGTGATTCCATAATTTATTCCTCAGAATTGAGTGAGTCCATATTTTTTTCCCTCTGCTTGGTCTAAAAAAGTAACCGTTACTGACTGCCACAATTATTTTTCCTGATTTCTTATAGTGTTTCTTAAAGCCAGAAAGTTGCCATTTAGTTTTGTGTCATGTCTGTGATCTGCTTTTTTTCTACAAAATTAAACAACTGAATGAACATCCTCCGAGGCCAGTGATTCCATAATTATTGCCAGGGGTTGTATATGTGTTGTCAACCGTCAGTCATATCGACTATCATGTGGCACCCGAAGGATCATTTTGTTTGACTGTGTGGACCAATCTTAGATTTAAGTCCATTGTGACATTTCTGACATATGAAGACAGCAGTGGTGGGTACAGTTCAGCTAATCCGATAGCAGATAATTATCGAAGCTAATGTGTTTGCTAGCGGATTAGCTTTTCAGATAAGTTTTAAAACCATCATCGGACCAATTACCTTCCAATAAATTTTTTTTTGCTGGTAAAGTGAGCAAAGTTTAATGGTCAAAAACATTTGTAAATCCTAAAATCAAACATTTTAGCCTGTCTGTTGTGTGTTTATTTATGGCAGACTGGCTGTCACTTGCTGATGATGTCATCATTAAGTGCAAAATGTGATTGGCCGGTGGACGCAGGGAGCACTGTGGGTAGTGTAGTTCAGGTTCACTTTGATGTTACAGTGTTACCGTACCCTGTCCCTTGGAAATTTGCTGCAAAACCCACCACACATCATGCAAAAAGAATTAAATAGCTAAAGGACACTGGCTCACTTCATCACATCTGAACAAATGACTATGCTGCCAGGGGTTAAGGTTTTGTAAAATCTCAGCGATCACTCACCGGCCCGGTAGGTGGCGGTAAATGCACCTTAAGATGGTGCCGTCCGCCATTTGATCCAAAAGAAGAAGTGTTATTGTCCGTTCAACACAAAAACAAAACAGACTAATTTTAACATTATTTTATTGAAATTTCTTTGTGGCTGACGGTATCGCCAAGACTCGGTGGGGGAGAGGAGCTCTCACAGTGCAGAGGGACGTTTCTTCACCATTAAGACTGTTTTGGATAATCTCAGGACGATTATTTTTTCAGATGAATCCCACTAAACAGGTAACTAACAGGTAAGAAGTTATATTTACTACGTGTATTTTACTCTGCCAATCAATGCATTAATGGATGTATTTCAGTTGTTTAAGCCACAGGGTTGAAAGTGTGTGAAAATGCAGCAGCTTTTTAGTTTGTAAATGATAGTGTATGTAATACTGAGAAACTGTGACTTCTAATACTGTGTTTTACTGTTTTTGAAAGATGATGACAGTGTTTGGGGTTTTATTTTTTTTATTTGTTTTCCGTGCGTTCTTGTGTGTTTGTGATCCTTGAGTTTTGAAACTGGTTTATCAGAAGCCGACAGTGTAATCTGATGTGGCCGCATCCGTATCAATACAAAAATTATCGGTTATCTGTAATAAAGATTTTTTTTTTTTGCAGTTTATCAGTTTATTGTCATAAACGATGACCATTAATTAGATAACTGAAAAGTTATTGAAGCTAACTTTTTGGTTAGCTGTGCCCACCACTGGAAGACAGACACCTGTTGTAGATGTGAGTGATTCTGTAGTGCTGACTTTCTTTCTGGCCCTGGGTTCCTCATTACAGTTTCTGATGAGACTCTGCTTATTTCTGAGTCCTTGTGATATTTGTTCCTGAATCTTTGTTTTGTGTTTTCCTGTTTGTAAGTGACCATTATCTGATCTCACAGCAGTCATATCACCAGTGATGAAATAGAAAGCAGAATGAAATCAGAACTGAATCTGATCTCCGAGCACATGCACAAAGGAAGGTAACAGGAAAAATACATAAATTAAACTCGAGATGTTCAGACAGCTCATAAAACAGTAAGGAGCCTTATAATCGAACATCAAATAATTTGATTTGGCACATTCACACTCTGCTATATTCACCTAATCTCATTCTGTAAACCAGTCCAACACACCTCAGTTTTTTTTTCCAACATATATTTATTAATTTTTTCTTTTTACACAAACACAAAACCAAATATATAACAACAACAACACCCCAGCTCAAAATCAAAAGTGCCAGACTCGTAAAAAAAAAAAAAAAAGGATTCAGTTTAGAAAAATCATGGGCATTCCACTATTGATAAAATGACCTTTGTACATCACAGAAAGCCCCGCGAAAAAAAAGCTGCCAGATCCAGACCAACATACTGCAAATAAGGGTCCCATATTTTATAGAATACATCTTCCCTATTATGTAGCTTACTCGTTAGGAAGTCCAATGAAATGTATTCAAGAACAGTCTGCTGCCACTGTGTTCTTGATGGGGCTGTGTCTATAATCCAGTTCGAGAGGACACATTTCCTAGCACAGAAAGTAAGCATCATGTAAAGTTGTCTATCACATTTCTTCTTAATGTTATTTGTCATTCCCAGCAACATATACAATGGGTTACATTCAGTAATAATAGAAAGGATCTTGTCCAATTAACCTTTTATACTAAACCAAAATTGTTGTATTTTTCTACAGGACCAAAGACAGTGAGTGAGGTTACCCACCTCTGTTTTACACTTAGGGCAGAGCGGAGAAAGGTCTGAATTAAATCTGTGACGCTGAGAAGGAGATAGGGTTAACAAAAAAATTAGATTAAGTACATATATGTTTCAATTTGTTCAAGTGTACACTGCATCACGCAGGCGCACACACACACAAAAAAAAACAAGGTCAGATTCAAGTCATTTCAGGTTGTAATGTGAACGTAGCTCAATTTCTAAACCCTCAATAGACTGGCTCTCCTGCAAACTTTTTTTCCAAGAGTGAGAAGTTTGTCTTCTCTGGTAACATTCGAACCAGTTCTATTACTCCATCAGTTCTATTACTCCATCCTAAGCGGACTTTGCCACCAGACAGTAGGATCCTGCTGAGGGGAACATCGGAAGCACTGCAGGATGCGCCTCCTGGAGTCAAAGCGGGGGAAAGCGCAGGGGAGGAGAGCACCTGTCCCAGGGGACAATGCAAGAGACATCCGCTGAACAATTCACACTGGTTCTGTTCACCACAGCAAGCAGGGGTGCCTACAGCTGCAGGGAAGAGGCGCCAATTTTCTGATGATTGGTGCAGATTATTTATTTTTAAATGTTGTGCCACCCCCTGTGTGTCATGAAAAATGCCGCCCCACGTGGTTGCCCGCATCAACAACCGCGTCTGACTGCCACGCAATTCACTGTTCCAATGTGACTGCATATAATAAAGCCTGTGCCATATCATTTCATAGCCAGTGACGCATTTGCTCTCAGAACTTGGCTGATGAAATCATTCACTCATCACTCCCAGAAACACCGAAAAATGATCTACAACTGCAGGTTGTCTCGCGCTTGTCACACGGTGTTACGATTGGTGGTGGTCAAGCACAAGAGAACCCCAAAAAGCAGGTCAGTAAAAACACCAGGATGATTGACACCCAAGGTTGACAGAGTGGCAGGAATGAACTGAAGGGAGCTTTGCTGCTTCAAAGGTGAGTTTCACTTGAGAGTCTCCTCTTCATTAAGGTGATAATCAACTGAGGAATTTTCTCTTCATTAAAGGTGAGAATCAACTGAGGAATTTTCTCTTCTTTAGGTGAGAATAAACTGAGGAATATCTCTTCATAAAAGTGAGAAATAAAAACTAAAAAAATACTAAGGAATGTCTTTGCTTCTTAGAAGAAGAGTTCCAACAGAAAAAAAAGTATTTTCTTCTCATACCAGGGAGTTCAAAACCAATGCCAGGGGTAATAAGATAAGTCCTTCCTTCTTAGAAAATGTGTACAATCCTAGAGTGCAAAAACCACACAATACTCACAACCAATGGAAGCAGGAGGCAAGAAGTTGTCAACAAACAAAATGCAATGGATCTGTGACCAGTGACTGAAACTGAATACCCAACATGTGGAATGAATAAACACTAAGGATGTGTAGGGACCAACACAAACACCAGAGGAAAGCAAACATTCAGACACAACATGAAACTGAAGATAATGAAAGGAACACCAGGTGGCAGCAGATAAAAAATCTTGCTTGAAACTGAAGATAATGAAAAACCAGAGAAAAGGTAAAATGCTAAGAAGTGATAACAAGCTGGGAGATGCAGGCAATGACAGACCAGGAAACAGGTGATGCAAGCTAAGAGGCTGGGAATAATATTATAAGAACATAAAGAGATGGGAGCAAATAAGTTGCGCAATATTCACAACTAGTTTACACAAGAGACACAAAATGTATGTGTGCCAGAAATTTTGAACATTTGTTAACCCCCAAAACATGAATCAGCTGCAAACTGTGAATTATCTGGAAACTGTTAATTGTGGGGGTGCATTACAGTTGGTATGGTGAGCTTCTGGTGTCAAGCACCCAGTTTCCCACTCCGGAGACAGTGTCAGGTGTGGAGTTTGACTGGGATGGTCCACCTGTCAAATGGTAGCGTAGGTGTCAAACTCAGAAAGGACAGGTTCCTCCCATGGAGACTTCAGTAAAGTTAGAAAGATATTCACAGATTCGAAGTTCACAACTCAATAATCTTAAGAGAAACAAATAAACTGTTGTGGGCTGGGGTGTTTGGCTGGCTTTGTTTTTGTTTTCTGTTTCTCCCACCAGGTGGTATGCATTCAGGACTGAGTGGCTGAGTATTAGGACCTCACCCTGAACACCTGAGGCTTGTTTTCACGTGCAGGTCATCAGGACTCACAGCTGTGGTGTATTCTGTCTTGATCAGAGATTGCTGCATTTAAACCTTGAATGCACAGTGTGTGATTGCCAGAGACTCGACCTTGTGAGCAGACATGTGAGATCGACGTCAGGAGAACAATCTCACCATTACGGACGCAGAGACTGCTCCAGGTTTGACGCCACAGTCTGTGAAGGAGGATTGGGTGAGGTCTCACGCTCTTCAGCACACTTCCTGAGGTAATTTGGTTTTGGTGACTTTTATGAAGTAATGACAGTGGATTTGGTGTCCCTCACACCTTGTGTTAGTGAGCTGTCACGTTATGCTAATTGTCTAATCAGCTTCTGCTGCAGTGGAGATTTGAACTGAGTTGTTCCGTGCCTGCAGGGTGAGAAGCTGATATATATTTAAGCCAGGAAGTGTTTGCTGATTGTGTGCACCTTTTGAGCTGTGTCTCTCTGGGTGGAGAGTGTTGGACTCACCTCATGTTTTCTTTCTTCACAGACTCGGTTTGTCGCGGCCGCCTGGGGGGTGTCGGCGGGGTCCCTGGGTCCGAACTGCTGTGGCTCTGGACTGTTTGCGCTGCTGAGAGCGCGCCGTGTTTTCACCTCACCAGACCGCGGACATTTTTGGTTGTTTATCACTGCACTCATTATGATTATTAAATTCTGTTATCTTTTGAACCGTGCTCTGCTTATTTCGTGCTGGGTCCTGTCAAACGCTGGGTCGGTGCTCCGACCGCGTCCGACACATAACACAAACAAACAAAACTAGTTTCCAATCTCAGGAAGGGAGACAATGAGCTACAAACTTATTTTTATCCATACGAGCTGTCCTCTAAGCTGGAAAAATATCACTGATCTGAACGAGGAGGCGACTGAGAAACGGAGGCATAGGGGCGGTCAAGAAAGTGCAAAAATGAAAACAGACACCAGAAAAATATTCAATAAATTCAGCTGTGGTGTCACCAAATTCAGTGATCACATCAATGGTCTCCTGCTAGTTATACTACAGAACTCAGTTTGGAAAAAATGTAAGGGTATTTTTTACTGTTTAAATTTTCAATTGTATCATTGTTATAAGGTGTAGTCAGAGGTGCGAGTAAGTCACTGTCAAGTCATTCTCAAGTCATCAATCTCTAAGTCCCAAGTCAAGTCACAAGTCAGCTGTCAAACACTTGGTCATTATGACTTGAGACTTGACTTGGGACTTACTGATTCATGACTTGAGAGTGACTTGATGGTGACTTGCTCCCACCTCTGGCTGTAGTGACACAAAATTTACTGCACACATCAGTGGAAAACTTGGCAAAAATTTAATTTTATTGAATTAGTGAATTTTACTGATTATTTTAATACTTATTTAAATGATTAAAAAAATCAGTTGTAAACTGTGTGCGGCTCTTTACAACACCAAGGCACATCTGAATATACGTAATATCACTTTTAAATGTGATATTTGCACATTGCATCACTCGCACTTGATACTTGTATGTTGTATTCTGTAATATTTCTCTATAAACAGGTACAAACATCACTGGCTGTTTACAACTGTTTACGAGTTTACTCATTGGCATGCAAGCTTGCATGCCAGTGCGAGGATCAAATCTGTGCAAGTGTCTAGGTGCCTTGACCCAGTCTTCTAATGCTTTCAATATACTCATTATGTTGTATTAGTATTTTCTTTGCACATTGTCACTTTGTCTTTGTCCTATCACAAATTGACAAAACAACCTGCACGTTTGTTTGATAAGATTATTAACTCCAAGAGCCTCAATCATTTTCATATTTGGGTGATTCTTAGACTACGGGCACTTATTATGTCCTTTGATCATATTGTATGACAAACAGAAAAAAGGGGAAATTTCACACTTTTATAGTTATCTTTAAAATGAAAGTGTGTTAAGAAATTTGTTCTAGTAGTCTATGATAACTTTTTCACCTTTTTTCAGCATCATTATATGCAAATATTGCCGTTTTGTGCTTGTCCCACACCCAGACTTTTGATCTTCAATGATAAAAATGAATGGTAAAGAAACGTTTTTTCTAATGTTTTAAAATATCTCTGAATAAAATATCAGTAAAATAATCAAAACATAATTGGGGTATTCAATGTCATACAACTGTTGTGATTTTTTTTTAAACAAAATGTAGTTGTCCCACACTATTGCCGTAATTTCCACCACAACACTGTAATGTCCCTTTAAACAGTTTGTATGAAAGATTGTTTGGGTAGTTTCTATGGAGATAAACAGTGACATCAGAGCACATGCATATAGCGCCAAATCACAACAAACAGTTGCCCCAAGGCGCTTTATATTGTAAGGCAATGGTGTGGTGGAAATTACATTTACAAGGCCAATAGTGCCCATAGTTAAAGAATCACCCATTTATGGCTTCTTAACCCTATGTACAAAAGTTGAATTAAGTCAACATACTTTTCATATAGATCATCAAGTCCACTAAATGAAGAATTGTAATAAAACCACAATCACAGCATAGTATACTCAACAAAAATATAAACGCAACACTTTTGGTTTTGCTCCCATTTTGTACGAGATGAACTCAAAGATCTAAAACTTTTTCCACATACACAATATCACCATTTCCCTCAAATATTGTTCACAAACCAGTCTAAATCTGTGATAGTGAGCACTTCTCCTTTGCTGAGATAATCCATCCCACCTCACAGGTGTGCAATACCAAGATTCTGATTAGACACCATGATTAGTGCACAGGTGTGCCTTAGACTGCCCAAAATAAAAGGCCACTCTGAAAGGTGCAGTTTTGTTTCATTGGGGGGGATACCAGTCAGTATCTGGTGTGACCACCATTTGCCTCATGTAGTGCAACACATCTCCTTTGCATCATCCATGAAGAGAACACCTCTCCAACGTGCCAAACGCCAGCGAATGTGAGCATTTGCCCACTCAAGTCGGTTACGACGACAAACTGGAGTCAGGTCAAGACCCCGATGAGGACGATGAGCATGCAGATGAGCTTCCCTGAGACGGTTTCTGACAGTTTGTGCAGAAATTCTTTGGTTATGCAAACCAATTGTTTCAGCAGCTGTCCGAGTGGCTAGTATCAGACGATCTTGGAGGTGAACATGCTGGATGTGGAGGTCCTGGGCTGGTGTGGTTACACGTGGTCTGCGGTTGTGAGGCTGGTTGGATGTACTGCCAAATTCTCTGAAACACCTTTGGAGACGGCTTATGGTAGAGACATGAACATTCAATACACGAGCAACAGCTCTGGTTGACATTCCTGCTGTCAGCATGCCAACTGCACGCTCCCTCAAATCTTGCGACATCTGTGGCATTGTGCTGTGTGATAAAACTGCACCTTTCAGAGTGGCCTTTTATTGTGGGCAGTCTAAGGCACACCTGTGCACTAATCATGGTGTCTAATCAGAATCTTGGTATGGCACACCTGTGAGGTGGGATGGATTATCTCAGCAAAGGAGAAGTGCTCACTATCACAGATTTAGACTGGTTTGTGAACAATATTTGAGGGAAATGGTGATATTGTGTATGTGGAAAAAGTTTTAGATCTTTGAGTTCATCTCATACAAAATGGGAGCAAAACCAAAAGTGTTGCGTTTATATTTTTGTTGAGTATATATTGATTAAGCCTTTCAGTTGTTCAAATATTATGATTTCTTCTTTTTCTTATTATTTTTATTATTAGTAGTAGTAGTACAAGTAGTAGTCATCATCATTCTTGTAGTAGTAGTATATGCAACAAATGTCTTCAAAAGTGGACCTTTCCTCTAACCGTGTTGACGGGTGGGGTGGGTTTCCATCACCTTTCCCTCTGGCATAATCTGTGCAGGAAGAATCGAGAACTTGCAAATTTATGGGGAAAGTGTGACTTGATTGAAAGGAAACAAGGTTTGATATGTGCTTTTATCACATGCCTCATACCAGACTTGTATGCGCCAGACAACTTCCCTAACTGAACTCCACGTTACATCGGAAACGGCCACAGGTGGTCTTGAAGTGAGAACATTCTGTTCTGAAAGCAAGTGTATTAATCCTCAGTCCTCAGTCATTTACGACCCCAGACATATATGTTTGGACACCATTCCTCCAAATCGAATGGGAAAATAGTTTCCTACCATGAATTTGCCAGTCTCTTTGTCCTGCATGTGCTGATAAAATTTTGCAAGGATCAGGCGATCTGTGTGGCAACTATAATCCAAATTTGTGCATGGTCACTTATGACCCCAGGGAGATCTATGAGATTTTTGACATTGTAGCTTCAGATGGTATTGTAATTTGAAAACTCTAATCATTATATTTTACTGTTTTGCAGAGAAGCATGGCTAACAGACTTAGAATAGCAAGATTTACAGCTGCACGAGCATTGAAACTGATCCTAGATGCCCAGAGTGAGGATGAAAATAGCTCTATTGATGGAGATGAGTCAGCATCAGACAGTGAAGATCATACCTCTGAGATGTCAGACCACTCTGACATAGAATCATTATGGAAAATTGTGATGCTGTAACTATCCTGCCACGTAATACATATTGAACTCAATAAAAGTCACTCACTCATCTTCAGCCGCTTATCTGGGATCGGGACTGAACAAAATTTTACTTTCAAATTCATATTTTTGCAACACCAAGTGTCAACACCTTATGACATGGTGGATTTTCTCCATCTCAATCACTGGATCAACTGCCCTGTTTTCTGCCTGACCACCCTAAACACACAAATCCACATGTTGAGTAAAGCATGTTTGCCCGTCGGATAGTGTCTCAACTCTAAAGATGAAGTGGGGAAAACTAGGAGATGGAACGATGACAGACTAGGGGGATGTAAAAGCTGAAAGGAAGCCGTCAAATTTCAAAAAGGAAGGCAGATCCTTTTCAGAAAATAGACAGAAAGAGGGCTAAAAGTCAGAGGAGGTGATTTTTCAGATAGGACTGGGAGACAGATCAGAGATGGTGAATTGCAAAATACAAGTACTCAAGGGTAGACAGGAGGGACATGGAAATTTAACATGTATATCAAAAGCAACACTGAAGTCTTTGAAGCATGGCATAGATGTTCTGGTGAGTGATGACTGTGATATTGACAAACTGTTAAAATATGGACCGCTCTGGCAGAGTGCTGCTGCGGGAGCTGGAAAGCCTTTGAAACAGCATCCTTGGCGTTTATCAGACTGTGTCGACTCAGAACTGAGTTCTGATTCTCTTCCTTGTAAGTGTGTCTCTGCGGTGCAGCACTCATGACAGTTTGCTGACACTTTAATTGGAAGCCTTAAGGCTTTAATACGAAGAAATGTTAACATACACATCTGAATATAATATCACTTTTAAATGTGATATTTGTATATGTGATATGTGTATGTTGTGTTCTGGAATATTTCTTTATAAACATTACTGGGTCAATTTTAAAAGCTTTTATTCTGACAACCTTCCATTCTTCCTCTTCCAGCCTCATTACATCTGTCTCCATCAATCCTGTAGTGAATTGTATGAACTGCCCAAAGTCCAAGAAGGAGACTAGTGAGGGAAGCCATGAAGACACTCCTGAAAATGCTGACGGATTTATGAGCTCCTTTTTTTGTGGCTATAAATGGAGAAATTGCATAGTGCAAATTTTATCCCATTTCATATGTATTTGGACAGTTACCGTTTTTGTATATTTTGTAATTTTGCTCATTTAATAATAATTATAATAATGTGTGTGAATGAGAGGGACCCGCTGGAATAGTGCAGTTACTAGGAGTAGAAGTGGTGAAAGTAGATGAGTTTAAGTACTTGGGATCAACAGTCCAAAGTAATGGAGTGTGGTAGAGAGGTGAAGAAGAGAGTGCAGGCAGGGTGGAGTGGGTGGAGAAAGGTGTCAGGGATGATCTGTGACCAAAGAACATGTGCAAGAGGGAAGGTGAAAGTTTACAAGACAGTAGTGAGACCAGCTATGCTGTACAGTTTGGAGCCAGGGGCACTAACAAAAAGACAGGAGGCAGAGCTCGAGGTGGCAGAGCTGAAGATGTTGCGATTCTCTTTGGGAGTGATGAGAATGGACAAGATTAGGAATGAACATATCCGAGGGACAGCTCAGGTGGGACGGTTTGGAGACAAAGTCAGAGAGGTGAGAGTGAGATGGTTTGAACATGTGCAGAGAAGAGACAAGGTATATAGCAGGGCTGGGCAACGTGTTCCAGAAAGGGCCAAGATGGTGCAGGTTTTCTTTGCAGCCACTGACTCCACCAGATGATTTCACTGATTAACTGATTCCATCTGCTCAAAGTGATATTAATCAGTGAAATCACCTGGTGGAGTCAGTGGCTGCAAAGAAAACCTGCACCCTCTTGGCCCTTTCTGGAACAAGTTGCCCACCCCTGGTATATAGGGAGAAGGATGCTGAGGATGGAGCCACCAGGGAGGACATGCAGGTGGTTGGTGTGACAGAGGAAGATACAGAGGACAGCTAGGTGAAAAGAAAACGACTTACCTGCTGTGGTGATCCCTAACAGATGCACCCGAAACAATAATAATAATAATAATAATAATAATAAACATCACTTTAAACATATTTTGAAAAAAGGTATAAAAAGGGAATAAGAAAACTACAACAGCAATTTTAAGAAATTGGGTAAATGCTTTCTGCATTGCCCGCATTTTCCCCTTTTGCCCCCTTCTGACACACAGGCACACATGCACACTTGCACAGGCACATTGCTCATGTAATTCTTTGTAAATCTCTTGTTCTTGGAGGTAATTGCTCTAAATGTGTGCACACATTTTCTTGAATTTTTTTATATTTGTTTTTTTTTTTGGGGGGGGGGGGGGGGTGGCTGAGCGTGAACTAATGCCTGTGTGTGTGTGTGTGTGTTTAAACAAGAACAATATTTTAATAAAGTGAAATAAAAACTGTGTAAAATAGGCTGGTTTGTTTAATGTTACATTTACCTCTGTTTTTTTTTTTTGTTTTTGTTTTGTTTTCACTTCATATCAGGGTCGACTTCCTCTGACGTAGGGGTGTAACGGATCACAAAGCTCATGGTTCAGATTGGATAGTTTTTTTCATGTTAAAGATCAGAAATCTTTTCAGATCAGCAAAAATTTAGGACAAATGTAACAACTTTCTGTGTTTAAAACAGAACTTAAAGAACAATGATAACAATGAACTTCTTTCCACGGTACTGAATGAACTGTCTGATGTCCATTCATTCATTTTCTATACCTGTTTGTTCCAATTAAAGATCATGGGTACACCCTGGACAATCTATCACAGGGCTGACAAGTATAGAAAAACAAACACTCACGGTCAAATTACCTAGCCTGCATATCTTTGGAAATGGGAGAAGCCAGAATACCTGGAAAGAACCCAGACAAATTTTATGCAGAAAGGACAAGGAGGGAAGCAATCCCAAGACATTCTTGCTGTGAGGAAATACTACTCACACTAAGCTACAATGCTGCAATATGAATAGGGCAAGTGAATAAAAATAGGCTTTTTCAATGTCATAAAAGTAATTAAATAAGAAAGAAAACAAAACAAACCTGAGTTTATAATTTAAATTTCTTTTCCCAACATTGTCGACATTGTCTATTGAGAGGGTAGCAATACTAATAATCATAGCAACTTTATTTATATTACACTTTCAGGATAAATATCATTAGTCCTCCAAACCACGAACACCACTTGCCAAAAGTCAGAAAAACTTGTGTTTTCTGGAACTTAATGGACTGCCAGTCATCAGCGTGACACACACTCACTTGAGCTGAATGATCTCAGTAAGATCACATTTTGCTCTCATCTCCTGATATTCATGAGTGTTTCCATGCTTGGACCCCAACGTGTGTCTAGCAGCACCAGGCCACCTTCAGTGGGGTGGTGCAGCACACTGTATATATGCATGCCTCTTAAAGGGCATACTGACTGCATTTGGGGTGTTAAATGCATCGTGCATCGCTCTCAAACCGAGAAGAGTTGTGTTTTTCAAAAACCAAGCTACTGCAACATTCCGCTGGGAGTAGGCATTGCCACTTGTCAGGCTGCTGTGGTCAAAGTTCAACTCAATCCAACTTTCACCACTGCGCGTTGTGATGTAGCTTTGCGAGTCCAATAGAAACAAGACATCAGGCCAAAACACGGAAGATGACAGAGTGGAGACAAATGAGAGAATGTTGTAATAAGGACAGAGTAAATACTAAAATATGAATTTGACTATTCTAGTGATTGTGAATGCTTTGAAATTGTGTACAATAAGGACAGGGCTTCTTTTACCTGCACAAGTGTCTTATTGACTGAACTTTGACTTCATGGACATGTTTAATGATTCATTCATTTAATGTTAAAATATAAAAGGAAACAGCTTTTTCAAATAATAAAATAGTTGCTCTTTAAAGAGCTTTTGTTTTTATTTTGAAGGTCTCCTCTGCAGCTTCAACCTCTTGATGGAGTTGTAGAAGACACTTTCCTCACACTTTGAAGAGCAGCGATCTTCTCTTCTTCCTTCTGTACTTCAGGTTTTGATGTTCAGCTCCATCACTGGAAGTATTCGAAGTGCATTTATATTTGCAAGGTTCTCTCCACAACAAATGTCAAAATGTTCCTGATGCGGTACAACTGAAGAAATATATTTCTTAAAATTTAAAGAAACACAAAATAGTTAAAAAAAATAAACAAAAGAAACCTAAGTTATTTAAAGTTGAGACTTTTCTTGTAGCCACAGCTGTAACCATTTAAAAAACAGTGTAGTTTTATTTGGTAAAAATAGACTGAACAATTTACAAAAATAAAATGTTCGCTCAGCTTGACTGATTCTACAGCTAAAGGCTAAGGGCTAAGCTAACATTAGCCGATAAATCCAGCGGTGCATGACATCACATTTTATTTTCACCTCAGACAAATTTGCAGAAGCCCCATTGCTCAAAATGGTTGAGTGTGTATATCCAAAAGTACAGAATTTCAGATTGAGTGGGTCTGCTCGATAACACCGGCTGCTCTGTGTGTCTCTCTGCCCGGGTTTCTGGCCTGAACACCGGCTGCTTCAGTTGGCTGGCCAGTCCAGCTTGGCCCAGCCAGCCTCACTCTGACAGTCGCTGTAAAAAAGCTTCTCCCAGCAGGGTGATGTCCATTACTCTTTCTTCTGCTTTTTTCTCTTGATATTGTGGTTATGCATGGCAGACTGAATGTGTCGCTTTTTTCTGTCACAAATCCATGATGCAATTGTCCGGGTTATTCATCGGGCCATCGAAAAGCCAGATAGTGATGTGAAAATCTCCATCCCCTCTGCGCACTGTTGCCATGTCCAATGCGTTCAGTGCAAGTGAATGTGTCAAAAATGATTGACCGACGCGTTCGATGTGAAAGGCCCTTAACTCAAACCAGTGAATTCACATGTCTGGTATCTCATTTTCATGGAGAAACCTTGGGTACAACCTGCAACAACTGTGTCAAATGAGCAGTTAGAGATGATTACTATGGTGAGTTATTCTGCTTGCATTGTGAAGCAAAGTCAGCTATGGCATAGTGGATGTGTATCACACTTCCCTGAGCATGATCCAGCATGCAGGTGCATCAGTATGGAGGACCCTAGCAACTGGAAAAGGCAAAGGATGCCCATGGCTAAAGAAGATAGTTGTCTACATATGAAACATGAGGATGGACTGGTGGTTTCTCTGGGTTTTTGCAAATTAGGACCCAGGGTGATTTTGTAGAATGGTGTATGCAGCAACCAGTTACCAGTGTATGCGTTATGACCTGACCTGACATGAATAACAAAGGTCTTCAAGTGTATCACCAACAAAGATTGCAACCAAACTAAATCTGGTCATTTTGTGACCATGTATTTCCATATATTTCCTGGAATAGCGGGAATTATGCAAAGCAAAGACATCAACTGCATATATTTCAATGAAACATATTACTGTATGTAGAAACAAGAAGCAATCCAATTTAGGTTCTGAACATTAAATGACACTGTTTGAAAGAAACATCAAATATTCTAGCTACTCAATGGGGTGGGGACATAGCTGACAAGAAATTCATCCTAATTGCATTTAACAGAAACTAAAATCTTTCCACATCCTTTTGAAATAACTTCACTTGCCCCCCTCTGCCAACTCTATAACTCATCAAAAGACAAAAAGCTAAAAGCTTTTGTAGAAAAAAAATCTCATTACAAAGACTATTTCCCTCATCTGTGTGGTTCAGTGAGGAAGCAGATTGCATTTCAGTACTTCATTAATAAATGAGTATGTGAACAATGGCAGACTGATGGCTCCATTGTCTTGTAGCCAAAGCGTTCGGTGGTCTGAATGCCAGAAACAAGATCGTCATTGTGCAGCCTGCACTTTTCAGCTGGAATATTGGTGGAATGACGAAACTGTATCCAGGACAATCAGTGGGCTTTATAATGTATGGGACTGGAATCCTGAGCTGCCCAGTAAGAAAACATAGTATTTAAATAACAGGTACATGATTGTGAAGAAATAACTTTCACAGATATTCACCGCAGAATTGCACCGTGACAAATTGATACGTGGACAGCATTTATGGCAAATTTAAATAGTGTTTTCCTCAGAAAGAGACACTCAAAGCAATTTACAATGACTCCTTGCATTCACCCATACCCACATACCACTGTCAGGGTGCTGCCAGGCGTGACGCTCAACTGCACCTCAGGAACAATTTGAGGATTCATCCCATTTTGTCCATGGCTGATGCTGAGACCCTGATCCATGGTTTTGTTTCTTTCAGATTGGATTATTGTAATGTTCTATTTTCAGAGTTACTGCAGTTCAGTATTAGGGGTCTCCAGTTAGTTCAGAATGCTGCTGCCAGTCTTTTGACACAGAGCAGAAAGTTTGACCACATCACACCTGTTCTGGCATCTCTCCATTGGTTGCCTGTCTCTGTGAGATCAGATTTTAAGGTTCTGTTATTGCTTTTCAAAACTGAATTTGAATTGAACTGAACTGAAATTGAGGATTAAAGACTTAGTTATTAGGATCCTTAAGGATTTAAAGCAAGGATCCTCTGGTCACAACCACACCACATTAACATGACGACTGCCATGTAACACCATAACATGACGATTGCCAACAAATGTGAGCTAGCATGTGGTCTGAGGGTGTAGCACACCTATCTAGTGTAAAACTGTGATGATGCATCAGACTAGGGTTATGTTATTACAAAAAGAACAGTACTGCAACTGTAGTAAAAATTCAGCCTTCAGAAAACATCCCTGGCTATTGTTACAAGCTACATGGAAATGAAGATTAATATGTCAAATGTCATGATGGGACAAAAATAAAAATAAGAAAATAACCATGTTTAAAATTCTGTCACTTTTTAGGCAGGACCATATCATAATGACAGAGAGTTCATCGGGGTGTCCATGGTGAAGTGGTATACTCTAAGGTTTTTCAAGGTAAAGACAAGAATTCAAACAATGAGATGCATATCTGTGAAAGTAAGAATGGGGCATTAGGGTAGTTGGGGTTGTATATATTAAAGGTCTTGTATTTTGCTTTTAATTTATTCCTTCCTGTAGAACAGTTCATATGCATACAAATTCACTGGTAAAAGCCATAACCTGACAATACATGTAGCAGTGTGAGGAACGGAGAACTTCTGTAACTACTATAAACCTACAGTGTGTAGGATTTAGATGTCCTCATGCGGGCTGCCATGTTGCACTACCATGTTGATACAGTACCCCGAAAGAGACACACTTAAGGCCCCCTGACATGAGCATGTCTGTGATTCACGCAGTAGCACGCACATCATCGTGACGATCCCACCCAGTGTGATCCCAGCTGGACAACGTTCCTTGTTCTACCAGCTGCCACGTACTCTGCACTGGACGCTGGGTATATAAAATAATATTTTGTGTTGGATTTGTCATTTTCACTGCAAACTGGCCGCTGAAAATAGCTGTAATCACTTCCTGAATCACAGAGGACCGCTCCAACTTCAGCTATTCGCACACACACGTCTAACAAGCTGCAGAAAGCATTCTGAGCCGTCTAAAAAGGTAATTATTTGTCATGTTTAATCCATCAATCAATCAATTTTTTTATATAGCGCCAAATCACAACAAACAGTTGCCCCAAGGTGCTTTATATTGTAAGGCAAGGCCATACAATAATTATGTAAAACCCCAACGGTCAAAACGACCCCCTGTGAGCAAGCACTTGGCTACAGTGGGAAGGAAAAACTCCCTTTTAACAGGAAGAAACCTCCAGCAGAACCAGGCTCAGGGAGGGGCAGTCTTCGGCTGGGACTGGTTGGGGCTGAGGGAGAGAACCAGGAAAAAGACATGCTGTGGAGGGTAGCAGAGATCGATCACTAATGATTAAATGCAGAGTGGTGCATACAGAGCAAAAAGAGAAAGAAACAGTGCATCATGGGAACGCCCCAGCAGTCTACGTCTATAGCAGCATAACTAAGGGATGGTTCAGGGTCACCTGATCCAGCCCTAACTATAAGCTTTAGCAAAAAGGAAAGTTTTAAGCCTAATCTTAAAAGTAGAGAGGGTGTCTGTCTCCCTGATCTGAATTGGGAGCTGGTTCCACAGGAGAGGAGCCTGAAAGCTGAAGGCTCTGCCTCCCATTCTACTCTTACAAACCCTAGGAACTACAAGTAAGCCTGCAGTCTGAGAGCGAAGCGCTCTATTGGGGTGATATGGTACTACGAGGTCCCTAGGATAAGATGGGACCTGATTATTCAAAACCTTATAAGTAAGAAGAAGAATTTTAAATTCTATTCTAGAATTAACAGGAAGCCAATGAAGAGAGGCCAATATGGGTGAGATATGCTCTCTCCTTCTAGTCCCCATCAGTACTCTAGCTGCAGCATTTTGAATTAACTGAAGGCTTTTTAGGGAACTTTTAGGACAACCTGATAATAATGAATTACAATAGTCCAGCCTAGAGGAAATAAATGCATGAATTAGTTTTTCAGCATCACTCTGAGACAAGACCTTTCTGATTTTAGAGATATTGCGTAAATGCAAAAAAGCAGTCCCACATATTTGTTTAATATGCGCTTTGAATGACATATCCTGATCAAAAATGACTCCAAGATTTCTCACAGTATTACTAGAGGTCAGGGTAATGCCATCCAGAGTAAGGATCTGGTTAGGCACCATGTTTCTAAGATTTGTGGGGCCAAGTACAATAACTTCAGTTTTATCTGAGTTTAAAAGCAGGAAATTAGAGGTCATCCATGTCTTTATGTCTGTAAGACAATCCTGCAGTTTAGCTAATTGGTGTGTGTCCTCTGGCTTCATGGATAGATAAAGCTGGGTATCATCTGCGTAACAATGAAAATTTAAGCAATACCGTCTAATAATACTGCCTAAGGGAAGCATGTATAAAGTGAATAAAATTGGTCCTAGCACAGAACCTTGTGGAACTCCATAATTAACTTTAGTCTGTGAAGAAGATTCCCCATTTACATGAACAAATTGTAATCTATTAGACAAATATGATTCAAACCACCGCAGTGCAGTGCCTTTAATACCTATGGCATGCTCTAATCTCTGTAATCAAATTTTATGGTCAACAGTATCAAAAGCAGCACTGAGGTCTAACAGAACAAGCACAGAGATGAGTCCACTGTCCGAGGCCATAAGAAGATCATTTGTAACCTTCACTAATGCTGTTTCTGTACTATGATGAATTCTAAAACCTGACTGAAACTCTTCAAATAGACCATTCCTCTGCAGATGATCAGTTAGCTGTTTTACAACTACCCTTTCAAGAATTTTTGAGAGAAAAGGAAGGTTGGAGATTGGCCTATAATTAGCTAAGATAGCTGGGTCAAGTGATGGCTTTTTAAGTAATGGTTTAATTACTGCCACCTTAAAAGCCTGTGGTACATAGCCAACTAACAAAGATAGATTGATCATATTTAAGATCGAAGCATTAAATAATGGTAGGGCTTCCTTGAGCAGCCTGGTAGGAATGGGGTCTAATAAACATGTTGATGGTTTGGATGAAGTAACTAATGAAAATAACTCAGACAGAACAATTGGAGAGAAAGAGTCTAACCAAATACCGGCATCACTGAAAGCAGCCAAAAATAATGATACATCTTTGGGATGGTTATGAGTAATTTTTTCTCTAATAGTTAAAATTTTGTTAGCAAAGAAAGTCATGAAGTCATTACTAGTTAAAGTTAATGGAATACTCAGCTCAATAGAGCTCTGACTCTTTGTCAGCCTGGCTACAGTGCTGAAAAGAAACCTGGGGTTGTTCTTATTTTCTTCAATTAGTGATGAGTAGAAAAGATGTCCTAGCTTTACGGAGGGCTTTTTTTATAGAGCAACAGACTCTTTTCCAGGCTAAGTGAGATCTTCTAAATTAGTGAGGCGCCATTTCCTCTCCAACTTACGGGTTATCTGCGTTAAGCTACGAGTTTGTGAGTTATACCACGGAGTCAGGCAACTTCTGATTTAAGCTCTCTTTTCTTTTCAAGAGCTACAGCATCCAAAGTTGTCTTCAATGAGGATGTAAAACTATTGATGAGATACTCTATCTCACTTACAGAGTTTAGGTAGCTACTCTGCACTGTGTTGGTATATGGCATTAGAGAACATAAAGAAGGAATCATATCCTTAAACCTAGTTACAGCGCTTTCTGAAAGACTTCTAGTGTAATGAAACTTATTCCCCACTGCTGGTAGTCCATCAGAGTAAATGTAAATGTTATTAAGAAATGATCAGACAGAAGGGAGTTTCAGGGAATACTGTTAAGTCTTCTATTTCCATACTATAACGTCAGAACAAGATCAGATATGATTAAGTGGTGGGTGGACTCATTTACTTTTGAGCAAAGCCAAAGAGTCTATAATGATTAAATGCAGTGTTGAGGCTGGTCATTCTCAGCACGTGTGGATGTTAAAATCGCCCACTATAATTATCTGTAGTTCACACTGTAGTTTTAATGTTGTTACTGTTTCTTAACAGTTGTTAACACGCATAATAATTTTCCAACAAACTATGTTCTGTTGCTGTCTTCAAATATTTTCACACTTACACCCCTATTTTACAGAGCGCCATATCTATTCCGATTGCTGAAGATCCAACAAAGGTGGTTAAAAATTGGATGAACGCTCCGGCTTGCCTCATAACAGGCTAGCTTATAAAGCGCAGACCTGGCAACAAAAGTAAGCAACTGCGCCTTGCTGTGTCCGTCAGTTAGAACCGCACAAAATATTGCTTTCCGCTTCAAATTGTTACCCCAATGGAGCACACTCCACATCTTTCAAGCCGTACTCACTAGGATACCCTATTTAAAGATGTTCAAACATGAGTGAAGCGTGTTAAGACTATGAACAACCAGAAGTTTACCATGCACTAGCAACAATCTGCCAGTCGGGATGAAATTTTTGAACAGTTCAAAAATGATGGCTGTTAAGTATACCAAATTTTGAAGATTGACAAAGATGGATCAAAACATGCCCTGATGTGCGATTCAGGATGAAACAGGAAGAATAGCTCCATAAGGGCATGATTTATTAAGATCTCACATAATGTGCTAAATTGCAGGGGCAATCCAAAATTTTCTGCGTTGGGGTGGAGAAGGGTTTTACGGGTGATTTACCAAAAGTAAATGTGCAGTTGATGAGACAACTAGAAATGTACTGCAGATGTGGTGAGGGAGACAGCTAGGAAGGTACTGGGTGTGAGATCTGGACAGTGGAAGGACGACAAGGGCGCTTGTAGATGACGAAGATTTCCAGGAAAGCATTAGGAGACAAAGAACGACGGGATAGTCGAGAGATGGCGCAAAGTAGACAGGAGTACAAGGAGATGTGCCTTAAGGTGAAAAGTGAAGTGGAAAACCAAGGAAAGGCATATAGCAAGCTGTACAAGAAGTTGAGTAGTAAAGGTGTCATTTACACATAACGATGCAATGTCACGAATGCCACGAGTACACATTCTGGCTGCTGATCACGAATGTGATTATTCGGAGCAGAAGGCGTCATGTGTCCTCAGGAACGCCTGCAACCTGTTACCACGCATTACGATTAATGGCACTTGTTGCTGGGAATCATCACAAACCATTACACACGGTCAAAATATTTCCGCATTGGTTCCGCACTGTTACGTGCGATAGCGATTGTGAATGAGGCAAATTGTCTCCACACACACACCCATATTCATCCATCAGCTGCTGAACAATTCAGATCGCTTCCAGTTTGCTCCACAGACGAACTTTGAGACTGCATGTTTAGTTGGGCTCTGTAACACTGAGTGGCACAGAGAGGAGGAGGAGACAGACAGCCAGATATATGGCTCCACGCGGCTCTCGTCTCGCTTGTTTTCCCAAACATCAGGCATCAGGCACATGCACAGGTGGAACACCTGCAGAGAGCGCTGAGGAGCATGGGAATGAAACTTTTAGGCCGACTTGGCATCACTGGTACTCCTTCAGCATACTGCAGCATGAACTGAATGTGGTGCAGCAGGTGTTAACGCTGTCACGCTTTATTAAGGATCACCACTAATCAAGATGGATCACAACGCTCAGTTGCGACCTCAAAACGACATGAGGCAAAATGAGGGTGTGCGTGACATTCGTGGAAGATATCAACACACCACACACACTATTAAGAAACCTATTCAGATGCGTTAAGTCACGTTAAGAATGTCAGGAATGTGCCAAGAATGCTGCAAATATGACATTCGTAACGCGTCTTGGTAAACGCACCCATAAGGAAGGAGAAAAGGACTTGTACCGAATGGCCAGACCAAGGGACAGAGGTGGAAAGTACAACCCCAATTCCAATGAAGTTGGGACGTTGTGTGAAATGTAAATAAAAACAGAATACAATGATTTGCAAATCTTTTCAACCTATATTCAACTGAATACACCACAAAGACAAGACATTTAATTTTCAAACTGATAAACTTTATTGTTTTTGTGCAAATATTTGCTCATTTTGAAATGGATGCCTGCAACACGTTTCAAAAAAGTTGGGACAGTGGTATGTTTACCACTGTGTTACATCACCTTTCCTTCTAATAACGCTCAATAAGCATTTGGGAACTGAGGGCACTAATTGTGAGTGTCATAATTTGATATAAAAGGAGCATCCCCAAAGGGCTCAGCCGTTCACAAGCAAAGATGGGGTGAGGATCACCACTTTGTAAACAACTGCGTGAAAAAATAGTCCAACAGTTTAAGAACAATGTTTCTCAATGTTCAATTGCAAGGAATTTAAGGATTCCATTATCTACAGTCCATAATATAATCAGAAGAGTCTGAAAATCTGGAGAACATTCTACACGTAAGTGGCAAAGCCGATAACCAACATTGAATGCCTGTGACCTTCGATCCCTCAGGTGGCACACGTCATGTCCTCTGGACAAAAGAGGAAAAAGACCATCCAGATTGTTACCAGCGCTAAGTTCAAAAGCCAACATCTGTGATGGTATGGGGGTGTGTTAGTGCCCATGGCATGGGCAACTTACACATCTGTGATGGCACCATCATTGCTGAAAGGTACATCCAGGTTTTGGAGCAACACTTGCTGCCATCCAAGGAATGTCTTTTTCAGGGACGTCCCTGTTTATTTCAGTAAGACAATGCCAAGCCACATTCTGTGCATGTTACAACAGCATGGCTTTGTAGTAAAAGAGTGCAGGTACTAGACTGGCTTGCCTGCAGTCCAGACCTGTCGGCTATTGAAAATGTGTGGCGCATTATGAAGCGCAAAATATGACAACAGAGACTCTGGACTGTTGAACAACTGAAGTCGTACATCAAGCAAGAATGGGAAAGAATTCCACCTACAAAGCTTCATCAATTAGTGTCCTCAGTTTCCAAATGCTTATTGAGTGTTGTCAGAAGGAAAGGTGATATAACACAGTGGTAAACATACCACTGTCTCAGCTTTTTTGAAACGTGTTGCAGCCATCCATTTCAAAATGAGCAAATATTTGCACAAAAACAATAACGTTTATCAATTTGAACATTAAATATATTATCTTTGTGGTGTATTCAATTGAATATAGGTTGAAGAGGATTTGCAAAACATTGCATTCTTTATATTTACATTTTACACAATGTCCCAACTTCATTGGAATTGGGGTTGTATGTGTACAGGTTCGGGTGGTAAAAGATGCAGATGGGAATATGCTGGCAAGCGAGGAGAGTGTGTTGAGAAGACGGAGGGAATATTTTGAGGAGCTGATGAATGAAGAAAATGAAAGAGAGAAAACGCTGGATGATGTACAGAAAGTAAACCAGAAATTGCAAGGATGAAGTGAGGGCAGCGATGAAGAGGATGAAGAGTGGAAAGGCAGTAGGAATGACAAACTCATTTGAGATGGAGGTGAGATTACACCAAGGATCAGCTCTGAATCCTTTCTTGTTTGCAATGGTGATAGACAGGTTGACGGATGAGTCTGCATGGACGATGTTTGCAGATGACATTGTGAGCTGTAGTGAAAGTGGAGAGCAGGTTGAATCGGGCCTGGAAAGGTGGAGATATGCTCTGGAGAGAAGGGGAATGAAAGTCAGCAGGAGCAAGACTGAGTACATGCATGTGAATGAGAGGGAGCCCAGTGGAATAGTGTAGTTACAAGGAGTAGAAGTGGTGAAAGTAGATGAGTTTAAATACTCTCCAATCCTGCAAGTAATGGAGAGTGTGGTAGAGAGGTGAAGAAGAGAGTGCAGGCAGGGTGGAGTGGGTGGAGAAAGGTGGCAGGAGTGATTTGTGACAGAAGAATATCTGCAATAGTGAAGGAGAAAGTTTACAAGACAGTAGTGAGACCAGCTATGTTGTATGGCTTAGAGATGGTGACACTCACAAAAAGACACGAGGCGGAGCTGGAGGTGGCAGAGCTGAAGATGTGATTCTCTTTGGGAGTAACTACAATGGACAGGATTAAGAATGAACATATCAGAGGGACAGCTCAGGTGGGACAGTCTGGAGACAAAGTCAGAGAGGTGAGACTGAGATGGTTTGGACATGTGCAGAGGAGGGACCCGGGTTATACAGGGAGAAGGATGCTGAGGATGGAGCTACCAGGCAGGAGGAAAAGAGGGAGGTCAAAGATGGGATCTATGGATGTGCTGAGGGAGGACATGCATGTGGTTGGTGTGACAGAGGAGGTTACAGAGGACAGGGTGAAATGGAAACCATTGATCTGCTGTGGTAACCCCTAACAGGAGCAGTCAAAAGATGAAGAAATGTGCAGATGATAGCTGGTGGAAATGTGATGTAGACAGTGTGTAAATCAGTATTTTGTGCATGTTAATGGCACAATGAAATTAAATCAGTGACTTGCGTCTATGCACTTTTGTTGTGCACAAACTCTGACACATAACTGAGCATGTTCACACATTATAAATTAAAAAAGGAAAATAAAAACTCATATTTCAAACACTTAATTCTTCTTCCGCCCATGGTATTTTAGCAAACTGGTGAATAATTATGCTGTGTTCTGGCAGAATGCTGCATATTCATTCACCAGTTGTTAAAATACCTACCATATCTCATGGCATGTAGTGATTCAGCAGCACGAAATATACATTAATCTATTGGTTCCTGATATTGTCACGAAACGCGTCACATTTTCATACAGTCAGCACAAATTCATTCTAATGCATTCCGTGATGGCTGCGCCAAATTAAAAGTGAAGTGGGGGTGGGTTATGGTTAGGGTTGGGAGAAGGAGTAGGGTTAGGTTATGGTTAAGGTTAGGGTTGGGGGTAGGAGTAGGGATAGTAATAGTGAGTTAACAAAATACCTGTCACAAAAATTTGAATCATTTCGTGACAGGAGCACGAAAAAAAAAATGTGAGACTGGGTTGTAAAATACTGTGGCTGGAACAAAAAAATGTCTTAAATAAGAGACTTATTTTCTTTGTTTTTGTTTCTTCTAACTGCCAGAGCATGAGCATGTTCATACTTATATAACGGCTGAGTGGATTCTTGTCATTTGATTGGTGCTTTGTATGTCACATGACATGGATTAATTCATCCCATTTGTGTTGCATTGCATTCAGAGTGCGGCTTGGTTCCATTTAGAGTGCAAATTTGGTTCCATACGTTTGGTACCATTGCACTCTCACGTGCATGCGCGCACACACACATACATGCGCACACGCACATGTGATCACACACGCACATGTGTGCACGCATACTCGTGCACGTGTGCGCGTACTCGTGCGCTCGTGCGGGAGACCTACATGATGATTTGATTGAGTTAACTGATGCTGCCACACACACACACACACACACACACACACACACACACACACACACACACACACACACACAAAATCCACTCCGCTGTAAGCCATCTGGATGCATTAAGAACTGTTTACATGAAACGCTGATGTGATTTTTGGCTGAACTGAGGAACTACACTCAGTCTTTTTTTATGGAAGTCTGAAGTCAGTGCACAGCATCACTGGACTACACGTCACAGTTGAACACCAAAATGTAAGTCCCTTTTCTGTTGTTTACAAATTAATAAACTATCAAATGACAATGATCTATTTTAGCCATTATATAAAACAAATAATGAATGTTTTTAAATTCTTTTCAGTGGTACGCTTCGTTGAATGGTATGTTCCAGCTTTCGCCTCATGAAATATTCGTACCATTGAACTCATAAACATTCATTATTTGTATAATAGTGCATCCAGATGTTATGCATAGAGACATTTATAATCGAGTTTACATGTTCTCCCCATGCCTGCGTGGATTTCCTCTGGTCATTCCAGTTTCCTCTCACAAACAAAAACATGCTGTGGAACATCTACCAGGGACAACAAATGGAAATTATCCAACAGCTATAATCTGTCTTGTTTGCTTCACTGTATGGTGATGTACATGAACTTGCACTGTCCCATCACAAATAAATGAGTTAATGACACATACAAAACAATCCGTTGTGGTGTGCATAAACTCAGTCAGTCTTATCTCATAGTGTTGCAGCAGTGGCCTTAGCATGGTCTTGTTCTGCCATCTCTCCACAACAAACCACACCCCTTTCACTCCTAACACATGTATAACTCATGTAGGCTGATGAGTCAGATTGCCACACCCTCCACCAAGTGACATGTCACCAATGACCCAACTGCCAATCTGCCTGAACCCCACCTATTGCTACATCAGTAACCCAAATTGCGTCCCTCAAACACTCACACAACACCGAAGTATATAATGAATGTTTTTGTTTTTTTTTAATTCTGTGCGGCCTCCATGCTACAACAGCATTCTGGAACAGCAGTCTGTCAAGCGCAATCAGTTAATGCCAGGGTTTCAAACTCTCAAAATACTGCTTAGCACCTGTTAAATTTCATTTTGACCTTGATAAATCATGTTGCACGTGTAAACCTCACCTATTTGCATGTCCCCTCTCAGAATTTTGCACACTCACGGGGACAAACTGTTGTATGGCTGGGGGTGCCTGGCTGCCTTTTGTTTCTGTCTTTTGTTTTTCCTTCCAGGTGGCATGCGTTCAGGACTGAGTGGCTGTGTGGCTGAGTTATCAGGACCTCACCCTGATCACCTGAAGCTTGTCATGTGCAGCTCGTCAGGACTCACAGCTGTGGTGCATCTTTATGGATTGGGGCATGGTTGCATTTAAGTCTGGAGTACACAGTGTGTATTTGCCAGAGACTCGACCTTGTGACCAGACGGGTGAGATCGTCGTCTAGAGAGCCATCTCATCATCATGGATGCAGAGACCGTACCAGGTTTGATACCATGGTCTGTGAAAGAGGAGGGGGTGAGGTCTCACGCTCGTCAGCACACTTCCTGAGGTACTTTAGGTTTTGTGACTAACATGAGTACAGTCAGTAGATGTGGTGTCCCTCACACCTTATTATATTGAGCTGTTATGTTAGTCATTTAATCAGCTTCCACTGCAGTGGAGAAGTGAACTGGGTGTTCCATGCCTGCAGGGTGGGAAGCTGATTGGTGATTAAGCCAGGAAGTGTTTGCTGTTTTTGTACACCTTTGAGTGGTCTCTCTGTGTGTGGAGTGGTGGACTCACATGATGGTGTCTTCTTTCACAGACTCGGTTGGTCGCGGCCACCTGGGGGGTGTCGGCGGGGTCCTTGGGTCCGAACTGTTCTAGCTCCGGACCGTTTGTGCTGCTGGGAGCGCACCGTCTTTCCACCTCGCCGGACCGCGCACTTATTTGTTTGTAATTCTGCACATCACTGTTATGTTATTAAATTCAGTTATCCTTTGTACCGTGCTCTGCTTATTTTATACTGGGTCTTACTTCAAACGCTGGTCGGTCCTCCGCCCGCGTCCGACACATAACACAAACCCCAAATTGATTATTCATGAAACCATGTGTTAAATGTACGAGCTGTTCTGCGCATTTGACAGATGCTGTTCTCATTGTGCCCTGTTAGTAACTCAACATGCAGGTGTATTTACAAGTGCAATGGTGTCTGTGTATCTTTTTTAAACACTCAAACCAACAGCAAATTATAACTGCTGTTCACAATCGCTATTAACCTCGTACTTTGTGATATATATTTGTTTAGGTGCACCGGATAAGAAATTATGCTTTTTTATGCTTTATACCTTTATTATTTACTCGAGATCTCTGCACAAGCATTCCGATGTACCCACACTTTGCATGTAAAAGTATGGGTACATTGGCAAAAGGTAAATAAATGGGAAATAAAGTATCTATCTATCTAACCACAGATCCATCAACAAGCACAACACAGTACATAACATTTAGCAAAGTTGAAAACAATTATCCTTTTTAATGGAAGGAACAACTTAATTTGTTTCAAACTGAGTTCTTGTGTTGGAACAAGATATGCTCAATTTGGACTGTGTCTTGTCTGGGCATTCATAAAGTACAGCACTTGAGCTAGATGAAATTTGACAAGTAGAAATTACATGACAAATTGGGGGGGGGGGGGGGGGGGGGGGGACAAAAAACAACAAAAAACAAAAACAAAAGAAGGCATTATGTAGTAATAGGGACAGAAAGTGAAGTCTTTCCTCGGTCAAACAGCAAAAAAAAAAGAAAAAATAAGTCTAAAACAAGATGACAAAGCTGAAATTGAGTGGATGGAAATTCTAAATAAAAACCATTAAAAGTTTAAAGCTATTCAACAGTCATTTGGTAGAAATGACTTACGAGATAGATGATATCGTTCCAAAATTATTGCAGTCTGTTACTTTTAATTATGGTTTTAGCAATGGCTTTGAAGTTGGGGATTTGGAGTGAACGGGCACAGCAGTACCTGTTGAAAGAATAAAGAATAAAATATAATAAAATAGTTGCCTTATTAAAATCAGCCCTCTGGCCCCAACAATTATTTATTCAGTTGATAAAATTAACTTTGAAAGGGCCTCTCATCAGAAAGCTTCTTTAAATTCCTATCTGAAATTTTCAATAGGCTCAGACAAAAGTAAGTTATAACATCCACTTACACAACTTCACAGACAAAGGTCACTTTGGACTGAACAGGAACAAGTTCAATCAGAGATTTTCCAAAATGTCATTTTGCTAAGTAGAAGGTTCTACAGAGTTGACCCTTGACACATTTTAATAACTACAGCACCGTGCTCTGGTGGCCTGACTGAACTACAGTGTTTTGAGGGGAACCAAGGACTAATATAAAAAGTAATACCTTTGAAACGGCAGTGGCACTGGGTTCCAATGTCACTAACAATTAGGGATGAGCGAGTACACCATGATCTGTATCTGTTCAACAATCTAAATTTTCTGTATCTGTACTTGTACTGGGCAGGGCCTAAACCGGAAGTGGGCGTGGTGTGACCAAAATGGGAGGAGCTTAAATCAGTACATTATTTTAAGTCTGAAATTGATATGGATTGATCAGAATTTCCTATATTTATTGTTTATTTGAAAACTATACACAGAACAGCCTCAAAATTGAGATTCAAATCAATGTTTTGATCAGAAAAGTAAGAGAACGATTTACGGAACAATTTTTTTATGAACACAGAACATGAATATTCTTAAGTATATGAATGAATATTTACAGAACAGCCTCAGAATTGAGATTCAATGTTTTTGATCACAATAGTAAAGGAACTATTTACAGAACAAGTTTTTTATAAACTCAGAACATGAATATTCTTAAGTGTATGAATCAATAACAGACCAGCCTCAGAATTGAGATTCAATGTATTAGGAAATTATGAACTACTAAGTATGCATGAACAAGAGTTGCCATACTCAACACAATTTTTTTTTAATTTTATGATCAAACTATGATTTTTTTCAATTTTTTATTTATTTTTAGTACCTAACATTCTTGACATTTCTTTCCAACGTTCTTGGCATTTTTCATGTGTGTGAGAGAGAGAAACAAGTATCCGGTTCAACCCTACTAACAATGCAGCATTATTAAGTGTCACAATTTTAACAATTCAGTAATTATTCAGTTATCTTAATATTCACTTAACTTTGTATTCATTTAGATTCGGATTTACTTTGTTTTAGATTGGGATACTTTTTGATTAATGTTGCTTTTCAGTGTGTAAGGGGCTCGGGTTTGTGACATACTCCAAATTTCAAATAATACCACCTGGTCGTTTCTGGTCTCGCTCTTTCTAATTGTGTTTATGCTACTTCAGCATGGGTCTATGCCGGAAAATATTTAAAACTAAATATTTTCAAAAACAGGAAAATAAATAGCATCACTGTTTCTCACTTTGTTGGGCTTCATCCAAATTTAACAGCACACTAAGATTCCATGGCTTTCCGATTGATCCCCATATGCTGGTAACATGGTCAAACAGCATCAGGGCTTATCTCTAAAGCTCCTGTTCATGGTAACTCAGAGTTAACAGTACAAATAATACAGCATATTTTATTTTACTTTAGTTACAATGTTGAGAAAATAACCAGATGAAGCAAACTGACAGTACAGTGACCTAAAACTAGCATCTGATGTTAGGGTCCTGTCCCACTGGGGAGAGGATTATGAATTGAGTATACAAATTGCGGGCGTTCGTTGTCATCCGCAACAAAAATGCCCAAAAATGACAAATGTCCCAGCATGAATTACGGATATATTAATAATATATAGTGAATATATGATGAACAATCACGGTTATATAACGCATGTAGTGAGGAAACTGATCTGACACACTGAGATTATCACGGCAGTATTACGGGTGTATGATGAATGCATCGCGCACGTGTTGCGCGTGCATGGCATCTGCATTGCAGTCATAAAAGAAGCGCACTCGGGCCATCGGCATCACTATTCACACCAACAATACAGCCTCTGGAGCATTTGCTGGACTTGGACAAGTTGATCACAGAGTGCTGTCATGTGAGGGTTAACTGTTCATGAGTTTGGGGAGCGGGAGGGGGGAAGCCGCTCGGGTGTGAGACGGTGTTCTTTTTTTTTTGAGAGTGTCAAGTGCTAAACAGCAACTCTTTCTTTTGTTGGTGTTAAATAAAAGTCCTGGATTGCAGCAGCTATTACATCTTTGTGGATCTACACAGCCGGACCGGCACTGACTGGCAGGTATGTCGCTTTCTGCCACACTTTGGATTTACGTGACATGTTTGTTATGCATTCACAGATTGTCCGCAAATCAATTGCAAAGCAGATGTAATAAAAATGCTTTATTTGTGGCCAATTTGCATGCATTCGCTAGAACATATTTTAGTTTGTGATGTGGACATGTGGGCACGCAATTTATCTGTTTTACACACTGTCCCGGTCCGCTGCCAAGCCGCAAATCCCCGTCAGTTGCGGATATCAGCGGTTAACAGCAGATATACAGCACACAGAGTGAGCATGTATTGTGTATGAATTGAGTATATATGGAGTATGTAAGGCGGATATTATCCACATCCAGATTTTTGAACAGCTCAAAAATCCTGGCTGCGGACATGCGTGCCTCTGCGGATGATCACGGGCGTGTTCGGATGACGGCCGACTCATACAGGCATGTTACAGAGATATTGCAGTTGTTTGGCGAATATGGGCCAATTTTGTGCGCAATCCATACGCAAATCCTCCTAAATGCCAGTGGGACAGGGCCCTTAGTTAACATCACTTAGTTTGTTAATTGTTGTTTTCTTACCTTTTGTCTTTGTGTATATGCAACACAACATATAATTAAAATGATTTATCTAATTTGCTGTCTGGGGGTTTCACTGCATTGGTGATGAGCAATTTTTGGGAGCACTTGCAGGCAGCAGGTATCTCACCTTGCCATTATTGGAGAAGGAATAATGCAACGGTAGTAAGTAGAATGCGGAAGTGATTGTGCAATTAGCCCATTACACTCTAAAGCCCCTTTCATACCGGGGATGCTCCCAGTTGCTCCCGGTTGTGTTGTGCGTCATTATGGCGACGCCACGTGGAAGCAACCTAGTGCTGAGACGATGCAGCTCAGCGCCACAACAGCGCGAGGGGCGCAAACAAAAATTAAACTTAATTTTTTTGCGTCCTCTGCTCAATGCAGAATTAAGTGGTTTCAGCGCAAGTCAGAGCAACAGGACGTACTCAGCGTGACTGGAAGCCACACCCTCACAAGACAACATTACCCGACGCCAGTTTATGATTTCTGCTGTGTTCCATTGTTCCCGAAGTATAAATCACGCAGGATTGTCTTTATACCGTGTACTCAATACAGTAAAAACTACACGCTTAAAAAAAAGACCACAGAAAAAAAAAATGCTGATTGCAGCTGCTACTCCTCTCTGTGTGGAGCTGTCTGGTGAAGAGAGGCACTCTGAAGTGGCTGCAGCTTCTTCTCTCACAAATGTGTTTAGATAAAATCCATAAAAGTCCTGCTCACAGACTGATTGCCAGAGACAGGACATGTCAACATCAAGTAGAACTCCAGACATCTCCACATTTGCTCACGGATGGTTCGTTTGCGTGCGCATCTCGCGGTCAAAGGAGGAAAGATAAACTATAACAGAACTCAGAGTGCAGACCTGCAGCTCAGCACAAGAACACAAATAAAGTAGAAGAGAAGTCAGAGTGCACAGTCTGTCTGCAGCCAAACTGTGCACTCTGACTTCTCTGTGCAGAGAACCTGCAGGCTGCGTCCTCACCTCCTCTCTGCCCCCTGCTGCGCGCGCCTGATGCAGAAATTCCTACGTCATCATGACGCAACTGGGAGCAGCCCCGGTGTGAAAGGGGCTTTTAAGGCAAACGCCACATTTATTTAGCTGTGGCAACCAGTCCCACAAAACCTGTTTCAATGGAGGGGGAGTGGATACAGTTAATGGTAAGAGTTTGTTCAAATTTGCTTTTCTCATTTAAACAAACAAGTTTTGTGTAATGGTTGACATAACTAGAAGCCAAGTCACATCTGGCAGCTTGCACTCGTGTTGAGCGTTGCTCACAGACTGTACGGTACATCTGGAAAGTATTCACAGCACTTCACTTTTTCCACATTTTGTTATGTTTTAGCCTTATTCCAAAATGCATGAAATTCATTTTTTCCTTAACATTCTACTCACAAACCCCATAATGACAATGTGAAAAAAATATATTTTTTTCTTTTTAGATTTTTGCAAATTCATTAATAATAATAATAAACTAAGAAACCACATGTACATAAGTATTCACAGCCTTTGCCATGAAGCTCATAATTGAGCTCAGGTGCCACTGATAATCCTTGAGATGTTTCTACATCTTAACTGGAGTCCACCTGGGGTAAAATCAGTTGCTTTGACAACACGTCTGTCTCCATATAAGGTCTCACAGTTGATAGTGGATGTCAGAAGTCAAAGGACTTGTCTATAGACCTCCGAGACAGGACTGTCTTGAGGCACAAATTTGAGGAAGGGTGCAGAAACATTTCTGCTTCTTTGAAGGTCCCAATGAGCACAGTGGCCTCCATCATCCGTAAATGGAAGATGTTCAGATCCACCAGGACTATTCCTAGAGGGGGCTGTGTTTTGCCTGCTTGTAACTGTGTCATCCAAGGACACGGACCGTTAAATCTTCACTTATGTCTTGTTGATATTTTCTCCTGCTTGACCGATGTCTAGTTAGAATACTTGCCATGAGTGATTAAAATTGTTTGACAAGACCAATGATTTCTTTTAATTTGCACCTTAAAATAACCGAGCCGCTACTCGACTGTGGCGCTCAGTCACAACCTCACACAGAGATGTGCACCCACACCAACGACTTCATGAATGAAACTCGGTCAAAAAGGATAATTGTGTAAAAATATAATATATACACATATAAATGTATTGTAATGGTTTTAGGAGCCGCGCTGCGCTGAACACAGCAGCAGCACAGATCCGTGCAACTTTCAACACTAATATTTCGGAATGTGTGGGTGTCAGAGTAAGTTTAATACTTTCCTGACATAATTTAATGTAAATTCATTTTACTGGCTCGATATCCAGGTCAGAACGGCATTTTAACAAGTATTTTGCAAGCATTTTTCTGTGTGTGTTCAGTCGCTAATCCCCATTGAAAATGCATTAACACCCGGTTAGGAGGTCTCATGTCACGGACCCAAGTACTTATTAACCTCTTTGTACTTATCTGATCATCATTTGGTCAAAGCATCATAGATTTCAGCCGTCAATATTATCAATGTGTATATCTGAATGTTGACTTCCAAACATTATGTCTCATTATCTTGTGTTTTATAGACAAACACAGTCATTGTAAGGCTAACTTTAATGGCGGCAGTCATTATTTCACTCATTTGAACAATTTTCTTCCATTTTGAGTCTAATTCCAAATAAACCTTTAATTTTAGTTTCTTATCAAGAAAGATATTATGCCTTGATCCACCTACACACTGCATTCAGCTCATTGTCACAGTGCTAATGAGGTAGATTTTATAATTAAGATCTGTTTCCCAATCAGATAGAAAAGCGCTAGGTTAATTAATCACAGCACATTAGCAAAGCTGTGTGTTTATTCACATCCATCTACCTTATTTTAAAGCACTAAATGATATGATATTGCCTGCTGTCTTTAGAGTAATGAGAAGCTGTTGGATACTCTGAACAAAGCTAAGGTTGGAGATAATTGATTTTTATTAATGTCTTGAGGAGTGCAGTTTGGTGAAATGTTTTGTATTCAGAAGCATATTTTCTGAGACATTAGACAGAACCACCGAAGCAGGATAAGTCCTGCTGTCAGTGTGAATTCATACTGTGCATCAGGAAGGTATTCACAGCGCTTCCCTTTTTCTACATTTTGTTATTCCACAATGGAGTAAATTCATTTTTTACCTCAAAATTGGACACACAACACCCCCATAATGACAACATTAATCTTTTTTTTTTTTTGAGAAATGTTTGCAAATTTATATATATATAAAAAAAAAAAAAAAAATTAAGAACCCCCACGTACATAAGTATTCACACCCTTTACTCAATACTTTGTTGATGCACCTTTGGCAACAATTACAGCCTCACGTCTTCATGGATATGATGTCACAAGCTTAGTGCACCTATCTTTGGGCAGTTTTGTCCATTCCTCTTTGCAGCACCTCTCAAGCTCCATCAGGTTGGAAGGGGAGCATCAGTGCACAGCCATATTCAGATCTCTCCAGAGGTGTTCAGTTGGATTCAGGTCTGGTCTCTGGCTGGGCCACTCAAGGACATTCACAGAGTTGTCCTGAAGCCACTCCTTTGATATCTTTGCTGTGTGCTTAGGGTCGTTGTCCTGCTGAAAGATGAACCATTGCCCCAGTCTGAGAGCGCTCTGGAGCAGGCTTTCATCCAGGATGTCTTTGTACATTGCTGCATTCATCTTTCCTTCAATCCTGACGAGTCTCCCAGTTCCTGCTGCCGAAAAACATCCCCACAGCATGATGCTGCCACCACTATGCTTCACTGTAGGGATGGTGCCTGGTTTCCTTCAAACATGATGCCTGCCATTCACACCAAAGAGTTCAATCTTTGACTCATCAGATCAGAGAATTTTGTTTCTCATGGTCTGAGAGTCCTTCAGGTGTCTTTTGGCAATTTCAGGTGGGCTGCCATGTGCCTTTTACTACTAAGGAGTGGCTTCCACCTGGACACTCTACCATACAGGCCTGATTGGTGGATTACTGCAGAGATGGTTGCCCTTCTGGAAGGTTCTCCTCTCTCCACAGAGGAATGCTGAAGCTCTGACAGGGTGACCATCGGGTTCTTGGTCACCTCCCTGACTAAGGCACTTCTTCCCTGATCGCTCAGTTTAGACGCGCGTACACCTCTAGGAAGAGTCCTGGTGGATCCGAACTCCCATTTATGGATGATGGAGGCCACTGTGCTCATTGGGACCTTCAAAGCAGCATAGATGTTTCTGTACCCTTCCCCATATTTGTGCCTCGAGACAATCCTGTCTTGGAGGTCGAGAGACGATTCCTTTGACTTCATGCCCGATTTGTGCTCTGACATGTACTGTCAACTGTGGGACCTTATATTTAGACAGGTGTGTGCCTTTCCAAGCCATGTCCAGTCAACTAAATTTATCCCAGGTGGACTTCACTTAATTTGTAGAAACATCTCAAGGATATTCAGTGGAAACAGGATGCACCTGAGGTCAATTTTGAGCTTCATGGGAAAGGCTGTCGATACTTATATACATGTGATTTCTTGTTTTTATATATATATATATATATATATATATATAAAAATGAGCAAAAATCTAAAAAAAAAAAATTCAATGAAAATGGAACCCAAATATGTCGCTTGCAACAAAAACAAAACCAGAAGCAGCATATATATATATATATCAATCAATCAATCAATTTTTTTTTTATATAGCGCCAAATCACAACAAACAGTTGCCCCAAGGCGCTTTATATTGTAAGGCAAGGCCATACAATAATTATGTAAAACCCCAACGGTCAAAACGACCCCCTGTGAGCAAGCACTTGGCTACAGTGGGAAGGAAAAACTCCCTTTAACAGGAAGAAACCTCCAGCAGAACCAGGCTCAGGGAGGGGCAGTCTTCTGCTGGGACTGGTTGGGGCTGAGGGAGAGAACCAGGAAAAAGACATGCTGTGGAGGGGAGCAGAGATCGATCACTAATGATTAAATGCAGAGTGGTGCATACAGAGCAAAAAGAGAAATAAACAGTGCATCATGGGAACCCCCCAGCAGTCTACGTCTATAGCAGCATAACTAAGGGATGGTTCAGGGTCACCTGATCCAGCCCTAACTATAAGCTTTAGCAAAAAGGAAAGTTTTAAGCCTAATCTTAAAAGTAGAGAGGGTGTCTGTCTCCCTGATCCGAATTGGGAGCTGGTTCCACAGGAGAGGAGCCTGAAAGCTGAAGGCTCTGCCTCCCATTCTACTGTTACAAACCCTAGGAACTACAAGTAAGCCTGCAGTCTGAGAGCGAAGCGCTCTATTGGGGTGATATGGTACTACGAGGTCCCTAAGATAAGATGGGACCTGATTATTCAAAACCTTATAAGTAAGAAGAAGAATTTGAAATTCTATTCTAGAATTAACAGGAAGCCAATGAAGAGAGGCCAATATGGGTGAGATATGCTCTCTCCTTCTAGTCCCCGTTAGTACTCTAGCTGCAGCATTTTGAATTAACTGAAGGCTTTTTAGGGAACTTTTAGGACAACCTGATAATAATGAATTACAATAGTCCAGCCTAGAGGAAATAAATGCATGAATTAGTTTTTCAGCATCACTCTGAGACAACACCTTTCTAATTTTAGAGATATTGCATAAATGCAAAAAAGCAGTCCTACATATTTGTTTAATATGCGCTTTGAATGACATATATGACATATATAAAAATGACTCCAAGATTTCTCACAGTATTACTAGAGGTCAGGGTAATGCCATCCAGAGTAAGGATCTGGTTAGACACCATGTTTCTAAGATTTGTGGGGCCAAGTACAATAACTTCAGTTTTATCTGAGTTTAAAAGCAGGAAATTAGAGGTCATCCATGTCTTTATGTCTGTAAGACAATCCTGCAGTTTAGCTAATTGGTGTGTGTCCTCTGGCTTCATGGATAGATAAAGCTGGGTATCATCTGCGTAACAATGAAAATTTAAGCAATACCGTCTAATAATACTGCCTAAGGGAAGCATGTATAAAGTGAATAAAATTGGTCCTAGCACAGAACCTTGTGGAACTCCATAATTAACTTTAGTCTGTGAAGAAGATTCCCCATTTACATGAACAAATTGTAATCTATTAGACAAATATGATTCAAACCACCGCAGCGCAGTGCCTTTAATACCTATGGCATGCTCTAATCTCTGTAATAAAATTTTATGGTCAACAGTATCAAAAGCAGCACTGAGGTCTAACAGAACAAGCACAGAGATGAGTCCACTGTCCGAGGCCATAAGAAGATCATTTGTAACCTTCACTAATGCTGTTTCTGTACTATGATGAATTCTAAAACCTGACTGAAACTCTTCAAATAGACCATTCCTCTGCAGATGATCAGTTAGCTGTTTTACAACTACCCTTTCAAGAATTTTTGAGAGAAAAGGAAGGTTGGAGATTGGCCTATAATTAGCTAAGATAGCTGGGTGATAGCTCAAGTGATGGCTTTTTAAGTAATGGTTTAATTACTGCCACCTTAAAAGCCTGTGGTACATAGCCAACTAACAAAGATAGATTGATCATATTTAAGATCGAAGCATTAAATAATGGTAGGGCTTCCTTGAGCAGCCTGGTAGGAATGGGGTCTAATAAACATGTTGATGGTTTGGATGAAGTAACTAATGAAAATAACTCAGACAGGACAATCGGAGAGAAAGAGTCTAACCAAATACCGGCATCACTGAAAGCAGCCAAAGATAACGATACGTCTTTGGGATGGTTATGAGTCATTTTTTCTCTAATAGTTAAAATTTTGTTAGCAAAGAAAGTCATGAAGTCATTACTAGTTAAAGTTAATGGAATACTCAGCTCAATAGACCTCTGACTCTTTGTCAGCCTGGCTACAGTGCTGAAAAGAAACCTGGGGTTGTTCTTATTTTCTTCAATTATTGATGAGTAGTAAGATGTCCTAACTTTACGGAGGGCTTTTTTTTATAGAGCAACAGACTCTTTTTCCAGGCTAAGTGAAGATCTTCTAAATTAGCGAGACGCCATTTCCTCTCCAACTTACGGGTTATGTGCTTTAAGCTACGAGTTTGTGAGTTATACCACGGAGTCAGGCACTTCTGATTTAAAGCTCTCTTTTTCAGAGGAGCTACAGCATCCAAAGTTGTCTTCAATGAGGATGTAAAACTATTGACGAGATACTCTATCTCACTTACAGAGTTTAGGTAGCTACTCTGCACTGTGTTGGTACATGGCATTAGAGAACATAAAGAAGGAATCATATCCTTAAACCTAGTTACAGCGCTTTCTGAAAGACTTCTAGTGTAATGAAACTTATTCCCCACTGCTGGGTAGTCCATCAGAGTAAATGTAAATGTTATTAAGAAATGATCAGACAGAAGGGAGTTTTCAGGGAATACAAGTCTTCTATTTCCATACCATAAGTCAGAACAAGATCTAAGATATGATTAAAGTGGTGGGTGGACTCATTTACATTTTGAGCAAAGCCAATAGAGTCTAATAATAGATTAAATGCAATGTTGAGGCTGTCATTCTCAGCATCTGTGTGGATGTTAAAATCGCCCACTATAATTATCTTATCTGAGCTAAGCACTAAGTCAGACAAAAGGTCTGAAAATTCACAGAGAAACTCACAGTAACGACCAGGTGGACGATAGATAATAACAAATAAAACTGGTTTTTGGGACTTCCAATTTGGATGGACAAGACTAAGAGTCAAGATTTCAAATGAATTAAAGCTCTGTCTGGGTTTTTGATTAATTAATAAGCTGGAATGGAAGATTGCTGCTAATCCTCCGCCTGTGTGACTCGGGGGTGTTGACTCATTTAAACTAACATATTCATCCTGCTGTAACCAGGTTTCTGTAAGGCAGAATAAATCAATATGTTGATCAATTATTATATCATTTACCAACAGGGACTTAGAAGAGAGAGACCTAATGTTTAATAGACTACATTTAACTGTTTTAGTCTGTGGTGCAGTTGAAGGTGCTATATTATTTTTTCTTTTTGAATTTTTATGCTTAAATAGATTTTATATATACAGATATATATATATATATATATATATATATATATATATATATATATATATATATATATATATATATATATATATATATTTTATAGGCACAAATTGTATGTTATGTTAAATAATTGCAAGTGATTGTGCATAATTGTGTATAAATTTGTTTGTTTTGATACTTACTGCTTTTCTTGAGTGGTTTGGCAGTTTTTCCTCACAATTAAAATCTATAAAATAACCCAAATCATTCAAGTCTGGATAACCAAATTTAAACATTGATCAATAAGCTTTATCCTCCCCTCTAGCATTTACACACTCCTTGCATTGATTTGGCGTACTCCTGATAATCCTGGCAACAGTACAAAAACACACCTTTAATAAATGTGAGTACCACAGCTGTCAACTTGACTCCAGAAATGGCAAAGAGGGTGCAGATTTGTTGTAACCACCAACTCCACCTGGTGATTTCACTGATGAATTCATCTGTCTGCTCATCCTGTCTGCTGTTAATCAGTGAAATCACCTTTTGGACTTGGTAGTTACAAAGAAACCTGCAGCCTCTTTGCCATTTCTGGAGTCAGGTTGACGCCTATGGAGTACTGCATGGCTGTTAATGTCAAAACGAAATTTACCAGTGGCAGGCAAACAAAGTAAAATGTGTGTGGCCTCCCTGTTTTGAACCAGTGGTGTAATGATTTTGTTATGTACCAATGCTGGTGTAAATCCCCTCTCAAACAGAAGGCATGTGTGTGGAATGTTTGTGGCAACCACTGGAGTGCTATACATGCCAACACCATGAGACCGCTGCATGCGCTCGCCATTCTTTGGAGTTTAACGCAGTGTCGCTTCTGCTTCCTCCTGGCCAGTGTTTTCTCAACTTTGTCTCTGTTTTCATCAGTTTTATAATGGATTTGAAGTTTGAAGAAACGACTTGGTGCTTTTTAGGCTGTCACTCAGGGAGCAAGCGCATGGAGAGTTAGTGACGTGTAAGGGGGCGACTGCACAGATGAGTGGAGTTGAGTGCCAAGTCTTTTGGACATGTTCAAAACACTTGCCACACCCTGGTGAGCACCAGCTTCCATGTGGCGGTAAATGATGTGTTTGTTGTGACTAGTGACGCGCCTCTAAACAGCACGCAAACACTTTCTGTGTGAGAAGGTCTTTAAGGTGCCTTGACACTTGCACGCATTTTGGCTCTGCACTCTCGCGCACTTCACTGTGACAGTGACACCCGCTGTGTTCCCAGCTACATGCCATGCTTTGTGCCGCTGGACGCTGCGTATACAAAATAAATATTTCTTAACGGATGAATCGTTTTCTCTCAGTTTGGCTGTAATCGCTTCCAAAATCACAGAGGACCGTTTCAGTTGGAGCTTTGTCTCTCTCGCGCTCTCTCGTGAGCTTCATGAGGTGGAGAACACATTTGGAATAGTCTAAAAGGTAATTATTTCATAAAAATATCAAAATCACTGCCTAGTGTTAACAGACAACTGAAAATTTGAAGTGATCATTTTGATAAATTTTCAGTTTCAATGCACAACAACACAGTTACTCATCTAACAGAGTAATTTAAAAGGAAGGTTCCACCCAAAAACCCCAAGGCTATTCCTCATAAAGAGAATAATAATAGGAATAACAAAGAACTTTATTAAATCCCAAAGGAAATTGTTTTTTCCAGAGTGTCAAAACAGTAAACATTGCTTTAAAAAAAGCATAGTCTAGCACATTAGCAATAGAATTAGTGATTATAGCCTGTATCAAAAGATATTTTTATAATGTCCCACAGCCTTTTATGAAATGTCGTCATTTTATTTGGTTCTTTCCAGTTCGGTTATGATACAATCAAAACCCAAAGCTGGATACAATAAAATACAAATTATGCTCAGAACAAACCAATTCATTCTGGTCTGAAGCTCCGAATAAAACCAAATCAGGTTCAGGTTCTGCTCCTCTAAGACTGAGCTCAGGTGAACAGAAAACTCCAGTGTGACATACCAGACAGAGCAAATATAAAGCCAGTTACAGATCATTTATTAAGCTGAGCTCGTGCTCGTGTGATAATGGTGCACAGAGGACTTGCAAAGCTGTTCAAATTGGCTGTGCCACTGATTGAGCAGAATATACAGTACGTGGGTCACTGGTGAGGCATTAGTGAGGCATCCATGCCAAAGCAACAGTGTCCGAGAAATGAGAAAAAGTGATTGGCACATGAATATTATGTTATGCCAGAAGTAAACGCGTGAGTGTCAATGTACGTGTATGCACACAAAAGAAATCTGTCAGTGACTGACAACAAGCTAACCTGTGTCAAACAATTCCACTCAGCACAGCTTTTGCCCATTAGCCCCAGTAACTCAGCACTTAAAAAACTCACTCGGTGCATGCACACCAGCAGCCTCTCCGAACAGCCACTTGAATTTAATAATCTAATAGACTACTGAATTAGTCTAGTCTGACTTTTTACCATCCACTTCAAAGTTCCCAGTTCACATTTCAATTGCACATTTCATGGAGTTTTTGAGAATAGACTTTATCCAGAATTTTAGTCAGATACGACAACTTAGAGTGAGCTAAACAGCAGATTATGCTTGAAAGACACAAATGTCAGGGACATTGGGGACATGTCGTTATTGATATCGGAAATGTTTCTTTTGTCGTTATCACATTAAACCTCCTTGAAGTGATGCAACTGAGCTGTTGATTTTCTCAGTCTTCAACTGGCTAAATGTGATTTCGGGAGAGCCACTGTGACATAACTGGGGAAGCAGATGGGTCATGGTAAAGTGTTCCCGCTCAGAGCAAAGACAAAAAAAAGGCTTAGATTGTCCATGGACAGGGTCATCTCAATCATCTAAGGGGAATCTATCTAATAATAATAACCACACATCTGGGACAGGTGTGAACTCCATCAATTTCTTGGTATGCCTGGCTACTGCTGTGGTTTTGGCAGGATATTGTAGCACCACTCACCAGCCTGGCAGGTGCCAATAAAGTGTTTGCCTAGTCACCTGCCTGCCAACAAGATTTTTGAGTCTGCTGAGGCTCACTTCTGCAGCACCCCTTGTCATTGCCACCCCTTTTTAAGTTACAGTCAATGCCAGTGTTATCAGCCAAGAGGACAGGCGGTGCATTGATGATACAGTTTGCTACTTTTCAAACAAATTCAACAGTTGGTATCTCAAATGCAGTACCATTAAGAAAAAGCAGCTTTACTATTGAGACTGCATTATTTTGAAGTGCATGTAGGATCCACTTCATTACCTGTTGTTACGAGATCTTTTCTTGTAATTACGAGATCCTGATCTTGTAATTATGAGATCCTTTCTCATAATTACGAGATCTGCATTCTAATTTTTATTTTATCCAGTGAATGCAATACACTTCCGTAATATGGCACTTTCAAGGAACCCAAACATGGAATTCCAATCAGAGGCTGATACGAAGGTCACTGCTGGTGAGGATTTTAGTTTGAAAATGCATCATGAGAAGGGTACACAAAATGTGATGACTAAACTTTGACTAGTCCTAATTGTGTATAGGTCAACTGACCCTTCAAAACAAGAGAAGTCCAATTACAATATCAAGGCTGAAGTGTCTTCAGATGATTAAGAATACCTGTTCTGGCTTCCCTTCATTGGCTTCCTGTGAATGCAAGAGCAGACTTTATATATCAGCTGCCTACCTATCATGCATATCTTGTTAAAGCCCTATGTGCCTTCTCATGCCCTCAGTCTCAGGATGTCTTTGTGTGCCCAGGGTGAAGAAGTTGGCAAGCTTTAGAGACTGTGGAACAGCTGCCAGAAGACATCAGAATGGCCAGAGCGATTGTATGTATTAAGGTGAATCGTAAAACGTATTTATTTGTTGTTGCCTGGATTTGGTGTACAATTTTATCTAATTTGAATGATATTATTTATTATAATGATATGTGTTTAGATTGGTGTTTTGTATTCTTTCTACTGCAATGTTTCAAATTTTACTATGGGGGGCACTTTGAAATTTTCAGATTGAAAGTACTATACACAGTAAATTTTGCTGAGGAAAATTTACTCTGCTGGGATAACATTTGATCCCAGTCTAAACAGAGTAAAAAACACTCCAATGTAGAGTGAAATCAGCTCTACCGTTGTTGCCGACCGAACGATCCCCCCTAAAAATTGGCCTGCCCTGCCTCCACTGCACATGCGTCATTTCGAGGCTCGACAGCTCCTGTGGATGGACTGTCTTCACCCAAAGTGATCAAATGGATTAATGTGATTATGAACCATCAGATGACAAGGTAAAGCCTCTTAAATCATTCTAAAGTCAATTTTAAGCAGAAACAAGGCCGTTTTAAGCAGGAACGAGGTGAGATTCTGTGACGATTTGAAATGACGGACACGCTGTGAACGCAACAGCTAGCAGCGAGTGCGCTCTGAACGATTCCTCCGTCTTTTCTAATGAAATAATGCAGAATTTATGTGGAAATGATTGTTGTACAAATCTTCAGATAGCTGTCGCTGAGAGAGATGATGACTGGAGTGCAGTTTGAAGCAGAAATGAGGTGATAATCCGTGAACCGTGGCTGATGATGCATGCGCAGTGAAGACAGGGCGGACCGATTTTTAGGGGGGGCCGTTCGGTCTGCAGCACCATCTAGTCAATGCTAGTGGTTTTGCTCCAGTAAGAGTTGATTTTACACTATGTTGAGTTGATTTAGCCCTGTGGTAGAGTATATTTTACTCTATTTGGACTGGGACCAAATGTTATCCCAGCAGAGCAAATTTTACTCAGTAAAATTTACTGTGTATAAATGCAACTACTACTACAATTAATTCTTCTGCTTCTTTTTATCATTATTATTATTATCATTATTATTATTATTATTATCAATTCAAGAGCATACATTGGTGCAGCACGTCACCACATCCGCCACCCCACTGAACTGCCTTGTGTCCTGGATTGTGACATCATTGCACACATATGCAAATGAATTCTAACCAGTGAAACCATCTCATACATTATTATTCTGCATATCCACAGTGCAACTATACATGGGCAAAATGCAGTTATAAATATCTAAACCATTAAAATGTGTTGTCATACAGCTGAGCCACACTGTTGTCCACTGACTGTCGCATCCCGCTCTGCACTCTGTGGATTAATCCTGAGACTTTTATAATGAAATATTAATACAAAGAACTACTCTTGTATCTGAAAACCCCTGCTGTGTACATATGTGTAAAATATATAATCACAGCTTTGAAATGCGTAATGTACCTAACAGAGAACCAATGCCTTTCTCTACGTGAGCCCTTCCATTGCTGACAGTGAATTTGTTAAATAATTAATGAAGGTTTTCACCGTGTATTCCCGCCGTCACCAATTCAGCTGTGTGGCTGCTGTCAGTCAAACATTATGGGTCTGTGTCTGAGATGTACTGTAATTAACACCAAGCCAGTCTAATTAATGATGCTTAACCACTACCTGTGTGCTACCCTGCCGGTCCGCCCTGGCAATTTTGTGGAAGGAGACAGGATTTGCTCTGGCTAATTGCTGTGGCTAAGTGTCATGGCCCTGAACTGTGTGTGTGCCCACGTGGACACCACTGAGTGAGAAGAAAAAGATTTTGTGTGTGTGCGTACATGCTTGAGTAGCTGAAAGGCACACACACACAGATGTGAGTGAGACACATAAAGAGGTGGTAAGTGATGATGAGAGGACCAAGGGAGAAATAAGAACTGTTGGGGGTTGGAACGGGGGGATGAGAGGCGAGAGAGAGCGATGTGAAAAATCACATTAATGGTCTTGTTTATTAATAAATTAGTGAGAACTTTCCCTCCCAGTATAGTAGTTACTTATAAATTCCAGAAATACCCATATGCTCATCCTACTGCATGTATGTGTAAGTGTGTGTGTGTGTGTGTGTTTTCTGCTTGTGTCTGTCAGTCAGCCAGAGGACATAAGCTGGTCAGCCAGCTACACCTCCCGATCGTCTCATCATTTTCTCTCGCTGGTGTGGCCATTACAGTCGGCCCCCTTGGGTCATGCCATAGCACGTGCGCACACAGCACCGTACACAATAGCAAACAATAGAAGAAGCGTCTCAGCTAGTATACACACACACAAAGATCCACAGTCGTCCATCCATCCATCCGGCACGGCTCGAGGGCCTCGCTGAATGAGCAATAGCCCTGTGACTCAGTCTCATGCTAGCTCACTGGCCGCATTAGCAGCCTGACGGGAGATAAGCTGGCTGGGCTTCATAACCGCCTCCAGCTAATGTCCTCCCACAAGAACTGGCACCCTTTAGAGGAGTTGGAATGCTCACAAAGCAGGAAGAATCTAATCCAGTTTGATTCCTTTTTTAATTTTTCGTGGTGTCTTCAGCCACTGCTGGGCTTATTTGCGACACTTTACGGTGTAAATAAATGTGAAATCCGACTCCTGTGTGTGATGTGTGCTCACTGGGACTGATTGGATTAGATGGTTTCATTACGGAGCAGGACAACCACTTTAACTGTAAAACAACATTCGAGCACTGGTACAAGACGATAAGATTCTCCTGTTCTATTGAACATGTCCCCGTGTTCCTACTCATTGTATTCTGTTAGATCACATAACCATCGATCCAACATGTGGTTAAGATGTGTCAGTCAACAAAAGCAGCTTAAACTGAAAAGGGGATAGGAATTGGAGTACTACAGACATAGAACATGATTTGATTCGAGAACTACAGGATAACTGTCTATGCCCAGTGAAAAGACACATCATCAATCCACCAAGCGGAAAATGGGTACTAGTCTTGTTTTGTGAAATAACCACTGATGGAATGGCAAACCATCCAGGTAGTCATATATTCATATCCAATTCATGCTATGTTTATCCGTGAGTAAACAGCAGCCCGAGGGGTCTCAAGGCCTATATTGGACTAATTTTACTTTCGTCTATTCTCTTGCACCCGATACATCCATGAATATTGGTTTTGACCAACCCCTGTTACTTCCTCATAGCATTGAAAATCATGCTACAACTACACATAATTAGCAGAAAAATCAAAAGAAGCACTCATTTTACAGACAGTGTGTCCAAAGTATAGAACAGGTAGCTCAATGAGACAGGGTTTGGACTACCAATTCATTGACATGGTTTGATTCCCGGTCATGGTATCTGTCTCTGTCCGTCCACAAGACACTTGATCTGTTGTGTGGGCCGCTGAAGAGGAGGTACTGCTGGCCCACCACCACCAGAGGGCGCCCTGCCTGGAGTGCGGGCTCCAGGCACCAGAGGGCGCCGCCGCCCCACAGGAGCAGCCTCGGTAACAGCTGTCACCCATCACCTGAGACAGCTGACGGCAATTATCACTGGGGTATATCAGCAGGACGGCATCTCCACCTCATCGCCGAGATATCGTTTCTACCAGAGGGGTAACGTATCAAAGCTACGGAGTGTATCTTTTTGGATTTGTGCTTAGTTTGTGGATTACTGTTCCAACGAGAGGTGGAGGTAACTTCCCTGCTGTTCGGAGTCCTGGGTGCAAACGCGCCCCCATCTAACTGTCCTTTGTTCCTCGCCAGCAGTACCAGGTCCGACACGCGGAGGCAGTGGCCACCTGGGAGTTCGGGACTTGGCGGCTCCAGTATTCCCGGGGTCCTGTGGCGGAGGAAGCCGTGTGGTTCCGGTCTTACCTTGGAGAGGCGTCTCCTATCTTCGAGCCTGCCCACACGACACTTTTGTGAATTGACTGTTGTCCATTGCTGTGATTGGTTGTATTCGTTGTGCACATTCACAACAGTAAAGCTTGTTATTTTGACTTACTCCATTGTCCGTTCATTTGCGCCCCCTGTTGTGGGTCCGTGTTCCTACACTTTCCCAACATGATCTCTATTATCCCAGTCCACCCAGCTGTAAATGGGTAGCAGTCTTGGTTGAGGAAGTAAAATAACTTTTAATGCATATCATCACTTTTACAGCCTTAGACAAGTCAGGGGATGGACACATGAAAACTTCCTAGTTGCTGAAAATGTATTGGACTTAATTTACATAAATCGCTAAGAAATACAATAATAAGACAGTTAATGGTACATCTATGTAGAGTGAGTTATAGTTTTCTGTGTTTCACTGTCCAAGTACCTATACCCCTAGCATACATTGCACCCCCCCCCCCCCCCAAAAAAAAAAAAAAACCCTGCAAGAAATTTAGGACTTAGTATCACTTGGCAGTATGGCATTTAAGTATCACTTGGCAGTATGGCATTTATATTCCAAGACTAATTTGATGTTTACTGAAAGATTGTCCACAAGCTCATCACAATGTGGCTATATTTCATTTCCTTTTACTTTTATTTATTCTCTCAAACATCCATCCCCAAGACTATAGGACCATAATATAGTGGTGGGTTGAACTAAAAGTAAGTGACAATGAGGTTTAAACTCAAACATAATGGGGTTTGATTTGTATTTTTGCATCAAACACTTGTACAATTAAGTGCAGAACAGAACCTCAATCCACCCTGACCTTTACAAACTGAAAGAAAAAAGCTATGTACTTTCAATTCATTTAAATAGTAATAATAATAATAATAATAAAAAAGAAAATCACAAAAACTGTCATCTCATCTCAAAGCACAACACAAAAGAGGAAAGTCCAAACTATAAAACCACTGTGACCAAGCACTTCTAAGCCTTGAAAAAGAAAAACCCTTTCTAAACAGGAAGAAACCTTGAGCAGACAGGCTCACTGCATTTGTCATCAGGTTTGACAAGCTTATCAAGACAGAATACACAATGCAAAACTGACACATTTAGCTTGAAATGGTTGCAAGCTGAACAACCTACACAGTAAATTTTGCAGAGTAAAATATACTCTACCAGGATAACATTTAGTCCCAGTCCAAACAGAGTTAAATATACTCTATCACAGTGCTAAATCAATTCTATCACAGGGTAAAGACACCTCTATCATATTGTGAATGACTCTTATTGGAGTTGGAAAATATGATTTGTCAAGACAATAGAGCTGATTTCACTCTATAATAGAGTATATTTAACTCTATTTGGATTGGACTATTTGGACAAATGTTATCTTGGCAGAGTATATTTTACTCTGCAAAATTTACTCTGTACTGCACAGAATGGTTGGACGATGTCCACTTAACTTGAAAATGAAAATATCTACAGGAAATCAGCATGTTGGGGAGATGGATGGCACTCTGTACATACTTTAAATTATGCTCATTAAAATGTCTACTAATGAATTGAATAATAATAAATTGATTACTGTTTGCTTATTTATTTATTATTACTAAATTACTATAGTAGGTCAAGTAACAGTGCATCTTAGGTGATTCTTGCGAGCAGCTTTGCCGTGTGGAATAAAATGGAGAAACAACTTGCTGTCGATGTAAAACAGGCAAGGAAAATGATGATTTGAAGACCGACTTCCTGCGACTGCTGAATATACGATTCCAACAGGAGTACCCCAACACTGTCTCCGATGCCACAGGGGAACACTGATGATGATCACGTGTTGTGATCGGTTCATGCAGCAAGTGGTTCGGAACAGCTGAGTCCACCTCACTATTCAACAAAAGTCAGCAAAAAGTATTTTTTTTCAAGTCCCTGGCAAATATCCCTGTTACTCCAGGACTCTTAGTGATACCGCTAATTCAATTTTTCTGATCCATTGCAATTTTTCTGATCCATTGCAACCTGCAGTCCAAAAAACTGGACTGCAGGTTGCATGGCACCGGACAGCTCTGAGCCGGCATTCTGCTGAACTGTGCTTCAAATCACCTACCTTGCTTCATCCTGTGCACAGATCAAGACAGCATCTATGTGCATGTCCAGACAGAGGAACTCTTCTTGATATCTTGAATTTATTTTCATTTATTTATTTATTTTTGGGTGGCATTAAAATTGGATGTTGGATTGCGATACAATGCGATCACCAGACGAGGCAAGCAGTATGACACACTGCTGAGTCTACCCCTGCTACAGTGGTTATCAGTGTTCTAGATCATATGATTTCACAAAATAGCTGTCAGTGCCATCTTTATGGGTTCTGGGTGTGCACAGCACATTACGAGTTTACATGATATGCAGCTGTAAAAAGCGCAGGATGTGGCATCCATCAATGCTGCCTTTAAAACCCCTCAGAAGCTCAGAGCCTCAAACTCTGAGCATAATTAGTGGATTTACCAGTGTGACTGGCGTTTTTTTTTTTTTCACTCTGCTGGATGTTTCTGCCAGTGAGCGCGTAACTGTCATGCAAACCATTTGTTACTATCATTTAATTGATTTTATTATGTTGTTATAGCTGACAAAATAACATGTTAATTTTCATTAACTAATTACAGCACCTACAATGTGTTAATTATTTTAAAAATTGCAATTAATCACAGTTTGCTCTGTTTTGTTTAGATGTCACTGAATTGGTGTGTAGATAGTGTTTTGAGAGCAATAACTGGGTTAGATGACTGTCTTTGGACACTATTTTGCATGTTTTAAAGAACAACATCAGATCAGAAATATATATATATATATATATATATATATATATATATATATATATAGCAGGGGTGGTGGCCAAGTGGTTAATGCGCTTGGTTTCAGTTCGGAAGGTTCTGGGTTCAAATCCCACCCCTGCCACATTTCTCCATGTAATGTGTAGTTGCGTCAGGAACGGCATCCGGCGTAAAACCTGTGCCAAATCAAGATGCAGATCCACCTTGGATTTGCTGTGGCGACCCCGAGTGCAAACAAGGGAGCAGCCGAAGGGACTTACTATATATATATATATATATATATATATATATATATATATATATATATATATATATATATATATATATTAAAATAGCAGCAAGAAAATCATGGGTTTTGGTTAACAGTCTCATTGTTTCCTCATGCTTACGGAGACATGCAGGTACATATTAAATACTTTTCATGCCAAAATTAAATTGCTTTAATAACTGTCATTGTTTTATCGCAAATGTGGGAGTTTGTTCGTGTACCAACACGTTTGGCTTTAACGATCGTTAAAGGACACGATGTGTGTGTTTTAACATCCCAGTTAGCAACACAACATTAAAGTAGTCATGACAGTTAAAAGTCTCTGCGCACATGCACTCATAATTAGTGGTTGGTTTCTGATGTTTTTTATTCCTCTCCCAAAGCGAGGAAACAAATGCATTTCCGAAAAACGTCTCACTCTGCAATTCTCGGCATTTCTCTGTGTGACGTAGTTAACAGCAAAACAGAAACATCCCAGACAGAGACAGACAGAGGGAAACAAATGAGGTTATGTCCGATCACGAAGCTTCTGACCTTTTCTTTGAAAGCAGCAGCTCCGATTTACAGAGGAGACGACACACTTCACACTGAAACTTTTAACTTTTTCATGACGCTGCTGTTTGTGTGGCAGCTGCATGCTGCTGGGATCATGGACATGCCTGGACACGTAGATGTATGTCTCCTATTGGAAAAACTCAGAAAATGCTATTTTCAGGAGCTAATGGGCTATCTAATGTGGCACGATCCTGACAGAAGCTGAGTTGAAGGCAGAGCTGCGATCGGACATTATGCACACGCGCAATCAGAACCCGAGAGCGACACTATTCTGGACATTATTCTCTGGCCGAGCGGAACTTGAAAATGATCTTTGGCTATGGATCCATGAGGACAAGTGAACCGTTCCATGGCTGGAGATCGCAATTGCGATTGGACACATGATGCATGCGTGGGCTTTGTTTTTGTTGTGGACTAATTTGGAAATCTTTACACTAGGGTGAGTGGAATGTTAATTTTTTTGCTTTGTGTTCTTTTCAATGGAGATATTTACCTTGAGAGAGTCTGTTGATGTGTGTGTGTGCGCGCGTACAGCAGCTGTTTTAACCCCTAATTTAGACGGACCTCTGGCTGAATTTGAACAATATATAATCAGTATTAAACCTGTAAACTCTCTCAAATGTCATAAAACTGTCAATCTCTATGAGGAACTTTTTAAAAGAGAATTACTGTTGAATAATCCCTTAATAAAAAAAAAAAAAGAAAAAAAAACAGCCGACATGCGGGTTAACCCACAAGTCAGCTGTTTATTGCCACTTAATGGAGGTGGAATGTCCATATATATATATATATATATATATATATATATATACGAGGTCTATTAGAAAAGTATCCGACCTTATTATTTTTTTAAAAAACCATATGGATTTGAATCACGTGTGATTACATCAGCCAAGCTTGAACCCTCGTGGGCATGCGAGAGTTTTTTCATGCCTGTCGGTGACGTCATTCGCCTGTGAGCACGCCTTTTGGTCCAGCCCCCTCGTCGGAATTCCTTTGTCTGAGAAGTTGCTGAGAGACTGGCGCTGTGCTTGATCAAAATTTTTTCAAAAACTGTGAGGCACATCCGAGTGGACACCATTCGACAAATTAAGCTGGTTTTCGGTGAAAATTTTAACGGCTGATGAGAGATTTTGGATTGTTTCTATTGCTGTAAGGACTTCCACAAACGTGCGGACGGATTGGTGCGTTGGCTTGCAGCCGGCGCGGCGCGCCCGCCACAGGAAAAGCACCTCCGTTGGAAGCCTTAAGGACAAGTTGGAACATGCCCTGCGGTTAAACAATTTCTCAGATACTCACTCAACTGAAAGCCACCAAAAGCCGCCTGGATTTTACAAATGGTTATCAACACGGAGGTGTTTTTCCTGTGGCGGGCGCGGCGAGCCGACGCGCCAATCCGTCCGCACATCTTTCATTAAAAAAAGCTCCTTTAACAGTGGAATGTCCAGATAAACTGCTGATTCCGACCTCTTCTGAAAGTTCTCTGTTCTCTCACGACGTCCTGGGTCTACAGAGGCTTAAATTTGGAAGTTTTCAGCTTGAAACAGGATGACGACGCCGCCTCGGAGTGCTGAGCGACGTCCCACTCCGTGGGAAGTCCTTACAGCGATAGAAACAATCCAAAATCTCTCATCAGCCATTAAAATTTTCACCGAAAACTAGCTTAATTTCTCAAATGGTATCCACTCGGATGTGCCTCACAGTTTTGAAAAAAATTTGATGAAGCACAGCGCCAGTCTCTCAGCAACTTCTCAGACAATGAAAACGAGGGGGCTGGACCACTCCTCACACAAGGCAGGCTCACAGGCGAATGACGTCACCGACAGGCGTGAAAAAACTCACGCATGTGCAGGAAGGTTCAAGCTTGGCTGACGTAAAAACATATGAATCAAATCCATATAGTTTTTTTAAAAAATAAAACGGTCGGTTTCTTTTCTAATAGACCTCGTATATATATATATATAAAAAAGTTTATATTTATATTTTTGTTGAGTGTATATATATATATATATATATATATATATACACTCAACAAAAATATAAACGCAACACTTTTGGTTTTGCTCCCATTTTGTATGAGATGAACTCAAAGATCTAAAACTTTTTCCACATACACGATATCACCATTTCCCTCAAATATTGTTCACAAACCAGTCTAAATCTGTGATAGTGAGCACTTCTCCTTTGCTGAGATAATCCATCCCACCTCAAAGGTGTGCCATATCAAGATGCTGATTAGACACCATGATTAGTGCACAGGTGTGTCTTAGACTGTCCACAATAAAAGGCCACTATGAAAGGTGCAGTTTTGTTTTATTGGGGGGGGATACCAGTCAGTATCTGGTGTGACCACCATTTGCCTCATGCAGTGCAACACATCTCCTTCGCATAGAGTTGATCAGGTTGTCAATTGTGGCCTGTGGAATGTTGGTCCACTCCTCTTCAATGGCTGTGCGAAGTTGCTGGATATTGGCAGGAACTGGTACACGCTGTCGTATACGCCGGTCCAGAGCATCTCAAACATGCTCAATAGGTGACATGTCCGGTGAGTATGCCGGCCATGCAAGAATTGGGACATTTTCAGCTTCCAAGAATTGTGTACAGATCCTTGCAACATGGGGCCGTGCATTATCCTGCTGCAACATGAGGTGATGTTCTTGGATGCATGGCACAACAATGGGCCTCAGGATCTCGTCACGGTATCTCTGTGCATTCAAAATGCCATCAATAAAATGCACCTGTGTTCTTCGTCCATAACAGACGCCTGCCCATACCATAACCCCACCGCCACCATGGGCCACTCGATCCACAACATTGACATCAGAAATCCGCTCACCCACACGACGCTACACACGCTGTCTGCCATCTGCCCTGGACAGTGTGAACCGGGATTCATCCGTGAAGAGAACACCTCTCCAACGTGCCAAATGCCAGCGAATGTGAGCATTTGCCCACTCAAGTCGGTTACGATGACGAACTGGAGTCAGGTCGAAACCCTGATGAGGACGACGAGCATGCAGATGAGCTTCCCTGAGATGGTTTCTGACAGTTTGTGCAGAAATTCTTTGGTTATGCAAACTGATTGTTTCATCAGCTGTCCGAGTGGCTGGTCTCAGACGATCTTGGAGGTGAACATGCTGGATGTGGAGGTCCTGGGCTGGTGTGGTTACACGTGGTCTGCGGTTGTGAGGCTGGTTGGATGTACTGCCAAATTCTCTGAAACACCTTTTTGGAGATGGCTTATGGTAGAGAAATGAACATTCAATACACAAGCAACAGCTCTGGTTGACATTCCTGCTGTCAGCATGCCAAATGCACGCTCCCTCAAATCTTGCGACATCTGTGGCATTGTGCTGTGTGATAAAACTGCACCTTTCAGAGTGGCCTTTTATTGTGGACAGTCTAAGGCACACCTGTGCACCTGTGAGAAAAATAAGTATTTAAACACCCTGCGATTTTGCAAGTTCTCCCACTTAGAAATCATGGAGGGGTCTGAAATTTTCATCTTAGGTGTATGCCCACTGTGAGAGACATAAAAAAAAAAAAACGGAAATCACAATGTATGATTTTTTAATAATGTATTTGTATGTTACTGCTGCAAATAAGTATTTGAACACCTACCAACCAGCAAGAATTCTGGCTCTCACAGACCTGTTAATTTTTCTTTAAGAAGCCCTCTTATTCTGCACTCTTTACCTGTTATTAATTGCACCTGTTTGAACTTGTTACCTGTATAAAAGACACCTGTTCACACACTCAGTCAATCACACGCCAACCTGTCCACCATAGCCAAGACCAAAGACCTGTCTAAGGACACCAGGGACAAAACTGTAGACCTGCACAAGGCTGGGTTGGACTACAGGACAACAGGCAAGCGACTTGGTAGAAGACAACAACTGTTATGATTATTTATTAGAAAGTGGAAGAAACACAAGATGACTGTCAATCTCCCTTGGTCTGGGATTCCATGCAAGATCTCACTTTGTGGGGTAAGGATGATTCTGAGAAAGCCCAGAACTACACAGGAGGACCTGTTCAATGACCTGAAGAGAGCTGGGACCACAGTCACAAAGATTACATTAGTAACACATGATGCTGTCATGGTTTAAAATCCTGCAGGGCAGCAAGGTTCCCCTGCTCAAACCAGCACATTTCCAGGCCCGTTTGAACTTCACCAGTGACCATCTGGATGATCCAGAGGAGGCATGGGAGAAGGTCATTGTCAGATGAGACCAGAATAGAGCTTTTTGGAATCAACTCCACTTACCATGTTTAAAGGATGAGAACAACCCCAAGAAAACCATCCCAACCGTGAAGCATGGGGGTGGAAACATCATACTCTGGGGATGCTCTTCTGCAAAGGGGACAGGACAGGATGACTGCACCGTATTGAAGGGAGGATGGATGGGGTCATGTATTGCGAGATTTTAGCAAACAACCTCCTTCCATCAGTAATAGCACTGAAGATGGGTCATGGCTGGGCCTTCCAGCATGACAATGACCCCAAACACACAGCCAGTGCAACTAAGGAGGGGCTCCGTAAGAAGCATTTCAAGGTCCTGGAGTGGCCTGGCCAGTCTCCAGACCTGAACTCAATAGAAAATCTTTGGAGGGAGTTGAAACTCCAAACCTGAAAGATTTGGAGAAGATCTGTATGGAGGAGTGGACCAAAATCCCTGCTGCAGTGTGTGCAAACCTGGTGCAAAACTACAGGAAACGTTTGACCTCTGTAATTGCAAACAAAGGCAACTGTACCAAATAACACTGATTTTCACAGGTGTTCAAATACTTATTTGCAGAAGTAATATACAAATAAATTATTAAAAAATCATACATTGTGAGTTCTGGATTTTTTTTTTTTAAATTATGTCTCTCACAGTGGACATGCACATAAGATGAAAATTTCAGACCCCTCCATGTTTTCTAAGTGGGAGAACTTGCAAAATTGCAGGGTGTTCAAATACTTATTTTCCTCACTGTATATTAGATTTTTCACAGTTATATACAACACTTATTAGCGTTTTTAACAGGCTGTGTTTATGACTATTTGCTGCAGGTGCACAAAACCTTCTCACAGCTGCTGCTTTTACTGTGACTCATCGAAATGAAGTTATCACTTAAAAACGAGTCATCATAGCACAACATCACAATAGTGTAAACTTTGAAATCTCATTGAAGCGCATGTTGGGACGCTTCTAGTAACTCACAAGTACTTTGTTTTTGGAAGTCTCCGTAGCTGTTTGTAGCTGTTTGCTGTGAATGTTGTATACTTTGAAACCAGTCATGGAGTAATCCTGGTGGATCATCGGATGGTCACTAACAGCCTAAATCTAAATTGTTATGATTTCAGTGCGACATGTCCTTTAAGTAACAGCTTCACAGAGCTCCAACAGGTTTAAAACAGTTTAAAATGTTTGATTCATGATGCTTTTCATCCAGATTTTAATGTTCAATGGGCAGATTAATTTGTTATTGGACTTCTGTGCTAGTCACAGACTGTCCATAATGAACACCATGCTTGAACATAAGTGTACATGGTACCAGAGCACCCTAGGCAAAGGATCGATGATCGATTTTGTGATCGCATCATCTGATCTGAGGCCGCATGTTCTCGATACTCGGGTGAAGAGAGGGGCAGAGCTGTCAACTGATCACCATCTGGTGGTGAGTTGGATCAGAGGGTGGGGGAGGACTTTGGACAGACCTGGTAAGCGCAAATGGATAGTGCGGGTGAACTGGGAACATCTGGAGGAGCTCACTGTCCAAGAGAACTTCAACTCACACCTCCGGCACAGCTTTTCTAGCTAGAAGACAATCAAAGCGCGGAGCACGTCATCAGAGTCTGAACCAGAGCATGATCAGTCTGATGATGAACTGGACTTTATTGTTCTGGTCTGGACGAATGAGAGCAGGTGGATTCACGGATGTATGCGCACAGATCAGCCCAGTGCATCAGATGTGCTTCTCTTTCCATCTTTTACAGGACTCATGCGCTTCTTTGATTGATTGATTGACTGACTGAACCTGTAATTTATGTAGCTAGAGGGGAAAAACTTTTGTTGTATGTTGTATGCATCTCGTGGAGTTATTGCTATATGAGTTAAATCAGCTAACAACAAATTGATACAAGTGTCTTGCTTAATGTATTTACTGAATGGGTCCCTTTAATATCAGAAAAATTTCCCCTCCTGAGAAATGTTTCAGGAGCCGCCACTGCCAACTGTACAAAAACATATCCCAATCCATACAACAGAACAAATAAAACTAGAGAGCACTCAAAGCACATATCTGCACCACTCATCACACACACACACACACACACACACACACACACACACACACACACACACACACACACACACACACACACACACACACACACACACACACACACACACACACACACACATCTCTGTAGCTATTAGATATAAGTGTTAACAGAGTTACAAAACATCTAAACTGATTTGACATTTTGTCAAAGGGTTAGGGGTTAGGAGAGCAAATCAAATTAAAGAGGTGTGCCAGGAATTTGTTTTCCTCTTTCTCTGACATTGAGAGATCTGGCATTTAAAAAAAAGTCATATGTTTGATAATATAGATATTAGCACTCTTTGTATGATATATATATATATATATATATATATATATATATATATATATATATATATATATATATATATATATATATATATATATACAATCTGTGCATTATACCTTGAAAAATTCATGAAAATAATTAAAAATACCTTATTGCACAATGTTGAAGAAAGTGATAACAAATACCTGGATATGCAACCCTATAATTGGATCAGCTTCCTTGGCCCATACCCCACCCTTTCACCAATTTTCAAGAAAATCAGTTTAGTAGTTTTTGTGTAATCTGACTAAAAGACAGACAAACAGTATCAAAAATATTATCTACTTGATGGAGGTAAAATGAATACAGACGCTGTTCTAGACGATGTTCTACAACTTAAATGTTGTGTGGGCCACCAGAAGAGGAGGTACTGCTGGCCCACCACCAGAGGGCGCCCTGCCTGAAGTGCGGGCTTCAGGCACGAGAGGGCGCTGCCGCCACGGACACAGCCGGGGGTGACAGCTGTCACTCATTATCTCATAACAGCTGTCACCCATCTACACTTCATCATACTACTCCATAAAACCCGGACGTCATCTCCACCTCGTTGCCGAGATATCATCGACCTGTGAAGGTAATATCCTCAGCCAGAATCTAATTGTGTCTTAGTCTGAATTCATTTTGCAGCTGCTTTCCTGTGGAGTGCCTTATCAGTGAGGTTGGTGTAATCAGCGACAGCTTCGCTTCACACCCCAGCCAGATAAGTGTTGAGACAGGAGCTGCACGAGTGTGTGTAAGAGGTGGAGGTGGAATCTCCACCATTGTTGTTACTGGGTGTACACACACCCACTTCTTATTGTTTCTGCTCCTCGCCAGCAGTACCAGATCCGACATTCGGAGATGGTGGCCACCTGGGGACTTGGGACTTGGCGGCTCCAGTATTCTCCAGGTTCGGTGGCGGAGGAAATCGTGTGGTTCCGGTTCTTCTCAGGACAGACGTCTTCTATCCTCGAGCCTGCCCACACGTCACCTTTGTGGATTGACTGTTTGCAAAATTCTGTATTCCTCTGTATTGTGGTTGTGCTCATTCACTACAGTAAAGTGTTCATATTCGACTCTTTCATTGTCCGTTCATTTACGCCCCCTGTTGTGGGTCCGTGTCACTACACTTTCCCAACAATAAAGCCAGTTTAAGGTACTTCCCAGAACATATACACCGTATGAACAACTGAGTCAAGTCAGTTTTGCCATCACCTTGTGTTTAATCTAACCCATCATTACCTTCCCGATCTTTTTCTCTCTGAGGGCCAATTACATTTTTTTAACCATACCTGCATAAGGGATGGGAGCATCTTTGTCCAGAGCCACCAGAGGAGGGTCCAGCAGAACTACGTCGGTGTTTTCAGTGATCACCCCATGGTACGATGTTTCGATCCATGGCTTGTGCTTATTCACTGTGGAGACAGTTAAAGAATAGAATATTAGTGATCTTTTACTTGAACAGAATACTGAGTGTTTCTTAATAGTGCACACACAGACATACATTGTGTGTATACTGTAGTCTGCTCCAATGTTCTTATTTTCTTAATCTCAACCACTACCACATTTCTCTTTTGTTCATTTCCTCTTTCAAGCATTCCCTGCAGCTCTTGAAGCACCGTACTTCGCTTGATCAATGACCACCCCAGAGATACCAGTAGAAGACTGTAACCACAGCTAAAGCAGAATAAAGCTCATGAGCTGAGGACCTGATTACAGGCCATAATTGAGTAATGGCCCCATGGGCTGTGCACAGCAAGGCACACAAGACAAAAAACAAGACTTGTAAAAACCTCTCAGCTTCACATTCTTCTTTGTGCTTAAAAAATAACAAAAAAATAAAAAATATTTTATGCAAAAAGCTTATACGAGGTCTGTCCAAAAACTATCGTACCTTTTTATTTTTTTCAAAAACTATATGGATTTGAATGACGTGTGATTGCATCAGCCAAGCTTGAACCTTCGTGCGCATGCGTGAGTTTTTCCACGCCTGTCGGTTGCGTCATTCGCCTGTGGGCAGGCTTTGAGTGAGCACTGGTCCACCCCTCCCGTCGGATTTCTTTTGTCTGAGAACTTGCTGCGAGACTGCCGCTTTGCTCCATGAAATTTTTTTTCATGGCAGCGCGTCCTGAGCTGCTTCGTGCCGACGCGCGAAATCCTCCGCACGTCTTTCATTACAAAATCTCCTGTAACAGTGGAATGTGCCGCAAAAGTGCTATGTCCAGCTCTGTTGCCATTTCTGTGGTAGTCACATGATGTCCCGGATCAACACAGTATTCAGTTTAGAAATGATCTGGTCGATCCAGCCTGTCGAATGGCCGCTAGGCATGCCGGGCGCCCTCTGCACCCTCCGCTGCTGTGAGCCATCTTTAAAAAGGTTTTAACACTCCTTAATCCATGTGACACCAACAGAATCTTCACCGATATCCAACTGAATCTATCGAGTGGTTTCCAACTGCCTGTCTCTAACAGTTTCTGAAAAAAACTTTCATGGAGCAAAGCGGCAGTCTCTCAGCAAGTTCTCAGACAAAAGAAATCCGACGGGAGGGGTGGACCAGTGCTCACTCAAAGACTGCCCACAGGCGAATGACGCAACCGACAGGCGTGGAAAAACTCACGCATGTGCACAAAGGTTCAAGCTTGGACGATGTAATCACACGTGATTCAAATCCATTTAGTTTTTGAAAAAAATAAAAAGGTACGATACTTTTTGGACAGACCTCGTAATTTCATAAAAATGCTTTCGAAATGTGAAACTGGAGTTTATGGGGTTATGAAATCCATGACCAATAATTGCTCTTCATTTCGAGAAGTGACAGAAAGCAGACTCGTCGAAGACTCTAATCAATCACTTTTTGAATACCACTTCAATTATTCAAGGAATCCCAAATCAACTAGACAAAAATAAAAATTCCAAACCAATTCATAAAAATAGAAAATGGTATAATAATTGCACAAAGAACTTTCTGTTGCTGGTCAAAAACAAATGCAACCTCATTGGTTGGCTGGTAACTCAAGCGTCTTTGAGTTTCTAGAAAAGCACTATACAAATAAAATGTATTATTATTATTATTATTATTATTATTATTATTATTATTATTATTATTTACTTTCGATGCACCTTTTTAAAATTTTGCAATTTTTCAGATGATTTCTAATAAGCCTTTAGAGTTGATTAAAAAGAAAAAAGAACATGATACAGTAAGTAGTAGTTGGGCAGTGACACAACATATATGGGAAATTTCAACTGCAGTTTACCAGAAGGCACAGAGGAAGCTCAAGCTGAGATTTTATCTGTGTTCTTGGAAGAATCTATTGCTCTGTGCCAGTCCAGCACAAAGCTGTGGTGCAAGAGGCAAAGGTCAGACAAACTTTTGTCGCTTCACTCCAGTTATTCCAATCACATGTCACTCAGTCTTTGCCCATTCCAGTGAGATTCCATGGACTACCACATCGGTTGTATTTCTTAATGATTGATGTAAATAAGTACAAGACATATTCAGTGACTTGGAAATGTTCATGTATTGATCCCCTGACTGGTTATAAGAAAACTGCTGTGGAATTGATGATTTGTATTAAAGGTAACCCATTTAATTCAGATTTTAAGGTTCTATTACTAGCCTATAAAACTGTTCACGGACTGGCACCTCCCTACCTAGCTGATCTAATTAAACCCTACGTACCGACCCAGGCTTTGCGTTCACAGGATGCAGGATTACATTGTATCTCTAGGGTGAATAAAAAGTCTGTGGGTCATAGAGCTTTTTGTTATTGTGCCCCTGTTTTGTGGAATGATCTTGCTGCGTCAATAAAGCAGTCTTTATAAAGCACTTTTCGTATGGCTAGCATGCTGGCCCTTTTCCCCCCACCGGGAGGCAGTGGGGCTCAGCTGCTGCAGCTTTCTGTTTTCCCCCAAGCTCGCGGCTGCGCGGGAGACTGCTGCGGCTGACTGCTGCGGTCACCCCACACTCACATTGCCTCAATCTGAATGACGGACTGTCTTAAAGTTTAGTGTACATAAACAATCAAATGTATATGTGCGGTGTTTTAATTCTGATGTGTGCCATTATTACGTTCAACTAGTAATAATTGTGGATTAATTGCTGTATTTTTTGTCTGAGATAATTGGGTGTGATATGAATTGCCCTTTTAGGGATCAATCAAGTTGTTTGAATCTTGACAGCAATGCACCAACATAGTGCCTGACCTCACTTCATTTAAAGACCCCAATGGGTGCAAAAAAGTGAGCAAGTAGGCTTGCTAATTAAAGAATGTGAAAATGATGGTGGAAACTTGCAATGACAGGTGCACAGGTTCTGTGCACAGCTTTGCACGACGTGGAAGACAAGGTCCACAAATACATTGGATTGTTAGAATGTGATAAATATGCATGTGCTTTCTGCTGCTCCAACAGTAATGGCTCCAGTGACGTGATTTCAACCTTAAATGTCAAACAATGTAATTTTGAATGGTGCTGTACAGGGACTGAATAGGGAAACATGATTTGCTTGCTGTATAACATCACTGTGCTGTTAAAGCTACAATTGTTAAGGACAAACCGTTTAAAATTATGTTTTTGGAAATATAATATGACGGAATGAGTATAGAACATTTAGGACTACTGCATGCTTATTCTACATTGGGCTGTGTGATCTCAAAGAGAAAATGTGTTACTAGACATACACACTTACATACACATACTAATGACAGAAACAGATATGATAATAAACAGCAAATGAAAGAAAGCTGCTTGAACTCAGTATGAGTACATAACATCCAATAAATGTGTAATGCTTTCAGAGCATAAAGTGTGACACCTAATGAGGAGTCTGGAGAACTAAAGCAGCTCTAACTGAAATACATATTCATGCAGCTTAGGAGTCTGAATGACCTTTAAATCCTGGATGCCATTATTTGTGCTGTTCACTTCGAGGACTTAATGGTGTCATACTACACTAGATGTTCTGTTATCAACATTACTTACATTGTCTGTCATACACAGAGCCGAAAATGACCCATCCACAATGATGTAATACAACAGTGCAAGCAACGTCTGAAGAACCCAGTAAAATGGAAGGTTTTACTTCCTAAAAGATGTGTAACATACAGCATAAAAACAGTGGGACACAACTAAGAAATAAGCTGAAACCAATGAGGTCATATGATCTAGGTTAATACAACTTACCAAGTCGGGAAAAACAATATCACAGCTTATCATCTCAGACTAGCTCTGTTTTAGCATTTTTATTTTATACAGAATATAAAAAAAAAGCCCACCGATATACAACAACAATTCCAATGAAGTTGGGAAGTGTAAAATGTAAATAAAAACAGAATACAATGATTTGCAAATCCTCTTCAAACTATATTCAATTGAATACATCACAAATACATGTTATTTAATGTTCATACTGATAAACCTTATTGTTTTGTACAAATAGTCGCTCATTTTGAAATGGATACCTGCAACACGTTTCGAAAAAGCTGGGGCAGTGGTATGTTTACCACTGTGTTACATCACATTTCCTTCTAACAACACTCAATAAGCGTTTCGGAACTGAGGACACTAATTGTTGAAGTTTTGTAGGTGGAATTCTTTCCCATTCTTTCTTGATGTATGACTTTAGTTGTTCAGCAGTCCAGGGTCTCCGTTGTCGTATTTTGCACTTCATAATGTGCCACAAATTTTCAATAGGCGACAGGTCTGGACTGCAGGCAGGACAGTCTAGTACCCGCACTCCTTTACTATGAAGCCATGCTGTTGTAACACATGCAGAATGTGGCTTGGCATTGTCTTGCTGAAATAAGCAGGGAGGTCCGTGAAAAAGACGTTGCTTGGATGGCAGCATGTGTTGCTCCAAAACCTGGATGTACCTTTCAGCATTGATGGTGCCATCACAGATGTGTAAGATGCCCATGGCATGGGCACTAACACACCCCCATACCATCGCAGATGCTGGATTTGGAACTTTGTGCTGGGAACAATCTGGAGAACAATTTGAAATGTGGACTCATCAGACCACAGCACACTTTTCCACTTTGCGTCAGTCCATTTCAAATGAGCTCGGGCCCAGAGAAGGCGGCGGCGTTTCTGGATGTTGTTGATGTATGGCTTTCGCTTTGTATTGTAGAGTTTTAACTTGCACTTGTAGATGTAGTGATGAACTGTGTTAACAGACAATGGTTTTCTGAAGTGTTCCTGAGCCCATGCGGAAAAATCCTTTACACAATGATGTCCGTTTTAATGCAGTGCCACCTGAGGGATCGAAGGTCACGGGCATTCAATGTTGGTTTTCGGCCTTGCTGCTTACATGTAGAAAGTGCTCCAGATTCTCTGAATCTTCTAATTATATTATAGACTGTAGATGATGGAATCCCTGAATTCCTTGCAACTGAACATTGTTCTTAAACTGTTGGACTATTTTTCACACAGTTGTTCACAAAGTGGTGATCCTCACCCCATGTTTGCTTGTGAATGGCTGAGGCTTTTGGGGATGCTCTTTTTATACCCAATCAACTGTTTCCAAACGGGTGTTTTCTGAGCATTCATCAACTTTCCCAGTCTTTTTTGCCCCGTCCCAGCTTTTTTGAAAGGTGTTTCAGGCATCCATTTCAAAATGAGCAAATATTTGCACAAAAAAACAATAAAGTTTATCAGTTTGAACATAAAATATCTTGTCTTTGTGGTGTATTCAGTTGAATATAGGTTTAAGAGGATTTGCAAATCATTGTATTCTGTTTTTATTTACATTTTACACAATGTCCCAACTTCGCTGGAACTGAGGTTGTATTGGTTGGCTGGCAAAATTGTCCAATATGAGTGATTCACCAACATAAACTTTTATTTTATCAAATAAACAATGCAGAAAACACTTTGGCAGCTATAAATGATATCATTATATAGTTTGTCTGGTAGAAGGCAGTCCAGTGGCATTTTATACAGTGGTGTCAAGCCTGCAAAAACCCCCATCACCCCTTGGTCATGCTACAAGAGACAGAGGCAAAGCAATCAGCTGTCAATCAAAGTGTGGATTTTACAGTGACAAGAAACAAGTTGTTTCTATGTTGCATGGCAGGCGGGGCCAAAGTAGAAGAGATGTCTGTTTTATGCAAATGCTGAATGATAAAACACAGTGACTGCCAATCAAAGCGAAGGCAGCGTGATGGCAGTGTGATGTACATTGAATGGTTGTTGGCTATATTTATAGTTGTTTATAATGAAGTTTCTTTTTTTTTAATATTGGCAGATTATATATTTTTTAATTACTGGCAGATATATCTGTATTGTGAATTTTTTACTCTTTAATATCAGTATTGATATTACAGACATAAGCATCACCATACACTTCTGTCCTGCAAGCTTATAGTCGTATTACCGCTTCCCAAAAGTTTTTCAACCTCATAGATTGAGCTAGTTCATGCATAAATGCTACTGCCAAGGTTTTGCCGTGACTGATGACGATCTCTCATTTACTGCAACCACAAAAAAGTTGATGCTGGAAAAACATAAAACACACCCATCTTTGTACCTGAAATAATTTTAACAGGTTGCCCCTCTTTTTTAATGTCCTCTTTCAAGGATAGACCACAGGCTTTATAGTCCCTTACAACACGTGATCAAAGACAATCACTAAGATCCTGGCAGAAGACTGCAACCAAGATCAAAACAAAACGCTAACGAGCTGAGGACCTGATTACAGGCTATAAATGAGTAATGGCTTCATGGGCCATGTCCAGTAAGGCACAAACACAGTAGTCAGTTCCTAATGAATGATATTTTGATTGCAATGACAAAAGACCTGAATTGAGAAGGAAGGCCTTAAAAATAAGGAATTTATCAGCTGGTTAAAAAGGAGTTAAACATTATGAATTTCATGAGCAATCATTTGTATATATGCAGTGAAGCAAAACAAAGTTGACTATTTTTTGGCAGTAATCAAGTAATCATTGTTCCACACCACTTCAAATATTCAATAGAATTAAAGGAAGAGTGATTTGGTCAGGCTAAAATGCCTAACCAATTTGGAAAAACACACACACCAGTCAACTGCAGATGCAATAAATATTATACAAAGAACATTTTTTACTCAAGTAGCACAAATACAACCTCTTATGCTTTCATTAGCCCCTTTTTAAGTTTGTTTTCATGCCATGTCATCATGTTTAAAGGGTCTTTTGAGTTGATAAAGCACTATTACTGTATAATGAAGTAATAATTATTGTATGCCAAGCATTTTTTGTGGTTAATAGAGGCTTGGTTGAAGAACGATATTTTATATATATATATATATATACAAGGTCTCTTAGATAATAAACCGACCCTTTTATTTTTTTTTTTAACTATATGGATTTGAATGACATGCGATTACACCAATCATGCTTGAACCCTCGTGTGCATGCGTGAGTTTTTTCACGCGTGTCGGTGACGTCATTTCCCTGTGGGCAGGCCTTGAGTGAGATGTGGTCCCGCCCTCTCGGCTGAATTCCTTTGTTTCACACGCTGCTCGAGACGGCGCGCGTTGCTTTATCAAAATTTTTTCTGGACCTGTGAGGAATATCCGAGTGGACACTATTCGAGAAATTAAGCTGTTTTCTGTGAAAAGTTTAACGGCTGATGAGAGATTATGGGGTGTTTCTGTCGGTGTAAGGACTTCCCACGGAGCGGGACGTCCTGCAGTGCTTCCAGGCGCTGTCGTCGGCCTGTTTCGAGCTGAAATCATCCTAATTTAAGGCTTAATTCACCCAGGACATCGTGAGAGAACGGAGAAGATTCAGAAGAGGCCGACATGAGGAATTTATGCGGACATTCTACTGTTTAAGGACATTTTTTTAATGAAAGACGTGCGCGCAAATTCGCCGAGTCGTCACGGAAACGACTCGGCAAATCTGTGTGCACCGCAACAGGAAAAACACCTCCGTGTTGAAAACCATTTGTAGAATTCAGGCGGCTTTTAATGGCTTTCAACAAGTGAGTAACTGAGAAATTGTTTAACAGCTTGGGCATGTTCAAACTTGCCCGTTAAGATTTCCAACGGAGGTGTTTTTCCTGCCGCGACCCCCCCGCGGTCGGGTCCAGCCCGACATGCAACTCTGCCCGCACGTTCTTTCATTACAAAATGACCGTTAACAATGGAATGTCCGAATAAACTCCTCATGCCGACTTCTTCTGAAAGTTCTCTGTTCTCTGACGACTTACTGCATCAACAGAGCCTGAAATGTGGAAGTTTTCAACTTGAAACGGCGAGACGCTGCCGCCTCGAAGCGCCGTTAAAATTTTTACCGAAAACCAGCTGAATTTATTGAATGGTGTCCACTCAGTTGTGCCTTACAGTTTTGAAAAACTTTTTATCAAACAAAGCAACAGTCTCTGAGCCATTCCTAAACAATGAAAAAAATCGACGAGCGGGTGGACGACTCCTCACTCAAAGACTGCCCACAGGCGAATGACGTAACCGACAGGCGTGAAAAAACTCTCGCATGCCCACGAGGGTTCAAGCATGTCTGATGTAATCACACGTGATTCAAATCCATATGGTTTTTTGAAAAAAATAATAAGGTCGGATACTTTTCTAATAGACCTCGTATATATATATATATATATATACACACACACACACACACACACACACACACACATGCACAATCACCGGCGGTCACTTTATTAGTCATTAGTTAAACCTGTTCAATCATTTGTGAACACAAATAAATAGGTAATTAACCAATCACATAACAGCAACCTGAAGCATTTAGTCATCTATACGTCATGAAGATGACTTACTAAAGTTCAAACCGAGCATCACAATGGAGAAAAAGGGGATTTAAGTGACTGAACGTGGTATGTTTCATGCTGTTATTATTGTAATAACTACAGTGACGGAGAGAGTCTGCCAAACATCATGCTCACGACCAACACCAAGATGAGGGTGTATTGGGCACGCATTCTGAACTTCTCTCCTCTACAGGAGTGACGCATGGACACTCTACTCCTGCCAGAAACACATGCTGAACGCCTTCCACATGCGCAGGCTAAGAAGACTGCTTGGCATCACCTAGTAGGACCGCATCACCAGCTCTGATGTCCTGGCTAAGATAGGGATGCCCGGCATGTTTGCCATGCTGATCCAGAGACGCATGCGCTGGCTCAGGCATGTCAGGCGAATGGGGGACGGCTGCATCCCAAAGGATGTACTGTAGAGGGAGCTGGCCACAGGCTCCAGAGCAACAGGATGACCTGAGTGCAAGTGGCTTCAATCCTGTGGAAATGGAGTCTACAGTTTTAGACCACGCCGGCTGGCGGTCCACCACAAGAACCATCATTAGGGAAGCGGAGTAGAGGAGAGAGGCCCGGTAGGGGGAGAGAAGGCTCCGCCAGCACCCACAACCACAGACATGCAACCAACGGAATACACCTGCAGCAACTGTAGCAGACCGTGCCGGTCCCGCATCAGCCATACCAGGTGCTGTACCTCAACAACCTCAGCATCTCAACGACCTCTGGCACAGAAACCATGATCTTACGGGATCGGCGGAGCCAACAAACTACTTTTTTCTAAAACTTAATAAAAGTAGAAACCTGTAATTTTGCAGAATTCCAATTAAGAAGGGCATCAGTTCTCTATATTTTTCCAGTAAAACTAAGAGATATTTTATAAACTGCCATGGAATGACCCAATTACATATTTCTGAACTGATCATGAGATGAATTTGTTTGTTTGTGTGTGTGTCTGTGTGTGTGAAGTACTGCACCATGGCATGCTGCCAGACCTGACATGACCACTAGTAACTTTTGATTAAAAGAAATGTAAAATCTCTTGCTTCTAGGGGTATAAATTTTACACTATCGATAGTGGGGATCCACGGGCTGCAGATTGGGTAGTTTTTTTATAAAATAGGTAGCTGACATTTTTCAAGGGAGGAAATAAATCGTGCAAAGTTTCTCAGGGCTGACTGGCAAGGGATTAAGAATATGGCCTCCATTAACCAACAGGCTAATGAGACCAGAACAACCATTAGTGTAAATGGAATTGAAAATTCTGACCTGCCATACACTTCTCTTTCTTCTCCAGATTTGAAAATTCAGATTTCTCTGAGAGAATATCCCTTTGTAAAGTCTCTTGATCCTCTTAATGGAATAGTGATATCTCAGGAATGTGTGACAACCTTATTCAAGACAGTGAAGCAGTGAAGACAAGGAACGCTGTTGGTCCAGATGCCATCTGTGGATGGACTTTGCACCACTGTGCTGACCAGCTTAGCAGAGTATTCACTAGAATTTTTCAAATGAGTGCTGACCTGGGCCAGACCCCCACATTGTGGAAAACATCCACCATCATTCCGATTCCTAAATATAAAAACTCCAAAGAGCTTAAGGAATTCAGATAGGTGGGACTGACATCACTAGTAATGAAAAACTTTGAGAAAATTCTGAAAAAAATATTATTGTGTCTTTTGTAAATGGTAAAGTGGATCCTTTGGAGTTTGCTTACCAGCCAAAGAAAGGTTTGGAGGATGTGAAAATTGTCATAATGGACACTGTTTGCAAGCACCTGGATAAACCACGATGTCATGCAAGACTTTTATTTTCTGATTTTTTGTCAGCTTTTAGTGAGATGCAGCCTCACATTTTGATTGAGAGGCTGTCATCTTATTTTAATCTCCCTGATCAGCTTCTCTTGCTGATTTTAAACTTCCTCACTAAGAGGATCCAGCAGGTGTTTGTAAATGGAAATTGTTGTGTGGGCCACCAGAAGAGGAGGTACTGCTGGCCCACCACCAGAGGGCGCCCTGCCTGAAGTGCGGGCTTCAGGCACGAGAGGGCGCTGCCGCCACGGACACAGCCGGGGGTGACAGCTGTCACTCATTATCTCTTGACAGCTGTCACCCATCTACACTTGATCATCTCACTCCATAAAACCCGGACGTCATCTCCACCTCATTGCCGAAATATCGTCGACCTGTTAAGGTAACATTCTCAGCCTTGATCTGTGCCGTACTGACTTTGTTTAGTAAACTCGTTTTTGCAGCTGTTTTCCTGCGGAGTGTTTTATCTGGAGATTGGCGTGACCGGTGACAGCTTCGCTTTACACCCCCACCAGATAAGTGTTGAGACAGGAGCTGCACGAGTGTGTGTTAGAGGTGGAGGTGGACTCTCCATCATTGTTGTTACTGGGTGTGCACACACCCATATCTTATTGTCTCTGCTCCTTGCCTGAAGTACCAGATCCGACATTCGGAGACGGTGGCCACCTGGGGACTCGGGACTTGGCGGCTCCAGTATTCTCCAGGTTCAGTGGCGGAGGAAATCGTGTGGTTCCGGTTCTTCTCAGGACAGACGTCTTCTATCCTCGAGCCTGCCCACACGTCACCCTTGTGATTGACTGTTTGCAAAATTTCACATTCCTCTGTGTTGTGGTTGTGCTCATTCACAACAGTAAAGTGTTCATATTCGACTCTTTCATTGTCCGTTCATTTACGCCCCCTGTTGTGGGTCCGTGTCACTACACTTTCTCAACAGGATATCTCGGCCAGCGTCATGGATCCCGAGGGGCGTCACCCATCTGTTGAACAGCCAATGGAAGAGCAGGGTGCACGGGCTTCTGCAGGACGCATGCTCGGTGAGTTGCAGCAAATCCTCACTGCCTTTACCGCTCGGCTGGATCTGATGACCGAGCAAAACGTCATCCTTAATCGCAGGATGGAGGCTCTCACCGCACAGGTGGAAGCGCGCGCTCAGGGCGCTGCTGCGGCTCCTCCTCCTGCCGACCCAGTGCCGGATATAAACGTTCCACTGGTCGTTCAACAAACCCCCCCACCATCCCCTGAAGCATACATAAGTCCCCCAGAGCCGTACGGGGGTTGTGTGGAGACGTGCGCGGACTTTCTGATGCAGTGTTCGCTCGTCTTTGCACAACGGCCTGTAATGTACGCGTCTGATGCCAGCAGGGTGGCTTATGTAATTAACTTGCTTCGTGGTGAGGCACGCGCTTGGGCTACAGCACTTTGGGAGCAAAACTCACGGCTCCTTACCACTTATACTGGGTTTGTGAGGGAGTTCAGAACAGTGTTTGATCACCCTAACAGAGGAGAGACTGCTTCAACAGTGCTGCTGTCAATGCGACAGGGGCGCCGGAGCGCGGCCGAATATGCAGGCGACCTCCGCATCGCGGCTGTGAGGTCCGGCTGGAATAACGATGCGCTCCGCGCCGCCTTCGTAAACGGACTGTCATCGGTCCTGAAGGAGCACCTGGTAGCGAAGGAAGAACCGCGGCGTTTAGATGGGCTTATCGATCTCATTATACGGTTAGACAATCGGTTGGAGGAACGCCGTCGGGAGCGAGACGAAGGACGTGGCCGGGCACGCGCCGTCCCTCTCCCTTCCAGGTTCGAAAAGGTTCCGCCTTCCCCACGCTCCACAGCCTCAACGCTCCGTGTGGCTACAGCTCCCCCTGCTGACGAAGCTATGGACACGAGCAGGGCCACATTTAGACTACCTAACAGACAGAGGAGGCTGGCCCGCGGGAAGTGCTTTATCTGCGGTTCAAATGAGCATATGCAGAGAGACTGCCCCAAGCGGTTAAACACCAACGCCCGCCCCTAGAAACTGGGCTAAGGGTGGGCCAAGACATTCACGTGGGACACACACATATTTCCACATGACTCCCAGTTACAATCCTGAGCGGGGATTTAACCCTTCAAGCCCCAGCACTGGTGGACACGGGGTCAGAAGGGAATCTGCTGGACAGCAGATGGGCAAGGGAGGTAGGGCTCCCTCTGGTGGCGCTTCCTTCGCCATTGCAGGTGCGGGCACTAGATGGCACCCTTCTTCCTTTAATCATGCACAAGACACAACATGTAACTCTGGTGGTGTCCGGAAATCATTGGGAGGAGATCGAGTTTTTTGTGACTCCCTCTACCTCTCGTGTGATTTTGGGTTTCCCGTGGATGTTGAAACACAATCCCCGGATTGATTGGCCGTCTGGGGTGGTGGTTCAGTGGAGCGAAACCTGCCATCGGAGGTGTTTAGGATCCTCGGTTCCTCCCGGTTTACAGGCTAAGGAGGAGGTCAAAGCCCCACCCAATCTGACGGCGGTGCCAGTTGAGTACCACAATCTTGCTGACGTCTTCAGCAAAGATCTGGCACTCACCCTCCCCCTGCACCGTCCTTACGATTGTGCCATTGATTTGATTCTGGGCGTGGAGTTCCCGTCCAGCAGGCTGTACAATCTCTCACGTCCTGAGCGCGAATCAATGGAGACCTACATCCGGGACTCTTTAGCTGCCGGGCTGATCCAGAACTCCACCTCCCCGATGGGTGTAGGTTTCTTTTTTGTGGGCAAGAAAGATGGCAGACTCCGTCCATGCATTGATTACAGGGGGCTGAATGAGATTACGGTTCGCAACCGATACCCATTGCCATTGTTAGATTCTGTGTTCACCCCCCTGCATGGAGCCAAAATCTTTACAAAGTTGGATCTTAGGAATGCATATCACCTGGTTCGGATCCGGAAGGGAGAGGAGTGGAAGACGGCATTTAACACCCCCTTAGGTCACTTTGAGTACCTGGTCATGCCGTTTGGCCTCACCAACGCCCCCGCGACGTTCCAAGCTTTGGTTAACTACGTCTTGCGGGACTTCCTGCACCGATTCGTCTTTGTATATCTGGACGATATACTCATCTTTTCTCCGGATCCTGAGACCCATGTCCAGCATGTACGTCAGGTTCTGCAGCGGTTGTTGGAGAACCGGTTGTTTGTGAAGGGCAAGAAGTGCGAGTTTCACCGGGCTTCTTTGTCCTTCCTGGGGTTTATCATCTCCTCTAACTCCGTCGCCCCTGATCCGGCCAAGGTTGCGGCGGTGAGAGATTGGCCCCAACCAACAAACCGTAGGAAGCTGCAACAGTTCCTTGGCTTCGCAAATTTCTATAGGAGGTTCATTAAGGGCTACAGTCAGGTAGTTAGCCCCCTGACAGCCCTGACCTCTCCAAAAGTCCCCTTCACCTGGTCGGATCGGTGCGAAGCCGCGTTCAAGGAGTTGAAACGACGGTTCTCTACTGCGCCAGTTTTGGTGCAGCCTGACCCTAGCCGCCAGTTTGTGGTTGAAGTGGACGCCTCTGACTCAGGGATAGGAGCCGTGCTATCCCAGAGCGGAGAGACCGATAAGGTTCTTCACCCGTGTGCCTACTTTTCTCGCAGGTTGACCCCGGCTGAACGGAACTATGACGTTGGCAATCGAGAACTCCTTGCGGTGAAAGAGGCTCTTGAGGAGTGGAGACACTTGTTGGAGGGAGCGTCTGTGCCGTTCACGGTTTTCACTGACCATCGGAACCTGGAGTATATCAGGACCGCCAAGCGGCTGAACCCCAGGCAAGCCCGCTGGTCACTCTTCTTTGGGCGTTTTGACTTCCGGATCACCTATCGCCCCGGGACCAAGAACCAGAGATTGGATGCCTTGTCCTGGGTACACGAAGACGAAGTCAAAACTGCGCTGTCGGATCCACCGAAGCCCATCCTTCCGGAGTCCACTATTGTGGCCACCCTCACCTGGGACGTGGAGAAGACCGTCCGGGAGGCCCTGGCACGGAGCCCGTACCCGGGAACTGGACCGAAGGACAGACTATACGTCCCACCAGAGGCCAGGGCTGCGGTCCTAGACTTCTGTCACGGTTCCAAGCTCTCCTGTCATCCAGGGGTGCGAAGGACCGTGGCAGTTGTCCGGCAGCGTTTATGGTGGGCGTCTATGGAGGCCGACGTCCGGGAGTACATCCAGGCCTGCACCACCTGCGCCAGGGACAAGGCTGACCACAGGAGGTCCCAAGGACTGCTCCAACCACTTCCTGTGCCTCATCGCCCCTGGTCCCACATCGGCCTGGATTTTGTCACAGGCCTCCCACCATCCTCACGATAGTGGACCGATTCTCCAAGGCGGCCCACTTCGTGGCCCTCCCGAAGCTCCCTACGGCCCAGGAGACAGCAGACCTCCTGGTCCACCACGTCGTCCGTCTGCATGGGATACCTACTGACGTTGTCTCGGATCGTGGTCCCCAGTTTTCCTCTCAAGTCTGGAGGAGTTTCTGCAGAGAACTGGGGGCCACCGTGAGCATCTCATCCGGGTACCACCCACAGACGAACAGACAGGCAGAACGGGCCAACCAGTAGTTGGAACAGACCCTCCGCTGTGTGACATCCACGCACCCGACGGCCTGGAGTAACCACCTGGCCTGGATCGAGTATGCACATAACAGCCAGGTGTCTTCTGCCAATGGTCTCTCCCCATTTGAGGTGTGTTTGGGGTACCAGCCCCCATTATTTCCCGTGGTGGAGGGAGAAGTCGGTGTGCCCTCGGTCCGGGCCCACCTTCGGAGGTGCCGTCGGGTGTGGCGCACCGCCCATTCTGCCTTGTTGAAGGCCCGGACGAGGGCCAAGGCCCATGCAGACCGCCGGCGGTCCCCGGCCCCTGCATACCAGCCCGGGCAGGAGGTGTGGTTGTCGACGAAGGACATCCCGCTTCAAGTGGAATCCCCGAAACTGATGGACAGGTTCATCGGACCATTCAGAATCCTCAAGGTCCTCAGCCCTGCCGCAGTGGAGCTCCAACTCCCAGCTTCACTGCGGATCCACCCGGCCTGGACAGTGCGCCGGCTCCTGGACGTCCGTCGAATGGGCCGGGGGTTCCAATATCTGGTGGACTGGGAGGGGTATGGACCTGAAGAACGCTCCTGGGTGAAGGGGAGCTTCATCCTGGATCCGGCCCTCCTGGCCGATTTCTATCGCCGACACCCCGATAAACCTGGTCAGGCGCCAGGAGGCGCCCGTTGAGGGGGGGGGGTACTGTTGTGTGGGCCGCCAGAAGAGGAGGTACTGCTGGCCCACCACCAGAGGGCGCCCTGCCTGAAGTGCGGGCTTCAGGCACGAGAGGGCGCTGCCGCCGCGGACACAGCCGGGGGTGACAGCTGTCACTCATTATCTCTTGACAGCTGTCACCCATCTACACTTCATCATCTCACTCCATAAAACCCGGACGTCATCTCCACCTCATTGCCGAGATATCGTCGACCTGTTACGGTAACATTCTCAGCCTTGATCCGTGCTGTACTGACTTTGTTTAGTAAACTCGTTTTTGCAGCTGTTTTCCTGCGGAGTGTTTTATCTGGAGATTGGCGTGAGTGGCGACAGCTTCGCTTTACACCCCCACCAGATAAGTGTTGAGACAGGAGCTGCACGAGTGTGTGTTAGAGGTGGAGGTGGACTCTCCATCATTGTTGTTACTGGGTGTGCACACACCCATATCTTATTGTCTCTGCTCCTTGCCAGCAGTACCAGATCCGACATTCGGAGACGGTGGCCACCTGGGGACTCGGGACTTGGCGGCTCCAGTATTCTCCAGGTTTGGTGGCGGAGGAAATCGTGTGGTTCCGGTTCTTCTCAGGACAGATGTCTTCTATCCTCGAGCCTGCCCACACGTCACCCTTGTGATTGACTGTTTGCAAAATTTCACATTCCTCTGTGTTGTGGTTGTGCTCATTCACAACAGTAAAGTGTTCATATTCGACTCTTTCATTGTCCGTTCATTTACGCCCCCTGTTGTGGGTCCGTGTCACTACACTTTCTCAACAGGAAATATCCCCTCTACAATTGTCAAACACAGGTTCACCTCAGGGATGTGTGCTGTCCCCGCTTGTTTATCATGTACACTGATAGCTACAGGACTTCTCAGGAGGACAGATTTCTTGTTAAGTTTTCTGATGAGACTGTCCTATCTCTACTACAAGGCTCAGAGTCTGATCATGGTCCTGCACTATCTGAGTTTGTTAATTGGTGTGATGATAATTTTCTTGACCTGAATGTATCCAAAACTCAAGAAATGTTCATTGATTTCAGGCATACCAACATGGGACACAATGCTAGTGTCATACATGGTGTAGAGGTCCAGAGGGTTGAGTCTTATAATACCTTGGAACAGTGTTTGACTCTCAACTCAAGTTTGATATCAACACTGAGTCTCTTCTCAAAGATGGACAACAGAGAATCCATCTGATGAGGAAGCTGAGCTCTTCTGATGTCAGTGTGAGGATTTTAAGTGACTTTTATTGCTCATTTATTGAAAGTCTGTTAACATTCTCTTGCATTTGTTGGTTCAGCCGATTGTCTAAAAGGACAAAAAACAGCCTGAATGGCATTGTCAATGTTTGCTCTAAAAAAATTGGGGTCAAGCAAAGAGACCTGCATTCATTCCGGGAGAATCAGGTGAAAAAGAAAGCGAAGTGTATTCTCAGCCAACCTGATCATGTGCTGTCTGGTCAGTTCACGGTGATGCCTTCAGGCCGCCATTATCATGTACCGTTGGGGAGAACGAACAGATACTCCATATCTTTTATTCCTTCTGCTATCAAGCTGCTGAATGCAGACAGCAGTCATTTTAAATGACATTTCATGTTGAGTTTTCTTTATAGTTGGAACACTATAGATCCCCCTATAGTTGGAACAGGGTGTGTTCCAACTATAGGGGGATCACACTCCTCAGCCTCCCCGGTAAGGTCTATTCCAGAGTACTGGAGAGGAGAATTCGACCGATGGTCGAACCTCGGATTCAGGAGGAGCAGTGTGGTGTTCGTCCTGGTCGCGGTACACTGGACCAGCTCTACACGCTCCATCGGGTGCTCGAGGGTTCATGGGAGTTCGCCCAACCAGTCCACATGTGTTTTGTGGATCTGGAGGCATTCGACCGTGTCCCTCGGGGCACCCTGTGGGGAGTGCTCCGGAAGTACGGGGTCCTTTGCTAAGGGCTATCCGGTCCCTGTACGACCGCAGCAGGAGCTTGGTTCGCATTTCCGGTAGTAAGTCAAACCTGTTTCCAGTGCACGTTGGCCTCCGCCAGGGCTGCCCTTTGTCACCGGTTCTGTTCATTATTTTTATGGACATAATTTCTAGGCGCAGCCAGGGTGTAGAGGGGGTCTGGTTTGGGAACCACAGAATCTCGTCTCTGCTGTTTGCGGACGATGTGGTTCTGTTGGCTTCGTCAAATCAGGACCTTCAGCGTACACTGGGGCGGTTTGCAGCCGAGTGTGAAGCGTCCGGGATGAAAATCAGCACCTCCAAATCCGAGGCCATGGTTCTCGACCGGAAAAAGGTGCTTTGCCCTCTTCAGGTCAGTGGAGTGTCCTTGCCTCAAGTGGAGGAGTTTAAGTATCTCGGGGTCTTGTTCACGAGTGAGGGACGGATGGAGCGTGAGATCGATAGACGGATCGGTGCAGCGTCTGCAGTGATGCGGTCGCTGTATCGGACCGTCGTGGTGAAGAGAGAGCTGAGTAGGGGGGCAAAGCTCTCGATTTACCAATCGATCTACGTTCCGATCCTCACCTACGTTCATGAGATTTGGCTCATGACCGAAAGAACGAGATCGCGAGTACAAGCGGCCGAGATGAGTTTCCTCCGCAGGGTGGCTCCCTTAGAGATAGGGTGAGGAGCTCGGTCACTCGGGAGGTGCTCGGAGTCGAGCCGCTGCTCCTCCACGTCGAAAGGAGTCAGCTGAGGTGGCTCGGGCATCTTTTCCGGATGCCCCCTGGATGTCTCGCTGGAGAGGTGTTCCGGGCGCGTCCCACTGGGAGGAGGCCCCGGGGACGACCCAGGACACGCTGGAGGGACTACATCTCTCCGCTGGCTTTGGAACACCTTGGGGTTCCCCCGGAGGAGCTGGAGGAGGTGTGTGTGGATTGGGAGGTCTGGGTGGCTTTGCTTGAGCTGCTGCCCCCGCGACCCGACTTCGGATAAAGCGGAAGAAAATGGATGGATGGATGGATGATTTTCTTTATTTTATTTCTTGTAAAGCGGAAGAAAATGGATGGATGGATGGATGGTTTTCTTTATTTTATTTCTTGTTTATTGTCAGGTCCTGTTCACTTTGCATTTCTCTTACTGCACTATCTTCCACCAGCTTCTCTCACCTTCATTGTAATTCTGACTGCTCTGTCGTCCTGCACTCTCTTGACTCCTGTCTTACCTCTGTCTCGTCTGACCACGCCCCTTCCAGAACCTTCCTTGACACCTGCATCTTGTTTCCCTAATTTCTGCACCTGCTATTTAAGCCCCTCACTTTCTCCACTCCCTGCCAGTTCATTGTGATTTCTTGTCCATGTTCCAGCCTTTGATTTTGCTCCGTTTTGTCTTGCTGTTTTTTGATGGTGCTTTGTTTTTGACCTTGCTCCTACCTCAGCCCATGTATTGTGTCTCCCGGTATTTTGGAACTGTGCTTGTTGTTGACCACGCCTTTGCTTGACCCCTGCCTGTACCACCACTTCTCAGACTGCCTTCCTGTGTACCAAACCCCAGCCTGATTTCTGCGATAAAGCCTTTTACTTATAATTCAGGATTGTGAGTCTGCATTTGTGTGCAACCACCTTCTGTGCCATGCCTACCCAGTTCATGACAATTGCCCTTTTAGGGAACAATAAAGTTGTTTGAATTGAGCTGAAGCTATCATTATTTGAAATGGCGTGTAAATCCAGAATCTAATCAGCAACGTCCCGTGTTCATGGTTGCTATGCAATATCTGTAATTTCTCCAAAAACAGTAGTCCTACCAACATTCCATTTTGGCAGCATTCATCCTTGACCCAAAATACATAAGCATACCAAATGGCAAATGTCAGCTCTGCCCAGTTTCTCTGTGTTTGAAGGTACACACACACATGCACACATACACGTACACAAACGCCACTTGGCTTTTAATATATACCTCTTACTGCTTTAAGTAAGGAGTATATATTAATTACTGATTTACTGCTCCCTGCTGGAATGGCGTATGAGTCCAGAATGTAATTATCAACATCCATTGTTCACTGCTGTTAGCTAATATCACTAATTTCTCCAATAATATTAGTCCTATCAACTTTCCTTTTTCGCGGCATTCATCCTTGACCCATAGGCATACCAAACATCAAAGATCAGCTCTCCAGAGTTTCTCCCTGATCAAAGCCATACACACGCATGCACACACGTACACAGAGGCTACTTGGCTTTTAATATTATACCTCACAGTTCTGTATGGATCACGGTTTCAAGGTTACACTGCTGTTCAAATCACAGTACACTGTATCTATAAAATATGATTCATTAAAAAAAAAAAAAAAAAATATGATTCATTGTAAATGTTGCAGACCTCTTGGCTTTTCACAATACATGGCCCACAGTCCAGTACATGGAAATTCTTGCAATTTTTCCAGGTCAACATTTTTTGTTGCACCCCTACTTGCCACATTGCTACTACAGGCTAAAGAATCTCAATCTCTCATTGTCCTCTACTTTAATGCCTTCATCCACTGTTGCATCCCACCTTCAGTATTTACTATCATGTCTCTATGAGGTTCCACCTACCTGTCACCATACCCACAAACCAACCACTGCAGTCAACACTATAAATGGTGAGAATTACAACATAGATGCTGTGTTAATAGAAATAAGTCCACGTATTGACAGTTGGAAACATGCCCCTGCAACATCATCACAAAATGGATAGATAGGCTGTTCACAAATAATAGAGGTCACCAGAGGTTGAGAAGGTGCATAGCAATGAACGAGCCGGGCCATCAGTTCTGGATTCTCATTGCAGCTGCTTACCGCCATTGAGCCAGCAACTACACACACTAATGTCTTGACACTAAGTGATTACCTACACACTCCACTACGGCACGCTGAATCAAAACTAAACGTGATTAATCCCCTAATCGATATGAGGGGAACGAGCATTGGCGTGGCCAAGTTTGAGTGCAGCTTTTCCCTCTACAGGCAGCACAGTATCTGATGGCGCACTGCATCCATGAGTTTGCTCTTTTTGTTGACAGTCCTTCAGTTATTGCGTGTTAATGAAAATAATGACTCAATGTTTTGTCCTTTTGACATTTTGATTGAACCAGGCAGTTCTTATCGGCTGCTCAGCCGTTAGGCTTCAGAAAGGCTCTTAAGCCTGTGCTCAAAACAAACAAACAAACAAACAAACAAAAATCTTGCACAAACACACATGAGACAAACATCTGAGCTGCACTCAAGGTGACCCCAATTTTTAAAAGCAAACACCTGCATCGGCAACTAAAAGCACTCAGTAAATGCGTTGTGATAACCTCTGTTTTGGAATGAAGGGAAGTCAATTTGCCAGCATTAAATGAGACTTTGCAGGTGTTTGGAGGAACGAAATGAGATGAGATGCAAGAGAGTGTTACATGTAGACAGTGCAGGAACCAAACTCTTCAGCTGAGATTATGTTTATCTGCCTGAAATGGAATTTAAATGACCTTTTCAACAATTCCAACCAGGAGAAAAACAACAGAGTGACTGCATTTAATTTGCTCATGAAGGCAAAAAAAAATAAAAAAAAAAAATCTTTACATTGGAAAAACAAACAACAGTAAAAACAACTGCTAACTCGCATTTCTTCAGAAGTAGAACAAAGTAGATCCATAAGTATAGTGCTGGGATAATACAGGGAGACCAAAAAAACAAAACAAAAAACAGAACCCATTAAAAGACATGTTGGGGAAGACAATTGTCTTGGTCAACTAAAAAAAAGACATTTTGCCTGGAGTCTTGTTTCACCAAAAATCATACAATTAGAAGCACAATTCTGAGAGAACATGAATTTTATGCAAGCAACCAAGATAGCTGAAACTTTGGGGAATGATCGGACACAGACTGAAGTTTAAGTCCTACAAAGGTCTAGCAAATTTCTAGAAATTTGCTAGAAATTTGCTTTGTAAGATTTATTACAATTTTTATTGGTTCTCTTTTTTTGGTTGGGGGCGGGGGGTGTCACTCGGTACATTCGGTGATCAGTTCCTTCAAAATTAATGGATTTTACTTTTACTGAAACGACACAACGAAACCTCTACTTTTGCTGTTTGGTACAAAAGTAGTCTGTGGTAGTAGTAGTAGTAGCAGAAAACAAGAGAAGCTCTTTGGAGATTGTAAGGAAAGAGAGATGAGGATCAGTGCATAGTGAAAGACAATTGTGCAAATCTCATGGTCTGTGTTTCAGAGGAGCACAGTTATTACCTCCAAACTCCAATATTTTCAACACAATCTATCAAAAATACCTGAACTGACTTGAGGCGTATCACTTGGATGATGAAAGACCGTCATTTATGACATTTTGGCCATGTGTTGCATGTCTCAGGAAATAATAGAGGGTGGCAGTGTCCTCAGTGCTGAAGACCCCAGCAGTTGCAGAAGGCCAAAGGGATGCAAATGCAGGGGTCATGCTGCCATCCAGGACGCAAAGCGTTTCCATCGTGTGGTGAGTGGTATGGGTTTCCTGAGTCATGGATGGCAACCACACAGTGCAAATAACCAGTCTGTTCCCACCTCTCCATAGTAGCTACCTATCTGCACTAGTCTCTCTCCCACAAGACCACTCAATGTTTGAGAACTGCCTACTTGACACAGATTTACCATACAGTAACATACTGCTTGCATTTCTTAATGGTTGATGGATAGGAAGTCCAACACATATTGAATGACTTGCAGATGTTTATGTATCCATCCCCTCACTTGTCTCAAGAAAACCAGCTGTAAATGTGATGATTTAATCCACATACTGAGAATAAATTGCCTAATTCCAACTTTTTTGGAATGTGTTGGAGGCCTTAAATACAAGAATGGATGAATATTAACAAATGAAGTTAAACACAAAAAACATGAACACTATTAAGCTTATAGTACCTGCAAACATTTCGAGTAAATGTAGTAAGTATTATTGTTGCTTCTGTTTTTTGCATTTCCCATTTTACATCAACTTTTTCTAACTTGGTGTTATATATAATTGGTCATTTAAAAAAAGTCTGCATTTTGTGAGGTAAACATACATATCATTACCTCCATAGGTATCCTCTCCATGCTACCAGACACTTCATATGATATTTTTGCCTATTCAGTGGTGACTAGAAACAGACTGCTGTGCTTTTTTAGCTTGCCCCATATAATTATTAGTAATTAGCAGCTGTGGAGCCCAAGATCAATATTGGACCAATTAAAATCACTTTTGCAATGAGTGAAAAGATCATCATCATCATCAATTTTATTTATATAGCGCCAAATCACAACAAACAGTTGCCCCAAGGCGCTTTATATTGTAAGGCAAGGCCATACAATAATTACGTAAAAACCCCAACGGTCAAAACGACCCCCTGTGAGCAAGCACTTGGCGACAGTGGGAAGGAAAAACTCCCTTTTAACAGGAAGAAACCTCCAGCAGAACCAGGCTCAGGGAGGGGCAGTCTTCTGCTGGGACTGGTTGGGGCTGAGGGAGAGAACCAAGAAAAAGACATCACTAATGATTAAATGCAGAGTGGTGCATACAAAGCAAAAAGAGAAAGAAACAGTGCATCATGGGAACCCCCAGGCAGTCTACATCTATAGCAGCATAACTAAGGGATGGTTCAGGGTCACCTGATCCAGCCCTAACTATAAGCTTTAGCAAAAAGGAAAGTTTTAAGCCTAATCTTAAAAGTAGAGAGGGTGTCTGTCTCCCTGATCCGAATTGGGAGCTGGTTCCACAGGAGAGGAGCCTGAAAGCTGAAGGCTCTGCCTCCCATTCTACTCTTACAAACCCTAGGAACTACAAGTAAGCCTGCAGTCTGAGAGCGAAGCGCTCTATTGGGGTGATATGGTACTATGAGGTCCCTAAGATAAGATGGGACCTGATTATTAAAAACCTTATAAGTAAGAAGAAGAATTTTAAATTCTATTCTAGAATTAACAGGAAGCCAATGAAGAGAGGCCAATATGGGTGAGATATGCTCTCTCCTTCTAGTCCCCGTTAGTACTCTAGCTGCAGCATTTTGAATTAAGTGAAGGCTTTTCAGGGAACTTTTAGGACAACCTGATAATAATGAATTACAATAGTCCAGCCTAGAGGAAATAAATGCATGAATTAGTTTTTCAGCATCACTCTGAGACAAGACCTTTCTAATTTTAGAGATATTGCGTAAATGCAAAAAAGCAGTCCTACATATTTGTTTAATATGCGCTTTGAATGACATATCCTGATCAAAAATGACTCCAAGATTTCTCACAGTATTACTAGAGGTCAGGGTAATGCCATCCAGAGTAAGGATCTGGTTAGACACCATGTTTCTAAGATTTGTGGGGCCAAGTACAATAACTTCAGTTTTATCTGAGTTTAAAAGCAGGAAATTAGAGGTCATCCATGTCTTTATGTCTGTAAGACAATCCTGCAGTTTAGCTAATTGGTGTGTGTCCTCTGGCTTCATGGATAGATAAAGCTGGGTATCATCTGCGTAACAATGAAAATTTAAGCAATGCCGTCTAATAATACTGCCTAAGGGAAGCATGTATAAAGTGAATAAAATTGGTCCTAGCACAGAACCTTGTGGAACTCCATAATTAACCTTAGTCTGTGAAGAAGATTCCCCATTTACATGAACAAACTGTAATCTATTAGATAAATATGATTCAAACCACCGCAGCGCAGTGCCTTTAATACCTATGGCATGCTCTAATCTGACTGAAACTCTTCAAATAGACCATTCCTCTGCAGATGATCAGTTAGCTGTTTTACAACTACCCTTTCAAGAATTTTTGAGAGAAAAGGAAGGTTGGAGATTGGCCTATAATTAGCTAAAATAGCTGGGTCAAGTGATGGCTTTTTAAGTAATGGTTTAATTACTGCCACCTTAAAAGCCTGTGGTACATAGCCAACTAATAAAGATAGATTGATCATATTTAAGATCGAAGCATTAAATAATGGTAGGGCTTCCTTGAGCAGCCTGGTAGGAATGGGGTCTAATAGACATGTTGATGGTTTGGATGAAGTAACTAATGAAAATAACTCAGACAGAACAATCTGAGAGAAAGAGTCTAACCAAATACCGGCATCACTGAAAGCAGCCAAAGATAACGATACATCTTTGGGATGGTTATGAGTAATTTTTCCTCTAATAGTTAAAATTTTTTTAGCAAAGAAAGTCATGAAGTCATTACTAGTTAAAGTTAAAGGAATACTCGGCTCAATAGAGCTCTGACTCTTTGTCAGCCTGGCTACAGTGCTGAAAAGAAACCTGGGGTTGTTCTTATTTTCTTCAATTAGTGATGAGTAGTAAGATGTCCTAGCTTTACAGAGGGCTTTTTTATAGAGCAACAGACTCTTTTTCCAGGCTAAGTGAAGATCTTCTAAATTAGTGAGACGTCATTTCCTCTCCAACTTACGGGTTATCTGCTTTAAGCTGCGAGTTTGTGAGTTATACCACGGAGTCAGGCACTTCTGATTTAAAGCTCTCTTTTTCAGAGGAGCTACAGCATCCAAAGTTGTCTTCAATGAGGATGTAAAACTATTGACGGGATACTCTATCTCACTTACAGAGTTTAGGTAGCTACTCTGCACTGTGTTGGTATATGGCATTAGAGAACATAAAGAAGGAATCATATCCTTAAACCTAGTTACAGCGCTTTCTGAAAGACTTCTAGTGTAATGAAACTTATTCCCCACTGCTGGGTAGTCCATCAGAGTAAATGTAAATGTTATTAAGAAATGATCAGACAGAAGGGAGTTTTCAGGGAATACTGTTAAGTCTTCAATTTCCATACCATAAGTCAGAACAAGATCTAAGATATGATTAAAGTGGTGGGTGGACTCATTTAAACATGTCATGTCACTCCTGGTCCGATTGGGGAGGGGCCCAGAGAAAACTACAGAGTCCGACATTGTTTTTGCAAAGTTACACACCGATTCAATGTTAATTTTGGTGACCTCCGATTGGCGTAACCGGGTGTCATTACTGCCGACGTGAATTACAATCTTACCAAATTTACGCTTAGCCTTAGCCAGCAGTTTCAAATTTCCTTCAATGTTCGCCTGCTCTGGCCCCCGGAAGACAATTGACTATGGTTGCTGGTGTCGCTAACTTCACATTTCTCAAAACAGAGTCGCCAATAACCAGAGTTTGATCCTCGGCGGGTGTGTCGTCGAGTGGGGAAAAACGGTTACAGATGTGAACGGGTTGGCGGTGTACACGGGGCTTCTGTTTAGGACTACGCTTCCTCCTCACAGTCACCCAGTTGGCCTGCTTTCCCGGCTGCTCGGGATCTGCCAGAGAGAAACTAACGGCGGCTAAGCTACCTTGGTCCGCACCGACTACAGGGGCCTGGCTAGCTGTAGAATTTTCCACGGTGCGGAGCCGAGTCTCCAATTCGCCCAGCCTGGCCTCCAAAGCTACGAATAAGTTACACTTATTACAAGTACCGTTACTGCTAAAGGAGGCCGAGGAATAACTAAACATTTCACACCCAGAGCAGAAAAGTGCGGGAGAGACAGGAGAAGCCGCCATGCTAAACCGGCTAAGAGCTAGTAGCTGTGCTAAGCTAGCGGATTCCTAAAAACACACAAAGTGAATAATGTGTAAATAATTTAGAGGTGATTCAGCAGAGGGAGTGCTTTAGTTAAGGCACGTGAAGATTACACTGTGAAGCAAATCATTATCTAGGTAACTAGATCAATCTAACTGCGCAGATTAAACAGCTAACAGATGCAGCAAAACACCGCTGTGCTCCGGAACAGGAAGTGATACAATACCGCAGTGAGAGCCAACCACCAGTAGAGGCAAGCAAGAGCAAGAGTGATGCACCCAAAGACATATAAAAATAAAGTTCAGGTTGACAAATGCCAGAGTCCCCCTTTAAGTTTAAATCTAATTACGAGGGTTGAAAAGCAGTGATAAAACAGACAGATGTAATCGGGTTCTTTAACTGCTGAAAGGTGAGAGCTGGAGCTAAGTCACCCTTTACTACTGACTGTTGGTCAGCATGACGACCTCCCCCCATCGTTTCAATGCCAATTAAGCCAAGAATGATGGATTTGACTTGAGGCTCAGAGCGTGGCAGCGGCTCTATAACGGCTGATTAATCTCTGATCAGGCAGCAGCGTGCCACCATAAATGTGCTGGCGGGTGTCACCACTTAAACGGCAGGTTCTACAGTCTGAACAGACTGTGGGTGTGAAGGCTGAGAAGGTAGAAAAACAGCTTGTAATTAAAAAGAAATCAGTAGGAAATTAAACTCTGATTGATACTAAGGTCAACAAAAGGGGCTGTGATGAATACATCAGCATAATGAAAAGTAAACCTTTCATAGACCGTTAGCCATTACTGTGAGCAACAGGCAATTACAGCTACTCCATAAAAGGGGGGGCTATGCCAGCACAGAGAAGCTCAGGGATGTCCATCAACAGGTCACTGCAAATTATACAGATAAATTCGAGCTCCAACAATGTCCAAAGACATGCCACAGCTGTCTTTTTGCTTCTTCATCTTCCTCCTGTATCACTCTATCGTTGCATTGATGTCTGCTTCCTTTGAACCTCGGAGATCTTTGCAAACTTAAATCTTTTCTACACTCGGTTCACTGGCTTTGTGCCTCACACAGCAAGCTGACAGGAACCATCTGCTGAGACACAGTTTTATTAAATATAACAGCTTCTAAGTAGATCTCTTATCAGAGTTTCCAAATTCCTTTTGAGTTTTACTAGAGGATGAATTATTCCAAAGTAACATACAGAGTGTAAGTTAAGCTGACATGTGCACAGCAAATATTATTTCTTAAGTCAATAGAATCTCTGAGCTTTTGTGTACACAGACATGAATGAGCAAAGCTCCTCACCGTCTAACCATGTCATTTAGGTCCTTCAGAATTTTTTTCAGCAAAATGGTTCTTGGGAGCATGATCATGACTATAACTGCCTTTTTAGCATTTTTCTTTTTTTGCCTTTCAGCGTCGGGGGGGGGGGAAGCTCCAAACCCCCCCCCCCCAATTACAGCCCTCTTAACCAGCTGCCCTCTTAACCAGCTGCCACTTTAAGCATTTTTTTAAAATGTAGATGTAAATTAATATTCAAAGTTTCCGGCGAGTTGACAGTAGGGCTGTACAATATGGCCAAATAATACAGCAGTATGTCAGTATTTTCATATCAATATGATATACGATATGACTATGATTTCACACAAAGTGCAGCAACAGTGAAAATTACACATTCTTAATCAAAACAATAATAATACCACACTCATTTTGCACTCATCATAAGGTTAGAATACAGTGCCCATCAAAAGTATTGGAACACTTGGCATTTTATACATTTTAATTTGTTTATGCCATTTCAAATACAAGAAATACAAAAAAATATAAAGAATAAAAATTTCTAAAATTATGTTCGTCAAACTCAAACTGAAAGCAAATCTCTAAAACTTGACAATACCTGTAAATAATAATCAATTTTATTGCCAGTTTTCTTCAGACAAGTCAGGGGATGGAAACATGAACATTTCCAAGTCACTGAATATGTCTTGGACTTAATTTACATCAATTATGTAGAAATACAAAAGTTTCTTTCACCAAAACATCAAATCTAGGCTTTAATCTCAAATGTACTTTCTATCAAATTGTAGCTGAACGTTCAGGTCGTCTTTTTAAGAAAATCCTCCCCTACACCATTTCATCAGGAAGCTGGATATTATATTTTTATTTAATTTATATCAAGTTGTAGACATTTCCTTTCAGTTTGAGTTTAAGGAAGATAACTTTAGATTTATTGATTTATTTGTATTTGAAATGGCATAAACAAATTTAAATGTGTGAAATACCAAGTGTTCCAATATTTTTGAGTACAATTCAGAAACACTCTTTGGCATGTGTGTTTTTAAATGAAAATACCTCTTAATTTTGCTCTCTGAGTGACACCAGGATGATACATTTCATTTCATTTCATTTCAAGTCCTTCAGACGCCTGCTCCTTTAAAAATCACTGGAGACACGTGTATATATATATATATATATATATATATATATATACACAAGGTCTGTTAGAAAAGTATCGTACCTTTTTATTTTTTTCAAAAACTATATGGATTTGATTCATATGTTTTTACGTCAGCCAAGCTTGAACCTTCGTGCGCATGCGTGAGTTTTTCTATGCCTGTCGGTTGCGTCATTCGCCTGTGGACAGGCTTTGAGTGAGCACTGCTCCACCCCTCTCGTCGTTGTTTCATTGCGAGGAAATGGCGGAATGATTTGGGCTTTTTTTCCATCAGAAACTGTTAGAGACAGGCAGCTGGAAACCATTCGAAAAATTTATCTGGTTTTCAGTGAAAATTTTACGGGCTTCACAGAGAATAAGGAGTGTTACTACAGCTTTAAGGACGCCCCACAATGGCGCACGGTGCGCCGCGCTCTGAGCCACCATCGAGAGGCAGAAACCACCACATCATTTCTAAATGGATGGCTGTGTGGAGCCGGGACCGTCGTGTGCAATTTCTCTGGTTATCACAAGAGCTGGACATAAGCCATTTTCCGGCAGATTTCACTTTTAACAAGAGATTTTGTCACTGAAAGCCGTGCGGAGGCTTCGCGCATCATGACCGATTCGCTGATGAAGCGAGACAAAGGAACACCTCCGTTTCGGAGTGTTAGAGGACAAGTTGGGACATGCCTATCTCGGCTTTCAGTGCTTACCAGTCGAGTGTATATAAGAGAAATTGTGGAGAGCTGGGCTTGTCCTCTGGCACTCCGAAATGGAGGTGTTCCTTTGTCTCGCTTCATCAGCGAATCGGTCGTGATGTGCGAAGCCTCCGCGCGGCTTTCCATGACAAACAAACAAATCTCTTCTTAAAAGTGAAATCTGCTGGAAAAAGGCTGATGTCCAGCTCTTGTGATAACCAGAGAAATTGCACATGGCGGTCCCAGCTCCACACAGTGATCCATTTAGAAATGATGTGGTGGTTTCTGCCTCTCGATGGCGGCTCGAGCGTCATTGTTGGCCGTCCTTAAAGCTGTAGTAACACTCCTTATTCTCTGTGAAGCCCGTAAAATTTTCACCAAAAGCCAGATAAATTTTTCGAATGGTTTCCAGCTGCCTGTCTCTAACAGTTTCTGAAAAAAGTCTGATGGAAAAAAAGCCCAAATCATTCAGCCATTTCCTCGCAATAAAACAACGACGAGAGGGGTGGAGCAGTGCTCACTCAAAGCCTGCCCACAGGCAAATGATGCAACCGACAAGCGTGGAAAAACTCACGCATGCGCACGAAGGTTCATGCTTGGCTGACGTAAAAACATATGAATCAAATCCATATAGTTTTTGAAAAAAATAAAAAGGTATGATACTTTTCTAACAGACCTCGTATATATAAATATAAAACAAATTAAAGGAGAAATGCTGGTTTTAAGATCCTGGACCTCATTTCTGGCATAAAATATGGTCATTTACTCACAAATATAATTTTGGTGTCATTATTAGTCCATGGTTTAAACGATGTGTTCAGTTCAAATCTGAGGCAAACATTTTTCTTCTTCTACTAAGGTGGATTAGAACTTTTTGTGGGACACAGCACCAGCTACTGGACAGAGGGAACCTAGCAGTATGACTCTCTCTCTCTCTCTCTCACACACACACACACACACACACACACACACACACACACACACACACACACACACACACACAGTCATCTTCAACCGTTTAGTCCAATCAAGGGTCGTGGGGGGCTGGAGCCTATCCCAGTAGTCACAGAGCGCGAGGCAGGGTACACCCAGTACAGGACACCAGTCTGTCGCAGGGCCACAAACAGACACTCAAACACATTCAGACCCACTCGCACACCTATGGAAAATTTAAAGATTCCAATCCACCTAACCCGCATATCTTTGGATGTGGGAGGAAACCAGAGCACCTGGAGAAAACCCACGCAAACATGGGGAGAACATGCATTATTAGTCCACAACCAGGCCACAGGCGGGAATTGAACCCATGACCTTCTCGCTGTGAGGCAACAGTCAATCAATCAATCAATCAATTTTTTTATATAGCGCCAAATCACAACAAACAGTTGCCCCAAGGCGCTTTATATTGTAAGGCAAGGCCATACAATAATTATGTAAAACCCCAACGGTCAAAACGACCCCCTGTGAGCAAGCACTTGGCTACAGTGGGAAGGAAAAACTCCCTTTTAACAGGAAGAAACCTCCAGCAGAACCAGGCTCAGGGAGGGGCAGTCTTCTGCTGGGACTGGTTGGGGCTGAGGGAGAGAACCAGGAAAAAGACATGCTGTGGAGGGGAGCAGAGATCGATCACTAATGATTAAATGCAGAGTGGTGCATACAGAGCAAAAAGAGAAAGAAACAGTGCATCATGGGAACCCCCAGGCAGTCTACATCTATAGCAGCATAACTAAGGGATGGTTCAGGGTCACCTGATCCAGCCCTAACTATAAGCTTTAGCAAAAAGGAAAGTTTTAAGCCTAATCTTAAAAGTAGAGAGGGTGTCTGTCTCCCTGATCTGAATTGGGAGCTGGTTCCACAGGAGAGGAGCCTGAAAGCTGAAGGCTCTGCCTCCCATTCTACTCTTACAAACCCTAGGAACTACAAGTAAGCCTGCAGTCTGAGAGCGAAGCACTCTATTGGGGTGATATGGTACTACGAGGTCCCTAAGATAAGATGGGACCTGATTATTCAAAACCTCATAAGTAAGAAGAAGAATTTTAAATTCTATTCTAGAATTAACAGGAAGCCAATGAAGAGAGGCCAATATGGGTGAGATATGCTCTCTCCTTCTAGTCCCCGTCAGTACTCTAGCTGCAGCATTTTGAATTAACTGAAGGCTTTTTAGGGAACTTTTAGGACAACCTGATAATAATGAATTACAATAGTCCAACCTAGAGGAAATAAATGCATGAATTAGTTTTTTCAGCATCACTCTGAGACAAGACCTTTCTGATTTTAGAGATATTGCGTAAATGCAAAAAAGCAGTCCTACATATTTGTTTAATATGCGCTTTGAATGACATATCCTGATCAAAAATGACTCCAAGATTTCTCACAGTATTACTAGAGGTCAGGGTAATGCCATCCAGAGTAAGGATCTGGTTAGACACCATGTTTCTAAGATTTGTGGGGCCAAGTACAATAACTTCAGTTTTATCTGAGTTTAAAAGCAGGAAATTAGAGGTCATCCATGTCTTTATGTCTGTAAGACAATCCTGCAGTTTAGCTAATTGGTGTGTGTCCTCTGGCTTCATGGATAGATAAAGCTGGGTATCATCTGCGTAACAATGAAAATTTAAGCAATACCGTCTAATAATACTGCCTAAGGGAAGCATGTATAAGTGAATAAAATTGGTCCTAGCACAGAACCTTGTGGAACTCCATAATTAACCTTAGTCTGTGAAGAAGATTCCCCATTTACATGAACAAATTGTAATCTATTAGACAAATATGATTCAAACCACCGCAGCGCAGTGCCTTTAATACCTATGGCATGCTCTAATCTCTGTAATAAAATTTTATGGTCAACAGTATCAAAAGCAGCACTGAGGTCTAACAGAACAAGCACAGAGATGAGTCCACTGTCCGAGGCCATAAGAAGATCATTTGTAACCTTCACTAATGCTGTTTCTGTACTATGATGAATTCTAAAACCTGACTGAAACTCTTCAAATAGACCATTCCTCTGCAGGTGATCAGTTAGCTGTTTTACAACTACCCTTTCAAGAATTTTTGAGAGAAAAGGAAGGTTGGAGATTGGCCTATAATTAGCTAAGATAGCTGGGTCAAGTGATGGCTTTTTAAGTAATGGTTTAATTACTGCCACCTTAAAAGCCTGTGGTACATAGCCAACTAACAAAGATAGATTGATCATATTTAAGATCGAAGCATTAAATAATGGTAGGGCTTCCTTGAGCAGCCTGGTAGGAATGGGGTCTAATAAACATGTTGATGGTTTGGATGAAGTAACTAATGAAAATAACTCAGACAGAACAATCGGAGAGAAAGAGTCTAACCAAATACCGGCATCACTGAAAGCAGCCAAAGATAACGATACGTCTTTGGGATGGTTATGAGTAATTTTTTCTCTAATAGTTAAAATTTTGTTAGCAAAGAAAGTCATGAAGTCATTACTAGTTAAAGTTAATGGAATACTCAGCTCAATAGAGCTCTGACTCTTTGTCAGCCTGGCTACAGTGCTGAAAAGAAACCTGGGGTTGTTCTTATTTTCTTCAATTAGTGATGAGTAGAAAGATGTCCTAGCTTTACGGAGGGCTTTTTTATAGAGCAACAGACTCTTTTTCCAGGCTAAGTGAAGATCTTCTAAATTAGTGAGATGCCATTTCCTCTCCAACGTACGGGTTGTCTGCTTTAAGCTACGAGTTTGTGAGTTATACCACGAAGTCAGGCACTTCTGATTTAAAGCTCTCTTTTTTAGAGGAGCTACAGCATCCAAAGTTGTCTTCAATGAGGATGTAAAACTATTGACGAGATACTCTATCTCACTTACAGAGTTTAGGTAGCTACTCTGCACTGTGTTGGTATATGGCATTAGAGAACATAAAGAAGGAATCATATCCTTAAACCTAGTTACAGCGCTTTCTGAAAGACTTCTAGTGTAATGAAACTTATTCCCCACTGCTGGGTAGTCCATCAGAGTAAATGTAAATGTTATTAAGAAATGATCAGACAGAAGGGAGTTTTCAGGGAATACTGTTAAGTCTTCTATTTCCATACCATAAGTCAGAACAAGATCTAAGATATGATTAAAGTGGTGGGTGGACTCATTTACTTTTTGAGCAAAGCCAATAGAGTCTAATAATAGATTAAATGCAGTGTTGAGGCTGTCATTCTCAGCATCTGTGTGGATGTTAAAATCGCCCACTATAATTATCTTATCTGAGCTAAGCACCAAGTCAGACAAAAGGTCTGAAAATTCACAGAGAAACTCACAGTAACAACCAGGTGGACGATAGATAATAACAAATAAAACTGGTTTTTGGGACTTCCAATTTGGATGGACAAGACTAAGAGTCAAGCTTTCAAATGAATTAAAGCTCTGTCTGGGTTTTTGATTAATTAATAAGCTGGAATGGAAGATTGCTGCTAATCCTCCGCCCCGGCCCGTGCTACGAGCATTCTGACAGTGTGACTCGGGGGTGTTGACTCATTTAAACTAACATATTCATCCTGCTGTAACCAGGTTTCTGTAAGGCAGAATAAATCAATATGTTGATCAATTATTATATCATTTACCAACAGGGACTTAGAAGAGAGAGACCTAATGTTTAATAGACCACATTTAGCTGTTTTAGTCTGTGGTGCAGTTGAAGGTGCTATATTATTTTTTCTTTTTGAATTTTTATGCTTAAATAGATTTTTGCTGGTTATTGGTAGTCTGGGAGCAGGCACCGTCTCTACGGGGATGGGGTAATGAGGGGATGGCAGGGGGAGAGAAGCTGCAGAGAGGTGTGTAAGACTACAACTCTGCTTCCTGGTCCCAACCCTGGATAGTCACGGTTTGGAGGATTTAAGAAAATTGGCCAGATTTCTAGAAATGAGAGCTGCTCCATCCAAAGTGGGATGGATGCCGTCTCTCCTAACAAGACCAGGTTTTCCCCAGAAGCTTTGCCAATTATCTATGAAGCCCACTTCATTTTTTGGACACCACTCAGACAGCCAGCAATTCAAGGAGAACATGCGGCTAAACATGTCACTCCCGGTCTGATTGGGGAGGGGCCCAGAGAAAACTACAGAGTCCGACATTGTTTTTGCAAAGTTACACACCGATTCAATGTTAATTTTAGTGACCTCCGATTGGCGTAACCGGGTGTCATTACTGCCGACGTGAATTACAATCTTACCAAATTTACGCTTAGCCTTAGCCAGCAGTTTCAAATTTCCTTCAATGTCGCCTGCTCTGGCCCCCGGAAGACAATTGACTATGGTTGCTGGTGTCGCTAACTTCACATTTCGCAAAACAGAGTCGCCAATAACCAGAGTTTGATCCTCGGCGGGTGTGTCGTCGAGTGGGGAAAAACGGTTAGAGATGTGAACGGGTTGGCGGTGTACAGGGGGCTTCTGTTTAGAACTACGCTTCCTCCTCACAGTCACCCAGTCGGCCTGCTTTCCCGGCTGCTCGGGATCTGCCAGGGGGTAACTAACGGCGGCTAAGCTACCTTGGTCCGCACCGACTACAGGGGCCTGGCTAGCTGTAGAATTTTCCACGGTGCGGAGCCAAGTCTCCAATTCGCCCTGCCTGGCCTCCAAAGCTACGAATAAGCTACACTTATTACAAGTACCGTTACTGCTAAAGGAGGCCGAGGAATAACTAAACATTTCACACCCAGAGCAGAAAAGTGCGGGAGAGACAGGAGAAGCCGCCATGCTAAATCGGCTAAGAGCTAGTAGCTACGCTAAGCTAGTGGATTCCTAAAAACACGCAAAGTGAATAATGTGTAACTAATTTAGAGGTGATTCAGCAGAAGGAGTGCTTTAGTTAAGGCACATCAAGATTACACTGGGAAACAAATCGTAATCTAGATAACTAGATCAATCTAACTGCGCAGATTAAACAGCTAACAGATACAGAAAAACACCGCTGTGCTCCGGAACAGGAAGTGATACAATACCGCAGTGAGAGCCAACCACCAGTAGAGGCAAGCAAGACCTAACCACTAAGCCACTGTGCTGCCCCAGTATGCCTCACTGATTTCAAAATGCAGCTCTTTTTAAACCAGATGTGTGGTGCCGTGACATGTCAATCATCTGTGTCCAATCAGATTTCAGGGGAGTCCACTGCAACCTTGGCTTCTGCTCTAGCCCCACCAATACCAGGAAAGAAGTGTTTCACATTTGACATTTCTGTTTCACTGTGGCAAAATTTGGCATTTCCTGTTTGGCACTTCCTGTACATGAGCGAGCTTCACAAAGCTGTGCGGCGCTTTGCTTATATAATTGAATGAATGAATGAATTAATTAATTTATTCAGCACACACACACCCAAAATAAAGTAAACTCACAAAGAAAGAAAACAATGCACCCATGTGCCTGAAAGGGTGTAGGCAGAAGCAAAAGCTTAAACACGCCCCCCCTTTAACCAAAAAAGTAAAAATGTATACATATTTATATAAAAATATACATATGGCTCACAATATGCTAATTATATTTATATTATATATTATATATATATTATTTATATTACACCTAAGGTACTTCATGAATGTGTTGTTAAATATGGATTGTTGAATAGAAATGTTTGTTAATTGTTAACACTAATGTAACTAATGTATATATAGTATGCATAATTTGAGTGTATTTCCTTGCTCATAAAATAAAGAAAATTTGAAAAGAAGTTTGGAAAATCCACTTTCTTTCATCACATAATATAACACGGTTGGACCTCACTTTTTCAACCAGGTCATATTTTTTTCAAACCAACCTCAAGGCAATTGCGTTGTGTGTTAGTCAATAGAAAACCCATGAAATTAAAAATTGAAAGTAAATAAAAGGCCCTTAAGTCAATTATAAGTACAAAAAAATTAAATTAAAAATGACCCTTGCGGATGTTACGCCATCTGTCAAAACCAAGTGGGAGATATAGATGGTGAAAAGTTGCATAAACTATAGCTAACATTTACACTTAGATGGGCATTCTACTTTGAAATATGTATTCTCCGATATACATCGTCAATTTGTATAAAAGATATGCGTATTAAGAAATTATAACAAGTTGAAAACAACCTGAGAATTGTCTGTCAAAATAACATCCACAAGGGTCCATACTCTTATTAATTTCACTTTTCCATAATGGAAAAGTGAAATTTTTAAAGTTAATAGTTAATGAGTTATCTTGAGCTTTGTGGTTTATGAAAGAAATATATGTATACTACAATTTCAAACTAGTTTGCAATAAAAACATGTAACTTGAAAAACTGACCTTTGTGCTACACTTTCATAACAGTCTAGCATATTGTGAGCCATATACCCATGATAACTATTACAGAATATAAATTAGTCACTGAACTAAAATTTCAAAACACAAATATGCAAACAGCAGTGCACCATGCACAAACCCAAAAACAAAACACAATCGATAAACCTAAAAGTGATTTTATGTTATCTGGGCACAAATTCCAAATATTAACACCTTTCACAGAAACACAATGACTTTTTACAGTAGTACAAATCTTTGATTTCAGAAATAATTATGTTCCTCGCAAATTAGAACTGGAGTCCCTCATTTTGAACAGGTCCTGGACATGTTGTGGTAAAGGTTTATTTTTTACTTTAAACATAATTTGTATTATGCTATAATCAATCACGTCCCAAAATTTTAAAATGTGTAAACAGACAAACAATGGATTTGTTGGCTCATGATACGGTTTATTATTAATAATTCTTCTGGCTTTTTTTTTTGTAGCAAAAATATTGAAAATGCATTTGTTTTGTAGGTGGTTCCCCAAACTTCAATACAATAGGTCATGTATGGAATAATTAATGAATGATATAAATAACTAATGAGTGCTGGGGGAGGAAGTCTTGTGCTTTTTATAAAATGGCTTTTAATATTTTTGATTTAATATAATTTCTGTTTTCCGACTCAATTTATCGTCAATGAAAACCGCAAGAAATTTTGTTTCATTTACAAGTTCAATTTCAATATTGTGTACTAGTAAATTTCTACATAAATTCTTTGGTTTATCTTGGTTTGGCATCATGTTTTCCAAATATGATGCACTTTGTTTTACCAAAATAACGCAATAATTTATTTGAATCAAACCATTCTTTGAACCTTCTGTAGTTCCCTCTCCATCAAGTCCAGAATCTTTCCCAAATGATGCCCATTTCAAAACACAGTCATCATCAGCAAATAAAATGCAACTCACAAACTAAGATTATTAGTTCATATTCTATTCTGAATACTTTGCTAATTTATTTTGTGTTCATTAATTATCATTATCTTACTCCTGGGTCACATTAACTATAAACAACAGAGGCAAAGTGAGGAGGTGCCATTCATTTTCAATCACACTGGCCACCAGAGACGCCATCAGGTGAGGCCAAAATTGATGAGAAGTGCATTTTATGCAAATGCTGAGTGATGCAACATGAAGACTGTGCAACCAGGGAATGCAGTGTGTTGTGCACTGGTCAGTCACTCGAACACAACAATTCAAGATGAAGGAATACACTCCCAGATAGCTGTATTTCTGTATAATTCTGTTTTGCTTTTTTCTCTGATATTTTGTAAATGTTACTGAGGAATAAACACTTCTAAATCTAGAAAGTTTGTTTTTGTAATCAGATAACACCTCTACGGTGATTAACAAGATATCGCATGGAGATATCACCATGCTAACTAGTGATACAGGAACATCACTGTGAAATAAGTTTTACTGAATGAAATCAATGGAATTTTGATTCTGCTAAGCAGTCAGGCATGGAAGAAAAGCTCATATTGACACTTTCAACATCCTTTATAATCTACCGCTAAATACTGTGCATAATAACAGCAAGTAACCACGAGATGGTCACACCTTGGGAATGACCAATCACTGACAAATGTCAAGTCCTTGTTGCCCTCATTTGTAGCTAATCGGACCGTAGGGTTAGTTGTCTGAAATGCATCATGCAACATATAACTAGGGATGGGTACTGATAAGATTTTATTGCTATCGATACCGTTATCGATTCAGCTTATTGATCCAATTCCTTATCGATACCCTTATCGATACCTCCTGTGAATTTTCTGTGTACTACAAGTAGGCTTTGCAGGTTTTCTTTTTCAACAACATTTTATTGAGTCTTAAAGTAAATAAATATGAAATTGGTCACTGGATGCTTGATCCCACACCTTGGGAATGCCCAATCATCGACAAATGTCAAGTCCTTGTTGCCCTCATTTGTGGCTAATCGGACCGTAGGGTTAGTTGCCTGAAATGCAACATGTAACATACAACTAGGGATGGGGCTGCTGCACACCAGTGCAGGACATCTCATTTGGGAGGAAAAAACATTTTGATCGATTGCAGTTTATTGTTTGTATTACAATGTTTGGAAAGAGGTGTCATTTCATTTAAATGGCGATTCGCTTTGAAGCTATTAATTCCGACTGGACTCTAGACTCAGTAGAGAGCGGCGCAACATTTGGAGCAACGGAACGGAGGACGATTCTCGTTTCTTTCTCACAACAAGACAGGAGTCCCAGTTAGCAGTGGTGGGCACACTTCCGATAATCCGATAACAGATAATTATCGAAGATAATGTTTTCATTATCGGATTACCTTTTTAGATAACTTTAAAAACCATTATCAGACTAATATCTTCTGATAAATTTTTGTCTGATAACTTTTAGACCGACTGCGTAGTAAACAAAGCTGAACAGCAGCAAACATTTTTAAAATTTAAAATCAGTTGAGCACCTACCTGTTAAAAGTTTCCTAACAGATGTATAGTTCCACCCTCTGCAAACAGAAGAGAGCTGCTTCCAGAAGAAACCACTCTATCCTCTCCAGGCAAAGGAGAACTGGTCACAAAAAAAAAAAAATTTGCCTTAACACCATACTGATACGCTGGCAATATCACCCAAGTCATCCAGGGGCATACATTTTTAACTTATGGTTCAAGTTTAACAAACTAATTTTGGACAAGTTATTTAAAATTACTGTCATGTCTGAAGTTTTATAAAGTGAAAATATCAGATATATGTTTTAGTTTTAAAGTAATATGCTAATTTTTAAGGTTTTAGTGAGCACATGCTGTGCCCAGCAGTGCATTATCAATCAATCAATCAATTTTTTTATATAGCGCCAAATCACAACAAACAGTTGCCCCAAGGCGCTTTATACTGTAAGGCAAGGCCATACAATAATTATGTAAAACCCCAACGGTCAAAACGACCCCCTGTGAGCAAGCACTTGGCTACAGTGGGAAGGAAAAACTCCCTTTTAACAGGAAGAAACCTCCAGCAGAACCAGGCTCAGGGAGGGGCAGTCTTCTGCTGGGACTGGTTGGGGCTGAGGGAGAGAACCAGGAAAAAGACATGCTGTGGAGGGGAGCAGAGATCGATCACTAATGATTAAATGCAGAGTGGTGCATACAGAGCAAAAAGAGAAAGAAACAGTGCATCATGGGAACCCCCCAGCAGTCTACGTCTATAGCAGCATAACTAAGGGATGGTTCAGGGTCACCTGATCCAGCCCTAACTATAAGCTTTAGCAAAAAGGAAAGTTTTAAGCCTAATCTTAAAGTAGAGAGGGTGTCTGTCTCCCTGATCTGAATTGGGAGCTGGTTCCACAGGAGAGGAGCCTGAAAGCTGAAGGCTCTGCCTCCCATTCTACTCTTACAAACCCTAGGAACTACAAGTAAGCCTGCAGTCTGAGAGCGAAGCGCTCTATTGGGGTGATATGAGTAGGATAGGGTAATCTCAGTACGTTCACAACAGAACAAATGCATTTCAGACACTCTGTTCAGGCTCCACGGACAACAGCATTAAACTCTAGTGCCTAAAACTCTCGTGAATATATTCTCTGGGTTTATAGACGTTATTGTATTTGCATTTGTTAAATTCCACGCATCTTAAATGTAGCAGACACGGATTATCTGGAACTTTGTTTTGGCAAGTTTTCAAGGCCTCTACTGCCATCTACTGGCCAGTAGTGTTCATGGCAGTTCATGGCAGTATTCGTCCTGAAGCTGAGCAGACACTGTATGATATTTTTAATCACAAGTTAAGTTTTTCAAACTTAATTTACAAAAACTCCCGATGGGAGACATCAAAGCTTAAAAACAAAATAAAACGACAAAAAAAAAAAACATTACAAGACAGCTCTGTGGTGTTTGCACATGCACAGTGTGAGCGGTTGGACGCTTGTTGCTCTTCAGCAGCAGGATACCCTCACGACGGCCAACCAGAATAATATCATTCGACCATATGCTCGGTGATCAGGAGGTTGTCGTGAGATGTTAAACGCAGCTTGTTACTCTATGTACACTACACGATGCAGGATGCGCAATTAACCTGAAACTCGGTCCAAAAATTCTTACACGAATGAAAAATCATCTGAAAAAGGGCCAAAACTCGCACAGTGTAAAGCCAACTTTTATGTGTCAAGACAATATTGAGTGCACGTTTTACAACATCATAAAATGTGCGCACGGCACTAATAAAACATGCGCACATTCTCTCCACACGCAAAACATTTTGTGATGACACTTCCAGGGCTCCGTAAAAATGCCTGTTTTTACAAATAAAAATGGAATATTTTACAAAAGCACATTTATCTATAAACACCAACACACGTCACACTGACGTGTTGGTTTACATAATGAATGACTGAACCAATCAGTGTTTAGCAGAGGCACTTTTACCCAGAATCCTTTGCGATCTGTCTGTGTTTGTTACAAAACCTCAGAATTAGTGCATTATTCAACATTAAAAGATATATGTTATATTTTAACTTTGTACAAATGACAGAACTGACATTAATGGAGTTATTCTATCAGTATTCACACCAAACCACAAGTCAGCATGACTTTATTTTCCAAGACCTCCGCCTGACCGGAGCGTTGTGATTGGTAGAGAGCTGGGCTTTGTGGCTGCTCTTAGCTTGCTTCTGTGCTGTTAGCTGTGTAGTAAACAACAGCTTCCAGCAGGGGGCAGGATGTTAAAACATTGAAGTGTGGGCTCATTGTTTGGGTCTTTTATCGCTTTTGATGTTTCCAAAAGCGATCATGGTGTTAAAACTCAAATTCAGTTTATTAGTTATTGCAAATGTACCAGAGACAATACCGGAATTTATCGGTTATCTGTAACTTCCGATACATTTTTGGGTGGTTTATCGGTTTATCTTTATCAAAGATAACTTTTCACTTATCTGATTATCGAAGTTCATTTTTTGGTTATGTGTGCCCACCACTGCCAGTTAGTCACTTTAATCCGCACAAAAGTGACACACGAATGGCATAATGGCTTTGAAAGGGATTAAGAAGTGTAGTTGCCGCTTCTGAAGAGGAGTGAAGTAATGAAGCAATGAAGCAGCGGATAGAAGCACTGCTTCATTGGTTCAGGGTTCAAAGCAGAGCCGTGCTGCAGAAACGGTTGATTACAGACTCTGCAGTGGGTCTGTAATCAGCATAGAGAAATGATCATTTTCCTAACAAACACCCTCAAAAACAAGGGCCGCTCTGAAGGGCCAATAAGGGAATCGTTAAAAAGGCAAAAAGGCCATTGATGTCAGAGGATCAAATCATTTCTTAATGACACCCAAAAGGTTCTCAATACCAAACCCTACATACAACAACAACATACATCATTCTATCCTTCTTTCTCTCAATCTCTATGCAACGCTGGGTTCAGTTGAAGGTGGTTAATGTGCCCCAGAGTCGAGCAGTTAAGGAGTTCAGTGTTTTGCTCAAGGACACTTCAACACTTAGCCAACTCGGGAATTGAACCAACCAACCTACTGCCATGAAGATGACCAGCTCTTCTGACTGATATGTAGTTGCCCTATACATACTATCTATACATGAAAATGATTTTGGTCCCTATTTATTTTTTCTTCTTCTCCTTATTAAAGCAAATCCAGTCAAGAGCTTTCCATGTGCACAGTACAAGTACATGCAAAATTACAAAGCCAAAAAAATCTGCCTCAAAAGTTCCTGTGGTAACCATGATGCCCTTGTGAGATGAGACCACGTGTGGATGGTTTCTTATCATGGTCCTCTTCAAAGTCCTTGTGAATCTTCTAAGAGCACTACAGTGCTCAAATCCCCTGGCACTGAAGCTTTCATCATGATGGTCAAGAGTCTTCAATGGCCGTTATGACATTTCTATCACTCTGTTACTTCATCACAGCTATTTTTTAAAATGTGTGGGAACAGACGAACATCAAGCAGTGGCAAATCAGGAAAGATTGGTGACTGATCAGCTAGTTTGAACACAGTTATGCAGAGCAATGATATCCTTTACAAATTAGTGACATAGGGAAATTGTCCTGATGGAAAAAAATTCCCTTTGTTACCTTTCCTTAATGTTTGGCACACTACTCTATGGTTGCAGTTTTGTCCTTTGATAGTTTGTCCACAAACACAATACCCTTTTGTGTCCCATAAAACTGAGGCAATCAACAATTTCCAAGCACTCTGTGGAGTTAAAATTACCTCGCCTTCTTTGGAAAGTTCATAGGTTTTCGCAGTTTGATTTGCATCTGTCTCTGGATCAAAGTGAGGAACCCTGCATTCATGCTGCATTCAGTATTTAATGAAATCATCTGGTGTCGCTTCAGAATGCTCCAAATTCACACTCGACATGAAAATGCTGGTGCACTTTGGATCGTCCTTTTGTCTGCAGCTGGTCTTTCTGTGGCAAGAGATTCACTCGTTCAGATGAACTCCAGCGACATAAGAGGACACTCTTATGATCAGAGGTTACAAGAAGCAGCACTGACTGAGCAACATATCCAGTTCTACATTAATTTTCTTAACTCTCTTAAGGATCTCAACAACATTCAATGTCTGATGGATAGTCACTTAGCAGGGATTGTGTGTGATTTTTTTTTTTTTGCGCCAGTGGGGGTTCAAGACTGTCTAGATCTTGGGACATCTACCTGTCTCTCTAATTTTAGCTTACCACTTTCACATGTTGGGAAACTGGAGTGTCATCCCTTAGTGTAGCAGCCATCCTGCAAATAGATTAACGTCAATCATATGACATTTGAACAGCTCTGCAATGCCTTAAAGAAAAAGAAAACCTACAACCCCTGGCAAAAATTATGGAATCACCGGCCTCGGAAGATGTTCATTCAGTTGTTTAATTTTGTAGAAAAAAAGCAGATCACAGACATGACACAAAACTAAAGTCATTTCAAATGGCAACTTTCTGGCTTTAAGAAACACTACAAGAAATCAAGAAAAAAAAAATTGTGGCAGTCAGTAACGGTTACTTTTTTAGACCAAGCAGAGGGAAAAAAATATGGACTCACTCAATTCTGAGGAATAAATTATGAAATCACCCTGTAAATTTTCATCCCCAAAACTAACACCTGCATCAAATCAGATCTGCTCATTAGTCTGCATCTAAAAAGGAGTGATCACACCTTGGAGAGCTGTTGCACCAAGTGGACTGACATGAATCATAGCTCCAACACAAGAGATGTCAATTGAAACAAAGGAGAGGATTATCAAACTCTTAAAAGAGGGTAAATCATCACGCAATGTTGCAAAAGATGTTGGTTTTCACAGTCAGCTGTGTCTAAACTCTGGACCAAATACAAACAACATGGGAAGGTTGTTAAAGGCAAACATACTGGTAGACCAAGGAAGACATCAAAGCGTCAAGACAGAAAACTTAAAGCAATATGTCTCAAAAATCGAAAATGCACAACAAAACAAATGAGGAACGAATAGGAGGAAACTGGAGTCAACGTCTGTGACCGAACTGTAAGAAACCGCCTAAAGGAAATGGGATTTACATACAGAAAAGCTAAACGAAAGCCATCATTAACACCTAAACAGACAAAAACAAGGTTACAATGGGCTAAGGAAAAGTAATCGTGGACTGTGGATGACTGGATGAAAGTCATATTCAGTGATGAATCTTGAATCTGCATTGGGCAAGGTGATGATGCTGGAACTTTTGTTTGGTGCCATTCCAATGAGATTTATAAAGACGACTGCCTGAAGAGAACATGTAAATTTCCACAGTCATTGATGATATGGGGCTGCATGTCAGGTAAAGGCACTGGGGAGATGGCTGTCATTACATCATCAATAAATGCACAAGTTTACGTTGATATTTTGGACACTTTTCTTATCCCATCAATTGAAAGGATGTTTGGGGATGATGAAATAATTTTTCAAGATGATAATGCATCTTGCCATAGAGCAAAAACTGTGAAAACATTCCTTGCAAAAAGACACATAGGGTCAATGTCATGGCCTGCAAATAGTCCGGATCTTAATCCAATTGAAAATCTTTGGTGGAAGTTGAAGGAAATGGTCCATGACAAGGCTCCAACCTGCAAAGCTGATCTGGCAACAGCAGCAATCAGAGAAAGTGGGAGCCAGATTGATGAAGAGTAGTTTGTCACTCATTAAGTCCATGCCTCAGAGACTGAAAGCTGTTATAAAAACCAGAGGTGGTGCAACAAAATACTAGTGATGTGTTGGAGCGTTCTTTTGTTTTTCATGATTCCATAATTTTTTCCTCAGAATTGAGTGATTCCATATTTTTTTCCCCTCTGCTTGGTCTAAAAAAGTAACCGTTACTGACTGCCACAATTTTTTTTCCTGATTTCTTATAGTGTTTCTTAAAGCCAGAAAGTTGCCATTTGAAATGACTTTAGTTTTGTGTCATGTCTGTGATCTGCTTTTTTTCCTACAAAATTAAACAACTGAATGAACATCCTCCGAGGCTGGTGATTCCATAATTTTTGCCAGGGGTTGTATCTGCAATTCAAGCTACTTCTAAATATAGTTTTAAAAACAAAGTAAACTAAGAAAAAAATTACATGGCTCATCAATTCCACTTCGGGCAGGATTGTAGTATTATTCACTTTAAAGAAGAGGGGATATGATGATTATAATGATTTGACCACTAGTTGTCAGTAATGATAGCAAGTACTGTAAGTCTGGGAGCATGTACTGGGGTCATGCTTCTCTGCATCCATGACACGCTTTGGGTCATCAATGGCAACCACCCAGGCAGACAACAGGTCCATCCCCACAGCTCTAAAATAGCCGTCTACCTACTGTAGTCAGGTGAAGAGTGGGCGGTTGCAAAGCATCGGCAACAGCAGTGAGAGTAGTAGTAAAAGAAGATGACAGTGACAATAACTGGAAAAACAAACCTGGAAAAATAAATTAAAATCTATATATAATCTACAAAGAGTGATGCGCCATCCTTTAAAAATAAACCACTTGAATAGATAAAGTGAAATAGAGCCTTTCGTTGCTACTGAGCATTGAATGTAGCTGTGGTTCTCAGCACTGTCAACATGTCACTTCTGAAAGATGGGCAGATGGGTTGGGCTGAGAGTGGTTTTTAATATAGCTGATTCCGATCAGCCCAAGTATGCTGTGATCAAACCGGATACAGAGCCTTTTTGTTTTTGCAGGTTCAAATGGAAATGTTGTGAGTCTTCTCTTAACGCAGAAAATTTTTAAATTCTAGAAAATGGCACATTCTGGTGCTTTTCCAGTCTCTTAAAGTTGCAACTTTTCTGAAACTTCCATAAATGAAAATATAGTGATCATTTATTGAAAATAAAACTGACAAAACAGAAAGGCTGCTGCCATCCATTACTCAGGCTGTCAGAAACAGTGTGAAATTAAATTTAAATTTAAGTTCTGTTTTTTTTTTTCCCTGTTGGCTATCCAAGCTAAAGCTACATTTCCCATGATGCATTTGCAGTTCTCCTGGTGAATCACAGCACAGTTTGTTAGTCACGTACGATGAAAAGTCATCAACCCTGTACCATCCTACTCTTGCCCCCAATCTCAATTCTCTTTTGTACCCCTTCCCCTTCCCCTTGGCCCTACCCCTACCCCTACGCCTACGCCTACCCATTTAAAACAAGGGGTAAGATGAAGGGGTATGCCTCTAGCCCTATGAATTGAGACACCCCTCTGCCTTAGGAGAAAAAAAAAACTGCCAGTGTCAAACTGCCGTCTTCACTGTTTGTTAACATGGCAACCGAAATGCAACTTGTTGCAGTAGCCTGTTTGCTCTTTTTATTTTTTCGCCTTTCTGTGTAAATGCAAAGAAATAGAAGAAGTCGCATATTTCTTTGAGGCACTGCAATCATGTCATGTTAATTAATTTAATTAATTTGTAATTTATAATAATAATAATAATAATTAATAGTATTAATAATTAATGTTAATGATACTAGTAATTAATCAATAATAATTAATATGCTTTGATTAATCGTTAATTGATTGATTAGTAATTAATGAATTAGTAATTAAAATAATTTATGATAATTTATTAATTTATATAGCACCAAATCACGACTAATCGCCTCAAGGCGCTTCACAAACATCATTTAAAAGCAGAATAAAATGAAATAAGATTAAAACACAATAAAAAATTTTAAATAAGTAAATTTTACATAAGTAAAAGAAGTAAAATAATAAAAATAATAAAAAAGACACAATCATATAAAATACTAATGATAAAACAGGAAAACTATTTATTTAAAATAAATAAACACAAAATATATCAGTCTGTGTGCAATGAATGTATACATTATACAAGTTTCACTTTTTGAATGGAATTACTGAAATAAATCAACTTTTTCATGATATTCTAATTATATGACCAGCACCTGTATGTATGTTTTGGGCTGCATCTAGTTCGGTTAATATTTCTTTTTCAAATTCTCCCATTTTTTGCATCCAGCTCTATTTCCTTTAGAAATTTCCTTGACAAATAATAGCAGTCTATTAGGATGTCAGGTTATGTGTTACACATATACATGTGCGTCTGTATATATTTGCCAACTTATTTCCATTGATGAAACTTCTCCTCATTTTCTGCCTGAAAGCTTATAAGATGAGTGTGTTCAGGGCTCCCTGTTTGTTTACAAAATACACACGTTACAGACCTTGAAATCCAACAGCAGGGACTGATATTATCCAAAGATTTATGAACATACAAATTAACGTGCTTACACTTTATTGTGATTTTCTCCGTTGTGAGATATAAAAGTGTCTTATCGTAGTGTTCGTGTGTATGCGCATTATAACGCCTCAGCGCACGAGCGACATTACGACATTCCTCAGAACGACAATATACGCAACATGCATCCAGCAGCATACGCTGTCATAGACAACTGCCTGTAAAGTTTTTTGGCAAGTTCTAACTTTCTAAACAGCGTAATTTGTAATGAAAGCCGCTTCATTTGTGCGGCTCCTTCGGCGCCATGTTGGTTTTTTCGGAGACAGCAGTAAGCTCCTCCTACCCCTCCAAATGGAGTGTGCATCCAGATTCACTCCAAACAGAGGGGTTTGAAGCCCTCCGCCTACCCCTCCGCCTCGCTACTAAAAGAGAATCGAGACACCCCCCTGTCTCTCGTGCCCGCGCAAAACGGAGGGGAAGGGGTAAGGGGAAGGGCCAAGGGGTAGAATTGAGACTCAGCCTTGGTTTCCTTTTTTTTTCTCCCCCCTGTCTGGATATATAGTAATGGTAAATGCCACATTGGCAGAACCATTTATGAATATTAATACCCATATATGCAATTTATTCTTGCAAGACAGAAGGTATGTAGTGCATGAGTGAATGTGGTGTGTGTGTGTGTGTGTGTGTGTGTGTGTGTGTGTGTGTGTGTGTGTGTGTGTGTGTGTGTGTGTGTGTGTGTGTGTGTGTGTGTGTGTGTGAGACCCCCATCGGCCCTTCCCGATCAGTCTACAACATCCTTCTCAAAGCCAACAGACAACTTCTATCAGGAAGGGCTGACCACCAAAACATCACAAAGACAGACAAGAAAGAGAGACGAGTGGTGAAGACAATAACTGTGACGTGAGACACCGAGGAGACGGGGCCCCAACCATACAACATACCATGACAAACAACCACACATGAACAAACAGTGACAGCAACAGTCTGGTGTCTAATTAGTGAGCATCCATACCCTAATCTGGAACACCATAGTGTTAATCCCCTTAAGAGCACCCAAAAACCGAATTGTGGGGACGGCCACAAACACGCAACCATCCACACACAGAGACCCAGATCACAGCTAAATATCCGATCACTACTGTGGCTGGTGTGGTGGGCCAAGACAAGAGTATGGAACCTTATCATATGACATGGACCACTCCGGCACGTCAGAAGCCATGCGGCCGGCCGCGAGCACCAATGGAAATGGGTCCAGGATGCAGGGCCCCGGGGGTACCAGAAGAAAAGGGGCAGCAGAAGGGCACAGGGGCCAGGAAAGGCAGCCCCCCAGAGCTACCGGGCAGCACGGCAAACCAACAGAGGAGCCGCCCGACGGCGCCGGAACGCACCCCCGACACCACGCCTCCCCACGGAGGCACAGGGAGCAGCCCCATACCCAAGGGAAGCACACAGGGCGCCGGCATAGGCCCACCAATAGGGGGAAGCCCAGAACCACACCACCAGCGCTATGGCCCCCGAAGGCGGGAGCGAGCAGCCCCAAGGACGGGGGGCAAAGGAGCCACTGCAAACAAATCCAAGCACAACGTAGGGACCACCGAGCCATACGAGGGCGGGGCCTGGCCCCCAGACAAGAGGCGAGGCCCAACCCCGGGGCCAAGAAGAACACAAGGCCCCCTGACAGCCAGGCCCTCCCAGCAAAGCCAGCAGGGCTCCCCAAAACCCCCAACCCACCCCCCAACCCGGATTCCACCCCAAATACCAAAGCCCATGATCAGGAGACCGCCTGAGCGAGAGCAGAGTACACCCCACAGAGACCAAGGCCCCATCCCCCCAGTAGCCGCCAACCCCCCAGTGCCAACACCCGCGCCCCATCGCCAACACTCACCCCCACAATGGGCCATGGGACCCCAGGCCCCACAGGCCCAGAGCAGGGCCACGGGACCATGGCAAACCGGCGAGTCAGACCCACTACCCCAGACTACTCTTGGTTTCCAGTCAATTTGTGTGTTTAAAATACAGCGGTCATTGGGTGAGCGGTGGTATACAACCTGGACAGGCTGCCAGTCCATCGGACTGCCAGACATAAGTCGCATTGACACTTGCACAAATTTGATCCGAGCACTTGCATGCAATTTGCCATGCAGGAGAGTAAACTCATTGCAAACTGCTCTAAATTGTTGTAAAGTGGGTGTGGTTTTGTGCAAGTGTGCAAAGAAAATTTTGAAATGTTCAAAATGATGCATTAATTACATGAACTTCACATGAACATTGCACAATTAAAACAATTAAAAACACTGCGTGTGACTGTGTCAGCGCACTGCATCACAGTATCTGAATGCTTATAACGAAATGTTAAATCTATCATAAACATACTTTTACAGCTACTCATAAGAAGGAATGAACATGCAACTGTTTTACCAAGCTATTACAATATAAACATTACAAATAATTACCTTTTAGACTATTCCAAATGTGTTCTCCACCTCATGAAGGGCATGAGAGAATGAAAAAAAAAAGCTGCAGCTGAAACGGTCCTCTGTGATTCTGGAAACGATTAGAGGTGTTTTCATCAGCCAAACTCAGAGCAAATGACTAATCCGCTACGAAATAATAATTTAAAATACGCAGGTCCTGCAACACAAAGTGCGGCATCCACCTGGGAACACAGCGGTGGCATTGTCACAACGAATTGCGTGTAAGTGTCAAGGCACCTATAGACCGACAAACACGTTCACACCCCCACTAGCACCTATGGTCAGTTTCAGTGTTGCCACAGTTACTTTGAAAAAGTAATCAAATTACTGATTACTGATTACTTGAAAAAGTACCTTAGTTACTTTACTGATTACTCAATTGTAAAAGTAACTAAGTTAGATTACTAGTTACTTTTTTAGTTACTTTTCCCAGCTGTCGAAAACAACCCTCTGCCACCTCAACATGACAATGATACTTGTTTTGCCAAAACTCACTTTATAGTCACCCTTTCTTGGCTTCAATGAAAATACTTGTTTTATAAAAAGTAAAATATAGACCTCTTTCTTGACATCATATTTAACTGTTGACAGCACTGTAACAGTAAAACTTGCAATTTCTAACCTACATTGTTTATAAATGTAACTATTAAATTCTTTCTAACATTTTTCTAACACTTAAATTCTCTGTAAACATTTTACTTGTCAAAATTATTATTATTATAAGTAGTATTAGTAGCTGTAGTAAAAAAAGGCTTCAAAACTGGACCTTTAATCTAGGGGTGTTGTGGGGGGCACATCCCTGCCCCACACCCCCTTTCCGTCTGGATTTGCCCCTGCTTTGGCGTTTGAGCACAAAGAATGGTTAACATTTATTTATGCAGAAAACATGACCAGATTTAAAGGTACAAAAGTTTTATTGCGTTTTCACATCATGTGGTCCTCAGAAAGAGAGTTTAGGTGCATTTGAGTGGAAAATAGTTAGTTGTTGACGCGTCGCAGAGAATCAGCTGTTTTTAGCAGCAGATGCGGAGCGGCTCAGCTCAGAATTCTAAATAAAGGAGAAAAAAAGCATAAAAATGTCTTTGTAAAGCTCAGTGCAGGTGTGCTGTTGTCACCGTGTTGCAGAAAACCACGGATGAAAAGCTCACAGCTCGCTTAAAGTGGGCAGTTCAGTTGAACCCCGACCTCCTGCCCACGGACCAAGTTTAATGCTGCTATCGACCCACAATGCAAAAATAACAGTAACGCACAGTGACTTGGAGAAGTAACTTTAATCTGATTACTGATTTGGAAAGATTAACGTGTTAGATTACTCGTTACTAAAAAAAGTGGTCAGATTAGAGTAACGCGTTACTATTGCACAAGTAATGCGTTACCGGCATCACTGGTCAGTTTAGAGTCACCAGTTCACCTAACCTGCATGTCTCTGGAAGTGGGTGGAAACCGGAGCACCCAGAAAGAATCCACGCAAAACCCACAGAGCATGCAAACTCCAAACACAATGGACCAGTGAACCTGGGACCATCCACACTATTCTGAACTTTTTCTGATCTGGGTTTATCAAAAAACAGCAACAACAAAAGAGTTCTGTGATGTCACCAAATACACTGTGCAGATGTCTAGAACTACAATCATTAGCAGTACAGAGTACTGCTTCATGTTTAAAACTCTACATTATGCAAAAGAGTCTTTAATGTTCATCTCACAGCTTCTTCCATATCAACTACAAAATTTTATGGTATCCAATTTCCATCACACTTTTCTCCAGTTTTTGAGACAATTTATTCAAACCGACAGATAGATGTGGATGAAAAGAGAACCTCTGTGGTGGAAGTAACGGGGCTACGAAATGAAAGTCAAACAGCAACATCTGCCAAAACTCAACAAGCTTTTCTGGTGCTTGCATGAAATACAAAATAGGCCATTACTCAGTCAAGGCACACAGCAAAGGAAAGATTTCTGCCAAACACATGGATCACACCAAGACCAAGACTCTGTGGTTTCTCAGACAGCAACATCTTGACTTGACAACATTTTCCTAAAATGATGCTTGACCTGTTGTCCTCCCATCACAGCACAGTCTTTGAAAAGAACAAATAGATACTAAAACTCTTCCTGCCATGGAAGAAATGAATACCTGTAAGAATACATCTGAAAATCCAAAATTTGTCCAATAATGAATCAACGCCTTTGTTTGGCCTTTGGTGGATGTTTTGTTTGTACTTAGTTTCTTGTGTGCAATAGTGCTTTGGTGCCTCAGGCAGAGTGAGATAAAAGTGGATTTTTTTTTTTTTCTTCTTGTTTTTGAGAGTAGACTATATTGTGCATCTCAGATTATGCAAGCAGCTTTGTGACCCATGGCAGGATGCTCATTTTGGCCATGGTCTGAGCAGCTGGAGTGTGTGTGTTTGCATAGTGTCTGTGGATAAAGCTTCAGCTCTCACAGTAGATTTGTAGCAGGATTCCACAGCCACTAAAGCCAAACAAATCGAAACAGCGAATGTCACTGCAAAACCACCCAGTGAGAGCTCTGACTCCGCAAAAACACACACTTACAAAAGGTAGCAGGGAAAAAGTGAATTTTCACTTCAGCCAGATAACTCTTATATTTTAATATTTATGCAGATAACATGGAGCATCTAGTTCCCAAGTTTTATTATCCCTGCACAAAATGCTTTCGCTTACACAGGACATTGGAGGATGGCATACTTCTGTTGTCTGAAGGAAAGACTAAAATCTCTGGATGCTGATATGATAGATGGTTCCTCGCTAAATTCTGCCATATGGCTGTGATGTCATAAGTGCACCTTGTAAGGGTCTTACCAAAAGATTATATATACTCGACAAACTCTGCATGATGTCACCTATAGGTTTTCTATAGAGCTCTGGAAGAGGCGTTTTGAACTGCTTCTCTGGGTGTCGTCATATTGGCAGTGCTTACTCTGACTACGTCATGGCCAGCCCTTAAATGGATAAAGAGATGGAGCGTGGACAAGACCCTGCATGACCAAATGAAGTCTGAACACTCCCTGATCATGGAGTTACTGAATAAGCTAAGGTAAGGGCCTCTTCACACATGAAGCAGGAATCGTATGCAAAATGTGTAAATTCATAGCTGCTTCTAACGCCTCGTACACCTGCTGCTACAGTTATCTGCGCACACCAGCAGCTGAAAGACAGAGTGTGTGCTGTGAGAGCCCATCAAACCCTCTCACGGCAGGTGTTCGCCAAATTCCAGCTGACACACACAAACATCTAACACCGCTCATTTGGCACTTAGAATGTGTGGCCATTCGTAGTATCATCATGAAAACAGTCAGCAGACAATTATTGTCGAGGTGGATATGAAATCTGTCTAAGTGCCCCACAACTGTGGAGTTGCCGAGTGCACATGTGACGTGCCTGATTGTCGGCTGCCCCCACAACACGTGTGTGTGTTACGTGTTCTCCCCCCGGCTCTCCCCCCCAACACATGCATGCGTGTGGTTCGCGCCCTCCCCCCCACAGGCGAGGCGCCTCTCATCTGATCACAGAGTGACACCTTAGTCTGTGCGCTGAACGGACGGGGGCGTGGTAACTGTTGACAACTCTGATCCTGGATATCAGAGATGCAGAACACACACCGTGTTTTGACGGACACGCGCGTGTATGCTTGCTGTCCTCACATCAAAATACATAAAAAGATATATTGCTTCTGCGATGGGCTGGAGGACGAGGACATTGACAGGCTGTTCCAGCTGGACCAGGCCACCAGTTCATGTGGACATGCAGCAGGCGATCTGAATGTCACATCTGTCTGACAGGACAGTGAGCGGTGCACAGCAGGACCATATGACAGGCCAACAGTACGACAAATACACCACTTTCAGTCACATATCAGCAGAAATGCACCATACCAAATGGCGTGTGGTCAATTATCACAGTTCTTTTTTTCTTTTTTTTTAAAAAGGTTTATCTGCTTGTTGATTTTAACCATTTCACGCTCCTGTTATGAGACAGTGATTGTGGTGCAGGGGGCAAGATGGTCAAAGACAGAAGTGCTGGCTCATTGTTTGGGTCTGTTGTCGCTTTTGATGCTATCAAAAGTGATCGTGGTGTTAAAACTCAAAATCAGCTTGTTTGTAGTTGCAAGTGTACCAATACTGGAATTTAACGGTTATCAGTTATCTGTAACTTCCGATACATTTTTTGGGTGGTTTATCATTTTATCTTTATCAAAGATAACTTTTCAGTTAGGGCAGCACGGTGGCCTAGTGGTTAGCACTGTTGACTCGCAGCAAGAAGGGCGTGGTTTCAATTCCTGTGGCCTTTCTGTGTGGAGTTTGCATGTTCTCCCTGTGTTTGCGTGGGTTTCCTCCGGGTGCTCCGGTTTCCTCCCATATCCAAAGACATGCGGATTAGGCGGATTGGAATCTTTAAAAAAGAATTGTCCATAGGTGTGTGTGGGTGTGTCTGTGTTTGTCTATTTGTGGCCCTGCGACAGACTGGTGTCCTGTCCTGGTTGTACCCTGCCTTACGCTCTATGACTGCTGGGATAGGCTCCAGCCCCCGCGACCCTTAATTGGACTAAGTGGTGGACGATGAATGAATGAATGAACTTTTCAGTTATCTGATTATCTGTTATTGAAGTTAATTTTTTGGTTATCTGTGCCCACCACTGAGAATATATATATGCTATAGTGATGTTTTATAAGTGTAATAAAGATTTACAATCAGAAATAAGAAAGGAAAAAATAAAGCGGAAAATAATTTTCACACACATTTATTCAAAACACACAACAAACTATAATAAACAACTATTTTGAGACTTTATAAAGGTAATATGGAGTCTTGTAGAACATAATGTACAAAATAAATGTTCTAACAATAAACACAAATGCACATTTTGAACAATGTATACAAAATAGTCTATGTATTTTGTTTGTCTTTATGTCACATCTCAAAGCAATTTCTGTCTGCTATTACACAAAGGCTTATAAGACAAACTTTTTTTCTCTCCTGGAGTTTGACTCTCTCTTGGAATGTGTTCCTGCACTGTAAACAACCTATCTTCACAGTTTGAGGCCCTGTTAACACCCCCCCCCCCCCTTTCATGTATATGCATAAATGGCACTTTACGAGGGAGAGAGGCTTATTCAGCAATATTTCTGGCCAAGTAGTGAGTCATTTCTGCCAGTGACACTGTTTGTTAGACCACGTGATGTTGTACGAGGCCTTCTTAGGCTGATCACCTTCATTCATATGTACAACGCTGTGCTTTTACGCATGGAGCCAGCAGCCAGGGGGCTCTTCAAACAGCATTCACATGCCAGAGAGTAACACATACTTTCTACAAACGATCTTTAGGATACCATGTGAGACAGCTCTGCCCTATGATTGGATATTGAAAAACCATGTGACGGAGAACCAATTCCGATTGGACAGTCACATTGCACACGTCATCACACAGTTTCTATGAGGAGTACAAAGATGGTGGATGGCTCGAAAGTCCGCGGAGTTAACGTTTCAGCAAACAAACAAAAAAAAAAAAGTAAGTTTCTATCTCATATCATTAAAAAGGTATTTATAATTTAGTAAAACTTGGTCTCAGCCGTCGTATATGACGGCGTTGGCCCCAGAGGTTTAACCGCAGGGTTCTGTATTACCTCCCCTTTTATGTATTATTTATATCAACCCGGTGATATTCACTAATTATACAGCTGGTTTTTATTTCATTTTCCTCCACATCAGCAGCGTGATGTGGTGCAACTCATCCCACTGTGTTCCTGCTCGAAAGACACCATCGCACCGGGATCGTGCAGGCCTGCCCATCGGTGCGATGTTTCGTGGTGCGCTAATTCAAACAGTTTTGTGCTGTTTCACTGTAATTCGACCAAATTCGCACTATGTGTGAAGGGGCCCTAACATGCTCATCTCGGTTTGAGTGTTCATTAAATCAGATTTTTGGGAACTGGGTGGTAGCTTTGGTCTGGGCATTAAAAATTTTGACCTGCTTATTTCCTCAGTAATTATGGATTAACTGGATCTAATGTCATCAAGCTCCGATAGCTGCTTAAAGTCTAAAGACATACAAAATGAATTTGAAGGGCCTTTCAGATTTCTCAAAACTGAAAACAGTTTCTACTGGAATTATTTTTTGTAACGTGTTGCAAAATCATAGCTCATTTTAATGAAGAGAACATATTTACCAGAGGGAATTCAATAACTAATATTTTCTTTTCTTTTGGATGCTGTCTGCAGGAGGAGGCATGTGTATGCGTGCATGAGGTTTTGAAATTACCGGAAGCTACCGTTCACCTCATGATGCGCGTTCACCAGGTGTGCATGCTGACATCCGTAAGTTGTCTTGTAAGTAACTTCAGAGGTGTTATCTGGTTTCAAAAACATAATTTTTAGATTTAGAAGTGTTTATTTCTTGCTAACATTTCTAAAATATATGAGAAATACATTACATTTATTTATTTAAAAAAAAAGAAAAAAAAAAAGCTGTTTTGGAGCCTTTTCCGCCATGTCAAATTATTTTGTTTGCACAAGCAGCCAGCTGATGTCACCGTGCATCTCTACTCTGATTGGCTGTGACTATGTGCATCCCAGCATTCCTCGTGCAAGTCAGAAGAAGCCCCCACAAGATCTTTCGCGTCACTATGGTTGCTACCATAGACAGTTGGGTCGCTACTGAACGTAGTTCAAAGCTGTCTGTTTGTTTGAATTTTATTTATTTTATTTTATTTATTTATTTATTTTTTGCCATTAAGGGGAACTACTTATTAGCTTTTCCCAGGCAATACAAATTGTCATCATATTGGCAGTGCCATGTTATGAATCCCTTATTTAAAGACTAATAAATAAAATTATAGTGGTGCCAAAGAAAATTCTTTTTATGACTTAAATCTTAACAAACCTAAAGGCCATTTATCCACACAGCAAGCCATATTGTTACACATATTTGTAATAAAATGCTCAGAAAGGACAGACACCAACCCTAACCCTCTGTTCCCATCATGTGGAACAGAACTCACATGGGTGATGTGACAGTCAGATTGTCTGCTGTGTGTTATGATCTGATGGTTCATTTCAACCTGGGGGCAGCCTGTCAATGTGCGCGGTGTGCACGTGGTCGCTCCCTGCAGCCCATCGCCACAGATATATATGTTTTTATTTATGTCCACATGAGGACAGCAAGCAGACACACACACATCACAGTGGGCAGTTGTTAGTCCATGTCTGTGCAAACACAGTACGTGTTCCCTAGCCATGACGTCCAGATCCACAGATCTCCACAGCTGCTCCTGTCGGTGGCCACACACCCCTGTCAGTTCAGTGCACACAACAACATGTCACTGTGTCTGTTTGCAAAGCCACACTCATGGGGCACTTAGACAAATTTCACATCCAGCTCAACAGTGATTGTCTGCTGACTGTTGTCATGTTAATAGTGCAAATGGCCACACATTTTCTAAGTGCCAAGTTAGCAGTGTTAGATGTTTGTGTGTGTCACCTGGAATTTGGCTGACACCTGCTGCGAGAGGGTTCGATGGGCTCTCACAGCACACACTCTGTCTTTCAGCCACTGGTGTGCGCAAATATGCACTCTGTGACAAGGGGCCCTAAAGATATGTTTATTTCTGCTCTAAAGTTGGATATTTTAAGGTGGGCTTCTATGGCAAAATACTACTCCCTTTTTCAGCCACCCCCAAGTGGCCAGTCAAAAAACTGCAGCTTTTTCTTCCTCTGGGTGTACATCATTTTGGACATCTGGAGGTTGTCACTTGGTCTCCCCAAATGACATCTCAGTTACACAAGGTCAATCCAGCAATACCCAAGTATTCTCTGGAGACAGTGCCTCGTGCCAAAGACATCCAGTCATCATTATAGGCCAATGTCAAGGGTCCAGGTATCACAACCATGCAGTTATATTGGAAATAGTAGAACTCAAAAGGTGTAGACTTTCATCCTGCTGAAAATTATCCACATTGCCATATGCCTCTGTACAGCAAACTCGATGGCCTGTGACCTGGCTCCACTATACCCTTCACAGACAGCAAAAAATTCTGAATGGAGGCAACTGCTCTCAAAGTTCTGCTTTATTTGCCCCTCAATGAACATGGGCAATTTTTGTTTTGATATTTTGCTATCTTGTCAGCATTGTCCCTGCAGCAAAGTGATATACCCCAGACAAATGTCATGCTTTTATCATGTTCTCCATACACACTGGCTGAGGTACAAAGCCTCTGTGAAGTGACAGTGCAGGAGCAACAGGAGTTGTAGATAGAAAGGGGAAGGGAGTAGTGATGTACAAAGAATAGGAGTGTATTGCTTCTATGCTCAAGCAATATGTGACAGCGTTACTGCATGCATCGTGTCGCTCTAGTTTCAGATGGGGGCTTATTAACCTGCAGAGATGGAGAAAAGGTTGACTACATTGTCACTCTACTGCTCTTCTACCCCATATGCGCCTGGGAAAAAGCTAGAGCTCACAAACAAAAATCCCAGAGATGCAACTGTGGTATGCATTATTGTACAAAGAAAAAACAAAACAAACAATAAACCCAAATCTAAAAGCATCCATTAAAATGACAAAGACCGGATGTATAAGAGCTGAAAATGCACTTTTGGTATCATTACAGCAGCTATTGTGACCCATCCATCCATCTTCCACCGCTTAGTCCAATTAAGGGTCGCGGGGGGCTGGAGCCTATCCCAGCAGCCATAGGGCGCGAGGCGGGGTACACCCAGGACAGGACGCCAGTCTGTCGCAGGGCCACAAACATACAAACAAACACAGACACACCCACACACAGACCTAAGGACAATTTTAAAGATTCCAATCCACCTAACCTGCATGTCTTTGGATGTGGGAGGAAACCGGAGCACCCGGAGGAAACCCACACAAGCATGGGGAGAACATGCAAACTCCACACAGAAAGGCCATGGGAATTGAACCCACGACCTTCTCGCTGTGAGGCAACAGTGCTAACCACTAAGCCACCGTGCTGCCCCTATTGTGACCCATCTTTGTCAAATGCTTCCCAGTCAGAAATGTTTCCTGTGTGCATTAACATGGTCCATTACTATATGTGCAATCTGCTTCTGGCTTTTGTTATTCATGTGTACTCAGACATTGTCAAGAGATATACCTGTGCAAGAAACCACTAACACAAGCCAACAGTTATACAAGTTCAAAATACTGAGCCACTGTGGCAACAATCCAAGTAAACTACCCCAGACACCCCTGTGCTATGGCATGTGCTGCAACTCCTTTTTTGGAATCCCAAGGCATTTCCAGGCCAGACATAGACCTTCGACATGAGATGAAAATCCTCATCTTTAAAGCCATCATGATGCCAACCCTGCTGTATAGATATGAGACCTGGACCACCTACTGCCGCCACCTGAAGACCTTCAAGCGATTCCACCAGCAGTGCCTGAGGAGTACCCTCCGCATCAGGTGGGAAGATTACTGTACCAACATCATGGTCTTGGCTGAAGCCAAGCTCCAGATCAAGTGTGTCACCATCAAGAACCAACTTCAGTCATGGGTCACGCCGTTAGGATGGATGACAGCTGACTTCCCAAGCAGATCTTGTACTTCCATTTAAGAGAAGGAAAAAGGTCCAGAGAAGGGCAGAAGAAATGCTACAAGGACCTCCTGAAGCACAAACTCTAGAGCTACTCCACTGACTGGAAGACCTGGGAAGAACAAGTGAGGGGCCGGGCCAACTAGCAAGCAATGATCCAGAAGTGGACGGAAGTGAAAGTCTTTGAAAAAAATGCAGATGAACAACATATCTGGGGAGAGGAGAAAGAGGAGGAGAGAGATGAAGATCCTGACTGTCAGAAGTATCAGGTTTAGTGGACAAAGACATCTGGACACAAATGCAGGACTCAAACTCACAGCTATAAATTTTAAGATTGTTTACTGGTTGGTAAAGCAGGGTCTGGTACACAAAAAAGCAGTCCAAGATCAGCAAACAAATCAGTAACATCAGGCAATAAGGCGTGGTCAAAAAACAGGCAGGTGGTCAAAAAACACAATGTGGCAAGCAGGATTAGAAAAAAGGCATAAAGCACATCGATCTGGCGGAGAACTAGTGCAACTAGTGAAGCTTATATATACCCTGGTGATGAGCTACAGATTAGAAACAGGTGTGTGGAAAGCCCCAGAACAGGGTGTGGCACAGAGCGTGTGCACCGCCCACCACCAAGCACAAAGAGAGACAGACAAGAGAGATAGGAAAACACAAAGCCCAAGCAGGAAAAACCCAGCATGAAAAGTAACACATAGAAACACCAAATAAAACTGAACTAAGCAGAGCTGAACAGAACAAACATGATACACAAAGTCCAAATCATGACAAGAAGCTTCCTGCAGCAACCACGCACAGCATCTGTAAGAAACTGTGTGACTGGGCTTGTTCAGTCATCTCAGCATCCACCATCCCATCTGGGAAATGGCCAAGAGATCATCTTTCTCACCACCGAGGGATTGCCGCAACGACGATGTAGGTTGTAGCAAGGAATAGAATTCTGTATTTGTATTCTATCTAATCCAATTACATTTTTTCCACAAATCTGATTTGTTCATCGTGTGAGAGTGCAGACTGTATAATATCTTATATACATGTAATTTTTGCAACAACGGTGGCAAAAGATGCATTACTCCGCACCCTGACTGGTGTTCTGAAGAGATGCGTTACTGTCAAATGTCATTCCTGCCCTCCGCGCGTGCATGTGCAGTATTGTTGTTCAATATTGTTCAGAACACGGGCTGATGCGCGCTGCTAGCTGTTAGCGCTATTAGCTCAGAGCGAGAGAAAGTCGCGTACCGCTGCCGAAATGGGTGAATTTAAGTTAACATATGAAAGAATTGATGTGGATTCTGATACAGAATTACCGTTTCACATTTGATTGATTTTCACATTTGATGGATTACTCCGCCCCCTGACTGCTTTTGGAGAGATGATCGCTGCTTCAAGGTAAGATGAATTACCTACAGAAAAATAAACTGTGCAAATGATGGAATTGGATTAGAATGGAAATAACCCCCTTGTGTCTGATGATGTACGGATGTTCATGCTGTTATACGGTCGGACATATCCGTTTTACGTAAAGCTGTATGTTCGACCGTATAACCCAGCATGAACATCCGCCCATCATCAGACACAACAGGGTTTTTCCTGAATTCTACACTTTTCAACATTGTGAGGTGGCAGCATAGCTTGAGTCAGTGCCAAAATACAGTGGATGAAACACAGGATCATCAATTGCAATAAGTTTTTTTTTGTTTGTTTGTTTTTTTATCATTTTTAGGGCAGAAAACAGTATTATTAAAAAAAAAAAAAAAAAAAGATAAATTCATGGTTGTTTCCCTGTGATTATCATTCGTTAGTGGAAACACAAATTTCTATCTATCTAATTTCTAACTATCTTCCTAAAAACTAAAGCATATTCACCTCTGCAATTTGGGGTTCTTACCGATACAGGTCAGCCTCATATTTTGGGCCATGTTGGCATCTTTTAAAATGCAAATTGATATAAAGATAGACAGGCCTATCCAGGTGCTTGGGAAGCATTGTTGTTAACTGAAGGGTCCTGGAGTCCACTGGAGGCTTGTTGTGATTGACTTTCCCAAATATTTGGATCATATATAATTTTAAGACAATGTTTTGCGAGAACGATTCAAAAATCCTTGAAAGTTGTAGTTCCACCAATATGAATTAGATTCAATCAGTACTACAAAATTTAAATCTTGTTTTGTGTATCCATTAGAGATCTTAGTTTGTGCACAGCTGAGACATCAGGCATAACATCCTGAAACTTATTTTTCTGCTATCAAACACATCAGCAACACAAGTGGAATATAAAGTAAACACAGAGGCGAAAATTGATATTTAGGCATAAATACCTTTCACTCTGTGTATTCTTACGGATCCAAATCACTTCTACTTTCCTTTGCTGCGCTGTTAGGACTTATGTGCCTACAGTAATACGAGCGAAGTGTCTATGTCATTTACAGGGATTTCAGATCCTCCTACAGTTTAGCTTTGGCCCATTACGTCAGGCCAGCTGTGAAACAGGGTGTCAAAAATACATTAAGCAAATTAAAGTATTTGTGTTGTAATCCTTTTAGAAACCTGGCTTCTGAAGTGAAGGCTGCCACATTACAGAGTATGAAGTGCACTATGGACAGTAATCTGATTAAAGAAATGTGCATATGTGTGATGCCAGACAACACTGTGGTACAGGTGGAACATTCCAGCAGTATGACGTTAGGAACACTGCCCCGTCTATGCTTATACACTCTTATAACTATTTCATTTTTGCTTTTTTTTTTTACTTTGCCTTTCTCCTTTCTTGCATTTCATCATTTATGTAAATACATCCAATCAATAGCTCAAGGCCCGGTCACACGGCATTTAACGAAGGGTAACAAAGCCCAAACAAAACAAGAAATCTGGAGTTTCGTTTGGGCAGTGCACTCTCTCTCTCTCTCTCTCTCTTTCTCTCTCTCTCTGTCTCTCTCTCTCTGTGTCCCTCTGTCTCGTACACATGCATTTCAGGTGTACAGACAGCAATTAGAGGTTTGGTATTGGAGAGATTTGAGAAATATTTGCCGTGTTTGCAGCATGTATTATTTTGGTGGAGTATTTAGCATGTGGGGTTAGTGTGGTGGTATTTTTGTTTTGTTAAAATGAGGCGTCTTATGAATGTTGAGCAAGCGCTTCATTTTTTTACTGGAGCAAGATGGAGCATGCAGCGTGTCGTCAGAGTTCAAACCAGACAGTGAGGATTCTGATAATGAAGGAGATGAGCCCTCTTTTGCAGGTGGATCCACCGAAGTGTGCACAGATCTCCACAGTGGGTCGAACACGCGCGCCATCCCAGCGTCGAGTCTTACAACGGAGAGATGCAGACACACACTGCTCCAGCAGTGGCTCCAGGTGCGTTTCGTTTAAAGCGTCGAGATCAGCGTTTGCTTTGGTTTCATTTTGTTCCTCATTTGTCCCTTTTGCGGTCTTGATTCGCAGCCTATTTGGTGATAAAGCTCATTCGTCCACATTTTCTCTAGAATTTGTGACTTTTTACTTTTTTCCATCGTTGCCTAAAAAAACAAGCACACAAACTGACAGACGTTTTTGTTTTTGTGCAAATATTTGCTCATTTTGAAATGGATGCCTGCAACACATTTCAAAAAAGTTGGGACGGGGCAACAAAAGACTTGGAAAGTTGATGAAAGGTCAAAGAACACCTAATTGGAAACAGGTGTCATGATTGGGTATAAAAGGAGCATCCCTAAAAAGGCTCAACCATTTACAAGCAAAGATGGGGCAAGGATCACCATTTTGTAAACAACTGCATGAAAAAAATAGTCCAACAGTTTAAGAACAATGTTTCTCAACGTTCAATTGCAGGGAATTTAGGGATTTCATCATCTACAGTCCACAATATAATCAGAAGATTCAGAGAATCTGGAGAACTTTCCACACGTAAGCGGCAAGGCCGAAAACCAAGATTGAATGCCCATGACCTTTGATCCCTACCGCGTGGGCTCAGGAACACTTCAGGAAACCATTGTCAGTTAACACAGTTCGTCGCCTCAACTGCAAGTGCAAGTTAAAACTCTACCACACAAAGTGAAAGCCATACATCAACATCCAAAAACGCCAGCATTCTCTGGGCTCGAGCTCATTTGAAATGGACAGACGCAAAGTGGAAAAGTGATGAGTCCACATTTCAAATTGTTTTTGGAAATCATGGATGTTGTGTCCTCCGGACACAAGAAGAAAAAGACCATCCAGACTGTTACCAGCACAAAGTTCAAAAGCCAGAATCTGTGATGGTATGGGGTGTGTTAGTGCCCATGGCATGGGCAACTTACACATCTGTGATGGCACCATCAATGCTGAAAGGTACATCTAGGTTTTGGAGCAACACATGCCGCCATCCAAGCAACGTCTTTTTCAGGGACATCCCTGCTTATTTCAGCAAGACAATGCCAAGCCACATTCTGCACGTTACAACAGTGTGGCTTCGTAGTAAAAGAGTGCAGGTGCTAGACTGGCCTGCCTGCAGTCCAGTCCTGTCACCCATTGAAAATGTGTGGTGCATTAAGATGGACAAAATACGACAACGGAGACCCCAGACTGTTGAACAACTGAAGTCGTACATCAAGCAAGAATGGGAAAGAATTCCACCTACAAAGATTCAACAATTAGTGTCCTCAGTTCCTAAACGCTTACTGAGTGTTGTTAGAAGGTGATGTAACACAGTGGTAAACATACCACTGCCCCAGCTTTTATGAAACATGTTGCAGGCATCCACTTCAAAATGAACAAATATTTGTACAAAAACAATAAAGTTTATCAGTTTGAACATTAAATATCTTGTCTTTGTGGTGTATTCAATTGAATATAGGTTGAAGAGGATTTGCAAATCATTGTATTCTGTTTTTTTATTTACATTTTACACAACGTCCCAAGTTCATTGGAATTGGGGTTGTAAACAGTGACACTGATTTATCTGCAAGTAGCTCATATCAGCCGATTATATCTGCTCTAGTCCTGACTTGTGTGGGCCGCTGAAGAGGAGGTACTGCTGGCCCACCACCACCAGAGGGCGCCCTGCCTGGAGTGCGGGCTCCAGGCACCAGAGGGCGCTGCCGCCTGATGAGAGCAGCCAGGGTGACAGCTGTCACCCATTACTGGACACAGCTGACTCCACTCAGCACGGAGGTATATCATCAGGACGGCGTCTCCACCTCGATGCCGAGATATCGCCTTGAGATAGAGGTAACATTCTCTGCAGCATATTCTGTGTTAATTGATAAACTTGTTAAACCTTTCAGGACAGCTGACTACCGCAGGCCGAGTGACTAGATAAGTACTCACCTTCCTGCTTTTTTGGGACGAGAGGTGGAGGCAGCTTCTCCCCTCTCCGTGTTACTGGGTGCAGCCGCATCCACACCTGTGTGTTGTTGCTCTCTCTTGCCAGCAGTACCGGATCCGACGAGCGGAGGCAGTGGCCACCTGGGAATTCGGGACTTGGCGGTTCCAGTACTTCCAGGGTTCGGTGGCAGAGGAAATCTGGATGGTTCCGGTTCGACCTGGACGGACGTCTCCTACCTTCGAGCCTGCCCACACGACACCAGCCGAATTCGGCTTAACCCCAAATTGTTGATTGTTGTATTGGTTGTGCTCGTTTCACAATAGTAAAACTTGTTATTTATCTTCTCCATTGTCCGTTCATTTGCGCCCCCTGTTGTGGGTCCGTGTTCCTACACTTTCACAACAGGATATCTCGGCCAGCGTCATGGATCCCAAGGGGCGTCAACCGGCTGTTGAACGGCCAATGGAAGAACAGGGAGCGTCGGCGTCTTCGGGAGGGGTAATCGGTGAGTTGCAGCGGATCCTCACCGCTTTCACCACTCGGATGGATTTAATGACCGAGCAGAACGTTCTCCTAAACCGCAGGGTGGAGGCTCTCGCCGCACAAGTGGAAGCACGCCCTTCGGGCGCCGCTGCGGCTCTCCCTCCCGAGGACCCTGCGCGTAATAGTGACGTTCCACTGGTCGTTCAACGGCCCCTCCCTCCGTCCCCAGAAGCATACATAAGCCCTCCAGAACCGTACAGAGGCTGTGTGGAGATGTGCGCGGAAAGTAGCTTATGTAATAAACCTGCTTCGCGGGGAGGCACGCGCTTGGGCTACAGCGCTCTGGGAGCAGAACTCACGGCTCCTTCATACATACGATGGGTTTGTGCGGGAGCTCAGAACGGTGTTCGATCATCCCAATAGAGGAGAGACCGCTTCAACCGCGCTACTGTCAATAAGACAGGGGCGTCGGAGCGCAGCTGCCTATGCAGTCGCCTTCCGCATCGCGGCGGCGAGATCCGTCTGGAATAGCACTGCCCTCCGCGCCGCCTTTGTAAACGGACTGTCACTGGTCCTAAAAGAGCACCTGGTGGCGAAGGACGAACCGCGGGATTTAGATGGGCTCATCGATCTAGTCATACGACTCGACAACCGGCTAGAGGAATGAGGCGAAGGGCGTGGCCAGGCACGCGTCGTCCCTCTCCCTTCCGGTTCCGACCGAGCTCCGCCCTCCCCACGCTCCTCTGTTCCTGCGCTCCGTGCGCCTACGGCTCCCCCTGCTGACGAAGCTATGGACACGAGCAGGGCAACATTTAGGGCACCTGGAGCACAAAGGAGGCGGGCCCACGGAGCTTGTTTTGTTTGTGGCTCGATTGAGCATCTGGCAAACGACTGCCCCGAGCGGTTAAACTCCAACGCCCGCCCCTAGAGACTGGGCCAGGGGTGGGCCGAAACATTCACGTGGGACACACCCACATTGCTACACGACTCCCAGTCACGATCCTGTTTGAGGATTCAACCCTGAAGGCCCCAGCACTGGTGGACACGGGCTCCGAGGGGAATCTGCTAGACAGTAGATGGGCGAGGGAGATAGGGCTCCCTCTGGTGGCTCTTACCTCGCCTGTGCAGGTTCGGGCACTAGATGGCTCCCTACTCCCACCAATCACGCATAAGACACCTCCAGTAACTCTGGTGGTGTCAGGTAACCACCGGGAGGTGATCGAGTTCTTTGTGACTCAGGCCACCTCCCGTGTGGTTTTGGGTTTTCCCTGGATGCTAAAACACAATCCCCGGATCGATTGGCCGTCCGGGGTAGTGGTTCAGTGGAGCGAAACCTGCCATCGGGAGTGTCTAGGTTCCTCGGTTCCTCCCGGCTCCCAAGCTAAGGAGGAGGTCCGAGTCCCGCCCAATCTGAAGGCGGTGCCGGCGGAGTACCATGACCTCGCTGACGTGTTCAGCAAGGATCTGGCTCTCACGCTTCCTCCCCACCGCCCGTATGATTGTGCCATTGATTTGGTTCCAGGCAGTGAGTTCCCGTCCAGTAGGCTGTACAACCTCTCACGGCCGGAGCGTGAATCAATGGAGACCTACATCCGGGACTCATTAGCTGCCGGGTTGATCCGGAATTCCACCTCTCCGATGGGTGCTGGTTTCTTTTTTGTGGGTAAAAAGGATGGCGGGCTTCGTCCATGCATTGATTATAGGGGGTTGAACGAAATCACGGTTCGCAATCGATACCCGTTGCCCTTGTTGGATTCAGTGTTCACCCCCTTGCATGGAGCCAAAATCTTCACCAAGCTTGATCTTAGGAATGCGTATCATTTGGTTCGGATCCGGAAGGGAGACGAATGGAAGACGGCATTTAACACCCCGTTAGGCCATTTTGAGTACCTGATCATGCCGTTCGGTCTCACTAATGCTCCCGCGACTTTCCAAGCGTTGGTAAACGATGTCTTGCGGGACTTCCTGCACCAGTTCGTCTTCGTGTATCTGGACGATATACTCATCTTTTCCCCGGATCCTGAGACTCATGTCCGGCATGTCCGTCAGGTCCTGCAGTGGTTGTTGGAGAACCGCCTGTTTGTGAAGGGCGAGAAGTGTGAATTCCACCGCACTTCTTTGTCCTTCCTGGGGTTTATCATCTCCTCCAACTCCGTCGCCCCTGATCCGGCCAAGGTTGCGGCGGTGAGAGATTGGCTCCAACCCACAAGCCGTAGGAAGCTGCAACAGTTCCTCGGCTTTGCTAATTTCTACAGGAGGTTCATTAAGGGCTACAGTCAGGTAGTTAGCCCCCTGACAGCCCTGACCTCACCAAAAGTTCCCTTCACCTGGTCGGATCGGTGTGAAGCCGCGTTCAAGGAGTTGAAACGGCGCTTTTCGTCTGCACCAGTTCTGGTGCAGCCCGATCCTAGCCGCCAGTTAGTGGTTGAAGTGGATGCCTCGGACTCAGGGATAGGAGCGGTGCTCTCCCAGAGCGGGAAGACCGATAAGGTCCTTCACCCGTGTGCCTATTTTTCCCGCAGGTTGACCCCCGCTGAACGGAACTATGACGTCGGCAATCGGGAACTCCTTGCTGTGAAAGAGGCCCTCGAAGAGTGGAGACATCTGTTGGAGGGAACAGCCATGCCATTCACGGTTTTCACTGACCATCGGAACCTGGAGTACATCAGGACCGCCAAGCGGCTGAACCCCAGGCAAGCCCGCTGGTCACTGTTCTTTGGCCGTTTTGACTTCCGGATTACCTACCGTCCCGGGACCAAGAATCAAAGATCGGATGCATTGTCCCGGGTGCACGAAGACGAAGTCAAAACGGAACCGTCGGATCCCCCGGATCCCATCATCCCGGAGTCCGCTATCGTGGCCGCCCTCACCTGGGACGTAGAGAAGACCGTCCGGGAGGCCCTGACTCGTGACCCGGACCCCGGAAACGGACCAAAGAACAGACTATACGTCCCACCAGAAGCTAGGGCTGCAGTCCTGGACTTCTGTCACGGTTCTAAACTCTCCTGTCACCCTGGGCTGCGAAGGACCGTGACAGTCGTCCGGCAACGCTTCTGGTGGGCATCCCTGGAGGCCGACGTCCGGGACTACGTCCAGGCCTGTACCACCTGCGCCAGGGGCAAGGCCGACCACAGAAAGACCTCAGGGCAGCTACAGCCACTGCCCGTGCCTCATCGCCCCTGGTCCCACATCGGCCTGGACTTTGTCACGGGTCTCCCGCCGTCCCAGGGAAACACCGTCGTCTTCACGATAGTGGACCGTTTCTCCAAGGCGGCCCACTTCGTGGTCCTCCCGAAGCTCCCAACGGCCCAGGAGACAGCGGACCTCCTGGTCCACCACGTCGTCCGTCTGCATGGTATACCATCAGACATCGTCTCCGATCGCGGTCCCCAGTTTTCCTCACACGTTTGGAGGAGCTTCTGCCGGGAACTGGGGGCCTCGGTCAGCCTTTCGTCCGGGTACCACCCCCAGACCAACGGGCAAGCAGAGCGGGCCAACCAAGAATTGGAGCAGACACTACGCTGTGTGACAGCCGCGCACCCGACGGCCTGGAGTACCCACCTGGCCTGGATCGAGTACGCCCACAACAGCCAAGTGTCATCAGCCACCGGCCTCTCCCCGTTTGAGGTGTGCTTGGGGTATCAGCCCCCCTTGTTTCCGGTGGTCGAGGGAGAGGTCGGTGTGCCCTCGGTCCAGGCCCACCTACGGAAGTGCCGTCGGGTGTGGCGTGCCGCCCGCTCTGCTTTGTTGAAGGCCCGGACGAGGGCGAAGAAACATGCAGACCGGCGGCGGGCCCCGGCCCCCACGTATCGTCCTGGGCAGGAAGTGTGGTTGTCCACCAAGGACATTCCCCTTCAAGTGGACTCCCCCAAGCTCCAAGAACGATACATCGGTCCCTTCAAGATCCTCAAAGTCATCAATCCCGCCGCAGTGAGGCTTCAGCTTCCGGCCTCGCTGCGGATTCACCCAGTGTTTCATGTCTCCCGGATAAAACCCCATCACACCTCACCCCTCTGCACCCTGGGTCCGGCACCACCTCCTGCCCGGATCATCGACGGGGAACCGGCTTGGACCGTGCGCCGGCTCCTCGATGTCCGTCGAATGGGCCGGGGTTTTCAGTACCTGGTGGACTGGGAGGGGTACGGCCCTGAAGAACGCTCCTGGGTGAAGAAGGGCTTCATCCTGGACCCGGCCCTCCTGGCCGACTTCTACCGTCGCCATCCGGACAAGCCCGGTCGTGCGCCAGGAGGCGCCCGTTGAGGGGGGGGGTCCTGTTGTGTGGGCCGCTGAAGAGGAGGTACTGCTGGCCCACCACCACCAGAGGGCGCCCTGCCTGGAGTGCGGGCTCCAGGCACCAGAGGGCGCTGCCGCCTGATAAGAGCAGCCAGGGTGACAGCTGTCACCCATTACTGGACACAGCTGACTCCACTCAGCACGGAGGTATATCATCAGGACGGCGTCTCCACCTCGATGCCGAGATATCGCCTTGAGATAGAGGTAACATTCTCTGCAGCATATTCTGTGTTAATTGATAAACTTGTTAAACCTTTCAGGACAGCTGACTACCGCAGGCCGAGTGACTAGATAAGTACTCACCTTCCTGCTTTTTTGGGACGAGAGGTGGAGGCAGCTTCTCCCCTCTCCGTGTTACTGGGTGCAGCCGCATCCACACCTGTGTGTTGTTGCTCTCTCTTGCCAGCAGTACCGGATCCGACGAGCGGAGGCAGTGGCCACCTGGGAATTCGGGACTTGGCGGTTCCAGTACTTCCAGGGTTCGGTGGCAGAGGAAATCTGGATGGTTCCGGTTCGACCTGGACGGACGTCTCCTACCTTCGAGCCTGCCCACACGACACCAGCAGAATTCGGCTTAACCCCAAATTGTTGATTGTTGTATTGGTTGTGCTTGTTTCACAATAGTAAAACTTGTTATTTATCTTCTCCATTGTCCATTCATTTGCGCCCCCTGTTGTGGGTCCGTGTTCCTACACTTTCACAACACTGACAAAAAGATAGGAGGCAGAGCTGGATTTGGCAGAGCTGAAGACTGTGATTTTTCTTGGGTTTGTCGAAAATTTGTCATTCCAGTAGTACCCAAGGATTCTGCAGAGAAGTCCTGAACCAAAAATGACCTGCTGTTGCCTTAAATCACTGGTTAGTGTTACACTCAGTGGGCCTCATGTATCAATGTGCGTACGGCAATATTTGAGTGTATATGGGGTGTACGCCAAAACGGCTGCGCTACTTGGCATTTATCAATGTGGTCGTTGGCGTACGCTGCGCTGAAAATATACACCAGGTCGAGAGGTGGCGTAAATTATACACCAAAATGAACCAGCGCTGGAATCCACATAAAAATGATACTGATCAACATGATAAACAGTGCCATTATACAAATCAATGCATATGTTACATAAATAACACTTTCCTGATTATACTACATAATAATCAATACAAATCCCGCTTTTGCGGGATTGCTGGTCTATCGAGCACGATCCGTGACCACAGCGCTGACTGCAAAGAAAGCGCTGCTCGCCTTTTTCTCGAGAGCCTGGAGCCAGAGCAGCGCTGAGCTTAACTTTATGTGGTGTGATCGTTTTAGACAATGGAATTGATAATTACAACAAATTGTCATTCCCTTCGCCCGTGCTGCAATCAGGTTGTGTCGTCTCCATTCGGTTGTCACAATAAAATAAATAAAGAAATACATCTTAAGAGTAAAGAAATCTGAAAAATTAGGCGTGTCTTATTAATTGAGCGAGCAAATATCCACATGTCAAGAATTATTGACGTGAAAAGAGAATACAGTGGTCCCTCGCTATAACGCGATTCACCTTTCGCGGCCTCGCCGTTTCGCAGAGTTTTTAGTCCAATTTTGCATGCTTTTTTTTTTTTTTTTTTTTTTTTTTTACAGTGTTCTGTGTTCTGCGTGTCTGTTTATAAGAATCTTCTCGCCCAGAAGAAAAAAGAGCGCCAACAACTACTCATAACTGTGTTTGTCACTCGGAAACAGACACCTGCAGCGAGGTTTGACTCAGTGGAAAAAGGCGCGGCGTCAGGACGCAGAGGCACGATCTGTGAAATACTGGTCAGTCACTATTAATAATTTCTTATGTGTCCAACCTCGTACGTTGATCGTTAAAATTACATTCGTTAGTTCTAAAAGCCATCATAATTATTTATAGGAAAATGTTCTATTTTTATTTCTCAAACAAATGTTTGGGCCTGAAAACAGTTTGGTCTTATTTTTCTACTAAGGTTTGAACTTTGAGAGTGTTTACACACGAGAGAAAAGTGAGAAAATGTTCATGCCTGATTGAGAAAAGTGTATAAAGTGGTTTTACAGGGTTTTTACAGCTTTAAAACGTCTATAATTGTAAAAAAAAATAACGTTGACTACATCGCAGACTTTGCTTTTTGTGGACTATTTTTAGAACGTAACTCCCGCGATAAACGAGGGACCACTGTAACACTTTTTTGATTATACTACAAAACAACTGATACGACGGCCGCTTTTGACGTTCTATTGGCACGCGTCGTGATTGGTGGAGTTCTTTTTCTTTGCCGTCTTTCCAGCTTCCATGTCATAAAATGAGGGTGTGTCTGAAGCAGAGTCTGAATATTTATGGGCGTGTTTATTATAATTACGATTGTTTTCACCCGCCGCATTTATCAAGGTCATGTCAGGCGTACGCCGGAAATGGGCAGGTGCGCACTGCTTGATACATGTCACGGCAACTTTGGTGTACTTCAAATTTACACCGTAAATTTACGCCTCAAGTGCGCCACATTGATACATGAGGCCCAGTCTCACTACCACACAGTCAGAATGGAAGCAGATGCACCAGCACCCTAAAAACTTGGACCTTTGTTACACAACATCCCACCTTCATTGGAATCGGGGTTGCACATCTGAGATGCAAGCTGAGATTTGATCTGTTTTGATGAAAGAAAATCCTTCTCCTCTCTACTCCACTATGAAGCTAAGAGTGACATAAATATATGAGATAACATATGTAGTTAGTAAATGTTAAGAAAGTGTTACTGTAACCAGATTCAGAAGCTTTACAGATTTGGCTCACCGCAGTGGGGTTTAAAAAAAAAAACTGTGAATACAAACCTTGCATTTGTTCTGCGTGGTTATCTTTTTATCCTTCAGATTGCTGCACAGAATCTTTCAACCCAGAACTTCTGTTTCAAATGTCCGGTGTTGTTTTCTCCTGGGCAAACCTGAAGGTTTGCAGTGCATGACCATGAGACTGACTGGTAGAACAGAAAGGCCTGGAAGGCAGTGATGTACATGAAAGGAAAAAGTGCTTCAAACACCTCCACCATGTGTGAGAAATACGGGTCTTTTCACACGCAGACACATAGAAAGCCTTAAGCATTGGCTCTAACTGTTGGATACGAATGGATTCATATGTTGGATTCGTATGCTCAGAACATGTCATACAGACCGACGGCTTTTGTACCTGAAGGAGATGAACTGAGGAAGAGAGATGTCACCTCCCAGATGAATGATCAAGCAAACTGATGTACCGACATGGGGAAGGTGTAAACATATGTGCATCTCTTTGTGCTACTAGTGTGTAGCTCTTCACCACAGATTGAGACATACGCCGCATGCTGAAAGTACAGTACTATGATTCAAGACTCAACACTGTCGGCCACACAAATCAGATTAAATGAAAGGCACTGGAGGGGCAATACACACCCAATGCACAAACATAGTAAAGTGTGATAAAGCGATAAACTTTAACCCCGATGGAGCACCACCAAATAAGCCTCAAGCCATAGTCACTATGGATACCCCATTTAAAGGAGTTTGAACATGACTGAAGCTGTTAAGACTACAAATACCAAGTTTGCTCAAGATTGAGAAATATGGATCAAGAAGTTACTATGATGCTTCAAAGCGTGCCCCAATTTGCTATTTGGGAATGAACAGGAAGGATCAATGCTCTGTGGAATAGTCCCATATGCCAATGTTTAGCTGATCAATAAAAACTTTGGATCTGCTCTCTAGTCTGATTAGTTGTGGAGATATGCTGGAAAATGTCATCTGGAGACACACTGAAGGGGATGGTCAATGTATGCATGAATTATTGACTTGCAAGCTGTTGTACTTTCTGACATTTGAGGTACTAAAGTAGTCACATATAAAATGATTACAGCATCTTTCAACCTGTGCTTAATCCACCAAAAATTCAAGTACCTCTCTTTCTACTTTGCACTTGAAAGAGTGGAAGAGACACTGCTCGATTTTTTTGAAAATGTGTTGAAAATATTTTGCTTTGTGGAGGAAATTAATTAAGGTGTAAACCACAGAGGACTTAAACAGATTAAACCTCACAACCGTTTAAGGATGAGTCAGAGTCCTGAATATGTACCTGCTTTGTAAAACTTCCACCATTTCACAGCCATGAAAAAGAGGAACGTGAACGGTGTTAAGGGCTACTTCACACATAGTATGAATGTGGCTGAATTGCGCATAAAGCAGGAATCGTATGCAATACGTGTAAAATCATAGCTGCTTCCAATGCCTCGTACACCTGTTGCTACAACTATTTGCGCACAGCAGTGGCTGAAAGACAGAGTGTGCGCTACGAGAGCCCATTGAACCCTCTCATGGTGGATATCGGTCAAATCCCAGGTGACACACACGAACATCTAACAACATTCGCTTGGCACTTAGAAAATGTGTGGCCATTTGCGCTTTCAGCACAAAAATAGTGAGCAGGCGATCACTTTTGAGCTGGATGTCAAATCTGTCTAAGTGCCCCCATGAGTGTGGCATTGCAAAAAGTAACTCCCTACACATGTGGCATGCGGGGGGCACACACAAATCACGGCGCAATCACAATTATAAAACAAATAACTAAAGAAAAATAAGCACATAACACAGAAACAGAGTGACATTTTGGTGTGTGCTGAACTGACAGGGGGCATGTCAGCCGACAGCAGCTGCTGTTGAGATCTCTGGTTCTGGACATCCCAGCTGGAAAACACGTACCGTGTTTAAAGGGACATGACCTAACAACTGTTCACTGTGACCTGCATGTGTCTGCTTGCTGTCCACACGTTGACGTACATAAAAACATGTATTGCTGTTGCGACGGGCTGCAGTGAGTGAGCACACGGCATGCACATTGACGGGCTGCCGTAGGTGAAATGGACCGTCAGATTATAACATGCAGCGAGTGATCTGAATATCACATCACCCACATGAGCTCTGTTCCACATAAGGCAGTGTCTGTCCTGCAGCGCGCCGTTCACAGGACACACGTGTCAGGCCAGACAAGCACGTGGGGCCGGCTGGACACACCGGCCCAGCAAATGTGGACATGATAAGAGTGCACTGATTCATTCATGTCATTTCATGACTGTACATCTGTGACCATGGGTCATCTACAGAGGAACAGATGGTTCATACTTGTATTGTCCGCTCAATAAGAGGGATTTAATAAAATGTGGTGTTTTTTACGTTTATGTCCTTGTTGATTTCAGGCATTTTACACACCTTTTATAGCTCAGTGGTAAAATGTCTCCTTGGCAATCAGTGCTTTTGTAAATTGCACGTTCGAATCCTGTGGGTGCCATGTATTTTTTTTTCCACAGCAGCTGTGCGATGTGGTTCCACATGCTCCAGCTGCTCGCACTGTGTTTCCATTGCGATGGTTTCGTGCACGTTCGTGCGTGTGCATGTGCACGAAACCGTCGCAGCTGGGTCGTTCACGCCTGCCCGTTGGCTCAATGTTTTTGTGTGGGCTGTGTCGCCGAGATTCACCCCGATTTGTACTTATTCATTCTATGTGTGAAGGGGCCCTAAGCGGCATTATAAATGGTAAATGGACTCCATTTATATAGCACTTTTCCATCTGCACCTTTACAATCTGCTTTACAATCTGCTTTACAATTATGCCTCACATTCACACACACACTCACACACCAATTTCAGGGTGCTGCCATGCAAGGTGCTCACTACACACTGGGAGCAACTTGGAGATTAAAGACCTTATTCATTATCCTTGTGATCCTCAATTTCTGTACCTTATTCAGTTATGAGATCTGGTAAATTAAGGCAGAAATTACTTGTATATGACAAGAGAGCAAATGGAACAGTCCACAGTGTGGACGAAACTAAGTCTCAGTAGCTGGCGGAGCAACAATGAAGCAATAATAACTAGGAATGACCTTAAACTCCTCTCCCAGCTGTCTGAACCCTCAGCCGTAAGGATTAAACATATTAATTTCCACATTAGGATTCAAAGGCAGAATACTGCAATGAACTGGAGACAACCCTGGTCGGTTCAACCACATGTCTGATGCAATCACTCTGGGGAATTGCAATTGTCTGTGAGCTGTGTAGTCGGACGTAAAAACACCCACACAAAAATATTGTACACAGAGAGTTCAGTTTAACAGATGCACAACTCTGTTTTAATATTATAGTTTAATTTTTCTGGCAAGTGTGTTTAAATTACTTGTGAGGCATAATATTAAAATATTGCAATTTGCTCCATGATTACTAAAAACTTAAACTTACACCTAAAATGTGCACACATTAAATCACCAAATTAACAGGCAATGATATCCAGTAGCCCAGTGCTTTTCCTGGGAAATGAAAAAGGAATTGGATGACAGTCTATTAGCCCGTCTGAATGAGACGCTTGTCCATCATAGGTTACTTCTCTAGCCAAGGCAACACTGACCTGGAATCCAACCCTGTTTCACATATTGGTTGTCCAACTCCTAACCCACAGAGATACCTGCTTTGATTTAAGGTGCTTGCACAAATGATCTGTGGAGTTGTTTTTGGGAGGACGACATTCTCACTATTTCAGTAATTTGGGGACACTATAATTGAAAAAAATTCTGGATGACTTGTAATGAAATTTTGTACAAAGACCATATCTGGTCAGAAAAGTATTTATTTACTACCCTCCTTCATTACCTGTCAGGAATACACATTCTGAGTGAGCTTCTAGTTTACTAGCTGTGATTCTTGCATCCTATCGTGGACAAAGCGACATCATAGAAATTATAGGAAAAGAAAGATTGAGACAGAAAGAGTGTTAAAGCAATCACTGTCTACTTTTCATGAATAAAGTGTGTTGTAAGACAGTCATCATTGCTCTGAGATGTCTAATAATCCACAAATGTGATTTACTCATTATCCACAGTGTAGTGTTTGGTAAAAAAAAAAAAAAAAGTTTTTAAACCAGGAAATGGACTCATAAACAGTTGAAGCACTCAGATTTTTTCAGTCTCAAGTCATGTCATATTTACGGATATCGTAATGACATTCACTGTTTCCTGTGGCTTCAAAACAAAACTGACAATAGAAGTTATATTTTAGGTGTGAGTGCCTACTATACAGGCAATGATTGTCGGATTTATGTATTAATGCTTACTACAGATAAATGCATTCTATTATTGCATTTTCCCATTGGAAATACCAGTATGTCTCTTTTGATGAGAGTCAGACAGTCAAAGCAAGAACAAAATAAATCAATCACTCCTAAATATAATAAGTAAATCAGGAAAAAGTCAGGGAAAGGATATTCCAAGTGCCAATACACATGATCCACCTCAGGTTTGGACATGGACACCACTGTGCAGTGGACGGGGATCCCACTATTGAATAGACGTGTTTTTTGTGTCCTGCTGATTCCTGTCTTAGTGTATGGTTGTGATATTTCAACGCTAACCAGTGACTTAAGGTTACAACTCAATGTCTTTAATATTAGCTCTCATCAGAGGATCCTTAGGTACCGCTGGAATAACTTTGTATCAAATGAGCGGTTACTTAGTGAGACTTGGATGAGGAGTATCCCTTGCATTGTGAAAGAACATCAGCTATGACATTTTAGCCATGTGGTGCATTTCTCTGGGTATGATCCAGCATACAGATGCCTCAGTGTTAAGGAAGTTTAAGGTTTTGTTATTGACTTATAAGGTTGTTCATGGACTGGCGCCATCTTATCTGGCTGATCTGGTGGAGCTTTACGTGCCGGTCCGGGCTTTGCGGTTGCAGGATGCGGGACATCTCTGTGTTCCCAGGGTGAAGAAGAAGTCAGCGGGTCAAAGAGCCTTTTCGTATCATGCACCCACCCTGTGGAATAGTCTTCCTGCTACCGTGAGGCAGTCAGAGTCCGTGGACATTTTTAAGTCAAGACTGAAAACCTATTTTTATTCTCTTTCATATGAATAGTTTTTTTTTATTTTTTATCTGTTTTATTCTTTTATTTCTGTTTTTAATTATGTATTTGAATTTTGTTTTTATTTATTTTTAATTATCTATTTAAATTTTATGTTGAATTGTTTTATGTAAGGCGCCTTGAGCCTTGAGTGATATGGTGCATTATAAGCTAATTAAATTGAATTAAACTGAATTGAATTGAACTCAGTGACTTGAGAGAGCCAAGGGGACACATTACTTTGGACAGTTGACTACAAGCATTTAAACTCATCTACGTTCATCACCTCTAATCCTTGCAACTGCAGTATTCCACTGTGCTCTCCCTCACTCACTCACACACACACACACACACACACACACACACACACACACACACACACACACACACACACACACACACACACACACACGTATTATGTCTTGATGCTACCGGTTTTCATTCCCCTTCTCTCCAGAGCATATCTCCACATCTCCAGGCTAGTCTCAACCTGCTCTTTCCTTTCACTATAGATCACAGTGTCATCAGCAGGTCAAAGAGCCTTTTCGTATCATGCACCCACCCTGTGGAACAGTCTTCCTGAGACCGTGAGGCAGTCTGAGTCTGTGGACATTTTTAAGTCAAGACTCAAAACCTATTTTTATTCTCTTTCTTATGGATAGTTTTTATTTTTATTTGTTTTATTCTTTTACTTCTGTTTTTATTTATGTATTTGAATTTTTTATTCATTTTTAATTATTTATTCAATTTTATGTTGACTTGTTTTATGTAAGGCGCCTTGAGACGGCTTTTGCTGTGATTTGGCGCATTATAAGCTAATTAAATTAAAATTAAATTAAATTAATCTGCAATCATCAAAGTCCATAGAGACTCCTCTCTTATATCTTCCATCACCCTGTCCATCACCATTGCAAACAAGAATGGGCTGAGAGCCGATCCGTGATGTAGCTCAATATGGCTGAGTTTCATGGGTCCCTGGTTGTACAAAAAGAAAATGCAATCACATCAAAGCCATTCACTCTTTTGGATTTGCTTTTGGTAACACCCATTGCAACCTGGATCCAACTACTTTTCAGAGGCTATGACAGGTAAACAAAGGCAATTATATGTAAATGGTCTTATAGAGCCAAAGAAAGAGTAATTTAATTTCAATAGCCATGATTATTGAAGGTGTTTTACCACCATTAGGAAAATCGTAAATGGGTCATAATTTGGCAACCACTGTGCAATTGTTTCTTTAAAAAAAATCCTGAAACTGTTAAATGCAGCTTGGGACAAAAGACACAAAGAAGTAGGGGAAAAAAGGTCTTAACTTTGGGAGCAGCTTTTGGTAACTATTAAACCCTTTTAAAGGGCAAACAGTCAAAATGAATCCATACCAATCAGCCAGAGCAGATACCTACACACGCACACAAAATTTAATTCTTAAACATGAAGACTGATCACACTAATGCATCTTTCTCCCAGCACAGCATAGGCAGCTCGGCCTAGGTTTCTTTATTCACAATCAATTTTAAAATGTCATTGCTGTGACTCAGTATAGGGTAAAATGTGTCTCAACACTTTAGTTCAGTTTGGGTAAGTTTTCAGAATCAATGTTGTGAACACATCCATATGCAATATTTAAATACCACTGTTCCACAGTCAGCTGTACTTCTGTTGTCAAGTGTGATAAATTGTACTGAGTATATGAGGGAAAAGAAAGATATTTTGATGTAGTCATAAAAAATGATGTTTGGTTATGAAAAATAGCAATGATCTACAGTCAGAGTCTAGACAATGTTCCACAGCAATACATGGTATAACATATCAAACAACAAAGTAAGACTGTCCATAATTAAAAGGATCACATATCAGTCTTTTTTAATGTTTGAGTTCAAACTATGCTACAGTACTAGTAACCATATTCTAAAAATTAAAACTGAAATGGAGAACGTAAAAATATGTGGCACAAGTACTGTTCCACATGCCATTCCTGACACAACTCCAGTTACACAAGCGCAGGCCTAAGGTCCTGTCTGCAAGGTCCTTATTCCCAAAGTTGTTCCAAGTATCCAGTTGAGTTTCTTACATGGCAGCTCACATCAGTGTGTGATTGTGTGAAGGAGAGGAATCATTTGAAAGATTACTTTAAGAACCAGTATCACCCAGGAACAGCAGGTAAAACTGTTTAACATCTTTTTATTTTTGCCCGAGGCCAAAATATGGCCATTGGGTATTGCAAAGGCCTTGCATCTGTCCGTCCATTCGTCTGTCTGTGTTCAGCATAAGTCCAGTCCTATTACTGCCAGGGTCTTCCAATTCACAGGGAACATTCTTGGGACACAGACCTTGGACAAGTTCAACGATGGCTAACCTTGACCTATTTTAAGAGATCAAAAGGTCACATTCTGTTTCCTATGTTTATGCTCATATGGCAAAGGGTATTTTAGCATTGTGTTATATTTATAGTTTAAAAATGGGTTGCAAGTAACATGTATAATAAATCTATAATCTGTGTTCATCGAAATGGTAGGTATGGTCTTTCAGCTTTTTATTAGCCATATTCCATTTTTACGTCTGCCAAGAATGTAATAAAATCATTGATGTTTATTTATTTGTCTGTCTGTTAGCAGGATTATGTCAAAATTACTGCATGGATTCTCACTAAATTTGCACAACAGATAGATATTAGGGCAAGAAAAGCCTACACTGAATTTTGGAGGTGATCCGGATCCAGATTCTGGCTCAGGATTTCACTTTATAGGTTTTTAAGGACTACATCAAAACTACTTCACAGATTCTCACCAAATTTGCACCACAGAAAGATATTAGACCATGGAAGACTCCACTGAATTTTGGAGGTGATCCGGATCCAAATTGGCAGACAACAGAAATCTCTGTTTGCTCTTGTTTTAACACTGAATTCTCAGCATAATTTTAAATAGGACAAAATAATATGCAGCAGAGGCTTAGTGGACAGCAGACCTTGGCTTTAGAAATGGGGGGTTGACAAGCTCACTTCAAGCTACATGCAACTTTAACAACCTGTTGAGTTCATAAGATTATTCCCTGTGACAAACCTATATGTTTCGAGGCAGAAGACAAGCAAAACAAAACTGCATTTCGGATAATCTGGTGCATCAAATGCAACCGTGATAACATGGTACATATGCTGCAGAGTGATATGGGTGGTGCCACCAAGATGCTGGATGCAGTTCAAAGACCTCTTAGTATCAAAGAGAAAAGAAGACAGGATAGAGAGAAACATTGGAGGGAAGATTGCACATATAAGGTGCATAGAGAGCCCAATTAAAAGTTGTTATAATAAGTGTTAATAATATACAGACAAACAAGAAGTGATAATAGACTCTGCTTTATTATGTTTTTACATGATCTAAATAAAAGCAGGTACAGGTACAAATAAAAGCAACTATTTTATTGGCAGCTGATGAAGAACTAGTCAAGATCAATGGAGTCTACTCTCAGCATGTATTCATCAATCATCCTTGATCACTGATCTATAGTTAGCTCAGTCTCTTCAGATGATTCCGCTCCCATTTTTATGCACACACAGTGACCAACACAAGTAGAGCTAGTAACTGGTATTTTCGTGACACGAAAGCCGCTTGGCACATCTGTTGAGTATTTGTGTGCCAGCGCAACGGTGGTTAAAGGTGCCAATCTGAGGGAGCTTCATTAATACAAAACAGTGGACAGTGAATTTTTGTATTTAAAACTAGCTCTTAGGTAATGTGCTGGAATAGACATGAATTTTTGCTGTTACAGAATAATTCTCATTAACGCAAACAAATAAACATCACTTGAAACAAATTGTTACTCAATTGTGAAGATAATATAGCCATCAAAAATAAATATTTAATGATACTGTCAGAATGCAGGTAAAGCTGTATGTACGAGGTCTGTCCAAAAAGTAACGGACCTTTTCATTTTTTTCAAAAACTATATGGATTTGAATCACGTGTGATTGCATCAGCCAAGCTTGAACCTTCGTGCGCATGTGTGAGTTTTTCCACGCCTGTCGGTTGCGTCATTCGCCTGTGGGCAGGCTTTGAGTGAGCACTGGTCCACCCCTCCCGTCGGATTTCTTTTGTCTGAGAACTTGCTGAGAGACTGCCGCTTTGCTCCATGAAATTTTTTTCAGAAACTGTTAGAGACAGGCAGTTGGAAACCATTCGATAGATTCAGTTGGATATCGTTGAAGATTCTGTCAGCGTCACGCGGATTATGGACTGTTAAATCCTTTTTAAAGACGGCCCACAGTGGCGGAGGGCGCGCGGCGCGCCGAGCGGCCATTCGACAGGCTGGATGGACCAGATCATTTCTAAACTGAATGCTGTGTTGATCCGGGACATCATGTGACTACCACAGAAATGGCAACAGAGCTGGACATAGCAATTTCACGGCACATTCCACTGTTACAGGAGATTTTGTAATGAAAGACGTGCGGAGGATTTCGCGCGTCGGCACGAAGCAGCTCAGGACGCGCAGCAAAAAAAAAAAAAAACACCTCCGTGTTGGAAACCATTCAAAAGATTCAGATGGCTTTCGATGGCTTTCAGTCGAGTGAGTATCCGAGAAATTGTGTAACAGCTGGACATGCCCCAACATGTCCTGTGAGACTTCCAAGACGGAGGTTTTTTTTGCTGCGCGTCAGGGTTGCCAGGGTTTTATGGGACCGAAAGCTAAAACCAAAGGGCATATTTGGGGGGCACATTAATATTAGAAGTATATTTTCAAAAGCGGAACAGCTTCAACATCTTCTATCGGACTCAAATTTAGACTATCTGTGTCTCTCGGCGACCTGGTTAAAACCACACTCCCCCTTAAGCCATATAACAGTACCTGGATACAAAATATATAGAAATGATAGATTAAATTGCAAAGGCGGAGGGGTTATGATATATGCCAAAGAACATTTGCAATGTGAACAACTGGACTTACCCAATAACAACCTAGAGTGTATTGGTGTAAAATTTACATTATCACCTGAAATGTCCTTTCTTGTATTTGTCCTCTACAGACCACCAACTGCTAAGGAAAATTTCTATGATGACCTGGGCAATCTGTTAAAAATCTACAGTGCAAAAGAAATAATACTCTTGGGGGATATCAACTTAAATTGGATGGACAAAAAAACAAGAAAGAAATTGAGTGACATATGCGCCAAATACCAACTGTCACAATTAATCAATAAGCCTACCCGAATCACCAATAAATCACAAACGCTACTGGACTTAATTCTTAGTAATAAAGTAGACCGTATCTCTAAAACATACAATTTAATAACTGGAATGTCTGACCACAATCTTACATTAGTTGCACGTAAATTATCCCGACTTAGGACTAAAAACCAAAATAGAGAAATAAAGGTAAAATGTGTAGATATTATTCCAAAAAGGAATTTAGAATCTCTGGAAAATGATCTTGGGCTGATTAACTGGGATGAAAACATTGCAGGACCTGACTGTGAAGAGGTGGCAAATCAAATAATACGCACAATCCAAGAAATACTGTCTAAATACAGGAAGACAATACCAATAAAAAATAAAAAGCAAAATATACCCTGGTTAAATGAGACCTTGAGGCAAATGATGAAAAGCAGAGATATGGCGTTAAAAATTTTTTAAAATCAGGCCGGTACACAGATCACGTAGTATTTAAAGGGATGAGGAACAAAGTAACATCAGAACTCAAGAAAGCTAAAGCGAATTTTTTCCTAAATACAATAAAAGAAGCAAAAGGCAATAATAAAGCGTTATGGGAAACACTCAATAAATTGATGGGCAAAGATCATCAAAAATGTGAAATTACACAAATTAAATGTTGTAATTAAATTTTTAATGATAACCTAAGTATTGCAAACCATTTTAATACATATTTTATCAATTTTCTATATGAACTAAGCCAAAAATTCACTCCAGTGTACCCCAAAAAAGACCAATAACAAAACCAAAACTGAACCTATGCCTAACAAATGAACTTCAGGTAAAAAAAAACCTTAGTCTCTCTGACAAATACAAAAAGCAAAGACATCTATGGAATAGACTCAGCGCTCATTAAAAAAAATTATGAACACCTAATCACACCACTAACAAGGTTAACAAATCTTTCAATCAAACAATACTCTTTCCCAGATAAAATGAAAATTGCAGCAATAATTCCTATACACAAATCTGGTAATAAACAAGAAATGATCAGCATCCTTCCAATATTCTCTAAAATCATAGAAAAGGTAGTGTCCAGGCAAATAATCGATCATCTAGAATCAAATGCGTTGTTACATCCCATGCAGTTTGGTTTTAGAAAGCACCACTCTACAGATACAGCCTGTAGCTATCTCTTGGAAAATATAAAATCAAATTTAGACAAAGGAGGAGTTGTTGGAGCAATTCTCTTAGACCTACGCAGAGCGTTTGATACCGTAAATCATGAACATCTCTATTCAAAATTACAAAGATTCAAACTATCAGAAAATACAATAAGCTGGTTAAAATCCTATTTATCAGGGCGAAATCAATGTGTCAGAATTAATAATGTAGTATCTGAGACAAAACTGTGTAATATAGGTCTACCACAAGGATCAATTTTGGGCCCGGCACTATTTTCTTTGTATATAGATGATTTACCTTTAGCATGTGACAATGTGAGCATACAAGTGTATGCAGACGACACAATAATATACACACACGGAACAAATATGACCGAGGTTGTGAACAAACTAACTATAGCCATGGGAAGAGTCTCTACCTGGCTTCAGGAATCCTGTCTAACACTAAACTTAGAAAACACAGCAGCTATGTACTTCACTATTAAAAATAAAACAACAGTATATCCAAATATTATTATCAATGATCAAATTTTAAAAAATGTAACTGAATTTAAATATTTAGGGCTTACATTAGATTCAACTCTCAGCTTTAAGATGCATATAAAAAAGATCTCAAACACTTTGAAATTTAATTTAGCTACTTTTAAAAGCATCAGAAATACACTAACAACAGAGGCTGCAAAATGCTTTCTAAATGCAATGATAACACCTCATTTTACTTACTGTATAACTAGTTGGTCCCAAGCAAATTCAACAACGTTAAGACCCTTGGAGTCCCTGTACAAAAGGGCTCTTAAAATCCTCGACCAAAAAAGCATTCAATACCACCATTGTCATATATTGAGCAAATACGCCATATTTAGCTTTGAAAATCTTATCTTTCTCCATGAGGTCCAAATGGTATACAAAATAGTCCATAATCAAGCTCCGCCACCTCTCAAGAACTTCACTCACCTGTCCTCTGATACAATAACAAGGGTAACAAGAGCAACCACTCGGAGGCAGTGCACTATTCCCAAATGTAAGACTGCATTTGCACAATCAACGTTTTCATACAGAGCCACAAAGAAGTGGAACATACTACCAGAAGAAATTAAAACACAACCAGACTTTAAGACATTTTCTGTAGAGGTAAAATCATGGCTCCTCCAAAACCAAAGATGCAGGTATTAAACACAGAGTACTGCTAAAGGTAACATTGAACATATGTAATAAGTGTTCTGACTTTGTACAGTAATTGAGAGATGAATGAACTGCATGAATGGTGAATATCTTTTATAAATGTTTTGATATTGCACAGTAATTGAGAGAGTGACCTAGATGAAATTATAAATGTCTTGATAATTTTGAAGTTTTGATATTGCATGACATGAGTGACATGGATGAATTATGAATGACTGTTTTAAAGGTTTTGATATGGCACAGTATTTTAGAGATGAATGACATATGAATGAATTTAGTATTACATATTTTATGAATTTAGTATTACATAATTTGTAGGTGTTGTTTGTGTTGTATTTAATAGCCCTATGTGTATCCCCCTGACCCTCAAGGACTACAGATGGAAATTAGCTGTTGCAGCTATAATCTGGTACAAACATCTCTGCTCAATGAGCATAATGTAACTGTATGCTGTCCTTGCACAAATAAAAAAGAAAGAAAAAGAAAGAAAGAACTCATCACCAGTCCTCAGGTAAGACTCATAATGCTGAGCAAGCCTACTTTAGGCTAGTACCTGTCATGGCTGTGACAGCCCGCAGACAGCATCTGCGAAGAAATTCACGCAGATCGGCGCAAGGTTTCCAACTGTTCACTGTCCCCTCGCCTCAGTCGTGGGGCGGCGTGCACATGTCACTTGATTTTTGAATAAACAAACAAAAAAATTACAGCGAAGAACTCCCTCGCCAAATCTTCAGGCAGGCACCTCGTACCCCTCACCACATTATCCCTGCGACTCAGTACGTGCACAACATGCGAGACAACGTGTGAGGGGTTGACACACACTTTCACTTTTATATGATCAGAGAGGAACAGCACTTCTGGAAGTCAATGAACACTCCAGCAGCTTCCGGCCACCCCGTTCCGCAGCTGGCCGGCACCCATCCAACATGCACACTCGTAAGTGAGCTGTATGCATCCTGCCCAGTCACAGACAAGCTGCAGGAACTGGATTCATTGCGTTTATTTATTTATATATTTATTTTTCCGAAGAAAGAAGTGGAAATGACATTTAATGCTGCTAGATAGCACACACCCATCATGCAAGCACACTGACTGGACTGGATGCAGGAGCTGCATGAAAGGATTCACTGTGTTTACCTCTATTTATTTATTTTTCTGAGGACAGAAGAGGATTTAAGTTTAATGCTCCTGCTCAGCACACACCCCACGTGCACACATGGGCTGGAAACAACCTGTCAGGCCATGGACAACCTGCACATACTGGATTTATTACTGGATTTATTTATTTTTTTATTATCTTGAGGACAGAAGTGGATTTAAGTTTAATGCTCCTACTCAACACACACCCCACATGCACGCTGCACAAACCAGATTTGTTGTTTGTTTATTTATTTTTCCAAAGACAGAAGTGGATTTAAGTTTAATGAACCAGGTCACCGCCTCCCACCATGGCTAGAACCCTGCTACCCAAACTAGAGCCTGTGGATCCCCACGGGCAACACACTAGTAACGATGTAATAGTCCACATCCATCCTGAGCACTGCATGCACAAATGTGTGGTTATCACAGCCGCAACAGTGGCGCTGAACATCCGTGAGAATGCCGTGTGAGATTCACGCACAAATCCTTGCGCCTGCAAAAACCGCACTAGTGTCACTCGACTTTCACGTGGGCACTGCATGGTATGTGTGCGGACCTCTTGAGACTTGTGGCTGTAATTTTCGCTGCCACTCCAGACAGCATGCAGTAGATAGTCAGCCGCCATGCACGCACATGTTGGGAGGACCTATTCAGTGAAATTTTACATGAGAAACTTATCGCCTCTTCGGCTGTTTTCGCATGCTGTTGCGTCTCCTCCTCCTCTCCACAAGTCATGCTTTAGTGAGATAGTAGCCTTAGAATATAAGCAAGAGATATAAAACTAAGGCCATACTGCCTCTGATATCACATGGGTCTGCATCACGTACTGATGAACCAGGGCAACGTGGTGGAAAATGAGCTACTGGAACAAGACATTCAAGGACATGGACTGTGAATTTTTTTTGTGTGTGTGTTTTTTAAATACTAGTAGTTCCCCACATACGTAACTACAAGCCACACAAGGTGATAGGTTACAAAAGACCTTTTCATATACTATAGTTATTTATTTATATTTGAAATTTATTTTAAAATTCGTTAAATTTGTATTTTTACACTGATAGGATATGACAGCCAGTTTGTTAAAAATATATTCAGAAATGGGTGATTCTTAGACTACGAGCACTTATTATGTCTTTTGATCATATTGTATGAAAAACAGAAAAAAGGGGAAATTTCACACTTTTATAGTTATCTTTACAATGAAAGTGTGTTAAGAAATTTGTTCTAGTAGTCTATGATGACTTTTTCACCTTTTTTCAGCATCATTATATGCAAATATTGCCGTTTTGTGCTTGTCCCACACCCAGACTTTTGATCTTCAGTGATAAAAATGAATGGTAAAGAAACGTTTTTTCTAATGTTTTAAAATATCTCTGAATAAAATATCAGTAAAATAATCAAAACATAATTGGGGTATTCAATGTCATACAACTGTTGTGATTTTTTTAAACAAAATGTAGTTGTCCCACACTATTGCCGTAATTTCCACCACAACACTGTAATGTCCCTTTAAACAGTTTGTATGAAAGATTGTTTGGGTAGTTTCTATGGAGATAAACAGTGACATCAGAGCACATGTATATAGCGCCAAATCACAACAAACAGTTGCCCCAAGGCGCTTTATATTGTAAGGCAATGGTGTGGTGTAAATTACATTTACAAGGCCAATAGTGCCCATAGTTAACGAATCACCCAAATTTTTTTTTCTACTTAATACTTTTACTGGAGCCTACTGTGTGCCACCGTGATTGGCAGACCCATTTAAAAAGGTTTAAGAAAAGCAATATGACAAATGATAAACATAGTGATTGCTCTCCACACCTTCTGAATTATATTAAAATGTATCCAGCTAGCTTGGACAGAGTATCATTCAGCCATGGCAAATGCTTTGTCAGAGTCCTTGGTGTCAGTACAGTGACATTTATGACGTCCGTCTGTGTAGGTGCAGTGATGTGCTCTAAACTACAATAGCTGGCAGTGTAGCAGTTTTACAACAGAGGGCATAGATTCTCATGTGTGAGCAAAAAACAAACCAAGGAGATGCTTTTCAAGCCAGAGTAAATTATGTGGTGTTAAATTACATTTGCTGTTGCACAATTCTGGAACTTTGAGGCATATACCATCAGTACTCACATTCTTTTTGCTGTGAGCACAACCAGGAACACCTCATGCAGTCATGAGACCGCAGGACAGAAATGCTTGAAAATGCTGATATGTTTGCAGGACAACAAAGGTCGAAGTTTTTAGGGTCCTGGTGCATCTGCTTCCATTCTGACTGTGTGGTAGTGAGACTGAGTGTAACACTAACCAGTGACTTAAGGCAACAACAGGTCATTTTTGGTTCAGGACTTCTCTGCAGAATCCATGTACTACTGGAATGACAAATTTTTGACACACCCAAGAAAAATCATAGTCTTCAGCTCTGCCAAATCCAGCTCTGCCTCCTATCTTTTTGTCAGGATGAGAGCAGATATAATCGGCTGATATGAGATACTTGCAGATAAATCAGTGTCACTGTTTACAACCCCAATTCCAATGAACTTGGGACGTTGCGTAAAATGTAAATAAAAAAAACAGAATACAATGATTTGCAAATCCTCTTCAACCTATATTCAATTGAATACACTGCAAAGACAAGATATTTAATGTTCAAACTGATTAACTTTTTGTTTTTGTACAAATATTTGCTCATTTTGAAGTGGATGCCTGCAACACATTTCAAAAAAGCTGGGACAGTGGTATGTTTACCACTGTGTTACATCACCTTTCCTTCTAACAACGCTCAATAAGCTTTTGGGAACTGAGGACACTAATTGTTGAAGCTTTATAGGTGGAATTCTTTCCAATTCTTGCTTGATGTACGACTTCAGTTGTTCAACAGTCTGGGGTCTCCAGTGCAGTATTTTGTGCTTCAGAATGCGCCACACATTTTCAATGGGTGACAGGTCTGGACTGCAGGCAGGCCAGTCCAGTACCCACACTCTTTAACTACAAAGCCACGCTGCTGTAACACGTGAAGAATGTGGCTTGGCACTGTCTTGCAGACATAAGCAGGGATGTCCCTGCTTGGACGGCAGCATGTGTTTCTCCAAAACCTGGATGTACCTTTCAGCATTGATGGTGCCATCACAAATGCTAAGTTGCCCATGCCATGGGCACTAACACACCCCCATACATCACAGATGCTGGCTTTTGAATTTTGCACTGGTAACAATCTGGATGGTCTTTTTCCTCTTTTGTCTGGAGGACACAACGTCCATGATTTCCAAAAACAATGTGAAATGAGTACTCATCATTCCACAGCACACTTTTCTGCTTTGCATCTGTCCATTTCAAATGAGCTCAGGCCCAGAGAAGGCAGCGGTATTTCTGAATGTTGTTTATGTTTGGCTTTCACTTTGCATGGTAGAGTTTTAACTTGCACTTGTAGATGTAGCGATGAACTGTGTTAACTGACAATCGTTTTCTGAAGTGTTCCTGAGCCCACACAGTAAGATCCTTTACACAATGATATTGGTTTTTAATGCAGTGCCGCGTGAGGGCACTGCATTTTCGGCCTTACCACTTACATGTACAAAGTTCTCCAGATTCTCTGAATCTCCTGATTATATTATGGACTGTCGATGATGGAATCTCTAAATTCCTTGCAATTGAATGTTGAGAAACATTGTTCTTAAACTGTTGGACTATTTTTTCATGCAGTTGTTCACAAAGTGGTGATCCTCACCCCATATTTGCTTGTGAACAGCTAAGCCTTTTGGGGATGCTCCTTTTATATCCAATCATGACACTCAATTAGTGTCCTAAGTTCCCAAACGCTTATTGAGTGTTGTTAGAAGGAAAAGTGAAGTAACACAGTGGTAAACATACCATTGTCCCAGCTTTTTTGAAATGTGTTGCAGGCATCCATTTCAAAATGAGCAAATATTTGCACAAAAACAATAAAGTTTGTCAGTTTGATCATTAAAAATCTTGTCTTTGTGGTGTATTCAATTGAATATAGGTTGAAGAGGATTTGCAAATCATTGTATTCTGTTTTTTATTTACATTTTACACAACATCCCAAGTTCATTGGAACTGGGGCTGTAAACAGTGACATTGATTTATCTGCAAGTAGAAATGAGGTGTTAATCCGTGGAACGCATCATCGGGAGACCGATTTTTCGGGGACCATTCGGTCTGTGACACCGGCTTCCTCTTACTTCCAAAGACATGCACATGAGGTGAACTGGTGACTCCAACTTGAGTATAGGTATGACTGAGAGAGTCTCTCTGCGATAGACTCTCCAGTGTGTACTTCGTGTCTTGCCCAATGACTGCTGGGATAGGTTCGAATCCCCCCACCCCCACCATGACCCTCAATCGTAATAAGCAGGTATAGAAAATGAATGAATAAATGAAGAGTGATATTTCATGAGATGAAGTCATTTACACAAAATCAAACTTAAAATTGACAAAATATTGAAGGCAGTCTGGTGTGACGTCAAAAAACCCACTTAATGCGCTGTAGAGTAACTTCATCCAACGCAAATGACAAGAGATGTAATCCAACTCAAAAACATTGAACTAAAAAAATACATTTACTCTCTGTCATGGATAGAGCTGCGTGAAATCCTGTATCTATCCCATATGCAGCAAATCCTGGGTCTGCCTAAACACCAAAGACCTGATCCTTGATGGAATCCCATGTCCACCTTTAATCCATCCAACATTCCTACCACACACACCTCACTGTTGTCACACTGTCCTCAGATATCCTGCGTCACATTCACATATTTCTCTGTTACCCTCGACAACTCCTCTCTCGACATCCTGTCATAAGCTTTCTCCAAATACACTGATACACATTACAACTGTTTGTCATTTTCTATACTTCTCATCAACACAAACAAAACATCCCATCTATGAAACTGTTACACGGACACGTCATAGCAACCAACCATTTCCCTGTGCATTACAGACAGCACCTGTACAGAAGGTTACCTTTCCAGCTGGGATGCAATGCTGATGTCTCTGAGGAAAGTGTTGTAATTTGGGGATGTGAATGAGCTCTACCACTGCATCACTTTGTGTTAAAAGATAATTTAAGCTTGTAGACAGCTTAAATGTTCTTGTGCAAAATCCTTAATGCCAGAAGTCACTCAGTCTTCAATTACAACACAACACTCAGGGAGGTGATGGACTTGTGGTTAAGCATTGGGCTTCAGACCAGAGGATCCTCGGTTCAAACTCCAGCCTGACTGGAATATCACTAAGGACCCTTGGGCAAGGTCCTTAATCCCCTAGTTGCTCTCGGTGTGTAGTGAACACCTTGCATGGCAGCGCCCTGACATTGGTGTGTGAGTGTGTTTGTGTGAATGGGTGAATGTGAGGCATAACTGTAAAGCACTCTGAGCGTCTGATGCAGATGGAAAAGCGCTTCATAAATGCAGTCCATACATCCATAACACTCCTTATCTGCAGAACTGAGTGAATGTGAGGTAATGGGCTCTGTATTAGATGCTGATGACACAGCTGCATGTGAATGGTGTAGTAGTGCACCTACAGAATACTCAACAATTAATGAAAGGTCAGTTTTCCTCCTTGCTGTTTAAATTGACATATTCAGGCTGTGTCTTGGCCATCTCGTTCCCTTTGTGTGATACTCACACGGAAAACAATGTTGAGACATTTTGAGTTGTGCAAGAAAGGAATTCAGCCACAAAGGTGAACACTGAATTTAACATTTCACATATATGTTCATCTAATAATGTGTGACATGTGGTGCAACAGATATGAGAATATTTACAGGGGAACCCTTCAAGTGGTGATGTAAGCACCACATTTGGCACAAATACTCCTTAGACATTACTCTTTTGAAAAAGTAGAGTGTGCACTTGAATTTTCAATAGGCGGCCAGGCAGAGGTCAATTGAAGAATTACACAGGGGTGAAAATATAAAGTGTTCCAATCATATTGAAAGGTATTCCATATTATTTATCTGATCATAAAGATTCCAAAAAGGTACAGTTTGGACCATCTATGGCTGAATTCTATAGAGTTACGGGGTAGAAAATAGCAAAAATAGTGAGAAAGGTCAATTACAGTTTGTACAGGGGTCTAAAGTTACAGTTGCTCCAATTCTGGTATTAAGTGTTGCAAATTATTGGATGAGCTAATAAGATTGATAAATGGAATAGTTTGGTCTGCAAAGTAAAGGTTCAACAATGTCGACGTCCATTGGATTCTATGACATGTGCCATATGTTACCCCGTAACATGATAACTAAGCATGACACATGATGCAAACTATTCCTTTTAAAACCTGATTCATTCAACCAATAATTTGCATATTTTAACTTTTGACCCCTTTACAAATCGAAATAGACCTTTGTCACCATCCTTGCTGTTTTTGTCAAAGACAGTCCAAATTATACCTTTTCAGACTCTCTGTGATCAGACAAATAATGTGGTATAGTTTTCAATATGATTGGAGCATCTTTTAATTTTGACCCCTGTGTAATTCTTCAACTGACCCCTACCTGGCTGCCTATTGAAAATTCAAGTGAACATCCTGGCTTTTCAAAAGGGTAATGTCTGAGGTGTATTTGTGCCAAATGTGGTGCTTTCATCACCATTTGAACATTTTTTTTTTCTGCTGCAGTAATGTGAGAGGCTGATGTATGAGCTCAAGTGCATTTGTATGTGTGCAGTTGTGTTTGTGTGACTGGAAGTAAGAGTGAAGATGGCGGCAGAAATAGTGTTACAAAACAACTATTTTATAACACAATTGCACCATTCTTCAACTTTATTTATTTATATACTTCTTTGTTTTAAAATGATAGGATTTCATCTCTGGTGTCCTTGCATGTTTACACAGTAAAATCACCAGTGTAAAGCTCACCCCGCGCCACACAGCCTTGGAATGGCGCCATCACGTTTTACACACAGCCACACAGCCTGGCATGGCACCATCGCGTAATAGCAGAGCCTGGCATGGAGCGATCACCCCGCGCCACACAGCCTGGCACTGCACCATCACGTTCGCCACACAGCCTGGCATGGCGCCATCGCGCAATAGCAAAGCCTGGCATGGAGCGATCACCCCGCGCCACACAGCCTGGAACGGTGCCATCATGTTTTACACACAGCCACACAGCCTGGCATGGCACCATCACATAATAGCAGAGCCTGGCATAGAGCGATCACCCCGTGCCACACAGCCTGGCACTGCGCCATCATGATAGCCACAAAGGCACACAGCCTGGTATGGCGCCATCGCATAATAGCAAAGCCTGGCATGGAGCGATCACCCCGTGCCACACAGCCTGGCACTGCGCCATCACGTTAGCCACAAAGGCACACAGCCTGGTATGGCTCCGATGCATTTACCAAGTCTGCGGGCTCGGTAAATGCCACAGCAGGCCACTCACACTGCCCCCCTATCTGCTGTATGGAGCTGCGGCCAACTCCGGCAACAGGTCCAGAGACTGCGCTTGCTGTTTTGATACAGAGCGGTCCGGCAGCCCGCAAGTGTAGACTTCTTGCGGAAAAATCTGCAGCGCCGCAGGGTTTCGGTAACCACAGCCGCAGAGCTCCGCGGCCACTGAGAGAGGTTTGTATCTTTTTAATGACTTGGATTCTCTGCGGGTCCCGCATCCGTACCCCACAACGGTAACACCGGAGGCAGTGTGAGCAAGGAGTATGAACCTCCTTGCTCCAACAGTAAGTTTCAGTTTCAACAGTATATTAAACTCAAAATGCGTTTTGGAGTCAATGTGACTGAAAATGATAACAAATATATAATCAGTCAGAAATGTTTCACATTTTGTTCACTATTGTCTTGGAAAATTTGATTGAATAAATTCCATTTTGTAAGGTAACCTCTTTTTATTCACTGCCTAATCAGAACATCTACTTTGTCAAAACAAAGCTATTTACTGCTTTTTATATAGGAATGAAATTATTGCACAGAATTGAGTTTACTTTTTTTTGGCCTGGTCCTCCACAATATTTTCTGTTTCTCATTTGACCCTTTGCAAAAAATAATTGCCCACCCCTGGTGTAAAATATGCACATTGTATAGTATATTATCAACTGATATTGCGGTGGGTTCTGGAGGTCACCTTTACTTATACAGGTCGTGAGGCCCACTGGTGCAGGTATTTATTTCAGAGTACCATAATGTGACACAGATGACAGCCTACAATTCTCCCTGGATAGGATGCCAGGGTGATACCCATTTACAACTGGGTAGATTGGGAGGAAAAAAAAGATGACATGTCTTGTCCAAGGATATAGAGGGGTAGCGTGACTGGGAATTGAACCATTTTGGGTGACGTGCACATTGGTAGTCCATCTCTTATCCCACTGAGAAACCTGCTCTGCTGTGGAGGTCACATTAGCAAGAATCTAATCATCAGACACAGATTCTAACCCAGAAGGGCTAATCAGTAATTATTGAAACTAATCAGATTACAACGGAACAATTTCTAAGGCCACGAGACCTGCAAAGTGATAAGTCTGATAAAAGTATTATAGAGCAGTCATACAATATCTTGCTCACTTGGCAGTGGTGGTATGTATGTTGACAGTGCAAATCCGGATAACCTTTCTGATGGTAATCCCCGTGGCTCGTACATATCCCATGAAAGATTATGCTAATGCAACATTTGAAACACTAGCAGCCAATGAGAGACACACGGCTCTATTTTTGTGACTCAGTGATGCATGACAAAAATATACATCAGATAAAACAATGCACAAAAAGGGTGTGGGAGGTTCCCCCCCCCCCCCCCCCTTGAACTGCACATCTTTTCAAGTTTTGTTGTGAAAGAAATGTGCAAGAAACTACTCATACATGTGGTAAATTCACATATAGTGCAGCAGATAACAGAATATGTACAGAGAAATCCTTCAAATGGTGATACAAGCACCAAATTTGGCAAAAGTACACCTTAGATATTACACTTTTGAAAAAAACGACGAGCAACTTGAATTTTCAATAGGAGGCCACGTAGGGGTCAATTGAAGAATTACATAGGGGACAAAATATAAAAATGCTCCAGTCATATTGAAAATTATACCACGTTATTTGTCTGATCATAAAGATTCCAAAACGGTATAGTTTGGACTATCTATGACTGAATGTTATGGAGTTATGGGGTAAAAACCTTAAGAATGGTAACAAAGGTCAACTTCAGTTTGTACAGGGGTCAAAAGTTAGAGTTGCTCCAATTTTGTTCAAAGGTGATGCAAATTATTGGTTGAGCTCGAAAAGGAATAGTTTAGTTATCACGTTACTGGGTAACACATGTCATAGAATTCAATGGATGTCAACATTATTTGACCTTTACTTTAGAGACCAAGCATTCAACACAGTCAAAACTATTCCATTTATTAATCCAAGTAACTCAATCAACAATTTGCACCATGTTTTACTAAAATTGGAGCAAACTGAAATTGACCTTTGTTACCATGCTTAAGGTTTTTTTTCCCCATAACTCCATAACATTCAGTCATAGATAGTCCAAACTATACCTTTTTGGAATCTTTCCGGGCAGCAGCTCAAGCAAAGCTGCCCAGACCTCCCGATCCACACACACCTCCCCCAGCTCCTCCGGGGGAACCCAGGAGCGTTCCCAAGCCAGCTGCGAGACGTAGTCCCTCCAGCATGTCCTGGGTCTTCCCCGGGGCTTCCTCCCGATGGGACGTTCTCGGAACACCTCTCCAGCGAGGCATCCAGGGGGCATTCCGAAAAAGATGCCCGAGCCACCTCAGCTGGCTCCTTTCGACGTGGAGGAGCAGTGGCTCGACTCCGAGCTCCTCCCAAGTGACAGAGCTCCTCACCCTATCTCTAACGGAGCGCCCAGCCCCCCTGCGGAGGAAACTCATCTCGGCCGCTTGTACTCACGATCCTATGCTTTCGGTCATGAGCCAAATCTCATGACCATAGGTGAGGGTCAGAACGTAGATTAATCAGTAAATCGAGAGCTTTGCCCACCTGCTCAGCTCTCTCTTCACCACTGGCGATCGAGGGAATCTTTATGATCAGACAAATAATGTGGTATAGTTTTCAATATGATTGGAGCATTTTTATACTTTAACCCCTGTGTAATTCTTTAATTGACCCCTACATGGTGGCCGTCGTTTTTTTTTTAAAAGAACAATGCCTAAGGAGAATTTGTGCTGAATTTGGTGCTTGTATCACCATGTGAAGTACTGTTTCAGTTATTTGCTGCACTCATAACATTGGCTGTCATTGCATTGTTTTTGTTATGCAAAAACATGCAGACTACTTTTTATTTGACTATTACGAGCCATAGCGGGGCTCTGAAAGATTCAAATACATGGTACTGCAGATCTGAATCCAGGTTGGTTTTTTATACCTCTGCTTGGTAGTTGATGCAGGGTATAGTCTTCTGTTTCTGTCTGTCCATATGAGAACAAAGGAGCAAAGGAGAAGTGCTCACTATAACAGATTTAGACTGGTTTGTGAACAATATTTGAGGGAAATGGTGATATTGTGTATGTGGAAAAAGTTTTAGATCTTTGAGTTCATCTCATACAAAATGGGAGCAAAACCAAAAGTGTTGCGTTTATATTTTTGTTGAGTGTATGTTTTTACGTCAGCCAAGCTTGAACCTTCGTGCGCATGCGTGAGTTTTTTCATGCCTGTCGATTGCGTCATTTGCCTGTGAGCACGTCTTGTGGGAGGAGTGGTCCGCCCCTCTCGTCGCTGTTTCATTGCGAGGAAATGGCGGCATGATTTGGGCTTTTTTTTCCATCAGAATTTTTTCAGAAACTGTTAGAGACAAGCAGCTGGAAACCATTTGAAAAATTTATCTGGCTTTCGGTGAAAATTTTACGGGCTTCACAGAGAAGAAGGACTGTTACTACAGCTTTAAGGATGCCCCACAATGGCGCACGGCGCGCCGCGCCCCGAGCCGCCATCGAGAGGCAGAAAACACCACATCATTTCTAAACGGATGGCTGTGTGGAGCCGGGACCATCGTGTGCAATTTCTCTGGTTATCACAAGAGCTGGACATCAGCCATTTTCTGGCAGATTTCACTTTTAACAAGAGATTTTGTCATGGAAAGCCGCGCGGAGGCTCGCTGATGAAGCGAGACAAAGGAACACCTCCGTTTCGGAGTGCCAGGGGACAAGTTGGGACATGCCTATCTCGGCTTTCAATGCTTACCAGCCCAGTGAGTATAAGAGAAATTGTGGAGAGCTGGGCATGTTCCAACTTGTCCCCTGGCACTCCGAAACGGAGGTGTTCCTTTGTCTCGCTCGATCAGCGAATCGGTCATGATGCGCGAAGCCTCCGCGCGGCTTTCCATGACAAAATCTCTTGTTAAAAGTGAAATCTGCCGGAAAATGGCTGATGTCCAGCTCTTGTGATAACCAGAGAAATTGCTCACGACGGTCTCAGCTCCACACAGTGATCCGTTTAGAAATGATGTGGTGTTTTATGCCTCTCGATGGCGGCTCGGAGCACGGCGCGCCGTGCGCCATTGTGGGCCATCCTTAAAGCTGTAGTAATAGTCCTTATTCTAAGCGAAGCCCGTAAAATTTTCACCGAAAGCCAGATAAATTTTTCAAATGGTTTCCAGCTGCTTGTCTAACAGTTTCTGAAAACATTCTGATGGAAAAAAAGCCCAAATCATTCCGCCATTTCCTCGCAATGAAACGACGACGAGGGGGCTGGACCACTCCTCCCACAAAGCCTGCTCACAGGCGACTGACGCAACCGACAGGCGTGGAAAAACTCACGCATGTGCACGAAGGTTCAAGCTTGGCTGACGTAAAAACATATGAATCAAATCCATATAGTTTTTGAAAAAAATAAAAAGGTACGATACTTTTCTCACAGACCTCGCATATGAAACTGAACAGGGCCTGTGTCTCATTTATATTTGGCATATTGAAAGATATGAACATGGCCCAAAATAAGAGGCCCACTGGTCCTCCCCTGTATTTATCAGAAGACAAATTTCTTACCTGAATATGCGTTAGGTTTTAAAAGTTACTTGTGTAAATTTTCCAGACCCACTCACTCACTGGCATCATTACACATATGGGTGTCCTGCTAATTGCATGAAACATTACCTTTGACCAGGGTACTAACTGCTGAACTCAGACAGTACGGATTAAACATGGTGAAAAGGCTGTGTGTTAAGTCTAGCTTAAATTTATTCAATTTTGTACACAATCTATCAAAAGACCGCACAGAACTTCATATTTCGGTATCGGTATAATTTGCATGACTTTGTGTCAACCATGTATGTTATGGCTGTTGCACTCTGAGTGTCCCCCCCCCCCCCCCCCCCACACACACACACACACTTTTGTTAACATTGGGAGATGGGTTAATATGTTTTTCAGGAAATAAATAAGTAAATAAATAAATAGCACATGGTGGAAAGGTTTGAATTATATGAGTTTAGGTTAATATGGTTGAACCTTTGAGAGGGTAAACTCTCCACTGAGTGCTCCTCCACTTTTGGCTCCATTTTGCTTTCCTACAAAAACAAGGGCATGCACTCACAACTGTATGCACATGCAGAACCATGGCATTTTTAATCACGTCATTCTTGCTCATATTGCATTTTTTTTTTCATGTGTTGTGGGATTCAACAATCTCATTTTGGAAATTAACATAATATGCCAAAGGTGACTGAAAGATGCACAGAGCTGCAGAAATGGGCACTGATTTTCAGTGGCGGTGCTAACAAATCTTTCACATTAGGGACCTGCTGCTGATATGAAAGACACTCCTGAGCGGTCATAAAAATATGTGCAGCAGTCGCTGCAGCTCCAATTTTCATTACGACACTCCACCCACTCTTGTTTCTATGCCAGACGCACCGAACACAGAAATATCAAACGAAAAGGCGAGTACTTTCCAAGGTCACGGAAATGCCAATGCGTTGCTGAGTCTCACACAACCGGCCATGTGCGACTGCGTAAATGCAGCCCGCACTTGTAACAGTGTGTTCCACAAATCACAAGTATTTGCCTGTACATACCCATGCTTGGCGTCAAATCTGTGTTAATATGCACGGTCGCTCGCTGTGGAAGACAGAGTAGTTTAATTATAGTCTGATTATGCCTTAACATCTCCCCTCATCCCTCACTTCCTCCTCTCACTCTCTTTTCGCCTTTCCCATTGCTTGCTATATTACAGGGCCCCTTGTTCCTTATTAATGAGATGCATTAAAATAGATAGGACCCCCTCCTATTCCCCCCTAACACACACACACCACCTGTCTGTCTTTCCCTGCATTGTAAAGAACTGCACAGTGTTCTTTCATTGCCTGATATTAAGCATGAATTCACCCTGTCCCCAACTTTATATCCTGAAAATGTCTCTCCTGCTATATCACAGATAACTACCCAAGGAGAACCTTAACAGCTCATCAATAGTTAAGCAGAAAATTTGTTTATAGGGGGAATGAGTGTGATTTGTGATTTAAAGCTAAACTAATGTAATCACTCATCAGAAATTCAGACAAAGAAACTGTGAAAAAGTAAGAAAACTAAGAGTCTACACAGTCACAGTGACCATCTGCTTTATTGATCGGGTGCTTCTACTTGACGCAAACGTCCGACATCTTGAGAGGAGTGAAGGGGGCAGCAAAGTATAAGTAAAAAGATACTGTATGTTTTTGTAAAACGTTGCAATCTACACCCTGTGCTGTTGTTGTCTGTGTGGGTAAAAGTGTGATATGGGTAGCCCGGACACAACACATGAACTGCTTTGTCTAATTATGTATTAGAAGGCTAACTAACAAGCTAGTATTAGCCATCAGCTAATTCACCCTATTGAGATATTCCATAATCCCTTGCACGCCAGAGAGTCACTGCAGTCTAAACAGTATTGAGAATCCACATGACGACAATTGCAAATGAACTTGAAATTATACTACCTGTCATGTCCCGGCCGTTTCCAGGCTTCAGTCCATATGTCCCTTCTTCATTTAGTTCTGTTCCTTTGGCATCAGCCTCGTTTTGTTAATTACCTTTTTCTTCATGTGGGTTTTTTTTCCATGTTCTGATTTTTGCTTAGTCACTTTCTTCCTTTGTTACTTTTCACCTCAGTTATGTTTTAGTCTTGTTTTGTTATTGCCTCTTTCTTCACGTTTATTCAATGTTCTCATATTGCTTTGTCACTTTCTTTCTTTGTTACTTTACAGCTATGTTTTAGTTCCATTCTAGTTTATCCACAGTCTGTTTTTATGTTTCAGCATTTAGTGTTTGTTTGCTTATGTTACTGTTCTCTCTTCTGTTAAGTATTTGGGTATTTCTGGTTTTGGTTTTCAGTTTTGTTTTCTTGTAGTTCTTCTGTCTGTTCTTAGTAGGTTTATTGTATTATTTCCCATGATTCACTTATCACGTTCCTGTATGCTTTTCAGTTGTGTTCAAGTTAGGGTGGTTTTCTTTGTACTATCTCTTATTGTCATGTTTGTATCTAATCACCTTTCCCTTGCTCCTGCTTGTCAGTCTCTCATTGTTTCCACAGTCTTTTCCAGATCACTGCACTCTGTTCTGCACCTGCACTTTGTCCTCTCAGTCAGCCACGCCCCTTCATCTGTCATTCTCTTGCCCATTTGTCACCGCCCTTCTGCATCATTGGCCTCTTAGCTGTCACCTGACCATGCCCCCCTTTCCAGGCCTTTCCTCCTCCACGTGCACCTCATTTCCTGATTAACACCTGTCCCTATTTAACCTGCGTCTGTTCACTTCTTCCCCGCTCGTTCATTGATTCCCTCACGTACCAGCCTCTTGTTTCGCTCCTGTTTTGCCAAGCCTTGTTTTTGAACTCTGTTTTGTGTTCTGGATCCTGTTTTTTGTGCCTCTGCTCTGACATACCTGTTTGCTCCTGTTTTGACCTTGCTCGTTCTTTGGACCACGTCTTTAGCTTAATCCTTGTCAAGTACTTTTGCTCCGTGGACTGCCTTGCTGTTAACGATCCCTAGCCTGAATAAACCACCCTTTAAGTATATTTCCTTTTGTCGAGCCTGCATTTGTGTCCTGCCCTCGTCCAGTCCTGACACTACCAAAATGTAATTTTTATGCTTTTCATCACATTAATAAGAGACTGCTGCATCGAGCGCCTTGGGGCAACTGTTTGTTGTGATTTGGCGCTATATAAGAAAAAAGTTGATTGATTGATTGATTGATGAGACCCTGAAAACTTGCTAAAACAAATATTCCAAATAATCCGTGTCTGCTACATTTAACCTTAGTGGAATTTAATAAATGCAAACCGAATTTCAAGCATCTTATATATATTACTCTGGAACAAAGAGGACAAACAGTGTTCAACAAGGACAATAAGTAGGGCATTAAATAGCAAACTTCACTTTCTCCCAGAACAACATGAACAGGAAGCGATCGCGGCTCACAGCAACTAACATTGAAAATAATGGAGAAACAACCTGAGCTTCTCTCATGCTTACATAAAACAAACACAATGACAGCGTAAAAAAAAAAAAAAACCATAATATATTCACAAGAGTTTTCAGCACAATATACAGAGTGTTATGTTGCAATGTTAATGCTGTTGTCTGTGTGCAGCGGTTAAAGTGCAGCATTATCAGAGCATCTCAATGCAGTTCTCAATGTTAATGACATCGCACAGAGCTGTGACCTCTCTGAATTTTTGCAAGATTTTGTGAGATTTGAAACCTCAATATGGCGAATATCAGGCCAGTTCTCTCTAATACAGTTCAACTTGGCAATGGCTATCGATAGGGATCAAGACAGTTTATCATCTTATGCAATATTCCTATGTTTATGTTTAGGGTAGAAATTACATCAGAAGTACTGTACAAAAACAGTAACTATGCACTATTACATAGAGACTACATCCTACAGGCCTGAGTCTAATCAGGCCTGTGCTCAGTGTCCATTGTAGGTTACTTCCCAGCCAAAGACAGTGCCCATTTACAGCTGTTTGGAGTGGGACAAAGCAAAGTATCTTGTCCAAGGACACAGTCAATCTGGAGTGGGCCCACGAAGAACAAAACCTTCATCAATTTTTTCAACTAAAAATGCAACAGTTTTAGCACTGCAGAATATTATATAAAACAAAAAGGTATTGCACCCATTGTTCCTTTAAGGATGGCTATTTTTTATTGATGTTAATCTTGCTGTAATGTCATGGAAATCATTAGTACTTAATACATACAAAAGCGGATATATCTACATTAAGGAATGAATCTCTCATTGTGCATCTTTGAAGATCACTCAGTATAAAACAACATACAGTTTGTGCTTTTGACTGCAGGAAAAGTTGGAATTTTTTAACTTTGTACTGATGTACCATGGCGGTGTGATGTGGTATGTGTGTTTGCATTCAAGTCTTACACCTATACATTAAAGCAGGAAGCACCCGGACCTGAAAGACTTGGACCATTGTGCTCCTGCAAAAGTGTCGGCATATCCAAATACCTCTATTCAAAGACCTCATGACTCCACCCAGGCATCGCCGATCTGAGGACCCACAGCATTTACATCACTGATGTAAGTTAAGGTCTCTACAAGACTGAAACTTTCACTATGTACAGTTACACTTCTGACTGTACTAATTAAAAGGCTGGATCTTAGTCTGGATCCAGGACAATCCCAAACCCGGACACTCTTACTCCTCACTCAGCTTATGAAGTCCTAAAATAAGAGTATTCAATGATTCAGCAAAGATCACAGTATTGTCCACAAAATTGAGATCAGTAACATTTTAATCAATGACAAAGGCACAACCCTATCCCTGATGATCTCCAGTTTGGGTGACATGGTGGCTTAGTGGTTAGCACTGCTGCCTCACAGCAGGAAGGTTGTGGGATCGCTTTCTGCCCTTTCTGTGTGGAGTTTGCATGTTCTCTCCATATCTGCATGGGTTTCCTCCAAGGCATTCTGGTTTCCTCCCACAATCAAAAACGTCCTTATTTAGGGTTTGCTCCTTTCTCTGCCCCTGACCAAGGCAGTGTCTCTACATGTGGAGTTGGTCCCCTGGCACTGAACTGTGGCTGCCCACTGCTCCTAGTGGTTGGATTGTGTGTAACTGTAAATAGGATGGGTTAAATTCAGAGGACAAATTTTGTTGATTGTATATGTACAATGACAATAAAGGCTATATTATTATTATTATTAAAAAGGTCTAAGCATTCCTAGAGCATGGCCCAATGGGCAATAGCCAGCAACATCTTTGAGTACAATGACAAGAAAGGCTCTATTCTTTGGGAAAATATCAGATCAAATATATTCTGAAAGTAAGATCCAGAAGAATGTTTGGCACACAGCAACATTTAACTCAAAAACTTGTGAGGGGATATTGATGAAATTTGATAAGCAGATGGACAATGTCCTAGGCAATGAGAGCTTTATTTTGAATTTGATCCCGAACACAATTAGGATCCAGAAGACATTTTAAACAATATATGGCCCTGGTAGAAGTACATGTGCTCTCTTCGGCAAAACGTGTACCCTCACCTGCAGTCCAACTGTGGCAATGACAAACTGTTCTTGGCCTTTGACTGACATATACGCTGTCTGTTTAATGAAAACCCTTCACACGTTAGCTGCAATTATAATCTCCTATAATCCTCAAACATGTCAGTGAGTTTCAGTGACATAATGAGAAACTTCACTCCCATTAGTTTGCTGTGTTTACTTCCAATTTAGTGATATTCCTCTCACCTCGGCCTTGTGTAACTCATTAATTTAATCATTTAAAAGCACTGTTTGCTGCTGCTAACACCATCTGAAGGCAAACACAACCATATTTACATTTGAAGAGATGTAGCAGACAGCTGGTGCTGATCAGCTTACTTGCTGATTAGCACCTATGGAACCTCAGGTATCTGCAGGAACCTGAATAATTTAAATTGAGGCGAAAATTAATCACATCACCAAAAACTGCACTTGCATAAGTGTTAAAAAAAAATGCTGTCAGGCATCGGAAGGATGAACGATTTTGAAAAGTCACACACTGTTCCATTGCTCCCCCCAACCAGTGGTGGAAGATAGACTGCACCAGATACTGTGATTACAAAAGATTCTATCTTTGCTAATTTCTTGAAGAAAACAATCAGCTCATTTGTATAATGATTTGTTATCTTTCGCACCTCTTCTCTTTCATCTCACAATGTCAGCCAATTCCTGTGGCTGATTTGGTTGATTCCTCTGATAAGAGATTGAATGGCAGCTGGAGGAGGAGGAGCAGGTAGAGGACAGAGAACAGAAGAAAGATTTGAGCAAAAAAAAGCTGACAAGCAGAAGGGTTTTGGTGACGACCAGACCAAGGTTTAGGAAATGGGAGAAACAGACACACACTCAGAGAGAGACAGAAAGAGAAGGAAGAAGTGTGGGCTTGAAGTTTTAAAACGTAGCCATTGTGCGACGGGGAAGATCAGAAAATAACAGTTTACGAGGTCTGTTAGAAAAGTATCCGACCTTATTATTTTTTTCAAAAACCATATGGATTTGAATCACGTGTGATTGCGTCAGACAAGCTTGAACCCTCGTGCGCATGCGTGAGTTTTTTCATGCCTGTCGGTTGCGTCATTCACCTGTGAGCAGGCTTTGAGTGAGGTGTGGTCCACCCCTCTCGTCTATTTTTTATTGCGAATAAATGTCTGAACAATTTGGAGCTTTCCTGAGAGACCAACACCGAGGTGGTTTTGTCCCGCGTAATGAACGGAGCCGTGGCGCGTCCCTTCGCTTTTCTTTCCATGAAAAAAACTCCTGTAACGGTGGAATGTACCGGAAAAAGTGCTGATGTCCACATCTTCTGCCTTTTTGTGAAAGTCAGACGAGGTCCCGGATCAACAAAGCTTTCACGTTGTAAATGATCTGGTTGTCCCAGCGGGGTGTCAGCCTGTCGATGGGGGCTGGGAGCGCGCCGCGCTGTCAGCAGTTGTGGGCCGTCCTTAAAGCGGCAGTAACACCCCGTAATCTGTTTAATCCCCATAAAATCGTCCCTGAAAGCCATATTAATTTTTTGAACAGTGTCCACCTGGAGGTCTCTCACAGTTTCTGGAAAAAAATTGATGCAGCAAAGTTGGTTTGACTTTGGTTTGATTCCTGGTCACACTATGTACCTGTCTGTATCCTTAAACAAGACAATGCATCTACAACCAAGCTGTAAATCAATACTGGCCTTGACTGGGGAAGTAACCAGCAATGGACTGGTGTTCCTCCAAGGGGAGTAAGACTCTCATCTGTTGTGTGGGCCGCTGAAGAGGAGGTACTGCTGGCCCACCACCACCAGATGGCGCCCTGCTTGGAGTGCGGGCTTCAAGCACGAGAGGGCGCCGGAGCCACTGGGAGTGACAGCTGTCACTCATCCTCAGCACCAGCTGTCACTCATTCATCTCATCACCATCACCATAAAGGCCGGACTGCAACTCCACCTCCTCGCCGAGAAATCAGCTACCATTCAGGTAATTTTCTCTGCTGACTCAAAACATTGAGTATTAATCTGAACTTCTTTGCAGCCGTTTTCCTGGTGTGTCCTTATCTGTGGGATTGGCATTTGGTGTGATCAGCGACGGCTTCGCCTCACACCCCAAACCAGATAAGTGGTGAAACAGGAGCTGCACGAGTGTGTGATTGGAGGTGGAGGTGCTCCCTCCTAACTAAACACTGACTGTGGGATTACTGAGTGTGCGAACTCACACTCATCAGGACTGTCTCTGTTTTCTGCCAGCAGTACCGGGTCTGACTGCTGAAGACAGCGGCCACCTGGGGCGCAGGGCTTGGCGGCTCCGGTGTTCTTCAGCTCCGTTGGTGGTGGAAGCTGTGTGGGGATCCGGCTCTTCTCTCGCCAGGCGTCTTCTATCGTCGAGCCTGCCCACACGTCACCTGGTGTATGATTGACAGCCCACCATATTGTTATTGTCTGTACGTCGTTGTGCGATTCACAACATTAAATTGTTACTTTTGGCTTATCCATTGTCCGTTCATTAACGCCCCCTGTTGTGGGTCCGTGTCACGACACTTTCACAACACTCATCTGATTCATGTTATGATATCTGGAGATGAGTACCGGCACCCATTAGGCTTCAGGGCCTATATAAGACTTATTTTACAGAGTACAAGCCCAGAAAAAAAAAAATCTGCTTTTAACCAACGTTTTACAGTTAACTATAGCTACAGTATGAAATAATGTTCTTTTGATGTCCAAAAGAGCCTACATGAGGTATTTTCTCTGTAAAAATGAGAACTACTCAATAAAAAAAATTCTCTCTCTCTCTCTCTCAGTCATAGGCTCTTGATACTGTTTCAGTAGAGGATGGTAAGTCATTTGCATTTACATCAAATGGTGATGAAGGGAGTGGTTGAGGCAGTGTAGGAGAAAGAGGGAGGGTTAAAGACAAGTTGTACTTCATAGAAGAGACACTAATCTCTTCTGGGGGAAGAAAGCTACCCTAGAAACGAGGGATGGATGAGGGGTGGGGATAGGAAAAAAATTAACATAGTAAAACCATATGTAAGTGCCTGCAGAAATTTTAGAACAGATGCAGAGTGTAATACACACAGCTTATCATAGTCTGTTTCCGATGTGTATAGCAGCTATGTGCACTCAAATACATGCATGCAACTTAGGGCCCTGTCCCACTGGGGAGAGGAGTAATTGCGCATGAATTGAGTATACAAATTACGGGCGTTCGTTGTCGTCCGCAACAAAAATGGCCAAAAATGACAAATGTCCCAGTATGAATTACGGATATGTTAATAATATATAGCGAATATATGATGAACAATCACGGTTATATAACGTATGTAGTGAGGAAACTGATCCACACATTGAGATTATCACGGCAGTATTACGGGTGTATTATGAATGCATCGAGCACGTGTTGCGCGTGCACAGCATCTGCATTGCGGTCATAAAATAAGCGCACTCGCTCTTTTTGGCATCACTATTCACACCAACAATACAGCCTTTGGAGCATTTGCTGGACTTGGACAAGTTGATGACAGAGTCAATGTTCATTTTGTCATGCGAGGGTTAACTGTTCATGAGTTTGGGGAGCGGGAGGGGGGAAGCCGCTCGGGGTGTGAGACTGTGTTTTTTTTTTTTTTTGAGAGTGTCACAGAAAACAGGCTTCAGCGTGAGTTGCTAAACAACAACTCTTCCTTTTGTTGGTGTTAAATAAAAGTCCTGGAGGAGACACGGTTGTAGCAGCTATTACGTCTTTGTGGATTTACATAGCCGGACCGACACTGACTGGCAGGTATATCGCTTTCTGCCACACTTTGGGTTTACGTGACGTGTTTGTTATGCATTCAGAGATTGTCTGCAAATCAATTGCAAATCAGACGTAATTAAAACACTTTATTTGTGGCCAGTTTGTATGCATTCGCTACAACATATTTTAGTTTGTGATGTGGACATGATGGGCACGATATATATCTGTTTTACACACTGTCCTGGTCTGCTGCCAAGCCGCAAATCCCCATCAGTTGCAGATATCAGCGGTTAACAGCAGATATACAGCGCATAGAGTGAGTATGTATTGTGTATGAATTGAGTAAGTATGGAGTATGTAAGGCGGATATTATCCCCATCCAGATTTTTGAACAGCTCAAAAATCCTGGCTGCGAACATGCATGCCTCTGCGGATGATCACGGGCGTGTTCAGATGACGGCCGACTCATCAATCAATCAATCAATCAACTTTTTTCTTGTATAGCGCCAAATCACAACAAACAGTTGCCCCAAGGCGCTCCACATTGCAAGGCAAGGCCATACAATAATTATGAAACACAGTCTACGTCTAAAGCAACATAACCAAGGGATGGTCCAGGGTCACCCGATCCAGCCCTAACTATAAGCCTTAGCGAAAAGGAAAGTTTTAAGCCTAATCTTAAAAGTAGAGAGGGTATCTGTCTCCCTGATCTGAATTGGGAGCTGGTTCCACAGGAGAGGAGCCTGAAAGCTGAAGGCTCTGCCTCCCATTCTACTCTTACAAACCCTAGGAACTACAAGTAAGCCCGCAGTCTGAGAGCGAAGCGCTCTAATGGGGTAATATGGTACTATGAGGTCCCTAAGATAAGATGGGACCTGATTATTCAAAACCTTATAAGTAAGAAGAAGAATTTTAAATTCTATTCTAGCATTAACAGGAAGCCAATGAAGGGAGGCCAACACGGGTGAGATATGCTCTCTCCTGCTAGTCCCCGTCAGTACTCTAGCTGCAGCATTCTGAACCAACTGAAGGCTTTTTAGGGAACTTTTAGGACAACCTGATAATAATGAATTACAATAGTCCAGCCTAGAGGAAACAAATGCATGAATTAGTTTTTCAGCATCACTCTGAGACAAGACCTTTCTGATTTTAGAGATATTGCGTAAATGCAAAAAGGCAGTCCTACATATTTGTTTAATATGCGCTTTGAATGACATATCCTGATCAAAAATAACTCCAAGATTTCTCACAGTATTACTAGAGATCAGGGAAATGCCATCCAGAGTAACGATCTGGTTAGACACCATGCTTCTAAGATTTGTGGGGCCAAGTACAATAACTTCAGTTTTATCTGAGTTTAAAAGCAGGAAATTAGAGGTCATCCATGTCTTTATGTCTGTAAGACAATCCTGCAGTTTAGCTAATTGGTGCGTATCCTCTGGCTTCATGGATAGATAAAGCTGGGTATCATCTGCGTAACAATGAAAATTTAAGCAATACCGTCTAATAATACTGCCCAAGGGAAGCATGTATAAAGTGAATAAAATTGGTCCTAGCACAGAACCTTGTGGAACTCCATAATTAACTTTAGTCTGTGAAGAAGATTCCCCATTTACATGAACAAACTGTAATCTATTAGACAAATATGATTCAAACCACCGCAGCGCAATGCCTTTAATACCTATGACATGCTCTAATCTCTGTAATAAAATTTTATGGTCAACAGTATCAAAAGCAGCACTGAGGTCCAACAGAACAAGCACAGAGATAAGTCCACTGTCCGAAGCCATAAGAAGATCATTTGTAACCTTCACTAATGCTGTTTCTGTACTATGATGAATTCTAAAACCTGACTGAAACTCTTCAAATAGACCATTCCTCTGCAGGTGATCAGTTAGCTGTTTTACAACTACCCTCTCAAGAATCTTTGAGAGAAAAGGAAGGTTGGAGATTGGCCTATAATTAGCTAAGATAGCTGGGTCAAGTGATGGCTTTTTAAGTAATGGTTTAATTACTGCCACCTTAAAGGCCTGTGGTACATAACCAACTAACAAAGATAGATTGATCATATTTAAGATTGAAGCATTAAATAATGGTAGGACTTCCTTGAGCAGCCTGGCAGGAATGGGGTCTAATAAGCATGTTGATGGTTTGGATGAAGTAACTAATGAAAATAACTCAGACAGAACAATCGGAGAGAAAGAGTCTAACCAAATACCGGCATCACTGAAAGCAGCCAAAGATAACGATACATCTTTGGGATGGTTATGAGTATTTTTTTCTCTAATAGTCAAAATTTTGTTAGCAAAGAAAGTCATGAAGTCATTACTAGTTAAAGTTAATGGAATACTCAGCTCAATAGAGCTCTGACTCTTTGTCAGCCTGGCTACAGTGCTGAAAAGAAACCTGGGGTTGTTCTTATTTTCTTCAATTAGTGATGAGTAGAAAGATGTCCTAGCTTCACGAAGGGCTTTCTTATAGAGCAACAAACTCTTTTTCCAGGCTAAGTGAAGATCTTCTAAATTAGTGAGACGCCATTTCCTCTCCAACTTACGGGTTATCTGCTTTAAGCTACGAGTTTGTGAGTTATACCACGGAGTCAGACACTTCTGATTTAAAGCTCTCTTTTTCAGAGGAGCTACAGCATCCAAAGTTGTCTTCAATGAGGATGTAAAACTATTGACAAGATACTCTAACTCCCTTACAGAGTTTAGGTAGCTACTCTGCTCTGTGTTGGTATATGACATTAGAGAACATAAAGAAGGAATCATATCCTTAAACCTAGTTACAGCGCTTTCTGAAAGACTTCTAGTGTAATGAAACTTATTCCCCACTGCAGGGTAGTCCATCAGGGTAAATGTAAATGTTATTAAAAAATGATCAGACAAAAGGGAGTTTTCAGGGAATACTGTTAAGTCTTCTATTTCCATACCATAAGTCAGAACAAGATCTAAAATATGATTAAAGTGGTGGGTGGACTCATTTACTTTTTGAGCAAAGCCGATAGAGTCTAATAATAGATTAAATGAAGTGTTGAGGCTGTCATTCTCAGCATCTGTGTGGATGTTAAAATCGCCCACTATAATTATCTTATCTGAGCTAAGCACTAAGTCAGACAAAAGGTCTGAAAATTCACAGAGAAACTCACAGTAACGACCAGGTGGACGATAGATAATAACAAATAAAACTGGTTTTTGGGACTTCCAATTTGGATGGACAAGACTAAGATACAAGCTTTCAAATGAATTAAAGCTCTGTCTAGGTTTTTGATTAATTAATAAGCTGGAATGGAAGATTGCTGCTAATCCTCCGCCCCGGCCCGTGCTACGAGCATTCTGACAGTTAGTGTGACTCGGGGGTGTTGAATCATTTAAACTAACATATTCATCCTGCTGTAACCAAGTTTCTGTTAGGCAGAATAAATCAATACGTTGATCAATTATTATATCATTTACCAACAGGGACTTAGAAGAAAGAGACCTAATGTTTAATAGACCACATTTAACTGTTTTAGTCTGTGGTGCAATTGAAGGTGCTATATTATTTTTTCTTTTTGAATTTTTATGCTTAAATAGATTTTTGCTGGTTATTGGTGGTCTGGGAGCAGGCACCGTCTCTACGGGGATGGGGTAATGAGGGGATGGCAGGGGGAGAGAAGCTGCAGAGAGGTGTATAAGACCACAGCTCTGCCTCCTGGTCCCAACGCTAGACAGTCACAGTTTGGAGGATCCCAAAAAATTGGCCAGATTTCTAGAAATGAGAGCTGCTCCCTCTAAAGTGGGATGGATGCCGTCTCTCCTAACAAGACCAGGTTTTCCCCAGAAGCTTTGCCAATTATCAATGAAGCCCACCTCATTTTTTGGACACCACTCAGACAGCCAGCAATTCAAGGAGAACATGCGGCTAAACATGTCACTCCCGGTCTGATTGGGGAGGGGCCCAGAGAAAACAACAGAGTCCGACATTGTTTTTGCAAAGTTACACACCGATTCAATGTTAATTTTAGTGACCTCCGATTGGCGTAACCGAGTGTCATTACTGCCGACGTGAATTACAATCTTACCAAATTTACGCTTAGCCTTAGCCAGCAATTTCAAATGTCCTTCGATGTCGCCTGCTCTGGCCCCCGGAAGACAATTGACAATGGTTGCTGGTGTCGCTAACTTCACATTTCTCAAAACAGAGTCGCCAATAACCAGAGTTTGATCCTCGGCGAGTGTATCGTCGAGTGGGGAAAAACGGTTAGAGATGTGAACGGGTTGACGGTGTACACGGGGCTTCTGTTTAGGGCTACGCTTCCTCCTCACAGTCACCCAGTCAGCCTGCCTTCCCGACTGCACGGGGTCTGCCAGGGGGGAACTAACGGCGGCTAAGCTACCTTGGTCCGCACCGACTACAGGGGCCTGGCTAGCTGTAGAATTTTCCACGGTGCGGAGCCGAGCCTCCAATTCGTCCAGCCTGGCCTCCAAAGCTACGAATAAGCTGCACTTATTACATGTATCGTTACTGCTAAAAGAGGCCGAGGAATAACTAAACATTTCACACCCAGAGCAGAAAAGTACGGGAGAGACAGGAGAAGCCGCCATGCTAAAACGGCTAAGAGCTAGTAGCTACGCTAAGCTAGCGGATTCCCAAACAGGGAATCCGACACTAGACAGGCTGTGGAGCAGCACAGGTAACGCACGACAACAGTGCTAAAATAAAATAAAAATCCACTAGACAGGCTGTGGAGCAGCACAGGTAACGCACAACAGTGCTAAAAAATAAAATAAAATAAAAATAAAAATCCACTGGACAGGCTGTGGAGCAGCACAGGCAACGCACGACAACAGTGCTAAAACAAAATAAAAATCCACTAGACAGGCTGTGGAGCAGCACAGGTAACGCACGACAACAGTGCTAAAATAAAATAAAAATCCACTAGACAGGCTGTGGAGCAGCACAGGTAATGCACAACAACAGTGCTAAAAAATAAAATAAAATAAAAATAAAAATCCACTGGACAGGCTGTGGAGCAGCACAGGTAACGCACAACAACAGTGCTAAAAAATAAAATAAAATAAAAATAAAAATCCACTGGACAGGCTGTGGAGCAGCACAGGCAACGCACGACAACAGTGCTAAAACAAAATAAAAATCCACTAGACAGGCTGTGGAGCAGCACAGGTAACGCACGACAACAGTGCTAAAACAAAATAGAAATCCACTAGACAGGCTGTGGAGCAGCACAGGTAACGCACAACAACAGTGCTAAAACAAAATAAAAATCCACTAGACAGGCTGTGGAGCAGCACAGGTAACGCACGACAACAGTGCTAAAACAAAATAAAAATCCACTAGACAGGCTGTGGAGCAGCACAGGTAATGCACAACAACAGTGCTAAAACAAAATAAAAATCCACTGGACAGGCTGTGGAGCAGCACAGGTAACGCACAACAACAGTGCTAAAAACTAAAATAAAATAAAAATAAAAATCCACTGGACAGGCTGTGGAGCAGCACAGGCAACGCACGACAACAGTGCTAAAACAAAATAAAAATCCACTAGACAGGCTGTGGAGCAGCACAGGTAACGCACGACAACAGCGCTAAATAAAAATCCACTGGACAGGCTGTGGAGCAGCACAGGTAACGCACGACAACAGCGCCCAAAAAAATAAAATCAAAATCAAAATCCACTGGACAGGCTGTGGAGCAGCACAGGTAACGCACGACAACAGTGGTAAAAAATAAAATAAAAATCCACTGGACAGGCTGTGGAGCAGCACAGGTAACGCACGACAACAGTGCTAAAAAAAAATAAAAAAAAAAATAAAAAAAATAAAATAAAATAAAATAATAAAATAAAAATCCACTGGACAGGCTGTGGAGCAGCACAGGTAACACACGACAACAGTGGTAAAAAACAAAACAAAAATCCACTGAACAGGCTGTGGAGCAGCACAGGTAACACACGACAACAGTGGTAAAAAATAAAATAAAAATCCACTGAACAGGCTGTGGAGCAGCACAGGTAACACATGACAACAGTGCTAAAAAAAAAAAAAAAATCCACTGAACAGGCTGTGGAGCAGCACAGGTAACGCACGACAACAGCGCCAAAAAATAAAATAAAAATCCACTGAACAGGCTGTGGAGCAGCACAGGTAACACACTCATACAGGCATGTTACACGGATATTGCGGATGTTTGGCGAATATGGGCCAATTTTGTGCACAATCCATACGCAAATCCTCCTAAACGCCAGTGGGACAGGGCCCTAACATCCTACTGGGACAGTTCATATCATTGAAATGTGTCAGGTCTGTGGGTCACAAGTGAAGCCAGGGGACAGTCTGAAGAGAAGCTATCATATGTGGAAGACTGCAAATACACACCGCTGTACTGACTGTGCTTCAAACCAATTGAACTAATAGTTTCCTTCTTTATTACTAGTGGTGTAAGAGATCATAGTTTATCCATCATCCATATAGACTTCTCCACACAATTCAGCATGGATGTGAGCTGCAGATTAATTGCAAAGATTACATTATGGAGTGAAATAAATATTTACTGTCATGGTGACTTGTTTTTAAAGTAATAACTGTGTAAATTTCAATGCAGTTGCAATGTAATCAAAGTGTATGTGTGTGTGTGTGGGGGGTGCAGCTGCACCTTCATGTGAACGGGGAGCCTGTTAAAAACAGACAGCCTTGTGCTCTGCTACAGACAGCCTGCTGCAGTCTGCTGTTTAAATTCTAGATTCATTTAGTGGACAGCACGTAGTCGTTGCTTCAGAAAGTTACTGATCATATTGAAATAGTCACACTAAATGATAATTACTGATTGTAATTGTTGCAACACTCAAAACTAGGGATGAGTGAGTACACCACTATCTGTATCTATTCAACCATCTAAAATATCTGTATCCGTATATGTACTCATAGTGGGAGTGGCCTAAACCGTAAGTGGGCATGGTTTAACCCGAAATGGCTGGGGCTTAAATCAGTACATTATTTTAAGTCTGAAATTGATATGGATTGATCAGAAGTTGCTATATTTATTGTTTATTTGAAAACTATTTACAGAACAGCCTCAAAATTGAGATTCAGATCAATGTTTTTGATCACAAAAGTAAGAGAAGTATTTACAGAACAAGTGTTTATGAACTCAGAACATGAATATTCTTAAGTCTATGAATGAATATTTACAGAGCAGCCTCAGAATTGAGATTCAATGTTTTTGATCACAATGGTAAAGGAACTATTTTAAAGAACAAGTGTATGAATGAATAACACAACAACCTCAGAATTGACATTCAATGTAGTAGGAAATTATGAACTACTAAGTATGTATGAAGAGTTGTCATAGTCAACACAAGTTCCTTATTTTAAATTTTATGATCAAATTGTGATTTTTTTCCCAATTATTTATTTATTTTTACTACCTAACATTCTTGGCCTTTTTTTCCACAAAGTTAAACAATATTGATTAAGGTGTGTCTGTGTCTGTGTGTGCATGTGTGCATGTGTGTGTGACTGAGTGACTGTGTGAGAGGGAGAGAGAGAGAGAGAGAGGTTGTTCGACTGACCAATTTATGTTTATGAACTACAGTGAGAAAGTGTCAGATACTGCATGCAGCCATATTCAATAAAAATATTAATATAGGCTACTTTGTGTGTTCAGCTATACGAGTATGTGTGTATGTGTGTGTGTATGTGTGATTCATGGTGTTTCATGCAAACATCCGGTGATGGCAAACAGGGAAATAATATGTCAGCCATGTTCACTGTATTCTTCTCAAAAGCACCGCATTCAGTAGGAGCAAAGTTTTCTAACTGACTATATCACCAACAAAACGAAGAGCAAACGGTTAAAAAATAAAATAAAAATACCCGACCGGAGTGGAGGCAGTGACCAACGCAACATGAGCCATTTTCAGCTCTGTCTTGTCAAATGCTCCGTGTACGATACAAAACAAGTTCACCAAGTAAATTTAAATATCTTACAAACTGAAACAGAGGCGAGTTGAAGAGAGAGCGGGCCCCCCCCCCAAAAAAAAGTGCACACCGGAGGGGACGTGCCTCTGAGCGTGCGTAATGAATTGGGTGCGTTCCTAGAAAGCTCCTATATTTAGGCTACACTGTTGTAAGAGACTGACTGAGTAAGAGTAAAGAGTGATGACAGTATTTTTTAATTATTATTTGAACGTATAGACCCTCGGTCAAGTGATCTCCTGCATACCACAAAACCAAACCAACAACTGACCTGAGAAACCACACGAGACAGTAGATTAACCCCACATACAGCCCTCCATCACAAGCGCAAACACAGTGCAATTGGGCATGACAGTCACACAACGGGTCAAAGATAAACCTTTCATGTAGATATACAGTGGTCCCTCGTTTATCGCGGGAGTTACGTTCTAAAAATAGCCCGCAATAGGCGAAATCCGCGAAGTAGACAGGGTTATTTTTTACAATTATTACAGACATTTTAAGGCTGTAAAACCCCTCACTACACACTTTATACACTTTTCTCAAACAGGCATGAACATTTTCTCACTTTTCTCTCGTGTGTAAACACTCTCAAAGTTCAAACCTTAGTAGAAAAATAAGACCAACCTGTTTTCAGGCCCAAACATTTGTTTGAGAAATAAAAATAGAACGTTTTCCTATAAATATACTCAACAAAAATATAAACGCAACACTTTTGGTTTTGCTCCCATTTTGTATGAGATGAACTCAAAGATCTAAAACTTTTTCCACATACACAATATCACCATTTCCCTCAAATATTGTTCACAAACCAGTCTAAATCTGTGATAGTGAGCACTTCTCCTTTGCTGAGATAATCCATCCCACCTCACAGGTGTGCCATACCAAGATGCTGATTAGACACCATGATTAGTGCACAGGTGTGCCTTAGACTGTCCACAATAAAAGGCCACTCTGAAAGGTGCAGTTATATCACACAGCACAATGCCACAGATGTCGCAAGATTTGAGGGAGCGTGCAATTGGCATGCTGACAGCAGGAATGTCAACCAGATCTGTTGCTCGTGTATTGAATGTTCATTTCTCTACCATAAGCCGTCTCCAAAGGCGTTTCAGAGAATTTGGCAGTACATCCAACCAGCCTCACAACCGCAGACCACGTGTAACCACACCAGCCCAGGACCTTGACATCCAGCATGTTCACCTCCAAGATCGTCTGAGACCAGCCACTCGGACAGCTGCTGAAACAATCGGTTTGCATAACCAAAGAATTTCTGCACAAACTGTCAGAAACCGTCTCAGGGAAGCTCATATGCATGCTTGTCGTCCTCATGGGGGTCTCGACCTGACTCCAGTTTGTCGTCGTAACCGACTTGTGTGGGCAAATGCTCACATTCGCTGGCATTTGGCATGTTGGAGAGGTGTTCTCTTCAACTCTATGCGAAGGAGATGTGTTGCAGTGCATGAGGCAAATGGTGGTCACACCAGATACTGACTGGTATCCCCCCCGCCAATAAAACAAAACTGCACCTTTCAGAGTGGCCTTTTATTGTGGGCAGTCTAAGGCACACCTGTGCACTAATCATGGTGTCTAATCAGCATCTTGATATGGCACACCTGTGAGGTGGGATGGATTATCTCAGCAAAGGAGAAGTGCTCACTATCACAGATTTAGACTGGTTTGTGAACAATATTTGAGTGAAATGGTGATATTGTGTATGTGGAAAAAGTTTTAGATCTTTGAGTTCATCTCATACAAAATGGGAGCAAAACCAAAAGTGTTGCGTTTATATTTTTGTTGAGTATAATTATGATGGCTTTTAGAACTAACAAATTTAATTTTAACGATCAACCTACGAGGATGGACACATAAGAAATTATTAATAGTAACTGACCAGTATTTCACAGTTCTCTGACTGCGCCTCTTCGTCGTGGCGCCGCTCTGCTGAAGGCCTCACTGCAGGCCTCGCTGCAGGTGTCCTTTTCCGAGTGAAGAACACAGTTATGGGTAGTTGTTGGTGCTCTTTTTTTCTTCTGGGCGAGAAGATTCTTATAAACAGACACACAGAACACAACGCGCTTACTCTCCCTTCGCGGTGCCGCAACAGGTGTCCCGTCATCTCAACAGAACACCGGCCTGCTTGATGAGGACACAGAACACAATGCGCTGTAAAAAAAAAAAAAAAAAAAAAAAGCATGCAAAATTGGACTAAAAAAATCTGCGAAACTGCGAGGCCACGAAAGGTGAACCACGTTATAGTGAGGGACCACTGTATTCACAACAATACATAACTTTTATCTTACCATAAAAGTCCATATCTTAACATAAACATCTGTGTGGAAACTGGATGCTAGCCTACCTCAGAAGAATTGAAGCCTTCGATTGGATGCCACGTTGAATCTTCTGAGAAGGACATCTCGCCACTCTCCGTTGAATTTCCTGGTTAGGTCATTCTCAAATGCCAGCCTTATTAAGTTCGCCTTTCGTTCATGCAGCATGCTGCGTCTGTGATCACTAGGCTTTTTCCACTCGTGTGCAAAATCTTAACACCGTCCCCAAGTGAGTCGAGCTACATGATCTGCCTTTTACTTGGTGGACTTGACGAATCCCAGGAACTCCAGCTCTGACACTGCTTGAATAAATCAAGCATGCTTTAATTCGTTCACCTTGCCATAATAGCTGGACTCAGGATCCTTGCCCTCTGCTGCACTGACAAGCGCAGCTCTCAACCTATCAAATCGCTTGAACACAGACACACACCATATCCACTTGTTTTTTAATTACTTTAGTTAATTAATTTGGTTTATTCGTTAAATACGTGATATTATTGAATAACTAATATTTTGCTATATTTTCCAGTATTTCTTTTTCTTTCTTTTTTATTTTTAGTTTTGATAACTCTCACATCCGAGGGGGTGAGGTTGATGATGTGAGGGGGCGTCGCCCCCAAACGCCCCCTCGTGGTGCCGGGTCCGTGCTCGTATTCGTCAAAATGCTTTATCCGCACCGGGTACTCGCCTGAAACGAGTATCCGGCTCAACCCTACTCAAAACCCTCAGTGAACTGTTCTGAAGCACTCTGAAATCCAATTACTTTTGAGAATGATTCAGAATTTAGAAGTGCTCAAAAAACATTCCACCTCTGTTGGACCACAGCCCAATTTCTCCCACAGTTTCACCTGACTTGTACTTCAGTATTGATATTTCAAATAAAACATATAAAGCATAAAGTTTTAATTTAACATCATTGGTACAAACAAGTAGTTAAAGATAATACTAAGTCGTGTATCAAGGCCAAGAGTTTCTTTTACAATAAAAAGGTCCATGTTTCCCAAGCAGCTGGTCCACGTCTCGGGTCTTGTTCATGGTTTGGTTGCGTTGTAGACACAAGCAGCTTTTTCTAAACAGCTGAGTGTGTTATATGGCTGGGGGGGCCTGGCTGCCTTTTTGTTTCTGTCCTTTGTTTCTCCTTCCAGGTGGCTTGCATTTGGGACTGAGTGGCTGTGTTGCTGAGGTTATCAGGACCTCACCCTGATCACCTGCGGCTCGTCAGGACTCACAGCTGAGGTGCATCTATATGGATTGGAACATGGTGGCATTTAAGACTGGAGTATACAGTGTGTATTTGCCAGAGACTCGACCTTGTGACCAGACGGGTGAGATCGTCGTCTCGGGAGCCATCTCATCATCAGTGGATGCAGAGAACGTCCAGGGTTTGATGCACGGTCTGTGAAAGAGGAGGGGGTGAGGTCTCACGCTCGTCAGCACACTTCCTGAGGTACGTTAGATTTTGTGACTAACATTTATACAGTCAGTAAATGTGGTGTCCCTCACACCTTTTTATATTGAGCTGTATGTTAGTCATGTATCGGCTTCCACTGCAGTGGAGTTTTGTGAACTGGATGTTCCATGCCTGCAGGTTGGGAAGCTGATTAGTAATCAAGCCAGGAAGTGTTGCTGTTTGTACACCTTTAAGTGTTCTCTCTGTGTGTAGAGTGTGGACTCACATAATGGTTCCTTCTTTCACAGACTCGGTTTGTTGCGGCCACCTGGGGGGTGTCGGCGGGGTCCTTGGGTCCGAACAGCTTCTGGCTCCGGACCGTTAGCGCTGCTGGGAGCGCACCACGCCAGACCGCACTTTCTTTTGTATTTTTTGTATCACTGTTATGTATTAAATTCAGTTAGCCTTTGTACCGTGCTCTGCTTATTTCATACTGGGTCCTTCAAACGCTGGTCGGTTCGCCGAGCTGCGTCCGACACATAACAGTAGTCTCTGGCCAAACATCACGGACCCAGCGGTAGCAGAGACGGTAACGCGCCGGGAAGGCGGCAGCAGACGTTCAGAAGTTATCCGGATCAGTTGCGGGTGCTCTCCGCCTGGATGGTGTGCGTTGGAGAACCCATTACCAAATACTGATTTGAGCGCTCATGCAGCCGTGTTCCTGTGTGTGCCTTATCCGTGGGTCGTGGTGGAGTGTGACTGGCGACGGCTTCGCGTCATGCTCCGACCGGATAAGAGGTTTAAACGGGAGCTGCAAGAGTGTGTCTGTAATGGGTGCACGCGCACGGCGGAGCTCTGTGGCACGGGTCGCTGTGCTTCCCGTGTGACAGTTGTAGCCCCGTTTCCCCGGATGAAGATAACTACTGCGTCTGTTGTGTCAGCTCCGGTGTTATTTAGTTGAATCACATTTTTGGTTGTGTGTTGCTCACAGCTGCGCACAGAAAAGCAGCTCGTTTGTTTTCTCTGTCACCAAAGGGTTTTTTTTATTTTTAGCACTCTGGCTCCCTCTGTTGGTGACTGAGTCACATTACCGTCAAGCTCTTAAGTTGGAACAGGTGTGTTCCATTTGTTTGAGCTTGACGGTATAAATCACTTGTTTGTTTTGTGTTAGTTCATTTTGTGTGGGTGTTTTTGAGTTGGTTTTTGTGTGGGATTTTATTTTTTGTTTTTCACTATTTAGTGTCTGGGGTCGTGACCCTGCAGTTCTGCCAAAAAACAAACAAAAAAAACAAAAAACAAAAAGGGACCCGAGCAACCTTATGTCAGTCTGTTAGTCTTTCTTTTTATTTTATTTTATTTATTTATTTTTTTTCAGTTTCACCTCCCAGGGTTTGATGGGACGGTCCCCTGGGGGGTCATGGGGGGGGGGGGGGGGGGGGTATTTGGGTTGTTGTTTTTTCTTTCTTTTTTTTTGTTTTTGTTTTTTGTTATGCCCTCTCTTCTCCTCTAACTCCAGCCGTGTGAGCCGTAGTGTCGGGGTTGCTGGAGTGGTGCAGTTAGGTTGTGCTGGGCGTTTCCCAGGTAACCTCTGCACCCGGGAGGGGAGGGGGGGGTTTGGGGTATTTTCTTTTTGTTCCCTCTCTTCTCCTCTGGCTCCAGCCGTGTGAGCCGTAGTGTCGGCGTTGCTGGAGTGGTGCAGTGTGGTTATGCTGGGCGTTTCCCAGGTAACCTCTGCACCTGGGGGGGGGGGGGGTGTTTTCCCCCCAGTTTCCGCCCTCAGGGTTTGACTGTGGTGTCCTCTGGGGGGGAAAAGGGCTGTGGGTCCATCTAGCCATAGGCGGCCGGGGCTGGGTCCGTTGGTCGTGAGGGGAGGCGTCTCCTGGGGTTGACGAGTGGTCCTCTGGGAGGCGCTGGGAGTCCCCGTGGGTGACGTTGGATCCCAGAGGGACCTCGGCTGTGGTTATTACTCCTGGAGCTGGCGGGAAGTCCTCTGGGGGGTGTTGGTCCCTACATGTCGTTTGGGGGGGGTGTTTTAGCACTTTTATTTGTAAGCTTAAGTTTGGGGTTTTTCTTTTCTCCTCTTCCCGGGGTTTGATGGGACGGTCCCCTGGGGAGGGGGGATGTTTTGGTTGTTTGTGTTTGTCTTTTTTGTTTTATGACTAAAGACCGAACATGGTTGGATAAAGGCTGACTGCACAGGTTTAAGAACTCCTGGCCACACCTGTGCTAAGGGACTGACTGAAACAAAGGCAAGGATGCAGCCAGAGGAGAGGACATCAACCATTCTGTTGGAAGACGAATGCAGATGCGGTTTCCAGCCATGGTCCCTGGAGGGGGGTGTTTCTCCTGGGCCAGGTTTGTGTGGTCGCCGGGAGGCTTCCCGTGAGGGTGGGGTACTGGCTGCCTTTTTGTTTCTGTCCTTTGTTTCTCCTTCCAGGTGGCTTGCATTTGGGACTGAGTGGCTGTGTTGCTGAGGTTATCAGGACCTCACCCTGATCACCTGCGGCTCGTCAGGACTCACAGCTGAGGTGCATCTATATGGATTGGAACATGGTGGCATTTAAGACTGGAGTATACAGTGTGTATTTGCCAGAGACTCGACCTTGTGACCAGACGGGTGAGATCGTTGTCTCGGGAGCCATCTCATCATCAGTGGATGCAGAGAACATCCAGGGTTTGATGCACGGTCTGTGAAAGAGGAGGGGGTGAGGTCTCACGCTCGTCAGCACACTTCCTGAGGTACGTTAGATTTTGTGACTAACATTTATACAGTCAGTAAATGTGGTGTCCCTCACACCTTTTTATATTGAGCTGTATGTTAGTCATGTATCGGCTTCCACTGCAGTGGAGTTTTGTGAACTGGATGTTCCATGCCTGCAGGTTGGGAAGCTGATTAGTAATCAAGCCAGGAAGTGTTGCTGTTTGTACACCTTTAAGTGTTCTCTCTGTGTGTAGAGTGTGGACTCACATAATGGTTCCTTCTTTCACAGACTCGGTTTGTTGCGGCCACCTGGGGGGTGTCGGCGGGGTCCTTGGGTCCGAACAGCTTCTGGCTCCGGACCGTTAGCGCTGCTGGGAGCGCACCACGCCAGACCGCACTTTCTTTTGTATTTTTTGTATCACTGTTATGTATTAAATTCAGTTAGCCTTTGTACCGTGCTCTGCTTATTTCATACTGGGTCCTTCAAACGCTGGTTGGTTCTCCGAGCTGCGTCCGACACATAACAGAGTGCAGCAAAGCTCTTGTAGCTATCACTGCAAATATCAGTCTGTCTGATGAAGAACATTAATGAATACAAGCACTTTGTTTTTGGCTGAATTTTCTCACAGGGAAAGGTGACTCTGCCCTGGGCACATTTTACAAATTAGCTTTTTTCAGACCAAATAAATCTGCACACATGCCAAGGCACCATCAGATTTTGTTGATGAAATTTGTCATTTCTATGCACCAAATGCTAATTTTCTGAAAAATTTGTCTTGCAGAAACAATTTGTCACACAAGTAAACGTGAAAGATTTCTTTCTTTCCTCTCAAAAGTTTCATTGAGGTTGATCAGAGTGAAGCATTGGAGTGTCTGGGTTGGCAACAGTCCTGCATCAAGGCTTGTCAAGATCCAGGCTTTCAATGACTTCCTGGACTCAGACATGAGCACACACATTCACTTATTTCACCACTGACATTTATGTCTGTGGGTACTCAGCCTCTGACATCATGAGAAGTTGAGGAACAGCTTATGGACTCATGAGGTCACTTGACAAAGGTGTTTGCCAGTACAGATGGCTTTGCAAGAAAACAAAGGTACAAGTCTTTAGGGCCCAAGTGCTTCTTGTCTTACTGTATGGTTCTGAGACTTGGATATTAGCCAGTGACCTAAGACACAAGGTCTTCTCAGGTACCACTGGAATGACTACATTAACTGAACATTTGCTTAGGGAGGTCGAGATGCAGAGTACCACTCATATTGTGAGGAAACATCAGCTGTAACATTGTGGTCAACTGGTGCACCTCTCTCGGCACGATCCAGCATAAAGCTGAGCCATTGTTGAGGACCCCAGCCATTGTTGAGGACCAAGGGCACACCCACATTTAACCTGGCAATAGCAGATAGATGATTATTTTCAAGTGGTGGAGAAGGACCAGCTGGCTTCCTGGATGGCTGCTATCCATGAGACCGGGCAGTACTGTGGTGTGGTGAATGCGTTGAGAAGTAGCACCGGCGCATGTTCCCAGATCTGACTTGTTCTATCAAAGCTATCAGTGACGATCCCCATGTGTCTGCTTAGCTACAGTGGCATTACAACAGCATAATATCCAACACTGCACTGGATAAGTCCTATTGGATTTCTGTAGTATGTTAAAATCACAGTTGCACTACATGTCACAGCTGGTATTTTGAGATCCATTCACTTTTTGAGCGTTGTCAAACATCTCAGCGATTTATTTATTTATTGTAGATGTAAGGTTCAAATGAAGAGAAAAACTTGTTTTTCAAACTCACCACGTAGTGTTGGGAACAGGGTGTGAATCTTGAGAGATATTAAGCTTTCTGTTTGAACTGCAACCATTATTTTGCCAACCCACAATTTACCAGGAGGTCTGTACATAACCTCTGGTGGTACTACCATCAGAGATACACACACATGCACTCACACAAGTAGGCCAGTGTGTACACACTGTAAGCATCTTTGCCCTTTTCTGTAGGTTTCCCGCAGCGTTACACAGAGACCAACACTCTCATCTCTCCACATGATCCTAAGGCTCACACCTACTGATCTCTTTAATGACTGCCAAGAGAGCAGAATTTTAGTTTTCAGACAGACTACAGCACAAACAGCTAACACGAGTGTTTGAGCATCATATCCTCTGCTCACAATTCTCATGTGCAATTTCTGCAAATCGGAGAAAAACTGCTGAAGACAAACACAGATAACTTGCTGAAGCTAATAGTAGGGGGTTGCTGATTAGGTATTTTGGATTGGTATTGGTCCAGCATTGGCCAGAATTACTGGATCGGATATCCAAAATTTAAAAAAGCCTGATCGGTGACTTCTATTGCACATGTGAGTCATGATGTAGGTTTTCCATTCAGCGAGTAGAAGGTAGGTTTCACAGTTTGAGGTGTTTGATGATCAGGAGCCTCATGTACTAAGTGTGTGTATGCACAAAAATGTGGTGTAAGTCCATCTCCACGCTAACATTCAGATGTATCAAAAGTGAAATGACCGTGGAAATATGTGGTGTGCCGCGCAAAAATCTTGGCTGGCGTACGCACGTTTCTACAGCTACTGGTCCACTGGCGACACGTAGAGGTGATGCTGGAAAACTGTTAATAGTGTGAAAACATGAAGTCATCAGAGTGATTTGCACATCAGAGACATACTTATGAACAATTAACACACCCACGTGTTTGCAATTATAAGGGTGGATATAAAGCATGCGATAAAAAGTGATGTGTAAAATGGCATTAACAATGGCTGCGTTAGCGTTGTTAGAGGACCTTGCAAATGGTGCAATCCGAGGTGAGCGTGTATTCACAGAACATGAGGATTTACTTGCAAATAATGATAATTGGGTCATAAGCCATACCTTACTCTGTGTGAAGAGTTAAAATTTCAGACAAGTATGATTGTGCAAGGCCATTAATAGCTTTAAAAACAAACATTAAAATCAATTCTAAAATAAACTGAAAGATATGCCTGTACAATACAGGCATAATATGCTCACTTCTGTAAGTGTTCATTAAAACACAAGCAGCAGCATTTTGCAGAAGTAGAAGGTGTGCAAGAGAAGATGGACAATATCAGCATAAAGTGCAATACAGTAATCAAGTCCGGAGAAAGCATGAATGGCCATCACGTCTACTGAGGAGGGACTTTACTTTAACCAGAAGATGTAGCTGGAAAAAAAAAACCTTCCTTTGACAACATAATCATTTTCATATTTATGGCTTCCTGAACTCTAAATGACCTGATTTTTAAAGCTACAACCCGAAACAGACGAAGTAATGGCTGACCTTAGGCATTAGTTATGTAGTTATTCAGAAAAGTTAAATTAAGTAAACTTAATTTTATATAGCTCATCAATTAAACTCTGCAGAACTGTAGTAAAACTCAGGCCCAGAGTAATACTGATTTTAACATTTTAGTTGTTGAAAATATTATTATAAATAGTAGCAGTAGTATACTATTAGTATGAAAAAATGTCTTCAAAAGCAGTATTTGATTGAGGGGTGTTGAGGAGCCACATCCCCCACACTCCACAACACCCTCTTTCCGTCTAGATTCACCCCTGGTTTCTAGTCTCTGAGCAGGTACAATGGGGAAGTTGTGTATTTATGTGTAAAGTATGACCTGATTGAGAGGTAAGAAGGTTTTATCAGTGCTTTTTACTTCATACCGTCCTCAGAAAGAGACTGTAGGCATATTTGAAAAAAAAAAAGCCTTAGTATTTGCTGCAATGTGTCGCATGTCTGCAGCTGTGTTTTTAGTTTAACCACAGCAAGGACATGCACAGAGTGGCACAGAGTTTGAAAGAAAAGAAAAATTCTAAAATATGTTTGTAAACTCTGCTCTGTGTCCTCATACTCTGAGACACAGAATGGAACTCTATTTTCAACTTGGACCTGCTGCACAAAACAGCAAACTGACAGTTCGAAGCAGCAAATGCTGATATAAACACAGAATGATTACAGGTGCACGTACCGAACGTGCTATACTTAGGGAATCACCCTGTTATGTCTGATGATTTGTGGACGGTCATGCTGGTTATATGGTCACAAATTGAGTGTGTCTTCAGCAAAACAGATATTTGCGACCATAATCCATCATGAACATCTGCAAATTATCAGACACAAGGGGGTTATTCCTATTCTAATCCAATTCTATTGTTTGCATGGTTTATTTTTCTGTAGGTAATTCAGTCGGCAAGGCTTAGCGTCGAGGCAGCGTCGCTCCAACAGCGGTCAGGCGCAGAGTAATCCATCAAATGTGAAATGGTAATTCTGGATCAGAATCCACACCAATAATTTCGTATGGTAGCTTAAATTCACCCATTTCGTCATCGTCATCGCTGCGTGACTTTCTCTCACTCTGACCTGACACCACCACTATTAACATTTGCGTAGGAGTAATACATGAAATATAAAACGGTCAAATATTTTGCGACTTTACACCCGATATTATACGATCTGAAATCTCACACAATTAATCAGATTTGCGGAAAAAAATGTAATTGGATTAGAATTGGATTTTGATAATACGTGATCCTGTAGAAACCTCGAACAGGCACCAGTATGAAAATCGTGGCAAAAGTGGGTGGTGTTTTTTCTTTCAGTGAGATGAATGAAAGATTGTGTAGAATCTGGATTTATACAGTGACATATGCTTAAAACCTTTCAACACTTTTTTCATTGAGAGTTTTTGACTTTTTCATGGAGGATATAAAGCCTTTGTAGACAACATTCTTATCACAAGATAAAAAAAGTGAGTCAGCTTGACCAACTTTTAATGTTTAATAACGGCCTGTTAGCTGCATAAATGTGATCAAACTGATTATTGTGCAGCGACAGATATTTAAAAATTGCTCTGTAGTTTATCCTTATGTCACCTGTCTCAGAAAAGTGGATGCAGAGCTCAATTTTGTGAGCTGTTACAGAGGAGCTACATGTGGCTATGATTCGAACCTTGTGGTGAGTGGAACATCACGAGAGAGTAAGTTAACCCACCTTTTGTCAAAAACTGATTTATGGTCCTGTCAGCCAATCAGAATCGACTACGTCACTAAGCCCCGCCCCCTTATGACATCACAGCCAATCAGAATCGATGACGTCACTATGTCCTCCCCCAAGCCCTCCCCCTAACCCCTCCCCTAATCCCGCCTCCAAGCCCCGCCCCTAATGACATCACAGCCAATCAGAATCGATTACGTCACTATGTCCCGCCTCTAAGCCCCGCCCCGGCTCCTCCCCTAATCCCGCCCCTGGCTCCTCCCCTAGCCCCACCCCCAAGCTCCTCCCCTACCCCCACCCCCAAGCTCCTCCCCTAGCCCCGCCCCAAGCACCGCCTCCAAGCCCTACCTCCCCTCCCACCCGGGTCTAATATTTTAATATCATTTTATTTCATGAATTAAAGAACGATTAAAAAATACCTAGATCTTTTTAATGTATTAAAGAATTAACTAATTCTGAAATAATTAAACATAAATCAGTGTCTATTATTTAATACCCCTTTAATATTTTTAATTCTTAAATTAAAGCGCCTCCTTTTATGGTTTTTAATGCCTCAATTAAAGAAGGAATAAAAAATACCATATCTTATGCATAATTATGGGAGGTTTTCTTCAATTTAGTGATTAAACACGAATATTTTAATACGCCTTTAATATTTCTTAATTCTTAAATTATCGCGTTTCCTTTTCTGTTTTTTTAATTCGTAAATTAAAGAAGGGAAACAAATAGCCGTCTCTCACGGCTGTAAGTCTTTGCAGCAAGACGATCAAATACCCACGCATAGAGCTGCTCGCGGAAACATGACCCCACGGCTGTAATACCTGTTGCAGACGCTAGCTGTGTCTGTGTGTGTGTGCGTGCGTGCGTGTCTATGTGTGTTTCTGTGTTTCGGAGGGGTGTGTGTGTGTGTGTGTGTGTGTGTGTGTGTGTGTGTGTGTGCGTGTGTCAGGCCAGATGGTCTTTTATAACATAGTAGAGAAGCGTTCGTCGCGCTTGTTTGAAGGCTGAAAAAACAAAGCTCCTTCTCACTCACGCCAAATGGTGTTTCTTTTAACATATTAGCCGATCGATCATGGGGTGCGGGACACCCGCTGATCGGAGATGCTGCCCCGAGGTGATGAACCCGAAAAATCAACAAACTTTGGTCTCACTCACGTCCCTGGGAAGGAGTCACCGCGCATTTCCACTACGACCGGTGAAGAGTGAAGATGCCTGGACCCCCAGCTATGGGTATAAAATAGAATAAATTTGCGGAAAAAAAAAATCCTGAAAAACCATGTTGTTTAATTAAGTTTTCTTGTCTTCGAGCAGAGTGCGAAAACCGCATCAGCTTTCAGGGTAAGTGATTTAAGTAATCTGTTTTGATAGAAATGACTGTTTTTAAATGATGCACGCCGTCTGAAACTGTGTCTTTTTTTTTAGACAAACCCACGCAGACGGTCCAGAGCGCGTTCAGACCCGTCCTCGGTAATATATTTGAAATATTACAGAATATCCGCTTGCGAGGGTGGTGCTTTGTATTCATTTATTTATGTTAATTCTAGAAATCAAGTCAGAGCCCCCTGAAGAAGTTCGAAGGCTGGAAGCCCCGACTTCACCACGCAGAAGTAAGTACAGCGATCGAAATTAAATCAGGGTTAAAACTCTGGAATAACCCGATTTTTTCTGTCACAGCCCATGGAGAAGCGGGTCAGCGGGAGAGAACCGTAAAACGATCCACGGATGTACACGGTAAGGAGTCGGAGTTTATGTATTTATTTATTTTAAATATTTAATAACTAACGATTTTCTCTTTTTTTCAGCACGCGGTGGAGGGAGACCGTCTATTTTCCACCGACACGCAAGGCTCGAAGATATTCTGAGCTGGGATTAACCTCATCTCGCAACTTTTTTGAAAATGTGTATTCTGTTTTTTTTTTTTTTTTTTTCTTATTCCGATGGAACGGGAGAATTCAGTTTGAAGAGGTATATTAATTGATTTTCTTGAGGTAGACTCATCCTGGTACGAGTTTTAAAAGATGGAAGGAAAGAATTCAGATCGGGAAAATAACTTCGGACGTGTATTGGATTTAAACGCTTCAATAATCGACTCAGCGGGGAGCGCTCCTGGAGCAGATGGCCCATTACCCGAGGCGTTAAATTCACCGCCTCGAAATAACATCGAGTCCGGAGAGAGACTTTTAAGGCGTGTTCGTTTAACACCGTTAAATGAGGCTCTTAACAATTTGGCGGCTGAACAAGAATCGGAAGAAATTAACCCCTACATCATTTCTGCGATTAACGCTATAAATTCGACGGTCCAGTCTGATACTGAAGAGCCCCCTGACCCCCCGCACACCCCGCCTCCAGACGAGTCCGGTACCGCGGCGTTGAACCAGGTACGCCTGACTCCACTAAATAACGCCGTAAACCTCCTCGCGTGTGAAGTTAATCCTCACGTCCAATCCGCGGTGGATGAATTAAATCAAACGCCTAACGACGCTCGCGTTTTTTCACCTTTAAGAAGTCCCTCCCCGCGCAATGCGCACGGAGAAGAGATTTTAAACAGAGCGCGTTTAACCCCGATAAACGCGGCAATCTCTGTTTTGATGGAAGGCGGGGATGATGCACAACCGGGACCCAGCCGACACTCTCCCATGACGGGCGGTGGGGCTGCTAACGTCATCAGGAGACCTGCTTTTAACAATATCGAAATCAGGCAGCCTCTAAATTTCCAGCGCGCCGACGAAATTCCCGACTACGCGGAATTTTATCGTAACGTCGTAGGGGCTCTTCATAACTCGGTCGAAAAGGCTTTAACACACGCCAGGGCCGGGGACATTATCCAAACGGAGATTCGTGGGGACTCAGTCTACAACGAGGCCGCTTTGATCAGCTCATATAACGACGCGGGCGATGTGGCGGGCTTCGAGAATCTGCTAGAACGATTGATACAATCGAATTCCAACGTTTTATCCGACGAGTCTCTGGAATTAGTGGTCCAAGTCATCCGCAACCAGAACGGCGCGGGGAAGCGCAGAATAGATGACCTCCTCCATCACGAGGTTCTGAGGAAAAAATCCAAATGCCTTAATATCGTGTATAATCCTGACAACAGTTTATGTTTCGCGATAAACCTCGTTCAGTTATTGAATCCTCATCTGACTACGCACGAGGCGGAGCAGCGCAGGCTGGCGTTACAAAATAGCGTCGGATTAACGGCTGCTACGCCGGTATCTTTAGAGCAGGTGGGAAAATTTGAAAACGTTCTGGGTTGTAAAATTGTGGTGTTTTTCAGAGCTGAAGGGGAGAGAAAGCTGACAAAATTCCAGACAGGAATACCGGCGCTGCAGAAAACTCTTTTCGTTTTTCTGTTTAATAATCATTTTTACGGAATCATCGATTTAAAGAGATTTTTGGGAGTGAAATATGTTTGTAAGTTTTGCTTTGAGGGGTACAATAACCACGCCTCCCATAATTGTCCGTCATATTGTAAAATTTGTGAATCCACGCAGTGTTACGAGAAAAATAACCCTGTATTCTGCAGCGAATGTAACAAGAAGTGTCGCTCTCCCACCTGTTACAGCCTGCATAAACAGCCGAAGTATCGTCCTTCCGCCGGTAAGTTCGTTAATGTGTGTGATAACAGAAAAAAATGCTCTCGATGTAAACGCGAGTATTACATAGCGTTTTCTAAAAACAGCGCTCCGCACGTGTGTAAACAAAAGAGTTGTCATATATGCGGCGAGGCTCTCCAGGAGCCGAGCGAGGGTCACCTCTGCTATATGACGCCGCTCGAAGCTTAAGAGACGCATTCAGAGAAATATGTTTTTTATGATTTTGAAACGTATGTCGATAATAACGGGGAACACGTACCGTTTTACGTCTGCGCTGTAACAAAGACGGGTGATTTTTGGAGCGCATGGGGGACAGACTGCGTAGCCCGCTTCTTTAAACATTTTAGAACTAGAAAATTCAAAGAATACGTGTTCATCGCTCACAACTCAAAAGGTTTTGACGGCTATTTGCTTCTAAAGTATTGAGTCCAGCAGGGCGTAACCCCCGCTGTGATTATGACCGGGAGTAAACTATTACTCATGACAGACGCCGCCTTTAAACAGAAATATATAGATTTGTTATCTTTCCTTACAATGCGCTTATCTCAGATGCCTAAAGCCCTGGGAATCCGACTGAAAGACGAAATCGTCCGCAAAGGTTACTTTCCGCACCTGTTCAGTTCAGAAAAAAATCTGAACTATGTTGGTCCGTACCCTGACTCAGCGGCTTACGGGTTCGCAAATATGTCAGTCAAATTCCCCGTCCTCCCACACAGAACTCCTCACGGTAAACTGGTGTTTACTCTGTGTCGCACCTGCGCTGATGAAAATAATCAAGCTGCAGCGTGCAGACACAGTCAGCAGCAGAGAGCTCTGTCTGGGACTTGGACGACCCCGGAATTTTAGCCCCCGGGGCGGATACACGATGGCTTTGATGAGCCCGAAATAAGTCCTGGGGTCTCGGAAATTTCTTTCGATAATTTCCGGATGCCCCGTGGGATATGTGAAATTTACGTTAACGTAAGGATACAGCGAGGTCACGTCGACGTAATAGACCCTCTCATCTTGCTTAGCCGTGTACCTCAGATGGGAGGCGCAAGTCCGACCGCCGTATAAAGCGTTGCGAGGTTCGAGGGGCCCCGGTAACCCCCTGCGGGCAAGGAAACACCGAACGCTCTCATCCCTCAGCCTCATTTCAAGCCACTAATGCTCCCAAATTACGCTGAGGGTGACGCCGGGGATAGCCCGCAGAAAGGCTATTTTTTTCTGACACGCTGCGTGGAGCTCTCCAAATGAGGTGTTTGTGAGAGGGTTTATTTCGTGCTGTGTAAAACACGTTGCACACCCGTGGTAAAAACACCCGAGAAACTCCCACACTTTTATCCGGCCGTCAATCTGAGCATACCCATCAACATAATAACCTCCTATTTTTTTCTCGCCCCTGTTTAGAGCGTGATCGATGATAATGTTTTGCGTCTCAGCAACCCATTCTAACCACTGCACGGCCACGTCCGAATATTTTTTATGCATCGTTCTATAATTGTTGGCGGAGGGGATCGCCAGCGTTTTTGGAGCAAGAAAGTTAGTTTGGAAGACTTTCATACACGCCGAGGCGATTGTAACACGGGTAAAAGGATCCACGCGTGTTTCAGCGATGAATTCAGACATAAATTTGGAGCAGGCTGCAGCCAGGATTTTTGTATCGTTATCACAATACATAACGGCCTCGGCTTTAAAATCGAAAATTGCGTTTTTTTTGCGCATGTGCCACGCGTTAAATTCCTCTCTTTCTCCCTCTGACATATTTGCGACCCCGTAAGCCGCTGAGTCAGGGTACGGACCGACATAGTTCAGATTTTTTTCTGAACTGAACAGGTGCGGAAAGTAACCTTTGCAGACGATTTCGTCTTTCAGTCGGATTCCCAGGGCTTTAGGCATCTGAGATAAGCGCATTGTAAGGAAAGATAACAAATCTATATATTTCTGTTTAAAGGCGCCGTCTGTCATGAGTAATAGTTTACTCCCGGTCATAATCACAGCGGGGGTTACGCCCTGCTGGACTAAATACTTTAGAAGCAAATAGCCGTCAAAACCTTTTGAGTTGTGAGCGATGAACACGTATTCTTTGAATTTTCTCGTTCTAAAATGTTTAAAGAAGTGGGCTACGCAGTCTGTCCCCCAAAAATCACCCGTCTTTGTTACAGCGCTGACGTAAAACGGTACGTGTTCCCCGTTATTATTGACATACGTTTCAAAATCATAAAAAAAAAAAAAAACATATTTCTCTGAATGCGTCTCTTCAGCTTCGAGCGGCGTCATATAGCAGAGGTGACCCTCGCTCAGCTCCTGGAGAGCCTCGCCGCATATATGACACCTCTTTTGTTTACACATGTGCGGAGCGCTGTTTTTAGAAAACGCTATGTAATACTCGCGTTTACATCGAGAGCATTTTTTTCTGTTATCACACACATTAACAAACTTACCGGCGGAAGGACGATACTTCGGCTGTTTATGCAGAATGTAACAGGTGGGAGAGCAACACTTATTGTTACATTCGCTGCAGAATACAGGGTTATTTTTCTCGTAACACTGCGTGGATTCACAAATTTTACAATATGACGGACAATTATGGGAGACGTGGTTATTGTACCCCTCAAAGCAAAACTTACATACATATTTCACTCCCAAAAATCTCTTTAAATCGATGATTCCGTAAAAATGATTATTAAACAGAAAAACGAAAAGAGTTTTCTGCAGCGCCGGTATTCCTGTCTGGAATATTGTCAGCTTTCTCTCCCCTTCAGCTCTGAAAAACACCACAATTTTACAACCCAGAACGTTTTCAAATTTTCCCACCTGCTCTAAAGATACCGGCGTAGCAGCCGTTAATCTGACGCTATTTTGTAACGCCAGCCTGCGCTGCTCCGCCTCGTGAATTTCGTCGGCGCGCTGGAAATTTAGAGGCTGCCTGATTTCGATATTGTTAAAAGCAGGTCTCCTGATGACGTTAGCAGCCCCACCGCCCGTCATGGGAGAGTGTCGGCTGGGTCCCGGTTGTGCATCATCCCCGCCTTCCATCAAAACAGAGATTGCCGCGTTTATCGTGGTTAAACGCGCTCTGTTTAAAATCTCTTCTCCGTGCGCATTGCACGGGGAGGGACTTCTTAAAGGTGAAAAAACGCGAGCATCGTTAGGCGTTTGATTTAATTCATCCACCGCGGATTGGACGTGAGGATTAACTTCACACGTGAGGAGGTTTACGGTGTTATTTAGTGGAGTCAGGCGTACCTGGTTCAACGCTGCGGTACCGGACTCGTCTGGAGGCGGGGTGTGCGGGGGGTCAGGGGGCTCTTCAGTATCAGACTGGACCGTCGAATTTATAGCGTTAATCGCAGAAATGATGTAGGGGTTAATTTCTTCCGATTCTCGTTCAGCCGCCAAATTGTTAAGAGCCTCATTTAACGGTGTTAAACGAACACGGCTTAAAAGTCTCTCTCCGGACTCGATGTTATTTCGAGGCGGTGAATTTAACGCCTCGGGTAATGGGCCATCTGCTCCAGGAGTGCTCCCCGCTGAGTCGATTATTGAAGCGTTTAAATCCAATACACGTCCAAAGTTATTTTCCCGATCTGAATTCTTTCCTTCCATCTTTTAAAACTCGTACCAGGATGAATCTACCTCAAGAAAATCAATTAATATACCTCTTCAAAATGAATTCTCCCGTTCCATCGGAATAAGAAAAAAATAAAAAATAAAAACAGAATACACATTTTCAAAAAAGTTGCGAGATGAGGTTAATCCCAGCTCAGAATATCTTCGAGCCTTGCGTGTCGGTGGAAAATAGACGGTCTCCCTCCACCGCGTGCTGAAAAAAAGAGAAAATCGTTAGTTATTAAATATTTAAAATAAATAAATACATAAACTCCGACTCCTTACCGTGTACATCCGTGGATCGTTTTACGGTTCTCTCCCGCTGACCCGCTTCTCCATGGGCTGTGACAGAAAAAATCGGGTTATTCCAGAGTTTTAACCGTGATTTAATTTCGATAGCTGTACTTACATCTGCGTGGTGAAGTCGGGGCTTCCAGCCTTCGAACTTCTTCAGGGGGCTCTGACTTGATTTCTAGAATTAACATAAATAAATGAATACAAAGCACCACCCTCGCAAGCGGATATTCTGTAATATTTCAAATATATTACCGAGGACGGGTCCGAACGCGCTCTGGACCGTCTGCGTGGGTTTGTCTAAAAAAAAAGACACAGTTTCAGACGGCGTGCATCATTTAAAAACAGTCATTTCTATCAAAACAGATTACTTAAATCACTTACCCTGAAAGCTGATGCGGTTTTCGCACTCTGCTCGAACACAAGAAAACTTAATTAAACAACATGGTTTTTCAGGATTTTTTTTTCCGCAAATTTATTCTATTTTATACCCATAGCTGGGGGTCCAGGCATCTTCACTCTTCACCGGTCGTAGTGGAAATGCGCGGTGACTCCTTCCCAGGGACGTGAGTGAGACCAAAGTTTGTTGATTTTTCGGGTTCATCACCTCGGGGCAGCATCTCCGATCAGCGGGTGTCCCGCGCCCCATGATCGATCGGCTAATATGTTAAAAGAAACACCATTTGGCGTGAGTGAGAAGGAGCTTTGTTTTTTCAGCCTTCAAACAAGCGCGACGAACGCTTCTCTACTATGTTATAAAAGACCATCTGGCCTGACACACACACACACACACACACACACACACACCCCTCCGAAACACAGAAACACACACACGCACACATGCACGCACGCACACACAGACACAGCTAGCGTCTGCAACAGGTATTACAGCCGTGGGGTCATGTTTCCGCGAGCAGCTCTATGCGTCGGTATTTGACCGTCTTGCTGCAAAGACTTACAGCCGTGAGAGACGGCTATTTGTTTCCCTTCTTTAATTTACGAATTAAAAAAAACAGAAAAGGAAACACAATAATTTAAGAATTAAGAAATATTAAAGGCGTATTAAAATATTCGTGTTTAATCACTAAATTGAAGAAAACCTCCCATAATTATGCATAAGATACGGTATTTTACGGTATTTATTCCTTCTTTAATTGAGGCATAAAAACCATAAAAGGAGGCGCTTTAATTTAAGAATTAAAAATATTAAAGGGGTATTAAATAATAGACACTGATTTATGTTTAATTATTTCAGAATTAGTTAATTCTTTAATACATTAAAAAGATCTAGGTATTTTTAATCGTTCTTTAATTCATGAAATAAAATGACATTAAAATATTAGACCCGGGTGGGAGGGGAGGTAGGGCTTGGAGGCGGTGCTTGGGGCGGGGTTAGGGGAGGAGCTTGGGGGTGGGGGTAGGGGAGGAGCTTCGGGGTGGGGCTAGCGGAGGAGCCAGGGGCAGGGCTTAGGGGCGGGACATCGTGACGTAATCGATTCTGATTGGCTGTGATGTCATAAGGGGGCGGGATTAGGGGAGGGGCTAGGGGCGGGGCTTAGGGGGTGGGACATAGTGACGTCATCGATTCTGATTGGCTGTGACGTCATAAGGGGGCAGGGCTTAGTGACATAGTCGATTCTGATTGGCTGACAGGGCCATAAATCAGTTTTTGACAAAAGGTGGGTTAACTTACTCTCTATCACGTGTTTTATTACCCCAAACCAACATAGTTGGAGGAGGTTTATGTTTTGTAAGAGTGGGCCATGATGCATAACACAAAATGGCTGACGCACATCCAAAATGTCCTTGTAACTATCTGATCTTAACCTCAATGCTTTTCAAAATGGCTGACGCACAAAATGTCCTTGTATTTGGTAAAACTATCTGTCTAATTGATAAAACCATCTGATCTTTTATAGATGTTTAATTGATATAACCAATCAGCATGATGGAACACTGTTTTATTGCGTGACACTACACTACATACATAAACACACACTTTAAGATTTTTACATAACAACCATGAACACACCACAGACAGACAGCTGCCTATTTTCACCTCACTTTGCAGCCATCTCACATAGACACTGATTCAAGCCAGGTTAAGGACCGCCCACATGGGGGTGGCTTAGGCTGAAGGAACATAAAAGGTGGTGAAGGAGAAAAATCTAGGCTTTTTGTCCAGGTGGTTGCATGTGATCTGTTCTCAAGACCCCAGCGCTGAGATGATTTCTCTGTATCAGTGTAACAACTCTTTACAATACATCTAAACTTGAAGTCTGTTTCCTGTTCAGTTCTTTGAAGATCACTCACCGTGATAAAAGAACCTAAGAATTTTCTCCCCGGTTTGTCTGTATGTGAACAGCCTGAAGCCCACACTTTTTCATATATCATTATAAATTTTACTGAAGATTGACATCCTGATAGCCAAGAACTAATTCATTTATCAAGGCCATCAGTCATAGGTCAAAGTCAGGAAAAATCCCCATCTTTGACACTGAATGAATTTTCAAAAATTCATAACTGTCAATTTTTTTTTTTTTTTTTCATATTTGAGAGTGTTATGTAGGATGGTATCCTTTATCGACTGACAAAGTTTGATCCGGATCTGATCCAGATTACAGAATTTGTGGCCGGCCATTTAAATTTAACATTGAAAACCCCATTTACTGTATATTTTATATTATATCTTATTCAAACCAGGGTTCTCACCAGGATTTCTCACCAGCATAGGGTGGGACATTAGCGGGGCATAGCTGTGCGATGAGCGTCATACGTGCGAGTATTATAGGAGGGTCCAGGTGCATCTCCCTGCCCCAGAAAAGTTAGAAATTTATCACCCTTTGAAACACTGTTGAGTGCCACTTTATGTTGTTACCTCGGACATTAAATAACGTACAACATGTACTTTAAAAAAACTGGTTAAATCACTTGCTACACATTATGCTTTAGGCTGCACTAACCCACAGTGCCCTGGGCAAACATTGATAAGTTACCACTGACATCTGCTGCTTTTCTAAAGAAGGCTTCTACAAAGTACAGGTCAGTGATTTTGACCTTTTCACCCCAAAAGGGGGTAAGACATCACTGTGGGAAAAATAACACCATAGACAAATATGGATTGATGTATTCTGGGGCATAATTGGAAAATAATGGATTTCTGTGTGAAATGAGAGTAACAACAAAAGTGAGAACAGAGTGAGTGAATGCCTTGGAAACTCAACAATTCTCCAACTTCAATTTTACATTAAGGTTTTCCAAATAAAGGAAAAAGATACTTATTCCAGAAATGATTCTATCTTGCCACAGTGTCCGATATCTGTGACCACGACTTTACGGAGTGGTGATGAACACAGAGCAACTTTTGTGTCTAAATGTGTCTCTCCACACTAACCCTCAGAAAGCAGGGTGGTAACATCAGCGGTCGGTTCTTACATTTGTTATGACCAAGCCACAGGGTGGGTTTTAAACATCAGTTAATGTTAAATGGACTGCATTTATATAGTACTGTTATCCCTTCACCTTGCTCAAGGCCTCAGTCGTGATGATGAGACAAATGCTGTTCTTTGACCGTTTGGTGGACCCAAGTTGTTGTTACTCTCTGTACATCAGTATTGTAGCTCTAACTGAGAAGAATGAAGGGAGTAGCTTCCCTTTCAACTACATTCCCCAGCATGTCACATTACTGATCTGGAGTACTTTGTCTGATTGCAGATTGCAGAAGATTCTGAGGACTCCACCGAGATGCAGCCTGTCTACAGAATACAGACAAGACATTTTCTAAAGCCTTTTCATAAATCTTTTTTTTTTTGGGGGGGGGGGGGGGGGCTAAGAAGCTTCTCTGGACCAGAGTTTATTGCCACGATGGCCCTTAATATATGCACCAGGTCCTTGTTCATCTCCATCTTGGTCACACTGGTGGCATCAGATGTCCAAGGACCAGATCAGATTTTTTGCAGTGCTGAAATGTACAAAGTTTTTGATCACACAGTTCACACTATCAAAAATATTTTTGGAGATATTGGGGGAAAAAAACAACTGCAAGCAGGATTTCAGTTTGAGCAGTTTTTTAGAAGTTCCCCTTATCTGAGGTCCCCTTCACACATAGTGTGAAGTTTGGTTGAAGTGCACACAAAGCAGGAATCGTATGCAAAATGTGTGGAATCGTACCTGCCTCTAACACCTCATACACCTGTTGCTACAACAACGGCTGAAAGACAAAGTGTGCTCTGTGCGAACCCATCCCATTCTCTCGCGGCAGGTGTCGGACAAATTCTAGGTGACACACAGGAACATCTAACACCGCTCACATGGCACTTAGAAAATGTGGGGCCAGTTGCTCTCCTGGCATGACAGCAGACTGCAGGCGACCACTGTCGTGCTGCTGTGACATTTGTCTAAGTGCCCCATGACTGTGGAGTTGCCAAGATGTGGCGTGCCACAGAGTGTCGGCTCCCGCCACAAGACGTGCGTGTGTCGCATGCCCCCCTGCCTCCCAACACATGCATACGTGTGGTTCACCCCCCGCAGGCGAGGCGCCTCTCATCTGATCAGAGAGTACACTTTTAGTCAATCAATCAATCAATCAATTTTTTATATAGTGCCAAATCACAACAAACAGTTGCCCCAAGGCGCTTTATATTGTAAGGTAAGGCCATACAATAATTATGTAAAACCCCAACGGTCAAAACGACCCCCTGTGAGCAAGCACTTGGCTACAGTGGGAAGGAAAAACTCCCTTTTAACAGGAAGAAACCTCCAGCAGAACCAGGCTCAGGGAGGGGCAGTCTTCTGCTAGGACTGGTTGGGGCTGAGGGAGAGAACCAGGAAAAAGACATGCTGTGGAGGGGAGCAGAGATCGATCACTAATGATTAAATGCAGAGTGGTGCATACAGAGCAAAAAGAGAAAGAAACAGTGCATCATGGGAACCCCCCAGCAGTCTACGTCTATAGCAGCATAACTAAGGGATGGTTCAGGGTCACCTGATCCAGCCCTAACTATAAGCTTTAGCAAAAAGGAAAGTTTTAAGCCTAATCTTAAAAGTAGAGAGGGTGTCTGTCTCCCTGATCTGAATTGGGAGCTGGTTCCACAGGACAGGAGCCTGAAAGCTGAAGGCTCTGCCTCCCATTCTACTCTTACAAACCCTAGGAACTACAAGTAAGCCTGCAGTCTGAGAGCGAAGCGCTCTATTGGGGTGATATGGTACTATGAGGTCCCTAAGATAAGATGGGACCTGATTATTCAAAACCTTATAAGTAAGAAGAAGAATTTTAAATTCTATTCTAGAATTAACAGGAAGCCAATGAAGAGAGGCCAATATGGGTGAGATATGCTCTCTCCTTTTAGTGCAGCAGATAACAGAATATTTGCAGAGGAATCCTTCAAATCTGGTTACAAGCACCAACGTTTGACTGTGTATACCTTTTGGTACATAGTTTAGAAAAATAACATTAGCCATTTGAATTTTCAATAGGGGCCAAGTAGGGGTCAATTGAAGAACTGCATAGGGGTCAAAAAAATGTTCCAATCATATTGAAAGCTATACCACATTATGTGTCTGGTCACAAAGATTCCAAAAAGGTATATTTTGGACTATCTGTGACTGAATGTTCTGGAGTTATGGGATAAAAACAGCAAGCATGGTGACAAAGGTCACTTTCAGTTTGTACAGGGGTCAAAAGTTAAAGTTGCTCCAATTATGGTAAAACATGATGCAAATTATTGGTTGAGTTAGTAGGAATTTAAAAAGGAATAGTTTGCACCATGTGTCATGCTTAGTTATCAAGTTATGGGGTAGCATATGTCACCTGTCATAGAATCCAATGGACGTGGACATTGTTTGACCTTTACTTTGGAGACCAAACATTCAACACAGTCAGAACTATTCCATTTGTTAATCCTATATGTGACTATGATTCAGTTACGTATCAGCAGAAATAAGCCATACCAAATGCTGTTTGGTCAGTTATCACAGTGCTTTTTTCTTTTTTTAGAAAATACGTTCGTCTGCTTGTTGATTCGAGCCATTTCATGCTCCTGTTACAGGATAGTGATTGTAGTGCAGTGGTAGAGTGTCCATCTGATTATCAGACTGTGTGAGTTCAAATCCTGTGAGGTGTTTTTTTTTTGTTTGTTTGTTTTTTTTTAACCAGGGTTATTTAACTACAAGGTTCTGTATTGCGTATTATTTATATCAACCCAGTAATATTCACTAATTATACAGCTGGTTTTATTTAATTTTCCTCCACATCAGCAGCGCGATGTGGTGCAGCTTGTCCCATGGAACACAATGCGAGCAGGAACAGCAACTCACGCTCACAGCGACAGACACTGTCACGTGCACCAACCGTCGTGCTGGTGTCATGCACGCCTTCCCGTCAGTGCGATGCTTTGTGGTGCGCTCATATGACTCTACCACTGTGTGTCACCCTGGAGTTGTATGCAAATTGACCAAATTCACACTATGTGTGAAGGGGCACTAAAATAATGACAGTTGTTCTCTTCAGATTCTGACGAGGGGTGTAATCAAACAAAAGAATAGAAGAAAAATAATTTGAAAAGATTTTCTTTGAAAATCTCTACTGTTCTCAAAGCCTTTAACATTTAAACATTACTTTGACAGAACATCTGTAAGAGCTGTTGAATAATCAGTGAGTCAGTGACTTGCTGTCTGGTAATGCAACACTGTAGCTGAAACCAACAGAACTGACTCAGAGGTCAATGTCCTGGGAGAAAAATGGCAAAGTATGAAGAAAACCCTGAGTAAGTTTGTTTTTTACAACTTAAGTTTTGTCAGTGGAGCAGATATGAAATCTTTTGTCCTAAATGCACTGTTGTCGTTATTCTTCTACCACAGTTCTTTGTGTATGATGTGGGGGTGAATGTCTGCGAAATTTAATTAAGGACCAGTCACACTGATGTCAGCTTTGTAGCAAGCATTCCTACATTATTGTTATGGAAAGTCTAAGCGCTATGGAAACCACATCCTTTATGTGGATTTGTTCAAACAAAGAAAGCCGTTATCAACATCCTCATTTTTTGCATCATCCTTCCTGATGAAAACCCCTCCTAAAATTAAAGAAAGAAATATATGCAATTTAGTTTTGGCATAATTCCCTATAATCTATATATTAAAAGCCAAGTGGACTCTGTGTACGTGTATGTGTGTGATTCAATCACGGAGAGACTGGGGACAGCTAACATTTGCCATTTGTTACCTCCGCCAAGGAGGTTATGTTTTTGGTCGTGTTTGTTTGTTTGTCTGTCTGTCTGTTTGTCAGCAGGATAACTCAAAAAGGTTTCAATCAATCAATCAATCAATCAACTTTTTTCTTGTATAGCGCCAAATCACAACAAACAGTTGCCCCAAGGCGCTCCACATTGCAAGGCAAGGCCATACAATAATTATGAAACACAGTCTACGTCTAAAGCAACATAACCAAGGGATGGTCCAGGGTCACCCGATCCAGCCCTAACTATAAGCCTTAGCGAAAAGGAAAGTTTTAAGCCTAATCTTAAAAGTAGAGAGGGTATCTGTCTCCCTGATCTGAATTGGGAGCTGGTTCCACAGGAGAGGAGCCTGAAAGCTGAAGGCTCTGCCTCCCATTCTACTCTTACAAACCCTAGGAACTACAAGTAAGCCCGCAGTCTGAGAGCGAAGCGCTCTAATGGGGTAATATGGTACTACGAGGTCCCTAAGATAAGATGGGACCTGATTATTCAAAACCTTATAAGTAAGAAGAAGAATTTTAAATTCTATTCTAGCATTAACAGGAAGCCAATGAAGGGAGGCCAACACGGGTGAGATATGCTCTCTCCTGCTAGTCCCCGTCAGTACTCTAGCTGCAGCATTCTGAACCAACTGAAGGCTTTTTAGGGAACTTTTAGGACAACCTGATAATAATGAATTACAATAGTCCAGCCTAGAGGAAATAAATGCATGAATTAGTTTTTCAGCATCACTCTGAGACAAGACCTTTCTGATTTTAGAGATATTGCGTAAATGCAAAAAGGCAGTCCTACATATTTGTTTAATATGCGCTTTGAATGACATATCCTGATCAAAAATAACTCCAAGATTTCTCACAGTATTACTAGAGATCAGGGAAATGCCATCCAGAGTAACGATCTGGTTAGACACCATGCTTCTAAGATTTGTGGGGCCAAGTACAATAACTTCAGTTTTATCTGAGTTTAAAAGCAGGAAATTAGAGGTCATCCATGTCTTTATGTCTGTAAGACAATCCTGCAGTTTAGCTAATTGGTGCGTATCCTCTGGCTTCATGGATAGATAAAGCTGGGTATCATCTGCGTAACAATGAAAATTTAAGCAATACCGTCTAATAATACTGCCCAAGGGAAGCATGTATAAAGTGAATAAAATTGGTCCTAGCACAGAACCTTGTGGAACTCCATAATTAACTTTAGTCTGTGAAGAAGATTCCCCATTTACATGAACAAACTGTAATCTATTAGACAAATATGATTCAAACCACCGCAGCGCAATGCCTTTAATACCTATGACATGCTCTAATCTCTGTAATAAAATTTTATGGTCAACAGTATCAAAAGCAGCACTGAGGTCCAACAGAACAAGCACAGAGATAAGTCCACTGTCCGAAGCCATAAGAAGATCATTTGTAACCTTCACTAATGCTGTTTCTGTACTATGATGAATTCTAAAACCTGACTGAAACTCTTCAAATAGACCATTCCTCTGCAGGTGATCAGTTAGCTGTTTTACAACTACCCTCTCAAGAATCTTTGAGAGAAAAGGAAGGTTGGAGATTGGCCTATAATTAGCTAAGATAGCTGGGTCAAGTGATGGCTTTTTAAGTAATGGTTTAATTACTGCCACCTTAAAGGCCTGTGGTACATAACCAACTAACAAAGATAGATTGATCATATTTAAGATTGAAGCATTAAATAATGGTAGGACTTCCTTGAGCAGCCTGGCAGGAATGGGGTCTAATAAGCATGTTGATGGTTTGGATGAAGTAACTAATGAAAATAACTCAGACAGAACAATCGGAGAGAAAGAGTCTAACCAAATACCGGCATCACTGAAAGCAGCCAAAGATAACGATACATCTTTGGGATGGTTATGAGTAATTTTTTCTCTAATAGTCAAAATTTTGTTAGCAAAGAAAGTCATGAAGTCATTACTAGTTAAAGTTAATGGAATACTCAGCTCAATAGAGCTCTGACTCTTTGTCAGCCTGGCTACAGTGCTGAAAAGAAACCTGGGGTTGTTCTTATTTTCTTCAATTAGTGATGAGTAGAAAGATGTCCTAGCTTCACGAAGGGCTTTCTTATAGAGCAACAAACTCTTTTTCCAGGCTAAGTGAAGATCTTCTAAATTAGTGAGACGCCATTTCCTCTCCAACTTACGGGTTATCAGCTTTAAGCTACGAGTTTGTGAGTTATACCACGGAGTCAGACACTTCTGATTTAAAGCTCTCTTTTTCAGAGGAGCTACAGCATCCAAAGTTGTCTTCAATGAGGATGTAAAACTATTGACAAGATACTCTAACTCCCTTACAGAGTTTAGGTAGCTACTCTGCTCTGTGTTGGTATATGACATTAGAGAACATAAAGAAGGAATCATATCCTTAAACCTAGTTACAGCGCTTTCTGAAAGACTTCTAGTGTAATGAAACTTATTCCCCACTGCAGGGTAGTCCATCAGGGTAAATGTAAATGTTATTAAAAAATGATCAGACAAAAGGGAGTTTTCAGGGAATACTGTTAAGTCTTCTATTTCCATACCATAAGTCAGAAGAAGATCTAAAATATGATTAAAGTGGTGGGTGGACTCATTTACTTTTTGAGCAAAGCCGATAGAGTCTAATAATAGATTAAATGCAGTGTTGAGGCTGTCATTCTCAGCATCTGTGTGGATGTTAAAATCGCCCACTATAATTATCTTATCTGAGCTAAGCACTAAGTCAGACAAAAGGTCTGAAAATTCACAGAGAAACTCACAGTAACGACCAGGTGGACGATAGATAATAACAAATAAAACTGTTTTTTGGGACTTCCAATTTGGATGGACAAGACTAAGAGACAAGCTTTCAAATGAATTAAAGCTCTGTCTAGGTTTTTGATTAATTAATAAGCTGGAATGGAAGATTGCTGCTAATCCTCCGCCCCGGCCCGTGCTACGAGCATTCTGACAGTTAGTGTGACTCGGGGGTGTTGACTCATTTAAACTAACATATTCATCCTGCTGTAACCAAGTTTCTGTTAGGCAGAATAAATCAATACGTTGATCAATTATTATATCATTTACCAACAGGGACTTAGAAGAAAGAGACCTAATGTTTAATAGACCACATTTAACTGTTTTAGTCTGTGGTGCAATTGAAGGTGCTATATTATTTTTTCTTTTTGAATTTTTATGCTTAAATAGATTTTTGCTAGTTATTGGTGGTCTGGGAGCAGGCACCGTCTCTACGGGGATGGGGTAATAGGGGGATGGCAGGGGGAGAGAAGCTGCAGAGAGGTGTATAAGACCACAGCTCTGCCTCCTGGTCCCAACGCTAGACAGTCACAGTTTGGAGGATCCCAAAAAATTGGCCAGATTTCTAGAAATGAGAGCTGCTCCCTCTAAAGTGGGATGGATGCCGTCTCTCCTAACAAGACCAGGTTTTCCCCAGAAGCTTTGCCAATTATCAATGAAGCCCACCTCATTTTTTGGACACCACTCAGACAGCCAGCAATTCAAGGAGAACATGCGGCTAAACATGTCACTCCCGGTCTGATTGGGGAGGGGCCCAGAGAAAACAACAGAGTCCGACATTGTTTTTGCAAAGTTACACACCGATTCAATGTTAATTTTAGTGACCTCCGATTGGCGTAACCGAGTGTCATTACTGCCGACGTGAATTACAATCTTACCAAATTTACGCTTAGCCTTAGCCAGCAATTTCAAATGTCCTTCGATGTCGCCTGCTCTGGCCCCCGGAAGACAATTGACAATGGTTGCTGGTGTCGCTAACTTCACATTTCTCAAAACAGAGTCGCCAATAACCAGAGTTTGATCCTCGGCGAGTGTATCGTCGAGTGGGGAAAAACGGTTAGAGATGTGAACGGGTTGACGGTGTACATGGGGCTTCTGTTTAGGGCTACGCTTCCTCCTCACAGTCACCCAGTCAGCCTGCCTTCCCGACTGCACGGGGTCTGCCAGGGGGGAACTAACGGCGGCTAAGCTACCTTGGTCCGCACCGACTACAGGGGTCTGGCTAGCTGTAGAATTTTCCACGGTGCGGAGCCGAGCCTCCAATTCACCCAGCCTGGCCTCCAAAGCTACGAATAAGCTGCACTTATTACAAGTACCGTTACTGCTAAAAGAGGCCGAGGAATAACTAAACATTTCACACCCAGAGCAGAAAAGTACGGGAGAGACAGGAGAAGCCGCCATGCTAAAACGGCTAAGAGCTAGTAGCTACGCTAAGCTAGCGGATTCCCAAACAGGGAATCCGACACTAGACAGGCTGTGGAGCAGCACAGGTAACGCACGACAACAGTGCTAAAATAAAATAAAAATCCACTAGACAGGCTGTGGAGCAGCACAGGTAACGCACAACAACAGTGCTAAAAAATAAAATAAAATAAAAATAAAAATCCACAGGACAGGCTGTGGAGCAGCACAGGCAACGCACGACAACAGTGCTAAAACAAAATAAAAATCCACTAGACAGGCTGTGGAGCAGCACAGGTAACGCACGACAACAGTGCTAAAAAATAAAATAAAAATAAAAATCCACTGGACAGGCTGTGGAGCAGCACAGGCAACGCACGACAACAGTGCTAAAACAAAATAAAAATCCACTGGACAGGCTGTGGAGCAGCACAGGTAACGCACGACAACAGTGCTAAATCAAAATCCACTGGACAGGCTGTGGAGCAGCACAGGTAACGCACGACAACAGTGCTAAAACAAAATAAAAATCCACTAGACAGGCTGTGGAGCAGCACAGGTAACGCACAACAACAGTGCTAAAAAATAAAATAAAATAAAAATAAAAATCCACTGGACAGGCTGTGGAGCAGCACAGGCAACGCACGACAACAGTGCTAAAACAAAATAAAAATCCACTAGACAGGCTGTGGAGCAGCACAGGTAACGCACGACAACAGCGCTAAATAAAAATCCACTGGACAGGCTGTGGAGCAGCACAGGTAACGCACGACAACAGCGCCAAAAAAAAAAATAAAATAAAAATAAAAATCCACTGGACAGGCTGTGGAGCAGCACAGGTAACGCACGACAACAGTGGTAAAAAATAAAATAAAAATCCACTGGACAGGCTGTGGAGCAGCACAGGTAACGCACGACAACAGTGCTAAAACAAAATAAAAATCCACTAGACAGGCTGTGGAGCAGCACAGGTAACGCACGACAACAGCGCTAAATAAAAATCCACTGGACAGGCTGTGGAGCAGCACAGGTAACGCACGACAACAGCGCCAAAAAAAAAAAAAAAATAAAATAAAAATCCACTGGACAGGCTGTGGAGCAGCACAGGTAACGCACGACAACAGTGGTAAAAAATAAAATAAAAATCCACTGGACAGGCTGTGGAGCAGCACAGGTAACGCACGACAACAGTGCTAAAAAATAAAATAAAAAAATAATAATAAAATAAAAATCCACTGGACAGGCTGCGGAGCAGCACAGGTAATACACGACAACAGTGGTAAAAAATAAAATAAAAATCCACTAGACAGGCTGTGGAGCAGCACAGGTAACACATGACAACAGTGCTAAAAAAAAAATAAAATAAAAATCAAAATCCACTGGACAGGATGTGTGATGAAATTTTGTGGAGTGGTTGGAAATGACAAGAGGAACAAGTGATTAAATTTTAGTGGTGATCCGGATCACGATCTGGATCACGATGCTAATGCGTTAGCATGTCTATGGCATTTTCAATGTTAAACGTTAGCATTAAGCAGTTGCAGCTGTCATCACATTCGGGTGCATTTGTTTTCAAATTGTAATATTTCTTACATTTATTTCTGTTTATAGAAATTTTGTGGAGTGGTTGGAAATGACAAGAGGAATAAGTGATTCAATTTTAGTGGTGATCCGGATCATGATCTGCATCCCGATGCTAATGTGTTAGCATGTCTATGGCATTTTCAATGTTAAAAGTTAGCATTAAGCAGTTGCAGCTGTCATCACGTTCGGGTGCATTTGTTTTCAAATTGTAATATGTCTTAAATTTATTTTTGTTTATATATTAATAATCTAATGACTATTATATACGATTTTAAAGAAAGAGACAAAAAGAAATAGATCACTGTGCCAAGGAGTGAATCTCTTTAGGGTCAGTGACCCTATGGTCTTGTTTAGAGAAGTGTTTCATAAATGTTAAAAAATTAATATATTTGCAGTTTAGTTGAATAATAAATTGAATTTTGTCTCTTATTTGTTTTTGTCTATAAGCACATGCAATATCAATATCAGTGCTCAGATGACAGTAGCTTCTGGGAAAGGTGCAAGTTGCAATACTCTGTGATGCCAAGCGCCAAGGATACATGCTATCCAGTCACAGCAGATGAAACTTTTTTTTACTACTGAGCAAACATCATTGTTAGACTTTTTTAGGTTCAATGATTCCACGGCGTGTAGATGTTATGGTGTCAGTGACCCCATGGCCTTGGCGGAGGTTTGCACTCTCTGAGCGCTTCTAAATATGCTTATGTATTTTGGGTCAAGGATAAACAATGCGAAAACAGAAACTTGATAGGACTAATACTTTTGCAGAAATTACAGATATTACACAACAGTGAACAATGGATGTTGATAATTAAATTCTGGACTCACACGCCATTCTAGCAGGGGGCGGTAAATCATAAAAGCCAAGTGGCCTCTGTGTACATGTGTATGTGCATGCTTGTGTGTACCTTCGATCATGGAGAAACTGGAGAGAGCTGACCTTTGCCATTTGGTATGCTTATGTATTTTGGGTCAAGGATGAACACCACCAAAACAGAACATTCACAGGACTAATATTTTTGGAGATATTACGGATATTATATAACAACAGTGGACATTGATAATTACATTCTGGACTCACTCACCATTCCAAATCATTATAGAAACTTTGCATAATTTATTATCGCCCTTGAAATATGCAAACTACCTATTTCATAAACACTACCCAATCTAGAGCCCATAGATCCCCACGGGCAATGTGCTAGTATTAGATTAAATCAATAACTTACAATTAAATGTACAACCCTGTGTGTAGAGGATGAACAGATTCCTTGTGTACATTCCCTTCAGTGCTTGAAGACTGACGTTGCCTTCAAGTCTCCAGACTTCAACGGCACATATCAGTCAGTTATAGGTTGTAACTAATCAATTAAAATCCAATCATTGTCAAATGCCATAACCAATCAACTTTATGGGGTCTAAACATCAGCACAGTGTGTCTGCCTGTTTGTGCAGAGATAAAGTAGGAAGGAGGGAGAGTGAATAAAAAGAGGAGATGTGAGAAAGGTTGCTGCCAAGGACTGGTGGAAAACAACCTAATGATAGACAGTAAGAATCAAGAGGAGGAAACTAATACCAGTGATGAATAATGATCACACACACACACACACACACACACACACACACACACACACACACACACACACACACACACACACACACACACACACACACACACACACACACACACACACACACCAAATCCATTTCTACTTATGAACTGTACTTCCCAAAATAGGATAACACATAAAGTAGATGTTAATGGGTAATGAACAACACAAGACATAAGACATTTTACCTGAACACAAATCAGGTCACGTCACATGTGGGAGCATGTGTTCATGCCGCATCTACCGGACCATAGAAATACTTTGGATCATGGGTGGAAACCTCCCAAGCAGATGACCGGTCCAACCCCATCTCTTAAAAGTAACCATCTATCTGCCACAGCCAGGTCAAACATAGGTGGCCCTATGATCACTGAGGTCCTCAACACTGAGGCACCTGTGTGCTGGAAAATGCACCACATGAGCAAAATGTGAGAAGCAGATGGCATCTGTCTCTTCATGTCCAGTTTGTGGTTACTTGGCATTAAGGTCACAATGTTTAATCATATTCTGTCATCTTGGATTATTTTGTTCGAGCAAGCAACTAGCTGATGTCACACTACCTTTTTACTTGGATTGGCATTTGCCATGCTGCATTGCTTAGCATTTGCATAAAATAGACTTTTTGTCTAGTTTGGCCCCACCTAGCTGCAAAACACCCAATATAATTGAAAATGAATGGCAGGTTGTCACTTTGCCTCCATTGCTTGTAGCTAATGTGACTGTACGATAAGTAACAACTTGTGTGACACAAAGTCATTAAGCATGCTCCTAAGAGACCAAGTACAAAAGACATTGATTTAGACTCATTGCCTTTTATCCCTGATAATTTGGCAAGTTAGCAATTAACTTGGAAAGTTTCACAACCATATAATAACACAAGAACCACCAGAACCCACTGATAGTCCAAACAATACTTTTTTTTTATATTCCATATGAGCAGACAAATAATGTAATATGCATGTCAACATGATTGGAGCATTTTTGAATTTTGACCCTTGCATAAATGTGTAAATTACCGACTCATACATGGCTATCTATACCTACCACCCGGAGATGACCAACATACATTATTGTGTAGGCTATGGTATACCGAGGCTGGATTGTAAATTATGTTTATTCCCTTTAAATGGTACAGATAGGTCAAAAATGGCTTTGGGCTCATGGATTAATTCATACTAATATACGAGGTCTGTCAATAAAGTATCGTACCTTTTTATTTTTTTCAAAAACTATATGGATTTCATTCATATGTTTTTACGTCAGACAAGCTTGAACCCTCGTGCGCATGTGTGAGTTTTTCCACGCCTGTCGGTGACGTTATTCGCCTGTGAGCACGCCTTGTGGAAGGAGTGGTCCCGCCCCCTCATCGGATTTTCATTGTCTGGAAATGGCGGAATGATTTGGACTTTTTTCCATCAGAATTTTTTCAGAAGCTGTTAGAGACTGGCACCTGGAAACCATTTGAAAAATTTATCTGGCTTTCGGTGAAAATTTTACGGGCTTCACAGAGAATAAGGAGTGTTACTACAGCTTTAAGGACGGCTTTAAGGACGGCTTTAAGGACAGCTTTAAGGACGCTCGGCGTGCCGCGCTCCGAGCTGCGACGACGAGGCAGAAAACGCCAGATCATTTCTAAGCTGATGGCTCTGTGGATACGAGACCGTCGTGTGCACTTTCTCTGGTTATCACAAGAGCTGGACATCAGCCATTTTCCGGCAGATTTCACTTTTAACAAGAGATTTTGTCATGGAAAGCCGCGCGGAGACTTCGTGCATAACAACCGATTTGCTGTTTGAGCGAGACAAAGGAACACCTCCGTTTCGGCGTGTCATGGGACAAGTTAGGACATGCCCAGCTCTCCACAATTTCTCTGATACTTACTGGACTGGTAAGCATTGAAAGCCGAGATAGGCATGTCCCAACTTGTCCCATGACACGTCGAAACGGAGGTGTTCTTTGTCTCACTCAAACAGCGAATCGGTCGTTACGCATGAAGCCTCCGTGCAGCTTTCTATGACAAAATCTCGTTAAAAGTGAAATCTGCCAGAAAATGGCTGATGTCCAGCTCTTGTGATAACCATAGAAAGTGCACACGACGGTCTCGTATCCACAGAGCCATCAGCTTAGAAATGATCTGGCGTTTTCTGCCTCGTCGTCGCAGCTCGGAGCACGGCGCGCCATGCACCATTGTGGGCCGTCCTTAAAGCTGAAGTAACAGTCCTTAATCTCTGTGAAGCCCATAAAATTTTCACCGAAAAACAACCGAATCTTCGAAATGGTTTCCAGCTGGTTGTCTGGCAGAGCTCCTGAAAAAAAATTCATGGAACAAAGCGGCAGTAGCTCAGCTGTTTGCTGAGAATGAAAATCCGACGAGGGGGAGGGACCACTCCTTCCACAAGGCGTGCTCACAGGCGAATGACGTCACCGACAGGCGTGGCAAAAACTCATGCATGCGCACGAGGGTTCAAGCTTGTCTGATGTAAAAACATATGAATGAAATCCATATAGTTTTTGAAAAAAATAAAAAGGTACGATACTTTATTGACAGACCTCGTACTTCTAATGTCTGGGTTCAGGAAGCCATTGAAAGTCTGGATCTTAATCCTTGACAATCACAAACCCAGGCACTATTATGCCTCTCTTAGTTTCTCTTGTGTTGCAATAAGGGAATCCAATAATCCCACAAAGATCATAGCATTGTCCAAAGTCAAGATGAGTAAACACAAATCCCTGACATTTTTACATTGGAAGATTAAAGAGTGTCAGTTGAATGTTTGAAATGTACAGCATAAAGAATACATCAAAAGAAAATGTTCATGTAGTCATGTATTCATGTAAGATGAAATGAGAACAAAAAGAAACAACTTTGCCATTGTTCTCCTCTCACTGCAGAGACTTGTGGGAAGCTGGACTCCTTTGATTATTCTTAACGAGATTAACACTCGAGGAACTGTATCGAGGCTGCGTAAAGAAAGAAAACGTCGTAGTGCTGGCAACAGAGAATAAATGCAGCAAGTGTTGGCTTTTGTAAGCGATATAATCTTGATACTGGAATGAAAAAAAATGGTAGATATGACATTAATATGGAAAAATGGGTAGTAATAGACTGGCTAGATACTGCAGTCATTCCACTTCCTTTAGATTTTTGTTTAGAAAATAAATGCACCAATGCAGCATGTCATGTGGTAGTGCTACGTGTTCAGGTTAATGCTCCAAAACAGATGTGATTAGTCCTGGTGAGATTCTATGAAGTAGGTGCGAACTGTGACGGTAATCCCCTCGATACCTCTGCTGCAGAATAATTCCTTTGTCTCCCTCATTCTCTCTTTCTCTCATCCCCTCTATCACTTTGTCTTATCACCACAGCAGCCTAATGATGATGAAGCTGTGGGCTCAACAAAGGCGTCAGAACAGCATTACCTACTTTGTGCACACATGTACGTTGATAACGTGTGAAGGTTCAGAGGTGGCATTTGGGTTTGTACTTTAGCCTTCAGCGCCTCTAACATCAAGTCCAACTGGATGAGAGCATTTGCAAGATACATTTAACTTTGCATGTGCAGGCGTTTGAACCTACACTGATGTCAACTATCTTAATAATCTATCAAGATAATTCAAGTTTATTATCAAGAAAAAAAGTCTATGTTTTACACCAAGTTCTCAACTGTTCTACTTTAAATTTATGTGAAAGCTGGTTTGGAATCATCTCACACCAAAGACAGACTGCTTTAATCCCTTTATAAATGACTGGAAACCCATTTTAATATCAGATTGTCAGGGTTTGAGGAGGCGTGGCACAGAAGGTGGAGGGATGCATATGCCAAACTCACAGATAATGGCATGAGAGTAAAAAAAAGGCTTTATCTTAAAATCAGGCTGGGATTTGGTACATGGTATGACAGTCAGAGAGGCAGGTGTCAGGCAGAGGTGTGGTCAAAAAACAAGCACAGTTCAATACACAAGGAGACTACGTTCATGGGCTGAGGCACGAGCAAGGTCAAAAATGGAACACGGTCAGCAAGGCAAAACAGAGCAAAGACAAACGGCTGGAATGTGGACTTGAGAATCACAAGGAACTGGTGGAGACAAGGAACACGAAGGGCTTAAATAACAGGTGGTGATGCGAAAAGCAAGACACAGGTGTGAGCGAACAATCAGGAAGGGGCGTGGACAGACGAAACAAAGATGAGAATCAACTGGTGAGAGACAAGAGAGTGCAGTGACAAATGGGGCGGGACTTGCGCCAAACCTCGAACTTACAATGCACAAAATAACATACCTAAACAGAGGGGGGGGGCGTCCTGAATGACATGGTCCCGCCAGGTGTGGGGGACACTATCGTCTTCAGAGTGGTCTCACCAGTTGTGGAGGATTCCGACGCAACCAAGGATTGGAATGAAGATTAAAAATTATTCTATTTATTTGCAGAGCATTTCGATAAAGAGTACATTTGCCTGAATAATGGCTAACCACCTATAATCAATTTTTAATTTTGCATTTGAAGACAAATAGGCCAATTTACACCTCCCAGGGTTCTCCCCAGACATTTTTAGTATAGCTCGTGCTGTCAGCAAATATCACCCAAAGCGGCGCGCAACACTTCCACTCAGGGTCCTATCTGAACATTTGTCCTGAAGTCCAAAGACAAAAATGACAATCTTTTAGTACTGTTTCTGGTCTGACTCTGTGCTGAATTGCTGATTAGTGAAATTAATCTAAAATGTTTGTGTTTCATTGGCACACTGTATACATGTTACGAATGTGCAATAAACTTATTTGAAAGAAAATGAATGTACAGAAAGACAATTTCAAATGTGGGAGATTCCAGACTTTTATACACACTTCCCCTGCATAATTTTCAATTTGAAATGTCTGAATCCCCCCCCCCCCCCCCCAAAAAAATGTGAGTGCTAATGACGAACTTGCAATGTAAGACATAACTAAATTTAAGACTGAAACCAGTTAACACAGACTAAAAACTACTTATGCCTTCCTTCTTGCAAGAAGAATGGAAAAATGATCCCCAAAATTATCCTTTAGATCTAAAAAATAAGCGACAAACAAGTAGAAAAACAAGGACAGTAAGCACAGCTCCATGTTTTGAAAAAATAGACAGTACGCTCTCTCTGTGTGTCTTGCTCTCTCTCTCTTTCGGTCTCTCTCGCTCTCTCTCTGTCTCTCTCACTCTCTTTCTGTCTCTCTCTTGTTCTCTCTCTCTCAGCGAGAAGCAGCATAGGTGTTTGAGTGAGGAAACATGATGTCATGCTTTCAGACTGCCAAACTCTGCTCAAATGCATCATCTTCTTTTGGCTGCTCTTGTTAGGGGTCACCACAGCAGATCAATCGTTTCCATCTCACCCTGTCCTCTGTAACTTCCTCTGTCACAAAAACCACCTGCATGTCCTCACTCAGCACATCCATAAACCTCCTCTTTTGCCTCCCTCTTCTCCTTCTGCCTGCTGGCTCCATCCTCAGCATCCTTCTCCCTATACGAGGTCTGTTAGAAAAGTAACGGACCTTTTTATTTTTTGCAAAAAGTATATGGATTTGAATCATATGCGCTTGCATCAGCCAAGCTTGAACCTTCGTGCGCATGCGTGAGTTTTTTGACGCCTGTCTGTTGCGTCATTCGCCTGTGAGCACGCCTTGTGGGAGGAGTGGTCCAGCCTCCTCATCGGATTTTCATTGTCAGGAAATTGGCTGATCGACTGCCGCTTTGCTTCATCAAAATTTTTTCAGAAAGTGTGAGAGACAGCCAAGTGGAAACCATTTGGAAAATTCAGATGGCTTTCGGTGAAGATATTATGAGGATCACAGAGATTAAGGACAATTACAACTGGATTAAAGACGGCCCACAGCGGCGGATGGCGCGCCGCGCACCGAGCAGCGATCGACAGGCTTAAACGACCACATCATTTCCAAAGTGAATGCTTTGTTGATCCAGGATGTCGTCTGACTACCAGAGAAATGGCAAGACAGCTGGACATAGCACTTTTTTCTGCACATTCCACTGTTACAGGAGTTTTTGTAATGGAAAGAGGAGCGGAGAAATTCGCCACGGAGCCGCTCATGGCGCGGGACAAACGCACCTCCGTGTTGGTCTCACAGGACAAGCCCTAACATGCCCAGCTCTTGCACCATTCGGAAAATTCAGAAGGCTTTCGGTGGCTTTTCAGTCGTATGACTATCCGAGAAATTGTGGACGAGCTGGACATGCCACAACATGTCCTGTGAGGTTTCATCACGGCGTTACTTTTTGTTCTGTGCCCTGCGCCTCCGTCCCGATGCGCGAAGTCCTCTGCACGTCTTTTCATGCCCAAAAAGTGCTGATGTCAAACTCTTGCCATTTCTGTGGTAGTCAGACGACGTCCCGGATCAACAAACCGTTTACTTTGGAAATGAACGGCACATTCCACTGTTACAGGACTTTTTTGTCATGAAAAGACGTGCAGAGGGATTCGCGCATCGGGACAGAGGCGCAGAGCACAGAACAAAAAGCAACGCCATGATGAAGCCTCACAGGACATGTTGTGGCATGTCCAGCTGTCCACAATTTCTCGGATAGTCACATGACTGAAAAGCCACCGAAAGCCTTCTGAATTTTCGGAATGGTGCAAGAGCTGGGCATGTTAGGGCTTGTCCTGTGAGACCAACACGGAGGTGCTTTCGTCCCACGCCATGAGCGGCTCCGTGGCGAATTTCTCCGCTCCTCTTTCCATTACAAAAACTCCTGTAAGAGTGGAATGTGCAGAAAAAGTGCTATGTCCAGCTGTCTTGCCATTTCTCTGGTAGTCAGATGACGTCCCGGATCAACAAAGCGTTCACTTTGGAAATGATCTGGTCGTTCAAGCTTGTCGATCGCCGCTCGGTGCGCGGCGCGCCATCCGCCACTGTGGGCCATCTTTAATCCAGCTGTAATTGTCCTTAATCTCTGTGATTCCCATAAGATCTTCACCGAAAGCCATCTGAATTTTCCAAATGGTTTCCACTTGGCTGTCTCTCACACTTTCTGATAAAAGTTTGATGAAGCAAAGTGGCAGTCGATCAGCCAATTTCCTGACAATGAAAATCTGACAAGGGGGGCTGGACCACTCCTCCCACAAGGCGTGCTCACAGGCGAATGACGCAACCGACAGGCATGAAAAAACTCATGCATGCGCACAAAGGTTCAAGCTTGGCTGATGCAATCACACATGATTCAAATCCATATAGTTTTTGCAAAAAATAAAAAGGTCCGTTACTTTTCTAACAGACCTAGTATACCCTGGTTCCCTCCTCTGCGCATGTCCAAACCAACTCAGTCTCGCCTCTCTGATTTTGTCTCCAAACTGACCCAACTGATCTGTCCCTCTGATATGTTCATTCCTAATCCTGTCCATTCTTGTCTTCAGCTCTGCTTTCTCCAGCTCTGCCTCCTGACTTTTTTGTTAGTGCCACCGTCTCTAAACCGTACAACATAGCTGGTCTCACTACAGTTTGAATACTTTTCCCTTCACTCATGCAAATTATTCGGTCACAAATCACTCCTGCCATCTTTCTCCACCCACTCCACCCTGCCTGCACTCTCTTCTTCACCTCTCTACCACACTCTCCATTACTTTGGACAGATGACCCCAAGTATTTAAACTCATCTACTTTCATCACTTCTACTCCTTGTAACTGCACTATTCCACTGGGCTCATTCCCCTTCTCTCCAGAGCATATCTCCAGCTCTCCAGGCAAGACTTAACCTTCTCTCTACTCTCACTACAGATCACAATGTCATCTGCAAACATCATAATCCATGGAGACTGTTGTCTGATCTCATCTGTCAACCTGTCCATCACCACTGCAAACAAGAAAGGACTCAGAGTTTATCTTTGGTGTAATCCCACCTCCACCTTGAATTAGTCTGTCATTCCTACTGCACATTTCACTGCTGTCACACTATCCTTGTACATGTCTTGCAGTACCCTCACACACTTCTCTGCCACTCCAGACTTTCTCATACAATACCACAACTTTTCTCTTGGCATCCTGTCATAGGCTTTCTCTAAATCCACAAACATACTACATTGAGCGCCTTGGGGCAACTGTTTGTTGTGATTTGGCGCTATACAAGAAAAAAGTTGATTGATTGATTGATACTATGCAACTCATTCTGGCCTCCATCAGTATTCTCAGAGCAAACATTCCATCTGTAGTGCTCTTTCTCGGCATGAAAGTATATTGCTGCTTACAGATCTTCACCTGTTTTCTAAACCTAGCTTCTACTACTCTTTAACATAGCTTCATGCTGTGGCTGATCAACTTTATGCCTCTGTAGTTACTGCAGCTCTGCACAACACCCTTGTTCTTAAAAATAGGAGCCAGCACACTTCATCTCCACTCCTCAGGCATCCTCTCACTCCCCAACATTTTATTATCTGGCTTGAAACTCCACTGCCATCGCTCCTAGACATTTCCATATCTAGGAGACCATGTCATCTGGACCAACTGCCTTTCCACTCTTCATCCTCTTCATGGCTGCCCTCACTCCATCCTTACTAATCTCTTGCACTTCCTAGTTGTCTCCCTTGCTAAAGCTGCACTACTTTTCCAGTTGTCCAAAATTCCTTCCCCTCCATCCAGTGTCTCTCTCACCTGCTCACTGAATTCCACACAACAGTTTTCCTCCTTCAGCTTCCACCATTTGACCCTTTGTTGATCTTTCACTCTCTTCTTCTTCTTTGCCTCTAAAAATCATCCTACAAACCACCATGCTATGCTGTCTAACGACACTCTCTCCTGCCATGGCTTTAAAGTCTCCAATTTCTTTTAGCTTGCATTTCCTACACAGAAGGTAGTCCACCTGTGTGCACCTTCCTCCACTCTCATGTCAGCCTGTGTTCCTCCCTTTTCTTAAAGTAGGTATTCACCACAGCCATTTCCATACATTTTGCAAAATCAACTACCATCTGCCCCTCCACATTCCTGTCGTTGATACCATATCTGCCCATTACTTCTTCATTGCTTCTCTTCTCTTCACCAACATGCCCAATGAAGTCTGCTCCTATCACCACTCTTTCATGTGTGGGCACACTCTCCACCACCTCATCTAACTCACTCCAGAAATCTTTTCTCCTTTGTCTCACAACCTACCCATGGGACATATGCACTGATGATATTCATCATCACCCCTTCAATTTCCAACTTCACACTCATGAGCCTGTCGGACACTCGCTTAACCTCCAACACACTCTTAACATACTCTTCCTTTAAAATGACCTCAACACCATTTCTACTCCTGTCCACACCATGATACAACAACTTGAAATCGCCACCTATGCTCCTGCTCTTACTTCCTTTCCACTTGGTCTCCTGCACGCAAAATATGTCTACCTTTCTCCTCCCCATCATGTCAGCCAGCTCTCTCCCTTTACCAGTCATACTGCCAACATTCAATGTTCCGACTCTCACTTCCACCCTTCTAGTTTTCCTCTTCTCCCATTGTCTGTGGACACATTCTCCTCCTCTTCTTCTTCTTTGCTCAGCAGTAGCCCAATTTCTGCCAGCACCCTGTTGGACAATGGCAACTGTGGAGTTTGTTGTTAACCAGGGCCTCAACCGATCTGGTATGGAAATTCAATTTATACTCTTTATGGTTGGGGTGGCTTGTTTTACGCTAGATGCCCTATGTAACGTAACCCTACTCATTTATCCAGGCTTGGGAACGGCACTCAGAGTGTACTGGCTGCACACCCTATGTGGCTGAGATTTGTGATGCTCAAGTGCAGCATATTTGTCTGTAAATCAGGAATATCCTTCTGCTGAGCACAAAGGTCAATGGAAATGTCCATTGGTGCCCCAACTCCACGGGAGACTGATGAATTTGCCAACGGGCAAAATATTTAAATACGTAACTTATCTTTTTGCTTTTTCCATCATGGTGTGACACAGCCTTAATAAATATTATGTCCAGCCAATATACATCTGTTTTTAACCTTTTTTTTACCCTTTTAACATTATTTATGACATGTATAACATGAAATATGTTATGAAATATAACAAAAAGAGATCTTTACTCATTTTTTTAAATTTTATTCAACTTTGCATCAGCTCATTGATGTCTGAGAAGTGGAAATGGCCCATTAGTTCACATACTGAGGGGCAATTCGCCCATACCACCCTTTTGAAATTTGAATCACTGATTTAGGATATTTTTCTCTACATTTCAATTCCACTGTTGAATATTCTTGAGAATTAAGTTTATTGCTCTTTGAAAGGATAAACTTGCATTTTTATTAAACATTATCATTATGTTAAAGGCATAAAATGGTCTTAAAATGATATCAATAATATTGTGATGTTATTGTTTATCGTGATAAACAATAAAGGCAATATATCGTCTCGCAACATTTGTTATGTAGGAATTGAAATGTAGAGAAAAATATCCTAAATCTGTGATTCAAATTTCAAAAGGGTGGTATGGGTGATTAGCCCCTCAGTATGTGAACTAATGGGCCATTTCCACTTCTCAGACATCAATGGGCAGATGCCTGCTTGTGTCCTTGAACAACACACCCAGTGGCAAATGTGTACTGGCCTTGGTTAGAGAAGTAACTTGTGACGGACTGGCTTCCCATCTCGGTTAAGCCGTAGACTTTCTTTCACTTCACTTTACAGAATCTGGGGATAAGCAACAGAACCAATGGCTCTCAGGGCCTATAAATGTATTATAACTTCTATTTCATACAGATATTTTGTTTGTGGTTTTCAGTATTTTGAAAGGAGTTTTCCTTGAGGGCATCTATTGACTGAAAGTTGTCTTTGTCAGTTTGAATGTCAAACAGAAATGTCACAGACTGATTGCATTTTATGGTTTCTACCTGATAATCCAAATGAATGTATATCCTCTATGTTCCTGAGCTTTTTTGTGCCCTAACAGCTCTGTTTGTGCAATCATCAACTTCCTACATTTCTTTTTCACTGCAGTATTTTTTCCTTTGTGTGTACATTCAAGAGGATAAATTGATTCTTGGAACAAGCGAATGTCTTTGGAACTTGAGCTGTTCTCAAGATTACGGATTGTGGTACTACCCTATTACATCAACAGAGAGGCTTACTGTGAAGTTGGACTTCTTCAAGGATGAAGTCGCATACTGTTCATGCCACAGGAACAGAAAGAGAACTGTTTCTCAATACACAGGTGTAAAAATGATCTGCAACTGATTGTTTCATTATTATTCTCTCCCTTTTTATACTCCCCCGGAATGACATATGGGTGGATAAATTGGAACTGAGTGACTGTTTTTAGATCCACACCTCTGTTCATGACTCCATAAGCTCTTGATCTCAAAGTCCAAGGACCCAGACACATGAACGTCACTGTCGAGACACATCAGTGCCTCTACAAATTCAACCCTTTCACAGCATACAGATACACTTATGATGGCTAAGTCTAGGAAGTCATTGAAATTTGCCTTATGTCTTGATCCAAGGCAATTGCAAACAAAGACACTTTGACACCTCATGCAGCTTCTCAAGTGCTGCAGTTAGAGCGTCCATTGATTCTGCAAAGATCCCAACAGGGTACATGAAGTCAAGTTCAGCAAAGCTTTCCTCGCCAACAAAGGGTCTGATGCTGTTTCCTAAAAACGCACTTTAAATAATTGAAGGGCTCGAACGTTTGTCTGCCGTTCACTATACACCGTATGTAATGGTCAGCAGGTATGTACTGTGTTCCCATGCCACTTACTGTGTATGTTTCCCCACAGCAGATGGATAAGTATGCATGAGCTCATACATCAGCTAATGAAAGAGATTTAGACCCAGCAGAAATGATGCAGACACCCGATGAACTCACAAAGATAAGCTTAGAAACACAGGAAATGGTCTGTGCACATACTGCCATTGTCTGCCAATAAGAGCTATGAAATCTCATTAATGTACATTAGGGTGCTTGGGTGGAGATTTGGTTTGTGAGAAGATTGAATTACGACCTAGCTCGGCTTCTCTCTAAACAATTATTTGCCTTACATCAACCTATTAAAAGGCAGCATCTCATGAAGATTAAAGTGCAACAGAAGCACCGACGGCAGCATGTCATTCTATTTTTCTGGTGTTTAGATGCAATTGGCTGCAGTGCTCCTCATTCTCACACCCTTGATGACAGAATGTTGTGATGATTCATGGTGATTCTCACTGTGTCAGTCTCAGACATCAGTCAAATCAAGGGGAAGAAAACTGAGAAAACACATTTAACAAAATAGGTAAAGATAAAGATAAAATTGTGATGACCCTTTAGCCATCACAACTGAGGAACTACTGACTTGACAAATAAACTGGGATGGACATTTGTTCTTCCCCCCAGAAAATCATTTAATCTGATCTTTCAAACAAACTTCCAGTGAGAATGGCTGTCTCTCAGTTCAGGGTCTGCATCCTTTGAAGACTGCATTCTACAATGATCCGGCCTTCTGACACCACAGAGGCCAAATCAACCTTTCTGAAATGAGACAGTCTAGCCCATGGAGCATTTGTGATTGTGTCATTACCTCATTAACCTATCTATCACCTGGCAACCTTGGCAGCTATGCACCATAAGCTAGTGTGGTGGGCATAAACTGTAGGTTAGTAATCATTTGTCAATACTTATTTATACTTCATTTATAAATATTACTCATTCATATTTACATACGGAGTCCGAAACTGTCATTTTTTTTTAACCAACCATTTTGTCTTAGCGGAAAAAAATGCATGACTCTTGGGATTGTTTGGGAAACAGACTACATCTGTTATATCCCTCATTTTCAGGGAAAGAAGGCTGCATTCGTTGGCTGCATTCCAAGGACCCTTTGAAATGGGACAGCCGAGACATGCCCCTATGATAGGTGTGGTCAAAGGATGCTTCCCCTGAATTGGGACTCAACTAATATTTATGAATCACAGCCTGCTGTTAGCAGTTATTCTTCATGAAAGCACAGAATGTGATGATCACAGAATTTCAACAGCAGATACAAAGATGTTTTCTGGTGCACGTATTTGAGTTTCTGTGATGTTATGATTTTTTACAACCCAGTTTTTTTTTTTCAATTCCATTGATTTACACAGTGCTAAATTACACTAAATGTTGCCTCAAGACGCTAGGCATGAGTAAGGTTTCAAGCTTACCCACCCCGTGTGCAACCAAACATGGAAGCAGACTTTAAAGAAGTCCTCATGCGGCACAGCAGGGGATGAAAAGAATGAAAGGAACGGGCAAGTGAAACAGCCGCAGTCAGCCGCTATTCACGTTCATGCATACCACGTGAATAAGTGTTTGCATGTGAGCCTGAGGGAGAAAAATGCATCAGCTGCTTTGAATGCTATTTGGTTATTACAGTGAGGAAGCCCACAGCGCTGTGACCTCGATGACCTTTGGAGTGTGCTGCTGCGGAGGCGTGCACATTTGTTTTAAAAGTCAGAACACATTTCAACATCCTTCTATTTGAGAAAAAAAGCACTGTAGTACTCCACTTTCAAACAGGAGACAAAAAAGTGAGGATGTGGTTATGTCTGCCTGCACCACTGTGCTGAAAACCAGGAAGTTCAAAGCAAAAACCAAGCACTTCTTTACAGAAATGTGTTTTGCAGATATGTGTAACTTGCAGTTACATTGTAACCAATTTCAACATTCATCTTGATTCAACAGTAAGCCTTGAACTGAGATTATAGACATGTAGGCAGACAAATACAGTCACAATGACTCACACCAAAGATCAATTTAAAGTCATCAATTCACCCAACCTGCATGTCTTTGGAAGTGGGAGGAAGCCGGTGCACCAAGAGGGAACACACGTTCAATGTGGAGAGAAAGTGAAGAGTCCACTCAGAAAGCACCAGGGGCCTCATGTACAATGACCTATGTGGATTTCCTACTAAAACATGGCATACGCCAAAACCCAAAAACTGGCCCAAGGATAAAAATATTCAGATGTATGAAAGTGTGCGTAGGCATGGATCCACACACATTACGTTTGTACATCCCACTGAATCAATCAATCAATCAATTTTTTTTTTATATAGCGCCAAATCACAACAAACAGTTGCCCCAAGGCGCTTTATATTGTAAGGCAAGGCCATACAATAATGATGTAAAACCCCAACGGTCAAAACGACCCCCTGTGAGCAAGCACTTGGTTACAGTGGGAAGGAAAAACTCCCTTTTAACAGGAAGAAACCTCCAGCAGAACCAGGCTCAGGGAGGGGCAGTCTTCTGCTGGGACTGGTTGGGGCTGAGGGAGAGAACCAGGAAAAAGACATGCTGTGGAGGGGAGCAGAGATCGATCACTAATGATTAAATGCAGAGTGGTGCATACAGAGCAAAAAGAGAAAGAAACAGTGCATCATGGGAACCCCCCAGCAGTCTACGTCTATAGCAGCATAACTAAGGGATGGTTCAGGGTCACCTGATCCAGCCCTAACTATAAGCTTTAGCAAAAAGGAAAGTTTTAAGCCTAATCTTAAAAGTAGAGAGGGTGTCTGTCTCCCTGATCTGAATTGGGAGCTGGTTCCACAGGAGAGGAGCCTGAAAGCTGAAGGCTCTGCCTCCCATTCTACTCTTACAAACCCTAGGAACTACAAGTAAGCCTGCAGTCTGAGAGCGAAGCGCTCTATTGGGGTGATATGGTACTACGAGGTCCCTAAGATAAGATGGGACCTGATTATTCAAAACCTTATAAGTAAGAAGAAGAATTTTAAATTCTATTCTAGAATTAACAGGAAGCCAATGAAGAGAGGCCAATATGGGTGAGATATGCTCTCTCCTTCTAGTCCCCGTCAGCACTCTAGCTGCAGCATTTTGAATTAACTGAAGGCTTTTTAGGGAACTTTTAGGACAACCTGATAATAATGAATTACAATAGTCCAGCCTAGAGGAAATAAATGCATGAATTAGTTTTTCAGCATCACTCTGAGACAAGACCTTTCTGATTTTAGAGATATTGCGTAAATGCAAAAAAGCAGTCCTACATATTTGTTTAATATGCGCTTTGAATGACATATCCTGATCAAAAATGACTCCAAGATTTCTCACAGTATTACTAGAGGTCAGGGTAATGCCATCCAGAGTAAGGATCTGGTTAGACACCATGTTTCTAAGATTTGTGGGGCCAAGTACAATAACTTCAGTTTTATCTGAGTTTAAAAGCAGGAAATTAGAGGTCATCCATGTCTTTATGTCTGTAAGACAATCCTGCAGTTTAGCTAATTGGTGTGTGTCGTCTGGCTTCATGGATAGATAAAGCTGGGTATCATCTGCGTAACAATGAAAATTTAAGCAATACCGTCTAATAATACTGCCTAAGGGAAGCATATATAAAGTGAATAAAATTGGTCCTAGCACAGAACCTTGTGGAACTCCATAATTAACTTTAGTCTGTGAAGAAGATTCCCCATTTACATGAACAAATTGTAATCTATTAGACAAATATGATTCAAACCACCGCAGCGCAGTGCCTTTAATACCTATGGCATGCTCTAATCTCTGTAATAAAATTTTATGGTCAACAGTATCAAAAGCAGCACTGAGGTCTAACAGAACAAGCACAGAGATGAGTCCACTGTCCGAGGCCATAAGAAGATCATTTGTAACCTTCACTAATGCTGTTTCTGTACTATGATGAATTCTAAAACCTGACTGAAACTCTTCAAATAGACCATTCCTCTGCAGATGATCAGTTAGCTGTTTTACAACTACCCTTTCAAGAATTTTTGAGAGAAAAGGAAGGTTGGAGATTGGCCTATAATTAGCTAAGATAGCTGGGTCAAGTGATGGCTTTTTAAGTAATGGTTTAATTACTGCCACCTTAAAAGCCTGTGGTACATAGCCAACTAACAAAGATAGATTGATCATATTTAAGATCGAAGCATTAAATAATGGTAGGGCTTCCTTGAGCAGCCTGGTAGGAATGGGGTCTAATAAACATGTTGATGGTTTGGATGAAGCAACTAATGAAAATAACTCAGACAGAACAATCGGAGAGAAAGAGTCTAACCAAATACCGGCATCGCTGAAAGCAGCCAAAGATAACAATACGTCTTTGGGATGGTTATGAGTAATTTTTTCTCTAATAGTTAAAATTTTGTTAGCAAAGAAAGTCATGAACTCATTACTAGTTAAAGTTAATGGAATACTCAGCTCAATAGAGCTCTGACTCTTTGTCAGCCTGGCTACAGTGCTGAAAAGAAACCTGGGGTTGTTCTTATTTTCTTCAATTAGTGATGAGTAGAAAGATGTCCTAGCTTTACGGAGGGCTTTTTTATAGAGCAACAGACTCTTTTTCCAGGCTAAGTGAAGATCTTCTAAATTAGTGAGACGCCATTTCCTCTCCAACTTACGGGTTATCTGCTTTAAGCTACGAGTTTGAGAGTTATACCATGGAGTCAGACACTTCTGATTTAAAGCTCTCTTTTTCAGAGGAGCTACAGCATCCAAAGCTGTCTTCAATGAGGATGTAAAACTATTGACGAGATACTCTATCTCCCTTACAGAGTTTAGGTAGCTATTCTGCACTGTGTTGTTATATGGCATTAGAGAACATAAAGAAGGAATCATATCCTTAAACCTAGTTACAGCGCTTTCTGAAAGACTTCTAGTGTAATGAAACTTATTCCCTACTGCTGGGTAGTCCATCAGAGTAAATGTAAATGTTATTAAAAAATGATCAGACAGAAGGGAGTTTTCAGGGAATACTGTTAAGTCTTCTATTTCCATACCATAAGTCAGAACAAGATCTAAGATATGATTAAAGTGGTGGGTGGACTCATTTACTTTTTGAGCAAAGCCAATAGAGTCTAATAATAGATTAAATGCAGTGTTGAGGCTGTCATTCTCAGCATCTGTGTGGATGTTAAAATCGCCCACTATAATTATCTTATCTGAGCTAAGCACTAAGTCAGACAAAAGGTCTGAAAATTCACAGAGAAACTCACAGTAACGACCAGGTGGACGATAGATAATAACAAATAAAACTGTTTTTTGGGACTTCCAATTTGGATGGACAAGACTAAGAGACAAGCTTTCAAATGAATTAAAGCTCTGTCTGGGTTTTTGATTAATTAATAAGCTGGAATGGAAGATTGCTGCTAATCCACCGCCCCGGCCCGTGCTACGAGCATTCTGACAGTTAGTGTGACTCGGGGGTGTTGACTCATTTAAACTAACATATTCATCCTGCTGTAACCAGGTTTCTGTTAGGCAGAATAAATCAATATGTTGATCAATTATTATATCATTTACCAACAGGGACTTAGAAGAGAGAGACCTAATGTTTAATAGACCACATTTAACTGTTTTAGTCTGTGGTGCAGTTGAAGGTGCTATATTATTTTTTCTTTTTGAATTTTTATGCTTAAATAGATTTTTGCTGGTTATTGGTAGTCTGGGAGCAGGCACCGTCTCTACGGGGATGGGGTAATGAGGGGATGGCAGGGGGAGTGAAGCTGCAGAGAGGTGTGTAAGACTACAACTCTGCTTCCTGGTCCCAACCCTGGATAGTCACGGTTTGGAGGATTTAAGAAAATTAGCCAGATTTCTAGAAATGAGAGCTGCTCCATCCAAAGTGGGATGGATGCCGTCTCTCCTAACAAGACCAGGTTTTCCCCAGAAGCTTTGCCAATTATCTATGAAGCCCACCTCATTTTTGGACACCACTCAGACAGCCAGCAATTCAAGGAGAACATGCGGCTAAACATGTCACTCCCGGTCTGATTGGGGAGGGGCCCAGAGAAAACTACAGAGTCCGACATTGTTTTTGCAAAGTTACACACCGATTTAATGTTAATTTTAGTGACCTCCGATTGGCGTAACCGGGTGTCATTACTGCCGACGTGAATTACAATCTTACCAAATTTACGCTTAGCCTTAACCAGCAGTTTCAAATTTCCTTCAATGTCGCCTGCTCTGGCCCCCGGAAGACAATTGACTATGGTTGCTGGTGTCGCTAACTTCACATTTCTCAAAACAGAGTCGCCAATAACCAGAGTTTGATCCTCGGCGGGTGTGTCGTCGAGTGGGGAAAAACGGTTAGAAATGTGAACGGGTTGGCGGTGTACACGGGGCTTCTGTTTAGGGCTATGCTTCCTCCTCACAGTCACCCAGTCAGCCTGCTTTCCCGGCTGCTCGGGATCTGCCAGGGGGGAACTAACGGCGGCTAAGCTACCTTGGTCCGCACCGACTACAGGGGCCTGGCTAGCTGTAGAATTTTCCACGGTGCGGAGCCGAGTCTCCAATTCGCCCAGCCTGGCCTCCAAAGCTACGAATAAGCTACACTTATTACAAGTACCATTACTGCTAAAGGAGGCCGAGGAATAACTAAACATTTCACACCCAGAGCAGAAAAGTGCGGGAGAGACAGGAGAAGCCGCCATGCTAAATCGGCTAAGAGCTAGTAGCTACGCTAAGCTAGCGGATTCCTAAAAACACGCAAAGTGAATAATGTGTAAATAATTTAGAGGTGATTCAGCAGAAGGAGTGCTTTAGTTAAGGCACGTAAAGATTACACTGGGAAACAAATCGTAATCTAGATAACTAGATCAATCTAACTGCGCAGATTAAACAGCTAACAGATACAGAAAAACACCGCTGTGCTCCGGAACAGGAAGTGATACAATACCGCAGTGAGAGCCAAACACCAGTAGAGGCCTACTGAATGTGGAATTAAGCATGGAACCAAACCCGTCCCTCGCTACGCCCTATTTAAATATCCAATTTCATGTAAATAGGCACTTTGAGCAAGATTTCCCCACACCATCACATCACACACAGGAAAGAAATCATACTACGTGGTGTGTCCATAAAGTAACGGTCCTTTTTATTTTTTTTTAAAACTATATGGATTTCATTCATATGTTTTTACGTCAGATATGCTTGAACCCTCGTGCGCATGCGTGAGTTTTTCCAGGCCTGTCGGTGACATCATTCGCCTGTGAGCACGCCTTGTGGAAGGAGTGGTCCTGCCCCCTCGTCGGATTTTCATTGTCTGGAAATGGCGGAATGAAAAGGACTTTTTTCCATCAGAATTTTTTCAGAAGCTGTTAAAGACTGGCACCTGGAAACCATTCGAAAAAGTTATCTGGCTTTTGGTGAAAATTTTACGGGCTTCACAGAGAATAAGGACTTTAACTACATCTTTAAGGACCCCTTTAAGGACGGTCGGTGTGCCGCGCTCCGAGCTGCGACGTTGCGGCACAAACCACTGGATCATTTCTAAGCTGATGGCTCTGTGGATACGAGACCGTTGTGTGTTCTTTCTCTGGTTATCACAAGAGCTGGACATCAGCCATTTTCCGGCACATTTCACTTTTAACAAGAGATTTTGTCATGGAAAACCGCGCAGAGGCTTCGCGCGTCACGACTGATTCGCTGATGAAGCGACACAAAGGAACACCTCCGTTTGGGAGTGTTAGAGGACAAGTCTGGACATGTCTATCTCTCCACAAGTTCTCTTATACTCACTCGACTGGTAAGCACTGAAAGCCAAGATAGGCATGTCCAAACTTGTTCTCTAACACTCCGAAACGGAGGTGTACCTTTGTCTCGCTTCTTCAGCGAATCGGTCGTGACGTGCAAAGCCTCCACGCGGCTTTCCATGACAAAATCTCTTGTTAAAAGTGAAATCTGCCGGAAAATGGCTGATGTTCAGCTCTTGTGATAACCAGAGAAAGACCACACGACAGTCTCGTATCCACAGAGCCATCCATTTAGAAATGATCCAGTGGTTTGTGCCGCGACGTCGCAGCTCGGAGCGCGGCGCACCGACCGTCCTTAAAGGGGTCCTTAAAGCTGTAGTTAAAGTCCTTATTCTCTGTGAAGCCCGTAAAATTTTCACCAAAAGCCAGATAACTTTTTCGAATGGTTTCCAGGTGCCAGTTTCTAACAGCTTCTGAAAAAATTCTGATGGAAAAAAAAGTCCTTTTCATTCCGCCATTTCCAGACAATGAAAATCCGACGAGGGGGCGGGACCACTCCTTCCACAAGGCGTGCTCACAGGTGAATGACGTCACAGACAGGCCTGGAAAAACTCACGCATGCGCACGAGGGTTCAAGCATGTCTGACGTAAAAACATATGAATGAAATCCATATAGATTTAAAAAACAAAACAAAAAGGACCGTTACTTATTATTTCAAAACATTTGGATATCTATAAATGTGCATGGAATACGGAAATATACATGGAATAAACCATAGCAGGATAAATTTTGGTTCCAAAAACCCATATGGACGGAGCCAGTGATGATATCGGGCTCAAAAATTGCCAAAAATATCGACAAAAATGTCATATCTTGAGAACCGCTGCACCTAGAGAGTTGTAATTTGGCTCCAAATGTTGCTTGACCCCAAGTTTATATTCAATTTCTATAGTAACAATAAGCCTATCTGGTGTTTTTAAGAGTAACTGACAAAAAAAACTAATTTCAGTACATATGTTATGATCAATTGTAACAAACATAATCTATGTAGTTTTTATTTCAGGAACATCAGTTGAGTATAATCATCACATGTAAAGAATGACACAATGAACTAATTATAAGCAACAGAGTGGTTTTGTACGTCAACAGCACATGTACGACACACACGTTAATTGAAATCTTCAAACGCTCCATCCTTATGGATTTTTGGAACCAAAAATTGACCTAAAAATTATACTGTTATGGTTTATTCCATGTATATTTCCATATTTCATGCAAAAATGTATAGATTTCAAAAGTTTTTGAAATAACATCCATCCCTAACTATAGATGACTGGAAATTACGTGGACACATGCAGGGATAGTTTATTCGGTATGCTGTTAAATGGTTTAATCATGAAACTGGAAAAATGTTCATGGGAGCTATGGAGCGTGTGCGTGTGAGGCCGACACGCAGAACAGCACACACACACTGACGTTAAAAAGGTGAGGCGCGCCTCCGTTGACAATGTGACATTCACAATGTACACACACTATTGACAAATACTGAACACAGGAAGCCTGTTAAGAAGCTCTGCAGCTCTCGCCATCAAGCAAAAATAAAAAAATTATTATTATAACAAACAACATATTTGAATGCGCACATGTACAAATGTGGCTGCATTGGTTTACGTTTGGATCAATTACAGGAATACCCTATTTACACAGCAGGCAGCCAGCCATCGTGCACCATGCCAACCACCAGCCTGATGCGCATTTGTGAAATCACATATGATGTGAACATGTGTGCAGCCAATAGCTCCGATTACACGGAAACCGGCTCTTGCTGCAAATGGTGCCTTAATGTTGGAATGTGATGTACCTGGATGACATTCGGATGATTGCATTTCACACAGCTGGCATGGTTTGGCTCCAGGTTGACTGGCACACTCCTGACTGATTGGCCAGGTCCTGATGGAATGCCCCTGTTGCCAGGACACCCAGCGTGGTCAGCACCTGTGTGGGCACAGACAACCGCTGGCTCCTCGCCATACTGCACGAGCCACAGTTCTTCGTACAACTCCCGTATCAGTGGCCTTGGTAATCGAAATCGGTTTATGAGCCAATTATCATCATTTGCAAGAAAATCCTTGCATTCACTGAATACATGCTCATGTCAGATTGCACCATTTGCAAGATACTCTGATGCTAATGTAGCCATTGTTAGTGCCATTTACACATCACTTTGCACATGGCTTTACATCCACCCATATAATTGCAAACACACGGGTGTGTTAATTGCTCATCACTGTGTCGCTGATGTGCATATCACTTTGATGAGTTCTTCTTTTCCACACTATTAATGGTTCCCAGCATCACCTCTACATGTCCGCAGAGAAACAATAACTGTAGAAACGTGTGTACGCCAGCCAGGATTTTTGCATGACGCACCGCACATTTGTACGGTCATGTCACTTTTGATACATTTAAATGTTGCCGTGCAGATGGACGTACACCATGTTTTTGTTCGTAAGCACGCTTTGTACGAGGCCCCACATCAGACATGAACCTGGCTGCTAACTGTGCTAACTATTAAGCCACCTCAATGGCCCTGACATGAATCAAAAAAATTATTTTAAAACAACAGATATGACAGCATCAATACACTGATAATATCAATGCATAAACTAAATCAACCAACCACTCAATAGCTCAAGCTTAATGTTATGAATAAGTTAAGCATGTTTCACTTCTACGTCTGCATCTTGAAACACTTGCAAAAGATCAAGATCAGTGTGCGGCTCTCAAGAAACAGGAATGTTGACTTTGCCTACAAGATAAATACTATGGCTGTCAAAAAAATGCGTTAACCTCCTGAGATCATGTGCCCACATATGTGTTGTGTGTTGGGGGGTTTGGCTGGACATTTTGGTGTTGTTTTCTTTTCTCTGCTCTCCAGGTGGTATACAAACTGGTTTTTGTCTGTGGAGAAGATGCTGGCAGAAGAGTCCTTCACCCTCATCAGCATTATTGGCTGCACTTGTGGAGGATGTTCACATGCAGGCCTAATGACTTGCAGCACCTGTGGATGATGCTCACGTGCAATCTTAAAGACTTTCAGCTGAAGCAGATAATGAGATGGCGTTCTGCATTTAAGCCATGAGTGATTCGAGCAGAATTGCCGGGAACTCGACCTTGTGACGTTCGAATGTGAGACGCTGAGGACCGCGCCAGGGTTTGACACATCGTGCCTGTGAAGGAGGACAGGTGAGGGACACATGCTGTCAGCACACATCAGAGGTGATGATTGTCTGAATAAGTGTTAAAAGTAATTTGGTATTTTGTTACGCAGTATATTTGAACAGTGATGAGAATTGTGCAGTTTGCTTCTCACTGCCGTGGCGTACGGAATGATGATCCTCCAAGCTGCTCATTTACATAAAGCTTAAATTCAGACCTGAATGTGTTGCTGATAGTGTGTGCCTCTGAAGGATATTTGTTGTAGCTCTGTTGACTTACCTCACCTTTTCCATCCTTCACAGAGTCAGTTTGTCGTATCCACCTGGGGGGTGTTCGGCGGTGAGTCTGGGTCCAGAAGCGCCAAGCTTTGATTCATTTGGGCGCTGGAGAGCGCGCCGTCCTTCACCTCGCCAGACAACCGCACATTTATGTTGTACACAAAGTATTGCACAAGAGGGAAATAAATCTGTTTTGTTTTTGGAACCGCTTTCTGGTTATTTAGCGCTGGGTTCGGTCAGACGTTGGTCCGCTCCTCAACCTGCGTCTGCACATAACAATATGAGCACACACTTTTGTTCAAAAAGTACTTCCAGTTTTATGTTTTACAAGGTTAATTTAGATTAATTAATAGTACAACAATACAACATGTTAAAAAGATTCATCTTCATTAATTTTATTTGATTTATTTTGTCTACTGTAGTTTTCTAAACATCAATGTCAGGCCAGAGTTTTAATATTGCCAATGACAAATAATGCTAAATATTTAATAATCTATTAATCAAAAATGATTTAGGTGCAACCGTAGTGCTGGGATCAGCTGAAGGATTTTTCTAAAACATGAAGGAATCAACATCTCCATTCATTTTTCCTGTTTTGCTGCACACATAAGTACTTTTCTTGTAGATGTATCTCGCTTTAGTAACAGTCATAAAAATACCTCTAACACTTTTGTGAGTGTGAGAAGTTATGGAGTTTAGAGTTTTGTGCTCAAGCACTTGTGAAGCCTTTAATGATCATTATCGACATAAAGCCACGGACCTGTTAAATGTGTAAAACTGCAAAAACACTTGATTCATGGTGTTTTTCAAATGTGAATGTTCAAGCAAAGTTTTAAATGAAAATGGTGTTGATGGAATAATATCTTTTTAAAAGCAGTGATGCATAAAAACCTTTTTTTATTATCTTTTACATTTTCATGTGTTTGATGTTCATTATTCAGTATCTCCATACTCCCATAATTCTATGAGTGTTTACAGATATTCTCCGCCTTTAAACATAATTTAGGAGTGGCACAGCTTGTTTGAGACCTTTAAACAAATGTAAGAGAAATACCCCATGTACCGCCAAATGAAATACCCCCCCCCCCCCCCCAAACAAAAATAAAAAAAAAATGAAGAAAGAAAAAACACACACAGAAACAAGAAGAAACACCACCTTAATTGGGATGACGGCGAAAAAACACGAAAACACAATTTGTTGTGCAGCAATGAGTCATATTTAGTAAATTCATGAAGTGCCTTTTTTTTTGCAAAGATTAGAGGTTACACAGTTTATTTTTACACCTTAAAATATTTCTGTAATTTTATAACAACAGTGAAGGGTTTTTTGCTCATGACTTTTGTGTTTCTGAGCACAATTTAACTTTCTATGTGTCTTGCAATTGTCAGGATTTGCTCCGGCCTGGTTCGTGTTTTTGTAGTGGTCCCCTGTCAGCACCTGTCTACCCTTTTTGCCCGTTTGTTTTGATTGATTCATGATATGTAATACTCTGGTTTTGTTTCTTATTTATCTTCTGTGTTCTGGTAGTCATGAGTTTTACTTTCTGTTATAATTCATTTTGTGTTCAGTCTTAGGACCCCTTCACACATAGTGCGAATTTGGTTGATTTGCACATAAAGTGTGCATGAAGCAGGAATCATGTGCAAATGTGTAAAATCGTAGCTGCCTCGTACACCTGTTGCGACATTTTTTGCGCACACCAGCGGCTGAAAGACAGAGTGTGTGCTGTGTGAACCCATCGATCCCTCTCGTGGCAGGTGTTGGCCAAATTCCAGGTGACACACGCACATTTAACACCGCTCGTTTGGCACTTAGAAAATGTGTGGCCATTATGTCACTGCCTTTGCAATGTTACCAGCACGTGGTGGTCTACAGTTGACTGGAGAATCAACCACAAGAAACCTGGCACCAAATATCTAAGAAAGAGTATCAGCGCCTTTAAGATCTTTCCGAAGGAACGGTTTCAATAAATGTTTTTGCCAACACAATGAATAATTTTCAGAATCAAACTTTAGAGTTTGAAGTATTTTGCAATAATCACTGCCTGAAGCAATAAGTTCTTGGACAGTTTCAAGCATGACAAAATTGATTAATGTGGTAAAGCTTCAAAAACTTTGCTTTTGCAATAATTATGTGTGGAATATTTTCAATCTAAAATCCATCACTCTGTCTGCACTGATGAATGGAAAATCAAATATAAATGTTAAAGATTGCAGTTTATCAGCTTTGATGAATGGCCAAAATAAATAATATAAGCTGGAAGCAATCACCAACATAGCCGAGATACTTTAGTTGAAATGACCATTTGTGCTTTTATGAGGCATGTGATGTTGGTGCCAGTGCATGTAATTATTGTTTCTCTTATATGGAATACACAGCCATCGTTATTCCTGCTCACACACAATAGATTCTACTGTACCCTCTCTGCATCAGTGACTCGTGAAATCGACTCATCAGTAATAGGTTAGGTGCATACAAGGAGAGATCGTGCAGGAGAGAAAGGTAAAATAATGCTTTTAAAGACATAAAGGAAAAACAAGATTAAAAACCGAAAAGAAAAAGGGAGAGAGTTAGGTCCCAAATAAATCCTCAGCGAGTGGGTTGGTAATGCAGCTTATTATGATTTAGTTTTTTAATGAAATCATGCTGTACGACTCACAAAAAATAAAGGACAGGACAGAAAATGTTGAGTGAAGGAGGGTATTAGAGGCCAGGTAATGAGCGTGGCATGCGTCATCTCAGCTGTAGAGAGGTGGTTAGAAGATACTTTGAAGATGGTACAAGCACACACAAATACCGAGTTGGCAGCATCCAACAGCATGGTATCAGCCAGAGTGCTAATTATGCAGTGTAGCCCCACAGGTCTTGATTAGAAATGTCTCTTCTGCGACACATTCTCAGCTATTCTGTGAAATCAAATGGGAAACATAAAGTGATACGGGAATTTTTCATCTTAGTTGGATGCTGCATTTACTCATGTTTTTGAAATGTGAACATATCTGTGGGTAAAGCCATACGATGCTAAATTATTCTAACTAAAACAATTGACAGCCATCAGAGGCAAAACAATTAGTATTCATGTTTCCAATGGAGAAGGTTCCTGGTACAAGACTACCCCTGCCCATTCTCCATGTAATGTGGAATTGCATCAGGAAGGGCATCCGGCAGAGGACTTGTGCCAAATCAACATGTGGATCCACCTTGGACCTGCTGTCCTGCTGACCCCAAGTGAAACACAAGGGAAAAGCCGAAGGGACTTACTATCACAGGACTGATGCATATCCTACGTGACCTACAGACCACAATATAAATGTACAAGTAAATACAGTAAAAATCACATGTAATGGATTCAGGTTGACCAGCAAATTTTGTCAATTATAATCGAAATCCATTATATGTATAAAATGGACAAAATCCGCTATATGTATAAAATGGGCAAAATCCGTTATATGTATGTAACGGATTAGTTACAGTCAGGAGGCGCAGAATGATCTATGGGGAATCTCCAGCACCAATTAGGCTTACATATTTCCTTGATGGCCAGGTCAGAACTTCAGTGGAAAAAATAAATGCCAGCCTCAAATAAGCACCAGGCATTACGTGCATTTAAAATTATTACATTTGGTCGAGTCATTCTTTTTTCTCAGCCCACTGTGATTCATGCTTCTCCACCTACATAACTCCATGGCCATGCAATGACTATGACCCTTTTAAAGTTTTCTGTTTTCTTAATGCAATTTACCACAGGAACAGTGGCTTTTTCTGGATCACTTTGTCCCTCAACGAGCTCCACTTGTTTATGCAATCATCAACCTCCAAACTAATGTTACGGTAGTTTTCCTTCCTTCATGGACACCGTGTTGTAAAATTGGTCATAATTGTGGACTTTTATGCCAAACCTATTTAATCCATGATCAGAATGTAATCGACATGTGCACTGCAACAACTTTTAAAATATGACGGGAGAGGAAAGAGTGAAACCAGAATAGTGACCAATCACAGCCCTTGTGGTCCCCGTCGTTAAAGGAGGTGTGCATTAGGCTACGGAGAAGGTTTGCAGATATGGAGAGGGCTCTGATCTAAAGTTGTTGTCTTTGGTTTGCCATGCCCAAGGGTATATGTGTGAAACTTAAGACCAAATTACAGTGCAGGCAGCACTTTGTTAATAACTGTCAACCTTGAATAAAGGCCTGCCTCATTTAAGATAAGATCAACTTTATTTACCCCACAGGAAATTATTTCGCCAGAGTACACAAACAGGAAACAGAGAACAGTGTTTTTTGTTGTTGTTGTTTTTTAACAATTAGTACAAGAAATTTTCAATCGAATTGAATTAATTTTAGGGGCAGCACGGTGACTTAGTGGTTAACACTGTTGCCTCAAGCGAGAAGGTCATGGGTCCGATTCCCACCTGTGGCCTTTCTGTGTGGAGTTTGCATGTTCTCCCCGTGTTTGCGTGGGTTTCCTCCGAGTGCTCCGGTTTCCTCCCACATCCAAAGACGTGCAGGTTAGGTGGATTGGAATCTTTAAATTGTCTGTAGGTGTGCGAGTGGGTGTGAATGTGTTTGTTTGTCTGTTTGTGGCCCTGTGACACACTGGCGTCCTGTCCTGGGTGTACCCCGCCTCACGCTCCATTACTGTTGGGATAGGCTCCAGCCCCCCTTAATTGGACTAAGCAGTTGAAGAAGAGTGTGAGTGTGAATTAATTTTATTTGGCACACACATACTTAACAAAAAAAACTTGTAAAACAAAAAACTCCCAAAAAACTCGATTTCCCTGTTTTGTGTGGTCTAAAGGATGTAAGCAGAAGGAAAAGCTTATAAACACCCACCCCTTTTACCATTTACTATACACACACACACACACACACATATATATATATATATATATATATATAGGGGTGCACGTAACTGGTACTCATTGTGTTCATGTGTGCTAAACCTCATTGATGCACAGCAGAGGGAAACACTTTTCTGACAATCTGTCATTGCTTTCCTCTTATGAAGTGCCTCTCTTCTGTTTACTGCTACACATCATTTATTTTTAACATGCACAAGGACCATGAGTACCAGTTATGTGCATACCTGTATGTGTATATATATATATATATATATATATATATATATATATATATATATATAAACTCATAACAATAAATACCAAAAAAGAAAAAAACAAGCACATACAATATAGATTAATCAGCGAGCTAAGATATCTCAACACAACAGAACAAACAGTGCACAACACACAATCAAAAAAAGAAAAAAAAAAAACAACCTCAGTTAACCTAATTCTTCATACTGTAACAAGTAATTATGTTGTTTTCATGAAGTCTTTTTAAGCCAATTGAAGTACCAGATAACATACAGCTATCAGAACAGTTATTCCAAATTTTCACAGCTTTTACGGAAACTTTTTACAGTAGTTCCAGTCTTTAATTTATAAAAATACTAATGTTCCTCTCAAATTATCACTGGACTCCATCATTTTAAACAGTTCCTGGACATGTTGAGGCAAAAGTTTATTTTTAACTTTATCTATGATTTGTATCATGATATAATCAACAAAGACCCAGAATTTCAAAATCTGTAAACAAACAGTGGGTTTGTTGGCTCACGATATGAATTATTACTGATAACTCTTATAGCTTTCTTTTGTAATTAAAATCAATTCAATTTCAATTTATTAATTTATATAGCACCATCTCACGACAGTCGCCCCAAGGCGCTTCACACAATTCATAACAACACAAATAATTTAAAATCAAAATTAAAATCAAGAAGGGCACAATAAAAAAGATAAAACACAGTAGAATAAAAAGAAATTTCAAGGCAAACATAAAAACAAATTAGATTAATGATAAGACAGTCTAAAAAAGTGGGTCTTCAGTCTTGATTTAAAAGTCTCCACTGTGTCAGACTGTCTAATAACTGCAGGTAAATCATTCCAAAGAGTTGGACCACGACAGGAGAAGGCTCTATACCCCACAGACTTTTTGTTCATCCTCAAAATGCACAGAACCCCTGCGCCCTGCGAACGCAAGGGCCTCGCAGGTACATAGGGCTTAACCAAGTCCACCAGGTAGGAAGGTGCCAGTCCGTGAACAACTTTATAAACCAACAACAAGACTTTAAAATCCGATCTGGCAAAAACCGGAAGCCAATGAAGGGACGCCAGAATGGGTGTAATGTGGTCAAACCTTCCACTTTGTGTCAAAACTCTGGCAGCAGCATTCTGCACTAATTGAAGACCCCAAATGCTAGACTGCGGCAGACCAGAAAATAAAGCATTTCAATAATCCAGTCTGGAAGAAACAAATGCATGTATCAAAGTCTCAGCATCAGCCATAGACAGGATGGGACGAATCCTTGCTATGTTTTGCAGATGTAAGAAGGCAGTCCTCGTAATGTCTCTAATGTGGGGGCCAAAGGACAAGGATCAAAAAGTACCCCAACATTCCTCACTTTGTCTGTATGATGCACAACACATGAACCCAAATTAGCGCCAGCTGGTCAAATTGATGCCGATATCTGGCTGGACCAAGAACCATCATTTCAGTCTTATCAGAATTCAAGAGTAGGAAGTAACTAGACAACCAACTTCTCACAGATATAAGACAATCTTCCTAGGCTTTTATATGGGCAAGATTACCAGCAGTATCAGCATGTACAATTGAGTATCATCAGCATAACAATGAAAGGCAATCCTGTAATGCCACAGAATATGCCCAAAGGGTGCTATATAAAGTGAGAAAAGTAAGGGGCCTAACACAGACCCCTGTGGAACCCCAAATTTCATTTCACCAAGGCCAGAAGTAGTGTTATTATACACAACACAATAAAAATGACTGGACAAGCATGATGTCAACCAAGCAAGAACACTTCCAGTAATCCCAAAGTAATTTTCCAGCCTATCAATTAAAACACGATGATCCACAGTATCAAATGCAGCACTAAGATCTAAAAGCACCAAAACAATTGTGGTGTCCGAATCCACTGCGCACAGAAAATCATTCACCACTCTAATAAGTGCTGTCTCTGTGGAGTGATGTTTTCTAAAAGCAGACTGCAGTGGCTCAAAAAGATCATTCTCAGTAAGATGGTCCACAAGCTGCCGTGAGAAAATATTGGATTTGTATTTGTTTTATATGTGTTTCCCCAAACCTCAATGCAACAGGTCATATATGGGACAAGTAATGAATGATATAACGTAACTAAGGGCCCATTCTCACATAACACATTTGAAGCCAACTAGCGCACAAAGGAGGAATTGCATGTCAGTCATGAAAAATCTGAGCTGTCGCTAATGCCTCGTACACCTGTCGCTACAACTATTCGTGCACACAACAGCTGAAAGATAGAGAGTGTCCTGTGAGAAACCCATTCGATCCCTCTCACGGCAGGTGTTGGCCAAATTCCAGGTGACACACACGAACATCAAACACTGCTCGCTGGACACTTAGAAAATGTGTGGCCATTCACACTGTCAGCACAAAAATAGTGAGCATGTGACAACTTTCAAGCTAGCTGTAGAATTTGTCTAAGTGCCCCCACGACTGTGGAGTTGCCAAGAAACACATGTGGCGTACCAAAGTGTCGGCTCCCCCCCTCAACACGTGCCATGCATGTGTATCGCATTGCGCGTGTGTTGTGCCACCCCGCAAAACATGGGTGCGTGTGTTTTCACACTTGCATGACATGCAGATATGTACAGATGGGGAGCGGCCAGCATATCTGAGCGCACCCAGCACAGCGAGCCGCCTTACAGCTGATCACTGGCCAGAGACTCATTGACAGCTGGAAATGATGGCTCAGTGTACACGACGTGTAACATTAAAAACACAGAGACCACAGCCAGTGCGCCGCAGGACTAAAAACCAACAGTGAGACAAATACGCCACTTTCAGTCACGTATCACCAAAAATACGCCATAACAAACACTGGCGCGATGTTGTTGCAACATGTTCTAGCTGCTCGTACAGTGTTCATGCATACTCATGCGCGTGCATGAAACAGTCACGTGTGTGCCGTGCATGCCTGTGCAACTGTATGTCAATCAGGACACCAGGTGGAATGTTTCGTGGTTCCCCATTTCATGTTTGGTTTGCAGCTTTTCTTCCGGTTTCTGTGTCTTTCTGAAGTCTTCTGCTTAATACAGAATTGCAATGGCTTTTGAGATTTTAGATTTAACATAATTAATATGCATTTTCAAGATTAATTTATCCTCAATAAAAACTCAAAGAAATTTGGTTTCAGTTACAATTTCAATTTCAGCATCATTTAATAATAAATTTCTACTTAAATTCCTGGGCTTATTTACTTTGTTTTACCAAGATGAAGCAATAATTTGTTTGAATCAAACCATTGTTTAAAATTCAGTAGTTCCCACTCCATCATGTCCAAAGCTGTCCCAAATGATCCCCACTACAAAACACAGATATACGAAGACGAATCGGTGCAGGAAGTCCCGCAAGACGTCATTAACCAATGCTTGGAACGTCGCGGGAGCGTTTGTAAGACCGAACGGCATGACCAGGTACTCAAAGTGACCTAACGGGGTGTTAAATGCCGTCTTCCACTCGTCTCCCTTCCGGATCCGAACCAGGTGATACGCATTCCTCAGATCAAGCTTGGTGAATATTTTGGCTCCATGCAGGGGCGTGAACACAGAATCCAACAAGGGTAAGGGGTATCGGTTACGAACCGTGATCTCGTTCAGCCCCCTGTAATCGATGCATGGACGTAGCCCGCCATCCTTTTTCCCCACAAAAAAGAAACCCGCACCCATCGGGGAGGTGGAATTCCGGATCAACCCGGCAGCCAAAGAGTCCCGGATGTAGGTCTCCATTGATTCGCGCTCGGGTCGTGAGAGGTTGTACAGTCTACTGGATGGGAACTCAACGCCCGGAGCCAAATCAATGGCACAATCATACGGGCGGTGCGGGGGAAGGGTGAGCGCCCGGTCCTTGCTAAACACCTCCGCAAGGTCATGGTACTGCACCGGCACCGCCCCTAGATTGGGCGGGGCTCTGACCTCCTCCCTGGCCTGGGAACCGGGAGGAACCGAGGAACCTAAACATACCCGATGGCAGGTCTCGCTCCACTGAACCACTACCTCGGACGGCCAATCGATCCGGGGGTTGTGTTTCAACATCCAGGGAAATCCTAAAACCACACGGGAGGTGGCTGGAGTCACAAAAAACTCGATCTCCTCCCGGTGATTTCCCGACACCACCAGGGTTACTGGTGGTGTCTTGTGAGTGATTGGAGGGAGTAGGGAGCCATCTAGTGCCCGCACATGCACAGGCAAGGTAAGCGCCACCAGAGGGAACCCTATCTCCCTGGCCCATCTGCTGTCTAACAGATTCCCTTCAGAGCCCGTGTCCACCAGTGCTGGGGCCTTCAGGGTTAAATCCTCATAAAGGATTGTAACTGGGAGTCGAGTGGCAATATGGGTGTGTCCCACGTGAATGTCTCGGCCCACCCCTAGCCCAGTCTCTAGGGGCGGGCGTTGGTGTTTAACCGCTCGGGGCAGTCTCTCAATTGATGCTCTATCGAGCCACAAACAAAACACGCCCCGTGGTCCAGCCTCCTCTGTCTATTTGGTGCTCTAAATGTGGCCCTGCTCGTGTCCATAGCTTCGTCAGCAGGGGGAGCTGTAACCACACGGGGCGCAAGGACCGTGGAGCGTGGGGAGGGCGGAGCGCGATCGGAACCGGAAGGGAGAGGGACGGCACGTGCCCGGCCACGCCCTTCGTCTCGTTCCCGACGGCGTTCTTCCAACCGATTGTCCAATCGTATGACGAGATCGATAAGCCCATCTAAATCCCGCGGTTCGTCCTTAGCCACCAGGTGCTCCTTTAGAACCAATGACAGTCCGTTTACAAAGGCGGCGCGGAGGGCAGTGCTATTCCAGCCTGACCTTGCAGCCGCGATGCGGAAGTCGACTGCATAGGCAGCTGCGCTCCGGCGCCCCTGTCTCATTGACAGCAGCATGGCTGAAGCGGTCTCTCCTCTATTTGGGTGATCGAACACTGTTCTGAACTCCCTCACAAACCCATCATATGTCTGAAGGAGCCGTGAATTTTGCTCCCAGAGCGCTGTAGCCCAAGCGCGTGCCTCACCACGAAGCAGATTTATCACATAAGCTACTTTGCTAGCGTCAGTCGCGTACATGACGGGACGCTGTGCGAAGACGAGCGAACACTGCATAAGGAAATCCGCGCACGTCTCCACACAGCCTCCGTACGGCTCTGGGGGGGCTTATGTATGCTTCCGGGGAAGGTGGGAGGGGTCGTTGAACGACCAGTGGAACGTCGCTGTTACGCGCAGGGTCGACGGGAGGGAGAGCCGCAGCGGCGCCCGGAGGGCGCGCTTCCACCTGCGCGGCGAGAGCCTCCACCCTGCGGTTCAGGAGGACGTTCTGCTCGGTCGTCAAATCCAACCGAGTCGTGAAAGCGGTGAGGATCCGCTGCAACTCACCGATCACCCCTCCGGTGGACGCCTGCGCGCCCTGGTCTTCCATTGGCCGTTCAACAGCCGGTTGACGCCCCTCGGGATCCATGACGTTGGCCGAGATATCCTGTTGTGAAAGTGTAGGGACACGGACCCACAACAGGGGGCATAAATGAACGGACAATGGAGGAAGTCAAATATCAACACTTTACTGTTGTGAAACAAGCACAACAATCACAACCAATAATAATAATTGTAGCGATAAGTCAATCACAACGGTGTCGTGTGGGCAGGCTCGAAGGTAGGAGACGTCCGTCCAAGCCGAACCGGAACCACACGATTTCCTCCGCCACCGAACCCCGGGAATACTGGAGCCGCCAAGTCCCGAACTCCAGGTGGCCACTGCCTCCGCTTGTCGGATCCGGTACTGCTGGCGAGGAACAGAAACAGTCAGATGTGGGTGCGTCTGCACCCAGCAACACGTGGGGTGAAACACCACCTCCACCTCTAGTCAGGAAAAACACTGCAGGAATGTAAGTACTTATCCGTGTAGCAATCTCCTGCTGTTCTTCTCTCTGTACAAAGGCAAAAAGTATTTTCTAGTCAAAGAATAATTCGCTGGCTGGATATGTTACCTTCTGGGTCGAACGATATCTCGGCAAAGAGGTGGAGATGTCGTCTGGCTGATATACCGACACTGATCCGACGAATGGTGACAGCTGTCAAAGATGATGAGCGGCAGCTGTCACTCTGGCTGCTCCTGTGAGGCGGCAGCGCCCTCTGGTGCCTGGAGCCCGCACTCCAGGCAGGGTGCCCTCTGGTGGTGGTGGGCCAGCCGTACCTCCTCTTCAGCGGCCCACACAACAACAGTCATATCATCAGCAAACAAAATACAACTCACAGACTTAGAAACCAAACATATATCATTAATATATAACAGAAACAACAATGATCCAAGGACTGAACCCTGGGGCACCCCACATGTCATCTTCAAAAATTCTGAATTTATCCCATCAATATGGACACACTGATTTTACTCAGAATAACTGAATAACTCTGTTTGTTATGTATTCATCCTGCAGAAGGGGGAGGAATTATACAGTCTGATTGCCACAAGTAGGAAAGACCTCCTATGGTGTTCTGTGGTGCACCTCGGTGGTCTCAGTCTATGGCTGAATGTGCTCTGACAGGACATCAGTGTGGCATGCAGGGGGTGGGAGTTGTTGCCCAGGATGCTGAGTAGCTTCCTCAGCATCTTTCTCTATGACACCTCCACTCCAGACTAAAGCTCAATCCCCAAGACAGAGCGAGTTCTCCTGATGAGTTTAGGCGCCAGGGCTGGGCACAGTTTGAAAAAAATAAATAGCCAGGCATTTAATCAAGGAAATACGGTACCCACTTTCCTCAAATCGGTTAGTGTCAGTGCTAAACTTCATTTCATACCGCCGTTGTGACTGGGCACACCCCGACTGCTCTGTCCAGTACATGTGAGGGGTTTTTAAAGGACATGTCGCACCAAAATCATAACAATTTAGATTTAGGTTGTTAGTGACCATCCGATGATCCATAAGAATTACTTTGTGCATTTCTGTGACCGGTTTCAAAGTGTACGGCATTTACAACAAACAACTGCGGAGACTACCGAAAACAAAGTATTTATGAGTACTCGTGTGTTTCTGTCAGGTGACATGACTATTAGAAGCATCCCAGAATGCGCTTGAATGAAATGTAGCTGCTAACATTAAGAACTAAGGCACAGACTAATTACAGAGTTGACGTAAGTGTGATGTTGTGTTATAATGACTCATTTTTTAGTGAAAACTGTTCATTTTGATGCAGTCATGGTAAAAGTTGCAGGTCTGAGTGCAATCTCAGCTTGAGGTTCAGCTTTGTGCATAATTACTTATAAGTGTTATTATCAATAAAATCTAAAAATACATCTGCTGGGGAAAAACATTGTGGAGACACTCATTCATGTTCACAGCGGCAGTAAAACAGCTGAGAAGAGCAGCGTGCTGAGCAGCTCACACACACATATTCCACATTCATATTCACAGACTCAAAGTAAAAAAAAAAAAGCTTGCCAATGCCACTGAGAAAAACCACTAAAGGGGGGAAAACCTGAACATGCCAGTTTCACCCAGTTGTAGATTGTTTTCCAAATGTAAGCTCCATGTAATCAAGGAAGCTCCCATGCACGCACGCACACTCGCATGTGCAACTGCCGGCTGCAGCTCTGCCTTCAGTTCTCTCATGATTGTGGTATGTGCAGAGAGACTTACAATCATGAGTACTTCTGTGTTGTCTTGCTAAGTGGGCCGTTAAAAACGTGCGACATGTCCTTTAATGGAAATACATTGTGATGGGACAGGACGTTTAGTCCGAAGTGAGCGAAAATCCATGATACAAAATCAGGTATATACGGTGTTTATTACATGGAAAACCATACAGAAACACTGGGACTTTTGCTTTTGTCCATGCAGTGCGAGTATGCAATTTATGTGATGATGGTTTAGGCGAGTTTTACTCTATACATATAGGTCATTCCATATGAACTCAGCCAAAGTCCAGAAATCATCCATGGTCACCAACTCAGATTTAGCTTTAAAAAATTGTGCTGGTGCCTGTACATGTATAATATACACATGCAAAGTTTCAGGTGGAAAATCTTATAGGTTTCTGAACTATGGGCCTTTAAAGAGGTGTTGTTGTGGCTATTTTTTGACACCTCCGAGTTGTGCATTTTCCTGAGTAGCCACAGTTTTGAATGTCAGTATCTCTTAAAGAAGCAAAAATATCTGGCTGAAATTTGCTTTCCTAGGTAATTTGGGCTCAAGCTTTCAGACTCTGTCATCAGAAAAGGCCTATGTCTTCTCGTTTCTGAGTTATTGGTCTATTGGCTATTAATTTATCTTTGAAATTGAGGACGATGGAAAGAAAAATAGTCATTGGTCTTGTTAATACAGATATGTATTGCTGTAATTTATTCTCTCTCTCTCTCTCTCTCTCATTTTCAGCAGCTTTATTTGGGCTCACAATTAAGTAAGTGTGTAAACTGATAAGACCCAAAATCACTCATCTGGTACAACCACAAAGGAACATGTGCTGCTACAGAGCATGTATCTACACATGAACACAAGACACGCACAAGCTGCTGGTGTCTTATTGAGAAGCTACAAATTCATTCACTGCAGAATTTCTCATTCTCCTCCCCCAAAATGTCTCATGTCCATGACAATAATAGTCTTCCACAGTGACCAAGGGCCCATGTCTGTGCAGATTTATATGTACAGTATGTGCAAGTGTATAGATGAGAGTCAGTATCTGTGGAAGAGAAAGAGAAGATAAGGGCCCCTTCACACATAGTGCGAATTTGGTCGATTTGCGCATAAAGTGCGCATGAAGCAGGAATCACATGCAACACGTGTAGAATCGTAGCTGCTTCTAATGCCTCGTACACCTGTTGCTACAACTATTTGTGCACACCAGCGGCTGAAAGACAGAATGTGTGCTGTGCGAGCCCACCGAACCATCTCGCGGCAGGTGTCGGCCAAATTCCAGGTGACACTCATGAATATTTGACACTATCATCACAAAAACAGTCAGCAGATGGTCACTGTAGTGCTGGCAGTGAAATTTGTCTCAGTGCCCCACGAGTGTGGCTTTGGTCTGTGCGCTGAACTGACAGGAGGTGTGGCCACCGACAGAAGCGGTTGTGGCGCTCTTTCTTTCTGGACATCCCAGCTGGACAACACGTACTGTGTTTGGATGGACATGGACTAACAACTGCCCACTGTGACGCATGTGTGTCTGCTTGCTGTCATCACTTGGACATAAATAAAAAAATATATCGCTGTGGCGATGGGCTGCAGCGCCCATTGACAGGCTACCCCAGGTTGAAACGGACCATCAGATCATAACAGGTAGTGGCGATCTGACTGTCACGTCACCCACATGAGCTCTGTTCCACATGATGCAGTGTCACTCCTGCAGCACGCTGTCCACAAGGCACACGTGTCAGGAGTGACACACGCACGGGCCAGCTGGACACGCACAAGCAGATGTGGACATGATGAGATAAACAAACTGCTTCTCATTCATGTCATTTCATGACTGTACATCTGTGACCATGGGTCATCTATACAGGAACAGATGGATCATATTTGTATTGCCTGCTTGATAAGAGGGATTCAATATAAGGCAATGTTTTTATATGGTGTGTGCTTTTATTTCTTTTTAAATACGTCCATGTCCTTCCTGATATCAGACATTTTCCTGCACCTTTCACAGGCCAGCAATGGTAGGTCAGTGGTAAAGTTTCTGACTGGCAATCAGAGCTTTTGGAAAGTGCAGGTTCAAATCCCATGGGTGACATGTATTTCTTTATTTTTTTTATTTTCACAGCAGCTGCTGGCACATGCACAAACCGTCACACTGGCATCGTGCACGCCTGCCCGTTGGCGTGATGTTCATGATGCGCTCATATGAGCTGTTCCGATGGGAGTTGCCCTGAGTTGTACATGCACTATGTGTGAAGGGGCCCTAAGGAATGGACATCCATTAGCTCCAGGGCAGAGCTGTGGATGGCAATTGTTGGCATTGGAGCAATTGTCCTGATTGAGCTATGAGTCTTTCTTGGGTCAAAAATAACAATTTTACACTTTTTCCAGGCAAAAAGCCACACCCACAACCAGAAATCGATACTGTGTATGAGCATGTTTATTAATGAATCTATTGATGTGTTGGACGTTCCTCAAACAGTTTTCTAGTGATTGTAATAAGTAATTTAGCAATGCTGCTGTTTGCTGTGGAAATACAAGATGCAATATTGAAACAAAACTGCAATGCAAAACTGTGGCACAAACAAAACAACCAGGACAGAGTAGGATGTAATGGTGCAATGGAAGGGAGCTGTATGCCAGAAAATAATCCAAATACAACAAAGTCAATCAGAACAATAATGCTACTATTGGATTGCTTGTCTTTTTGTTTGTTTTTGTCTACATACATTTGAAGGCTTTAATATGTGAATACATGCAAGGAGCTTGTGACATCCTTTTCAGGAGGTAAACACAAAACAAAACAAATCTAATGCCATGTTCAGATAATTTGCAAGTTAAAGCATTTAACTGGCCATCATGTTGTCGAGTGGAAACAGTTACAGATGTGCAGTCTTGTTTCTGTTGAGCCTAATCTTCCAAATAACAATAATAATAACAAAAATAATAATTATCCAGCACATTGTATGATACTGTGTTTTGTTGTGTTATTATCCCCTCCGGGCTGTAGCCGAAAGCAGAATAGTGTTCTACCACGTGTATTGCTGGTAAAATATTTGTCAAAAACATGGCTTTGGCTTTGCTCATACACTTCAAAGCATCATGGGGATTTCAGTTTGATTTGGGAGAAACTGGACAGTACTTTGTCCTCACAACTCTCTTTGTTTATCCCTCTCTAAATCAGTCAGCACTCTCAGCCTTCCTCTCATCTTCCACTCTCCATCCATCTCCGTCTCACTTTTTCCACACTGGCACATTGGAGTGGGCACCCCCCGGCTGTGGAAACTGCCACAGGAAGCCAGGCTGCTTCCCAGCTTTCTTTGGCACCATCATTTTTTTTGTTTTTGACACATTCAACCTCAGGCAATAACTCTCACACTCCTTCCCTTAATCCGTTTCAGTCTCCGAGCCCACCAAATCTCTGTCGTTCAGCTCCTGCCCCTTCTTTATCTCACTCCCTCACCTGCTTATTTCTATAGCTGCTGCCAGATGTTTGCACCCACTCGATTTTTGTCTGATCCTTCCTCATCTCACCCCCTACAGAACCATCTCCCCGCCTATCAATCCTTTTATCTCCACCTCAAAAACAGATGAGTGGTTCACATTCACTTTACAATAACACTTATCTCTGCCAGATCCTCCGCCGCCTTAATACCCTCTGATCAATAGCTGTTATATAGCAAACAAATGGCTGCAGGAGCCAAACATTTGTCAGAGTACAGTGCATATTGGTGTTTTCCACCTCACAATCTAATGCAATGACTAATTGGATTCATAAATTGATTTGGTGGTGGTTGGGGAATTATCAAGCAGTTTAGAGTGGAGGGGAAAATTGACAGGGCAATACAGGGCATCCGGAAAGTATTCACAGCGCTTCACTTTTTCCACATTTTATGTTACAGCCTTATTCCAAAATGGAATAAAATTTTTTCCCTCCTCACAACACCCCATAATAACAACATGAAAACACTTGTTCTTTTTTAATAAATTAATTCAAAGAAAAAAAAAGAAAAAAGAAATCACATGTACATAAGTATCCACACCCTTTGCTCAATACTTTGTTGATGCACCTTTGGCAGAAATTACAGCCAGACTTGAATATGATGCTACAAGCTTTGCTGCACCTTTCAAGTTCCATCAGGTTGGATGGGGAGCACCGGTGCACAGCCATTTTCAGATCTCTCCAGAAATGTTCAATCAGATTCAGGTCTGGTCCCTGGCTGGGCCACTCAAGGACATTCACAGAGTTGTCCTGAAGCCACTCCTTTGATATCTTTGCTGTGTGCTTAGGGTCATTGTCCCGCTGAAAGATGAACCGTTGCCCAAGTCTGAGAGCGCTTTGAAGCAGGTTTTCATCCAGGGTGTCTCTGTGCATTGCTGCATTCATCTTTCCTTCAATCCTGACGAGTCTCCCAGTTCCTGCTGCTGAAAAACATCCCCACAGCATGATGCTTCCACCAACATGCTTCACTGTAGGGATGGTGCCTGGTTTCCTCCAAACATAATGCTTTGCATTCACTCCAAAGAGTTCAGTCTTTGTCTCATCAGATCAGAGACCTTTGTTTCTCATGGTCCTTCAGGTGCCTTTTGGCAAACTCCAGGTGGGCTGTCATGTGCCTTTTACTAAGGAGAGTCTTCCGTCTGGCCACTCTACCGTACAGGCCTGATTGGTGGATTGCTGCAGAGATGGTTGTCCTTCTGAAAGGTTCTCCTCTCTCCACAGAGGAATGCTGGAGCTCTGACAGAGTGACCATCAGGTTCTTGGTCACCTCCCTGACTAAGGCCCTTCTCCCCCGATCGCTCAGTTTAGACAGGCAGACAGCTCTAGGAAGAGTCCTGGTGGATCTGAGCTTTTTCCATTTACGGACGATGGACAGTGACCCTGTACTCATTGTGACCTTCAAAGCAGAAGAACTGTTTCTGTACTTTCCCCAGTTTTGTGCCACAAGACAATCCTGCCTCATAGGTCTCCAGACAATTCCTTTGACTTGATGCTTGGTTTGTGTTCTGACATACACTGTCACCTGTGAGACCTTACATGTGGACAGGTGTGTGCCCTTCCAAACCATGCACAATCAACTGAATTTAAAAATCTAAAAAAAAAAAAAAAAAATTCTTTCACATTGACATTATCAAGAATTGTGTGTAGAATTTTGAGGGGAAAAATTAATTTCATCCTTTTTTGGAAAAAAGGCTGCAACAAAATGTGGAAAAAGTGACATGCTGTGAATACTTTCCGGATGCACTGCAGATGGATCCCTAAGTGGATCCACGTCTGTAGGTGGGTTCAGTCATGTGCATCATGCCGTGCTGCTACTCTCACGCTGCTTGTATAGCATTTTATAAGGAAAAGTATTACTTTAGAATCCACTCATTGGCTCTGAAGTACTGCAGAAAGTTTATTATCATCACTCTCCATTCTCCACTGTGCTAAACTGGATGTAATCCTACTGGGACTGACAGAGCCTGAAGTTTAGAATAGGCATAATCACAAATCCTTTCAATGAGAGCTGGCTAACTGAAATTATATTGGAAAATGAAAAGAAGTTTGGAGGACAAAATGACAATCACCTTATTGAAGATTGTGATGCTATTGCAGCAGTGTGAGGAGAAAAATCCATTATACTGATGAGATGAGCATGAGTTTGGATTATGGTTATTGTGAAGAACAGTGATCTTCATTTGGACACCATAATTCTACCAACAGTAGATACTGGTTATCGCCAACAGACCCCTGCTTGTGATACAAGGTACAGAAGAGAAAGACAAGTAAATGTTGATCAGATTTTACCTGAGGCCATCAAATATGGCAATCGGGTATTGCGAAGGCTTTGCGTCCGTCCATCTGTCTGTCTGTGCTCAGTATAAGTCCAGTCCTATTACTGCCAGAGTCTTAGAGTCTTCAGATTCACAGGGAACATTCTTGGTACACAGACCTTGGACAAGTTAAAAGATAGCTAGCCTTGACCTATTTTAAGTGCTATTTTAAGAGGTTTCAAAAGTCACATTCTGCTCCTATTTTTATGCTCTGAAACATGCAAATCCATTTTTTTTTCTTTTTTTTGTGAGGGGAGGGGGAGACAGCCAATCAGAGTGGAGTGGCACTGGCTGGTCTCTCTGGTGTGCCAAAACCGCTTAGTTTATGGTTAAATATAACATCTTTCTCATATATTATGGAAAAGCTACAGCCACATAAACACTTCTAAAACTGAAAACACTGTTTTTGTACCCCAATAACATCTCGGAGACATCAGCATTCACGCTAGCTTCCACTAACTCAAAGCTAACTTCCGCGTTTGTCAAAAGCTCATGTATGTTTACACACCCTCCTGCAGACACCGTTAAAACATTTAATAAGAAAAACAAAATGTCTGAGTCATTGACTGAGTTTATTCTGCAACATCAATATAAACATACAGAGGTGAATGTGTCAATGATACCCTGATAACACAATAAAGCATAAACACTTATTTCCATTGTGGTCCTTGAGAAATTTGGACTTGATTGAACACGTACAAATTGTAAATAAGACAATAGGATTGTAATCTTCTTCTTCTTTGTCTTTCGGCTGTTCCCGTTAGGGATCGCCACAGCAGATCAATCGTTTCCATCTCACCCTGTCCTCTGTATCTTCCTCTGTCACACCAACCACCTGCATGTCCTCTCTCAGCACATCCTCCTCTTTGGTCTCCCTCTTCTCCTCCTGCCTGGTGGCTCCATCCTCAGGATCCTTCTCCCTATATACCCTGGGTCCCTCCTCTGCACATGTCCAAACCATCTCAATCTCGCCTCTCTGACTTTGTCTCCAAACCGTCCCACCTGAGCTATCCCTCTGATATGTTCATTCCTAATCTTGTCCATTCTTGTCACTCCCAGAGAGAATCTCAACATCTTCAGCTCTGCCACCTCCAGCTCTGCCTCCTGTCTTTTTGTTAGTGCCACTGTCTCTAAACCATACAACATAGCTGGTCTCACTACTGTTTTGTAAACTTTCCCCTTCACCCTTGCTGATATTCTTCGGTCACAAATCACTCCTGCCACCTTTCTCCACCCACTCCACCCTGCCTGCACTCTCTTCTTCACCTCTCTACCACACTCTCCATTACTTTGAATAGCTGACCCCAAATATTTAAACTCATCTACTTTCACCACTTCTACTCCTTGTAACTGCACTATTCCACTGGGCTCCCTCTCATTCACACACATGTACTCAGTCTTGCTTCTACTGACTTTCATTCCCCTTCTCTCCAAAGCATATCTCCACTTCTCCAGACTAGACTCAACTTGCTCTCTACTCTCACTACAGATCACAATGTCATCTGCAAACATCATAGTCCATGGGGACTCCTGTCTGATCTCATCTGTCAACCTGTCCATCACCACTGCAAACAAGAAAAGACTCAGAGCTGATCCTTGGTGTAATCCCACCTCCACCAAGAATGAGTCTGTCATTCCGACTGCGCATCTCACCGCTGTCACACTATTCTTGTACATGTCCTGCACTACCCTAACATACTTCTCTGCCACTCCAGACTTCCTCATACAATACCACAACTCTTCTCTTGGCACCCTATCATAAGCTTTTTCTAAGTCCACAAACACACAATGTAACTTTCTGTCCTTCTCTGTACTTTTCCAACAGTATTCTCAGAGCAAACATTGCATCTGTAGTGCTCTTTCTCAGCATGAAACTGTATTGCTGCTCACAGATCTTCACCTGTTTTCTAAGCCTAGCTTCTACTACTCTTTCCCATAACTTCATGCTGTGGCTGATCAGCTTTATGCCTCTGTAGTTACTGCAGATCCGCACATCACCCTTGTTCTTGAAAATAGGAACCAGCACACTTTGTCTCCACTCCTCAGGCATGCTCTCACTTTCCAAGATTTTATTAAACAATCTGGTTAGAAACTCTACTGCCATCTCTCCTAGATATTTCCATGCCTCCACTGGAATGTCATCTGGACCGACTGCCTTTCCACTCTTCATCCTCTTCATAGCAGCCCTCACTTCTTCCTTGCTAATCTCTTGTACTTCCTGATTTACTCTCACCACATCATCCAGCCTTTTCTCTCGCTCATTTTCTTTATTCATCAACTCTTCAAAATATTCCCTCCACCTTCTCAGCACACACTCCTCACTTGTCAGCACATTACCATGTGCATCTTTTACCACAGACAATAGGATTGTAATAATTAATATAAATACCAATAAATGTATAATGAATTTTACAGACAGACAGACAGACAGACAGACAGACAGATAGATAGATAGATAGATAGATAGATAGATAGATAGATAGATAGATAGATAGACAGATAGACAGATAGATAGATAGATAGATAGATAGACAGATAGACAGATAGATAGATAGATAGATAGATAGATAGATAGATAGATAGATAGATAGATAGATAGATAGATAGATAGATAGAGTTTGCACAGAGATACCAATTAAACAACTGTAAATTATGAAGACAACAATGCTCACACAGCCGAGGGTATTTTTGCACTGTGTTATATTTAAACTTGTGTACGGTAGTGGGCACATTTCAGCTAATTAGCTAACAGCTAATTAGCAAACCTTAACTTTTCAATTCCATTTGCTCATTTAATAATTTCTTGATCAGAATCTGGTCTTGGCATCTGAAACCTTTTTGGAACATTCATGTTTACGGAACAGTATATTACAGTTTCTGCTTTTTTAAGTCTATTTTTAATTTTTCATGGTTTTAGAGTCAAAAATGAAAAACCCAAACAAGAAAAAAACAACAAATGCCAAAGCTAAATTCATGGACTAAACATTAGTGGAAGCTTCAACTCAATATTTTTAGAGGTCTCGTGTTATCACAGTTAACTTTTCCATTAGCAGATATCTTAACTTTTAGGTTAGCAATGCCCACGACTGCTTCTATGCATGTAGGAGGTGATGTCAGGCAAAACGTACATTGTGAAGTAAAAAATCCTGTGAAAGTTGCAGGTTATAGTTTCTTGCTTTCCAATAATGTCACTGACAAAAGAACACAACCTTTCCTTAGTGGTGAGATTCAGAACAGGGACAGGGCTGATTTTATTTGGCAGTTACCATAGTGATGATGTGCCTGTCACAGCTATCTGTGGATGCTCAAATCCTTTCTACCCGCTGAGGGGCAAGTTGCGTGGCAGTGGTGAGCCACAGTATCAGACCTGGCACCAACGCAGTCAAGTGGACATGGCACGCTGCCCTGCCAGAGAGGCTTAAGTGTGTTTCTTTGTGCAGTGCTCAGAAGTGTGCCGCAATTACAGTCTATACACTGGAGAAGGCCTGTTGTTAGTTTGAGAGATAGCCCAAGCCTTTCTAAAATAAGAAAACATTTAAGTGCTACATGAAAGTGATGAGTATGAGCCAGAAAAAAAAATTAACAACTTAAGATTTCCCACTCTTATTTTGTCCGTCTTGGGGTTCCTTCATCTAGCAGCAAAACTAAAACAGCTGGAAACTGAACTAATTTTAAAATGCAGCTGTGAATCAAGTTCAACATGACTGTTTGCCTAAATATGACCATAGATTTGGCTCAACTACAGAAAAACAATAAGTATGATTAAATTACTTTGTGGTCCAAAAAGACTGTTTATTATATATGTTAACCACAAAAGGCTGTCTTCACGTTCATTAGTTAGCATCATTTATCTTAAGGGAACCTGGGCATCACTCTTAAAGCTAAACTGCTTTGAATTTTTCACAATTTATGTCAACAGAAAATTTGTCACCACCGTAATATTCACACACACACACACACACACACACACACACACACACACACACACACACACACACACACACACACACACACACACACACACACACACACACACACACACACACACACACACACACACCTTCAACCGCTTTATCCAAGACTGAGTTGTGGGGGGCTGGAGCCTATCCCAGCAGTCATAGGGTGTGAAGCAGGGTAAACACCCTGGACAGGACTCCAGTCTGTCACAGGGCCACATATAGACAAACAAATATATAAAGAAACAAGCACATTCACACTCACACACACACCTATGGACAATTCAAAATTTCCAGTTCACCTAACCTATATGTCTTTGGATGTGGGAGGAAGCCGGAGCACCCAGACAGAACCCATGCAAATACTGAAAGTACACACACAAGGTCAGTCTCTCTCTCTCTCTCTCTCTTCCTCTCTCACACACACACACTCTCTTTCTCTCTCAATTTCAATTTGCTTTATTGGCATGAATGTGTTAGAACAATATCGCCAGCAATAACACATGGGTGATTCTTTAACTACGGGCACTACTGGCCTTGTAAATGTAATTTCCACCACACCATTGCCTTACAATATAAAGCGCCTTGGGGCAACTGTTTGTTGTGATTTGGCGCTATATACATGTGCTCTGATGTCACTGTTTATCTCCAGAGAAACTACCCAAACAATCTTTCATACAAACTGTTTAAAGGGACATTACAGTGTTGTGGTGGAAATTACGGCAATAGTGTGGGACAACTACAATGTGTTTAAAAAAATCACAACAGTTGTATGACATCGAATACCCCAATTATGTTTTGATTATTTTACTGATATTTTATTCATAGATATTTTAAAACATTAGAAAAAACGTTTCTTTACCATTCATTTTTATCATTGAAGATGAAAAGTCTGGGTGTGGGACAAGCACAAAACGGCAATATTTGCATATAATGATGCTGAAAAAAGGTGAAAAAGTCATCATAGACTACTAGAACAAAGTTCTTAACACACTTTCTGTTGTGTGGGCCACTGAAGAGGAGGTACTGCTGGCCCACTACCACCAGAGGGCGCCCTGCTTGGAGTGCGGGCTCCAAGCACAAGAGGGCGCCAGACCCAGAGGAGGTGACAGCTGTCACTCATTACTCCAGCTGTCACTCATCTACACCACCATATAAGCCGGACTGCAACTCCACCTCCCCGCCGAGAAATCGACTACCAGTACTAAGGTAATTTCTCTGCTGACTGACACATTGTGTAACCAACTGAACTTCTGTTGCAGCCGTTTTCCTGAAGTGTTTCCTTGTCTGGAGGATTGGCGTTTTGGTGTGACAGTGACGGCTTCACCTCGCACCCCGTCCCAGACAAGTGGTTGATCAGGAGCTGCACGAGTGTGTGTGATTTGGAGGTGGAGGTGCTCCCTCCTAACGGTGTCTGGACTGTTAATTACTGAGTGTGCGGACTCACACTCACACATTATCTTTCTGTTTTCTGCCAGCAGTACCAGGGTCGACAGCCGAAGACAGAGGCCACCTGGGGACTCGGGACTTGGCGGCTCCGGTGTTCTTCAGGCCGTTGGTGGTGGAGGCCGTGTGGGACGCGGCTTCTCTCTCGTCGGGCGTCTTCTATCTTCGAGCCTGCCCACACGTCACCTGGTGTTTATTGACTGTGAACATTAAGACACGTTTCGTTGTGTAATATCACAACATTAAATTGTTACCTTTTGGCTTACTCATTGTCCGTTCATTTGCGCCCCCTGTTGTGGGTCCGTGCTACGACACCTTCACAACAGGATTTCTCGGCCATCGTCATGGACTCCGAGGGGCGTCAACTCCAGCTTGAACGGCCAATGGAAGAGCCAGGAGCGCAGGCGTCAGCGGGAGGCGGGTTGAGTGAGCTGCAGCAGATCTTAACCGCCTTCAAGGCCCGGTTAGTATTTGTGACCGAGCAGAGTGTCCTCCTTAATCGGAGGGTGGAGGCTCTCACCGCCAGGGTGGAAGCGCGCGATCAGGGCGCTGCTGCAGCCACTCCTCTGGCTGGTCCTGGGCCCGTATTAGACGTTCCACTGGTCGTTCAACGAACCCCCCCACCGTCCCCTGAAGCATACATAAGCCCTCCGGAACCGTACGGGGGCTGTGTCGAGACGTGCGCGGACTTCCTCATGCAGTGTTCGCTCGTCTTTTCACAGCGCCCCGTCATGTACGCATCAGACGCTAGCCGGGTGGCTTATGTTATTAATTTGCTTCGAGGAAAGGCACGCGCATGGGCTACGGCGCTTTGGGAGCAGAATTCACGGCTCCTAACGTCTTATACTGGGTTCGTACGGGAATTCAAACAAGTGTTTGATCATCCCAACAGAGGCGAGACCGCTTCGAACGTGCTGCTGTCGATGAGACAGGGGCGCCGTAGCGCAGCCGAGTATGCAGTCGACTTCGGCATCGCGGCAGCGAGGTCCGGCTGGAATAACGTTGCGCTCCGCGCCGCCTTTGTAAATGGACTGTCCCCGGTCCTTAAGGAGCACCTACTGGCCAAGGATGAACCGCGGGAATTCGACGGGCTGATCGATTTGGTTATACGTTTAGACAACCGTTTAAATGAGCATCGTCGGGGGCAGGCCGGGGGGCGTGACCGGGCACGAGCCGTCCCTCCCCCTTCCGGTTCCGACAAGGTGACGTCGTCCCCACGCTTCACTGCCAGAGAGCTCCGTGTGGCTACGGCTCCCCCTGCTGAGGAGGCTAGGGACACGAGCAGGGCCAAATTAAGATCAAAAATCAGACAAAGGAGGCTGGCACGCGGGGAGTGTTTTGTCTGCGGCTCTTGTGAGCACATGCAGAAGGACTGCCCTAAAACGGTCAATCTACAACGCCCGTCCTTAGAAACTGGGCTAAGAGTGGGTCATAACACGCACGCGGGAAAACCCCGCAAATCTGCACGAATCCCAGTAACAATCCTTTGTGGGGATTTAACCCTTCATGCCCCAGCACTGATAGACACAGGGTCTGAAGGGAATCTGCTGGACAGCAGATGGGTAAAGGAAGTAGGGCTCCCTCTGGTGGCTCTGCCGGCACCATTGCAGGTGCGAGCACTAGATGGCACCCTGCTTCCATTAATCACACATCAGACACAACCAGTGACTTTGGTTGTGTCTGGGAATCACAGGGAGGAGATAGTGTTCCATGTAACACCTTCTACCTCCCGAGTGATTTTGGGCTTTCCATGGATGGTGAAGCACAATCCCCGGATTGATTGGCCGTCTGGGGTTGTGATGCAGTGGAGCGAAACCTGCCACCGGGAGTGCTTAGGATCCTCGGTTCCTCCCGGCACCACGGCTAATGAGGAGGTCAAAGTTCCCCCCAATCTATCGGCGGTGCCAAGGGAGTACCACGATCTTGCTGACGTTTTCAGCAAAGATCTGGCACTCACTCTTCCCCCGCACCGACCGTATGATTGTGCCATCGATTTGGTCCCGGGCGCTGAGTACCCGTCCAGTAGGTTGTACAACCTCTCACGTCCGGAACGCGAATCAATGGAGACCTACATCCGGGACTCCTTAGCTGCCGGGCTGATCCGGAACTCCACCTCCCCGATGGGTGCTGGTTTCTTTTTTGTGGGCAAGAAAGACGGCGGACTCCGTCCATGCATTGATTACAGAGGGCTGAACGAGATCACGGTTCGCAACCGATACCCGTTACCTCTGTTGGATTCAGTGTTCACGCCCCTGCATGGAGCCCAAATTTTCACAAAATTGGATCTTAGAAACGCGTACCACCTGGTTCGGGTCCGGAAGGGAGACGAATGGAAGACGGCATTCAACACCCCGGTAGGTCATTTTGAGTACCTGGTCATGCCGTTCGGCCTCACTAACGCCCCCGCGACGTTCCAAGCTTTGGTAAATGACGTCTTGCGGGACTTCCTGCATCGGTTCGTCTTCGTATATCTGGACAATATACTCATCTTTTCCCCAGACCCTGAGACCCATGTCCAGCATGTACGTCAGGTCCTACAGCGGTTGTTGGAGAACCGGCTGTTTGTGAAGGGCGAGAAGTGCGAGTTCCACCGCACTTCTTTGTCCTTCCTGGGGTTCATCATCTCCTCCAACTCCGTCGCCCCTGATCCGGCTAAGGTTGCGGCGGTGAGAGATTGGCCCCAACCGATAAGCCGCAGGAAACTACAGCAGTTCCTAGGCTTTGCAAATTTCTACAGGAGGTTTATTAAAGGTTACAGTCAGGTAGTTAGCCCCCTGACTGCCCTGACCTCCACCAAGGTCCCCTTCGCCTGGTCGGATCGGTGCGAAGCCGCGTTCCAGGAGTTGAAACGTCGGTTCTCGACTGCACAGTTCTGGTGCAGCCTGATCCTGATCGCCAGTACATAGTAGAAGTGGACGCCTCTGACTCAGGGATAGGAGCCGTGCTGTCCCAGAGCGTGGAGGCTGATAAAGTCCTCCATCCTTGTGCCTTTTATTCCCGCAGGTTGACCCCAGCTGAACGGAACTATGACGTCGGCAATCGGGAACTTCTTGCGGTGAAGGAGGCTCTTGAAGAGTGGAGACACCTGCTGGAGGGGGCATCGTTGCCCTTCACGGTTTTCACGGACCATCGGAACCTGGAGTACATCCGGACCGCCAAGCGGCTGAACCCCAGGCAAGCCCGCTGGTCTCTGTTCTTCGGGCGCTTTGACTTCCAGATCACGTATCGCCCCGGGACCAAGAACCAAAAACCAGATGCATTGTCCCGGGTGCACGAAGAAGAAGCCAAAGCGGGGCTGTCGAACCCCACCGAGACCATCATCCCCGAGTCCACTGTCGTGGCCACCCTCACCTGGGACGTGGAGAAGACCGTCCGGGAGGCCCTGACAAGGAGCCCGGACCCGGGGACTGGCCCCAAGAACAGACTGTACGTCCCACCAGAGGCAAGAGCTGCCGTATTGGACTTCTGTCACGGGTCCAAGCTCTCCTGTCATCCCGGAGTGCGTAGGACCGTGGCAGTAGTCCAGCAGCGCTTCTGGTGGGCGTCCCTGGAAACCGACGTCCGGGACTACGTCCAGGCCTGTACCATCTGCGCCAGGGGCAAGGCAGACCATCAGAGGACGACGGGACTCCTCCAACCCCTGCCAGTGCCTCATCGCCCCTGGTCTCACATCGGCCTGGACTTCATCACGGGCCTCCCACCGTCCCAGGGCAACACCGTGATTCTCACGATAGTGGACCGGTTCTCCAAGGCAGCCCACTTCGTGGCCCTCCCGAAGCTCCCGACGGCCCAGGAGACGGCTGACCTCCTGGTCCACCACATCATGCGGCTGCATGGGATACCATCGGACATCGTTTCAGATCGTGGTCCCCAGTTCTCTTCACAGGTGTGGAAGAGTTTCTGTAAGGAACTGGGGGCCACCGTGAGTCTCTCGTCTGGGTACCACCCCCAGACCAACGGCCAGGCAGAGCGGGCTAACCAGGAGTTGGAACAGGCCCTTCGCTGCGTCACCTCCGCGCACCCGGCGGCCTGGAGTCACCATCTGGCCTGGATCGAGTATGCCCATAACAGCCAAATCTCGTCTGCTACCGGCCTCTCCCCTTTTGAGGCATGTTTGGGGTTCCAGCCCCCATTGTTCCCGCTGGTGGAGGGAGAGGTCGGTGTGCCCTCGGTCCAGGCCCACCTCAGGAGGTGCCGCCGGGTGTGGCGGACCGCCCGCTCTGCCCTATTAAAGGCCCGGACGAGGGCCAAAACCCATGCGGACCGCCGACGTTCCCCGGCCCCCACATACCAGCCCGGGCAGGAGGTGTGGCTGTCAACAAAGGACATCCCCCTCTGTGTGGACTCACCCAAATTAAAGGACAGATACATCGGCCCATTCCCCATCCTCAAGATCATCAACCCGGCCGCAGTGAAGCCGGGAGTCGGAGCTTCACTGCGGCCGGGTCCACCCTGTTTTCCACGTGTCCCGTATCAAGCCACACCACACCTCGCCCCTCTGTGCACCTGGCCCTACGCCGCCTCCTGCCCGGCTCATCGACGGGGAGCCTGCTTGGACGGTCCGCAGGCTCCTGGACGTCCGTCGTAAGGGCCGGGGGTTCCAATATCTGGTGGACTGGGAGGGGTATGGACCTGAGGAACGCTCCTGGGTGAAGAGGAGCTTCATCCTGGACCCGGCCCTCCTGGCCGATTTCTACAGACGACACCCGGACAAGCCTGGTCGGGCGCCAGGAGGCGCCCGTTGAGGGGGGGGTCCTGTTGTGTGGGCCGCTGAAGAGGAGGTACTGCTGGCCCACTACCACCAGAGGGCGCCCTGCTTGGAGTGCGGGCTCCAAGCACAAGAGGGCGCCAGACCCAGAGGAGGTGACAGCTGTCACTCATTACTCCAGCTGTCACTCATCTACACCACCATATAAGCCGGACTGCAACTCCACCTCCCCGCCGAGAAATCGACTACCAGTACTAAGGTAATTTCTCTGCTGACTGACACATTGTGTAACCAACTGAACTTCTGTTGCAGCCGTTTTCCTGAAGTGTTTCCTTGTCTGGAGGATTGGCGTTTTGGTGTGACAGTGACGGCTTCACCTCGCACCCCGTCCCAGACAAGTGGTTGATCAGGAGCTGCACGAGTGTGTGTGATTTGGAGGTGGAGGTGCTCCCTCCTAACGGTGTCTGGACTGTTAATTACTGAGTGTGCGGACTCACACTCACACATTATCTTTCTGTTTTCTGCCAGCAGTACCAGGGTCGACAGCCGAAGACAGAGGCCACCTGGGGACTCGGGACTTGGCGGCTCCGGTGTTCTTCAGGCCGTTGGTGGTGGAGGCCGTGTGGGACGCGGCTTCTCTCTCGTCGGGCGTCTTCTATCTTCGAGCCTGCCCACACGTCACCTGGTGTTTATTGACTGTGAACATTAAGACACGTTTCGTTGTGTAATATCACAACATTAAATTGTTACCTTTTGGCTTACTCATTGTCCGTTCATTTGCGCCCCCTGTTGTGGGTCCGTGCTACGACACCTTCACAACACTTTCATTGTAAAGATAACTATAAAAGTGTGAAATTTCCCCTTTTTTCTGTTTTTCATACAATATGATCAAAGGACATAATAAGTGCCCGTAGTCTAAGAATCACCCACATAGCAAAATAAATGATTAATTAAATGATATAATAAACAATAGCTACATTCAAAGACAAATAACTGTTATGTGTCGGACGCAGCTCGGAGAACCGACCAGCGTTTGAAGGACCCAGTATGAAATAAGCAGAGCACAGTACAAAGGCTAACTGAATTTAATACATAACAGTGATACAAAAATAACAGAAAGTGCGGTCTGGCGTGGTGCGCTCCCAGCAGCGCTAACGGTCCGGAGCCAGAAGCTGTTCGGACCCAAGGACCCCGCCGACACCCCCCAGGTGGCCGCAACAAACCGAGTCTGTGAAAGAAGGAACCATTATGTGAGTCCACACTCTACACACAGAGAGAACACTTAAAGGTGTACAAACAGCAAACACTTCCTGGCTTGATTACTAATCAGCTTCCCAACCTGCAGGCATGGAACATCCAGTTCACAAAACTCCACTGCAGTGGAAGCCGATACATGACTAACATACAGCTCAATATAAAAAGGTGTGAGGGACACCACATTTACTGACTGTATAAATGTTAGTCACAAAATCTAACGTACCTCAGGAAGTGTGCTGACGAGCGTGAGACCTCACCCCCTCCTCTTTCACAGACCGTGCATCAAACCTGGACGTTCTCTGCATCCACTGATGATGAGATGGCTCTCGAGACGACGATCTCACCTGTCTGGTCACAAGGTCGAGTCTCTGGCCAATACACACTGTATACTCCAGTCTTAAATGCCACCATGTTCCAATCCATATAGATGCACCTCTGCTGTGAGTCCTGATGAGCCGCAGGTGATCAGGGTGAGGTCCTGATAACCTCAGCAACACAGCCACTCAGTCCCAAATGCAAGCCACCTGGAAGGAAAAACAAAAGACAGAAACAAAAAGGCAGCCAGGCCCCCCAGCCATACAACAATAACAGCTGCATGCTGGTGCAATAAGCCACAATTTACGTATGATCCGATTAGTCGACTAATCGCAAAAATAATCGATGACTAGTCGATTATCAAAATAATCATTTGTGACGGCCCTATATTGTACAACAGAATTTCTTTAGAAATCCTCCCCACTGATATTTTTCAGAGACAAGTCAGATTTCTTCTTTTTACTCTGAGACTTATTTGTTTTTTTCCAAACTCAGCTACACCAAAATGACAGCCTTGGTGTCTATGTGTCTTATCTTATTTTCGCCGACATCTCTGTACTCAGAAACCAAGACCAGTGCACATGTCCGTTTGCGTGGAGTGAATGAGCCTGTGATCTCTTGGAATCCCTCTTCCAGGCACCATTATGGCCTCATCTATCACTGCCTGCTGACTCAAGACAAAGCCAGACAGTGTCCCCTTTTTCCATCTAGTCATCTCAACCTGAGGCTTCCCACCTTGAACCGTGTTATCACGTCGCTGAATTCACAGTCATGCAGCCAAACAGAAAAAATAAATAAATAAATAAAAATCCTCACAGAAATGCACAAGCATTCAACATTTTCGTCATCCTCCATCCCTTGTGTACACGCTTGAACGCAACACCTTCTAAATCTGACCACACCCAAACAAGCCATCATCTTTATCACATTTACAAGCAAGGAGTCTCATAGACAAGAAGCATGCATTCCCGTGCGGTGACAGGGAGATAAATAAACACCAAAAATAAATAAAGAAATCGAAATGCACAACATGGTCAGATTGCTGATATGTCAAACAGCTCGCTGCTTATCTCCTTCCTGGCCTGTAAAGCAACGCACAGAGCCATTTGCAATTCTAAATTATGGGTGAGGAGAGGAAACGAGGGCCGTACAGAAAATGGGAGCGATAGTGAGACACAGGTTGAGGGGTTCATGTTGGCTATATTTACTCATGGCCCTTATCAGTCACCATATTAAAGTTGCTTTTCCCACTCTGTTGTCTCCTGCTTCTTCCCCTCCTCCCCTCATGCTGTATTGCAACTGCAATATTGCAACTGGGCAATGAGATGCCAGATAAATGGCATCAGGAGAGCATCGTCATCCCTACAGCCATGTCCATCCTATAATGAGTGTCACTATGCAGGTGTGTTGATAATTATGAATGGTTGCAGAACAGAATATGGTATCTGATGAAAGAATAAGACTATTGGAATAGTTTTCTGAACAGAAAAGAGGGCATTATTTAGCTGATTCTGCAAGTTAGACAACTGGGATCAAGTTGGGTCATCAATTGCTATGGGGAATGCAAATTAGGTGATCTACTTGCATTACTTTAAGGTCTGTAGGCTTATTAAGTTTCATGAGGGAAGAAGTAGAAGTAAGTCTTATATAGACCCTGAGGCCCATTGGTGCTTCCCTTTGGATTACGTATTGTGAAGCAGATGAGAGCCGTAAACTACCTCTGAATGAGATGCCAGTGCGACGCAAGATATTTCCCCAGCCAAGGCTGGCACTCATGTACAGTTGGTGGACTGGGACAATGCTAATGAAGTATCTTGCCCAAGGACACAGACAGGTGATCATGACTGACAACTGAACTGAGGTCCACTTATTGCCAGACCAACTTCTAACTGGTTAGTGCACTTAGTTTCAGTGCGGAAGGTTCCCGGTTCAAACCCCATCCCCACCACATTTCTCCATGTAATGTGGAGTTGCATCAGGAAGGGCATCCGGCATAAAACTTGTGGCAAATCAACATGCAAATCCACATTGGATCTACAGTGGCAACCCTCAAGTGAAAAAAAAAAGGGGGTAGCCAAAGGAACTTACTGACTGTGCACTCCACTCACCGTATCAAAAAACTACAACCTGAAAAATATTGCCCCATGGCGGTACAGTTGGAAAGCGGGAACACAGTGCAAGCAGATACACGATGTGGTTACACATAAACATTGTCCAAAAAAATCATCGGCTGTCCTCTGCCCAGCCTGGAAACCATTACCACTTTCTGCTGTGTGTGGGGGGAACCAAGGCCATCACAGGAGACCCCACACACTGTGCCCACCCTCTGTTTGACTCGAGGAGATGCTACAGGTCAACAAAGTCCCACACCAGCAGGTTTGCTGTCCCACATCCCAAACTTGCCCATGTTTCTCTTTTTGATTGCTGTCTTATTAGGCGGGCGGAGGAGAGTGACAAGCAAACAATGTGTGCAGTGTTTATGAGAAAGAGAATTTACTTGTGAGTTCAGCCACAGCTGTTCACAGTATAAATTCATCTAGCATCCACTAAGCAACCAGCAGGTGGCAGACACATCTGTGGGATACTAGTGTGCCTAGATAGAGAGAGTGGCGTCAACTCAGAACATGATGCCATTTTGGTTCCAACTGCGCTGAACACTGAATGAACCATTGTTTTCAACATTTTTAAAAATCATTTAACCATTACAGCAAGACATCCAGGTACAGGTGCTAAATAAATATAAAAATAGTTAAGCTATCAAATTTACATAAATTTACAATTTATGATGATTAATTTAATTAATTTAAAGCCTGATTTATGCAGCTGCACAGTTTTAATTCTGTCATGCAATGACATGCATGACAGTTTTGTATCTGGATTATATTTTATTCTGGACTAATCTGACCCTCAACAAGCTTTTCTTTCTACAATCATCACCTCCAAATCAAAGGTAAGATGTACAATTTCCTCTTTTTCCGACTTTGTGCTGTAAAGTTGCAGACTTTTCTGATCCATTTTTAATCAGCGTACACATTGCAAAAACTATTATAATATGATGGCAGGTGAAGGATTGCAAGCAGAAAAGTGTCAAATCACAGCTGTGCACGTCAAGCTTCAGGTCCCAGTCTGAACACAGGCTGAAAAAAAAATAAACAGTTGGGCTTTTAATCACAGAAATGACTCTGGCCCCACTTTTCCTCAAATCGGCAAGTATCAGAGTGCTGAACTTTTAATTTGTACCGCTGTTACTGTACACGTCCAGAATGCTTGGAGTTTTTAATAGAAATACATTGCGATTGGACGGGACATTTTATCTGATGTGAGCGAAAAATCCGCTGTAGAAAATCTGTTATATACGGTGTTTATTACATGGAAAACAATACAAAAACTCTGGGACTTTTTTGTCCGGTGACTGTGAATATCTGGTTTATATGATGATGGTTTAGTTGAGTTTTACTCTACATGGGACTGAACAATAAATTTACCACTCAAAGCTTTGACGATGATGTTGGCTTCCATCTCACACGGCTGTATTTATTTTCCCACATTTTTCTTCTGTTCAGATCTGAAGAGAATTTGTACATCTTGAAGCTCTTGCTGTGTCTATTTGTGCATCCAAATGCACAGCAACCCAGCATTTTCAGTGAATAAATAAATAAAATAGCTGGATTCACAGGCAGACACATTAACAGTGAATGCTATTTTGAACCCAAGATGGCACCATGAGCGGACCCGGCGCCACGAGGGGGCGTTTGGGGGCGACGCCCCCTCACGTCATCAACCTCGCTCCCTCGGATGTGAGAGTTATCAAAAATAAAAATAAAAAAGAAAGAAAAAGAAATACTGGAAAATATAGCGCCTCGCAGTTTCGCTGATTTTTTTAGTCCAATTTTGCATGCTTTTTTTTTTCTTTTTTTTTACAGCACATTGTGCTCTGCGTCCTCATCAAGCAGGCCGGTGTTCTGTCGAGATGACGGGACACCTGTTGCGGCACCGCAAAAGGAGAGCACGCGCATTGTGTTCTGCATGTCTGTTTATAAGAATCTTCTCACCCAGAAGAAAAAAGAGCGACAACAACTACCCATAACTGTGTTCTTCACTCGGAAAAAAGACACCTGCAGTGAGGTGTGAGTGGAAAAAGGCGCGACAGTGGCGCAGCGCCAGGACGAAGAGGCGCGATCAGAGGAACTGTGAAATACTGGTCAGTCACTATTAATCATTTCTTATGTGTCGAACCTTGTAGGTTGATCGTTAAAATTAAATTTGTTAGTTCTAAAAGCCATCATAATTATTTATAGGAAAATGCTCTATTTTTATTTCTCAAACAAACATTTGGGCCTGAAAACAGGTTGGTCTTATTTTTCTACTAAGGTTTGAACTTTGAGAGTGTTTATACACGAGAGAAAAGTGAGAAAATGTTAATGCCTGTTTGAGAAAAGTGTATAGTGTGTAGTGAGGGATTTTGCGCTTGTGATGGAGGGCTGTATGTGGAGTTAATCTACTGTCTCGTGTCGTTTCTCAGATCAGTTGTTGGTTTGGTTTTGTGGCATGCAGGAGATCACTTGACCGAGGGTCTATACATTCAAATAATAATAAAAAAATACTGTCATCACTCTTTACTCTTACTCAGTCAGTCTCTTACAATAGTGTAGCCTAAATACACAAGCTTTCTAGGAGCGCACCCAATTCATTACGCACGCTCAGAGGCAGGACCCTCCTGTGCGCACTTTTTTTTTGGGGGGGGCGACCCCGCCCCCTGTGATAAACTCATCGCCCCCTTAATATTATTTTTCTGGCGCCGGGCCTGACAATTACTTACGTGACCGATTTTTTTCGACTCGTCATGTCACTCTCTCAATTAAGGCAAACTGTGGGATAAAAGAGATGTAGTACATATTTAAAGCGAAGGAGTGTATTCATTTAAAAACACACACACACACACACACACACACACACACACACACACAGCACATGGTGGCTGCTCTGCACTTCACAGACAAAGCGAAAGGCTACGCACTTAAAGTGAATCAAGTTTAACTATTCAAAAAACACCTTTATCAGCAGAGTTTTCAGCTGTTCATCAACAGGGTGCACAGCGGATTTATCAATGCGGCTCTTGCGGAAAAGCTGCACTCCACAGCCCAGGTTTTTACAGGGTGTGTTCAAACTTGTAACAGCACAAAAAAATTTAAAATTATCCAGGAAAACAGAGAGGGAACACCCTAAATCTGAAAACCCACATGGTGGCGCTGAGACCAAACATGATGTGTCATTGCTTAAGCCCCTTTCACACTGGACGTGCATAAAGTTGCATTGTGCTGCATATCTATTATGCAGGAATGACTGCGTATGTTGCAGGCGGGGGGGGGGGGGGGGGGGGAGCTTTGGCCTGCCTCTTCTTCTTCTGTGGTTTTGGCCCGCCTCTTCTTCTGTGTTTCTTCTGTGCCCACAAAAAAAAAAGAAAGAAAAAAAAAGCATGTTTGATTTTTTGCGTCCATTTCGCAGACCCTTTTGCGTCCCTCAGCGTATTGCCACATAGGGCTGCATAAGCTCGACGTAGTCGGTACATCACATTACGCAATTCTACGTTGGCCCTGTGTGAAACGGGCTTTAGGGAGAGCCCTGGAATTGCAACCACTAATCTACATTTTTGCTGTGTAAGCCATTCACAGTTACCAGTGCAGGGGGGCTAAATCTCCTTCCTACCACATTGGGAAGTCCAGGGTTGATTTCTTTCATACTCCAAGTTTGATGATTGGGTGCAACACATAGGAGAAGTAGCCTAACAGACAAACAGACAGTGCTCAAATGACAGCACAATGATTCAGGTGGACTGATGGTGACATATCTTGGGAGCCTGGACTGCAACAACAAAACAATGTTGACCGAGCTGCAGAGAACGTCTTTTACATGTTGGGATATTACCAAGAGACCAAGATTAGTGTTAACTCCTCTGTGAGAAGCACGTCACGCATGAGAAGTGTGAGGCAAATTAATATAAGCTGATGCATGACCGCATCAAAAGATCAGGTCTTGTTAAATAATGCAGATCATAAAGTGATTTAAGCTCCTATTAACAGAAAAGCCAATGCAGTTCACTGTGCTACTTCACTGCTTTGATTTACATCAGGCCACGGGGGCAGCCATCACTGTCACTTCCCTTATGAAGGATAATGGGTTCAACTCGCAAACGTTTTTCATGCATTGTAAGTGTATTAGTATTAGCATCCATTGTATCCAGAGCCATATTGTAGCTGGAAAGGAACTTCATCAGCTTCTCCTCTGTTCACCTGCATATTACACCATACTTGACCATGCACCTTTTCCATTTGGACATGGAGTCTTTTCTGTAAACATTTTCGTGTAACTTTAGTAAATGTGCCTCCTTATTTAAAAAAACTCAAAGCAGAGCTATAAAACAGTCAGATTCTGTAGAGACTTTCAAGTCCAGACTTAAGACGCACTTATTTTCCCTTTCATATGGCTAGCATACTGGCATAGTATGTTACTATGCTTTTTACCCATCCATCCATTTTCTTCCGCTTTATCCGGAGTTGGGTCGCGGGGGGCAGCAGCTCAAGCAAAGCCACCCAAGACCTCCCGATCCACACACCTCCCCCAGCTCCTCTGGGGGAACCCCAAGGCGTTCCCAAGCCAGCCGAGAGATGTAGTCCCTCCAGCGTGGACACGCTGCTTTTTACCCTTTTACATCAATTTTATTAGTAAACGGAGCGAGCCGTTTTTAAAGCCCCTTCATGCATAGTGTGAAGTTTGTTTGAATACGGCAAAACAGCGCAAAACAGTTTGAATTAGCGGCCCATGAAACATCGCGCCAAAAGGCAGGCGTGCACGATCCCGGTGCGAGGGTTCGTGCATGTAACGGTGTCTTTCAAGCAGGAGCACAGTGCGAGGTGCACTCCATCGCGCCATTGATGTGGACTAAATAAAAAATAAAAACCTGCTGGTACCTGTGGAACCACATCGCGCTGCTTATGTGGATTAAATAATAAATAAAAACCAGCTGGTACCTGTGGAATCACATCATGCCGCTGATGTGAAATATATAAAAAGAAAGAAAATATACCACCCACGGGATTCGTACCTGCACTTTACTGATTGCCAGCCCAAAACTTTACCGCTGAGCTACCGTCACTGGCCTATAAACAGTGCAGGGAAAATGCCTGAAATGAACAAAGAGATGGACGTATTTAACAAAATAAAACCATACACCATAAAAAACATAGCATTTTATATTGAATCCCTCTTATCAAGCGGGCAATACAAATATGATCCATCTGTTCCTCCGTAGATGACCCATGGTCACAGACATACAGTCATGAAATGACATGAATGAGAAGCAGTTCTCTCTTCTCATGTCCACATCTGCTGGTGCGTGTCCAGCCAGCCCGCGCACATGTGCTGCCTGACACGGGTGTCTTGTGGATGGCGCGCCAGAACTGACACCGCATCATATGGAACAGAACTCACGTGGGTGACATGAAATTCAGATCGCCCACTGCGTGTTCTGATCTGACGGTCTGTTTCAACCAGGGGGTAGCCTGTCAATGGGCTGCAGTGAGGAAGAGCTGCAGTCCACAGCATATATCGGCACAGTGATATATGTTTTTATTTATGACCACATGATGACAGCAAACAGACACACGTGCATCACAGTGGGCAGTTGTTAGTCCATGACTGTCCAAACAGTACGTGTTGTCGAGCTGGGATGTCCAGATTGACAGATTTCCACAGCCGTTTCTGTCGGTGGCCACACCTCTTGTCAGTTTAGCGCACACGCCAAATTTCACTGCTAGCACAATAGTGATTGTCTGCAGATTGTCTGCCAAGAGTGCAAATGGCCACACATGTTCTAAATGCCAAACGAACGGTGTTAGATGTCTGTGCGTGTCAGCTGGAATTTGCCGCGAGAGGGATCGATGGGTTCGCACAGTACACTGTCTTTCAGCCGCTGGTGTGCACAAATAGTTGTAGCAACAGGTGTATGAGGCATTCGAGGCAGGGATGATTTTACACATTTTGCACGATTCCTGCTTCATGCGCACTTCGTGTGCACTTCGACCACATTTCGCACTATGTGTGAAGGGGCCCTTTGTGAAACTTAGGGCTAGTGGTCGGTGATCACCTTAGTTTTTTTTTTTTCTGTTGTTCTTGTTGCTTAATGTTGAAAAATTATACTGGATTTGATGTCTTTCTGATACCTGATTCAGTTTTTTCTCTCTCTTTGAGGTGCTGCTCCATCCAGAAATTGGTGTGGTGTCTACTTCTGTAATCCTCGGCAAAATTTCCTGTATATTCTTTTTGTAAATTGTTTTGTAAATTGTGTCGGCAGCATGGCTCAAGCAGAGGGTCACCCCTTTAAGTCTGGTCTGTTTAAGGTTTTTTTTTTTTCAAATCATTAGAGGGAGTTTTTCCTTACCACCGTCGCCTGTGTGCTTGCTCTGGGGGTTGGGAAGGTTAGACCTTACTTGTGTGAAGCACCTTGAGGCAGCTTTGTTGGGATTTGGAGCTATATAAATGAAAATAAATTTTAAAAATTGAAGCTGTAGCAAGAAAATGTGAGCATAAATTCACAGCCCTGCTCTGAAATATTCTGAGCTCGTCTGTTGCACTTTTAACCTCATCAAGCATTGATAGACTGCAGCATGTGAATGTGTTGACACTCTGAGCCACACAGAGAAATCACAGTCACAGTGAATAGGAGACATACCAACTCCTTGTGGTAACAAACGATTGACACCACATAACTGGCAGCACTGTGCGAACATGCAAGCAGTGACATCAGATTGAAAAACCCAAATGTGTAATCCCTGGTAAATAACGCACTTGATTTTATGAACACTAAAAACATATGAATATGTGCCTGTAAGATTAGACAAAACTGATTTCACTGGTTTGCCCAAGTTCCCAAAAACAATGATGCATATAGTCAGGTACATATGTAATTGAACAGTAACATCATTTTTGCCTCAGTGTGCCACCAGAATCAAGTTGAAATCACACAATTATGATATGCTTGTGCCATAGGTGGTTAGCTTTAATTCAAATGTGATTTACCCTTATATATATATACAGTAGTGTTCAGAATAATAGTAGTACTATGTGACTAAAAAGATTAATCCAGGTTTTGAGCATATTTCTTATTGTTACATGGGAAACAAGGTACCAGTAGATTCAGTAGATTCTCACAAATCCAACAAGGCCAAGCATTCATGGTATGCACACTCTTAAGGCTATGAAATTGGGTCATTAGTAAAAGAAGTAGAAAAGGGGGTGTTCACAATAATAGTAGCATCTGCTGTTGACGCTACAAACTCAAAACTATTATGTTCAAACTGCGTTTTTAGCAATCCTGTGAATCACTAAACTAGTATTTAGTTGTATAACCACAGTTTTTCATGATTTCTTCACATCTGCGAGGCATTAATTTTGTTGGTTTGGAACCAAGATTTTGCTTGTTTACTAGTGTGCTTGGGGTCATTGCCTTGTTGAAACACCCATTTCAAGGGCATGTCCTCTTCAGCATAAGGCAACATGACCTCTTCAAGTATTTTGACATATCCAAACTGATCCATGATACCTGGTATGCGATATATAGGCCCAACACCATAGTAGGAGAAACGTGCCCATATCATGATGCTTGCACCAACATGCTTCACTGTCTTCACTGTGAACTGTGGCTTGAATTCAGAGTTTGGGGGTCATCTCACAAACTGTCTGCGGCCCTTGGACCCAAAAAGAACAATTTTACTCTCATCAGTCCACAAAATATTCCTCCATTTCTCTTTAGGCCAGTTGATGTGTTCTTTGGCAAATTGAACCTCTTCTGCACATGTCTTTTAACAGAGGGACTTTGCGGGAGATTCTTGCAAATAAATTAGCTTCACACAGGCATCTTCTAATTGTCACAGCACTTACAGGTAACTCCAGACTGTCTTTGATCATCCTGGAGCTGATCAATGGGTGAGCCTTTGCCATTCTGGTTATTCTTCTATCCATTTTGATGGTTGTTTTCCATTTTCTTCCATGCATCTCTGTTTTTTTTTGTCCATTTTAAAGCATTGGAGATCATTGTAGATGAACAGCCTATAATTTTTTGCACCTGCGTATAAGTTTTCCCCTCTCCAATCAACCTTTTAATCAAACTATGCTGTTCTTCTGAACAATGTCTTGAACGTCCCATTTTCTTCAGGCTTTCAAAGAGAAACACATGTTCAACAGGTGCTGGCTTCATCCTTAAATAGGGGACACCTGATTCAGACCTGTTTGTTCCACAAAATTGATGAACTCACTGACTGAATGCCACACTACTATTATTGTGAATACCCCCTTTTCTACTTTTTTTTTTACTAATAGCCCAGTTTCATAGCCTTAAGAGTGTGCATATCATGAATGCTTGGTCTTGTTGGATTTGTGAGAATCTACTGAATCTACTGGTACCTTGTTTCCCACGTAACAATAAGAAATATACTCAAAACCTGGATTAATCTTTTTAGTCACATAGCACTACTATTATTCTGAACACTACTGTATATTATATATATATATATATATATATATATATATATATATATATATATGTGTGTGTGTGTGTGTGTGTGTGTGTGTGTGCTCAAACGTTTACATACCCTGCAAGAATTATTGCTTTTTTCGGCCATTTTTAGGAGAATATGAATGTCAACACAAAAACTTTTTTTTCCACTATGGTTAGTGGTTGGGTGAAGGTATTTATTGTCAAACAACTGTTTCCTCTTTTTAAATCAAAATGACAATAGAACTACCCAAATGACCCTGATCCAAAGTTTACATACCCCTGTTCTTAATACTGTGTATTGCCCCTGTAACATCAATGACAGCTTGGAGTCTTTTGAGGTTGTTGTGGACAAGGCTCTCTGATGTAAAGCTGCCACTGTATATGTTTCGGACTTTATTTACATCAATTAATAATAAATACAAACAATATGGCACTCTTTGGTAAATCTGCATGAAGTAGACAGTTCTCAAAAACTGAGTGACTGTGCAAGAAGGAGAAGAGTGAGGAAAGCCACCAAGACACCCAGACAACCCAGGAGAAGTTATAGGCTTATGTGGCTGTGACTGGAGAAATTAGGCACAGTGCAAGCTTTGCATTTTGTATCACGTTATCCATCTTCATTATGAAGTGGTATAGAGGAGGATTTTCTTAAAAAGAAGACCTGAAAGATTAGCGACAAATTGCCAGAAGGTACATCTGAGATGCAAGCCTGGATTTGATCTGTTTTGGTGAAAGAATTCCTTCTCTGCTGTACTCCACTATGAAGCTAAGAGTAGTGATGCAAAAAGCAATGTATTAGGATTTGGCACAAGTTTTATGCCTGATGCCCTTCCTAATGCAATTTCAGTGCTACCCTGGTGACAAGCCCAAAGCAGGAACTTTCTTGCTTAGTTTCTGTGGTGTGATAGGATCAGGTGTACACAGGCTGTTTACTGTTTATATTTACTGCATTTTTTTACAGAGCTATTCAGGCAATAACAGCTGCCATTTTTGTTTAATCATGAAATAACAGATTTTTGTTTTTTTCTTCTTTTTTAATGTGGCAAGCTTGTCCCTGAGCAAAAAACTGGGGTGCAAGCAGTGTTGCATTGAAAAAGCACTCAGGAATTGATCAACCAAACATTTCAGTTGATGGGCAAATTGTTCTTGCACGTCAACTATATCCTTTCCCCCCAGGTGTAAGAGACACAATACAGTTTCAGAAACACTAACTGTCATTTCGATTTCTTTTCCTGCTGGACTGCATTGCTACACATTAAATCTATTCAAACCAAAGAAAAGGAAATTGGATGTTAAGCACCTTTACGTTATATTGTTCCCTCAGTAATGGTTCTATTGCTTTTATTTTACAAAGTGTAATTGTAACTGCAAGCCTCAGCAACAAAATTGTGCTTGCGGTGGTTGGAATGATAAGCCGTCAATAGGACTAATTCAACACATGGGAAGACGATCTGCCCTCACTGCCCAGTTAGGAAAACAATGCAGTCGATTTGTTTTTAACCCCCCAGCTGGCAACGCTCTTAATGGCCATGGAGTCCGAGAGCAAGCTTGAATTCATTATTTAGTCAGGTCATCAGTATAAATACTAGTTAAAGTTGTACCTCCATTGGGTATCTGTGTATGTGTGCACGCATTGTTGTCCTCTCAATGAATGTCAGAAACTTAATTGCCCATATTTACAAGTTTATGCAAATTGCCTTTTACAGTAGTGTTCAGAATAATAGTAGTGGTATGTGACTAAAACGATTAATCCAGGTTTAGAGTGTATTTCTTATTGTTACATGGGAAACAAGGTACCAGTAGATTCAGTAGATTCTCACAAATCCAACAAGACCAAGCATTCATGATATGCACACTCTTAAGGCTATGAAATTGGGCTATTAGTAAAAACAAAGTAGAAAAGGGGGTGTTCACAATAATAGTAGCATCTGCTGTTGACGCTACAAACTCAAAATTGTTATGTTCAAACTGCTTTTTTAGCAATCCTGTGAATCACTAAACTAGTATTTAGTTGTATAACCACAGTTTTTCATAATTTCTTCACATCTGCGAGGCATTAATTTTGTTGGTTTGGAACCAAGATTTTGCTCGTTTACTAGTGTGCTTGGGGTCATTGTCTTGTTGAAACATCCATTTCAAGGGCATGTCCTCTTCAGCATAAGGCAACATGACCTCTTCAAGTATTTTGACATATCCAAACTGATCCATGATACCTGGTATGCGATATATAGGCCCAACACCATAGTAGGAGAAACATGCCCATATCATGATGCTTGCACCACCATGCTTCACTGTCTTCACTGTAAACTGTGGCTTGAATTCAGAGTTTGGTTTTTTTTTTTGTCCAGTTTAAAGCATTGGTGATCATTGTAGATGAACAGCCTATAATTTTTTGCACCTGCGTATAAGTTTTACCCTCTCCAATCAACTTTTTAATCAAACTACGCTGTTCTTCTGAACAATGTCTTGAACGTCCCATTTTCCTCAGGCTTTCAAAGAGAAAAGCATGTTCAACAGGTGCTGGCTTTATCCTTAAATAGGGAACACCTGATTCACACCTGTTTGTTCCACAAAACTGAAGAACTCACTGACTGAATGCCACACTACTATTATTGTGAACACCCCCTTTTCTACTTTTTTTTTTTACTAATACCCCAATTTCATACTCTTAAGAATGTGCATATCATGAATGCTTGGTCTTGTTGGATTTGTGAGAATCTACTGAATCTAGTGGTACCTTGTTTCCCATGTAACAATAAGAAATATACTCAAAACCTGGATTAAACGTTTTAGCCACATAGCACTACTATTATTCTGAACACTACTGTACTTGTTCAGTACTGAGCCAACTACAGTTGGTCAGGAGTGATAACATTTCATTTGTGCAAATGAATACAACAGTTCATAAACCTTTTCACACTTTACCTATGGCTTATTAAAATCTGTTGAACACAAAGGAAATGAGAAAGTTAGTGCAACGCTCACAAAAGGAGCACTGTGTTAGTTCCTGCAGAATAAACCTGCTGCCCTTACATCAACTACACCTGTTATAGTTGAAGACCAACACCAAATCACACATGCACATGCAGGAGGTGGCCTTTACAGTTCACTGTGCGGATATGGTAAATAATAGTTGCTCCCATAAAGACCTCTCTGAAATTGGAATGACAAGGCCAAATCATTTCTTACACAATGACTGAAGTTATTTGATCTCTACATCAAAAGTTGAATATGAAAGGGTTCAGAATGCTGTCTTTGACTCCTTTGCCTTTACTGGATGTGGCACATAGAACGTAGCACCGAATGTATGAGACCACAATTTCTTCTGCGCTGTCTGGAAGCTACCAAACAACAAATAACAAGCAACAGTTATCTTAGTTGTCGCCACAACCCAACAATTAGCCACAAAACTTCATAAATTGCACAGAAACAAAAAGACTACTTGGCATGTGTCTGTCAAAACAACCCCAAACATTTCCCACAGTGCAAACATTCAATTTAAACAAATAAAAGAAAGAACAAAATGGAAATTCTTATGTTAAAAGTTGCCAACATGGCCAAAAATAGGCCATTCAGTGGTCCTCGCTGATACAATTGAAATATATATTTGAAATCCTTCATTTCCAAGCTGAATATGCACAATATTTTATGAATGACTCCGTTACATCTATGCTTGCTCTGTTTATTGCAGGGAATAATAATAATAATAATAATAATAATGAAAGGCATCAGGAGATTGATACATGCCCTACACATTCTATACACTATAATACAAATGTCCAAGTTAACATACATATGTCTGTCATGGGGCTATTCCACAGAGGGTCCTTCCCATTTTATCCTGAATAGCAAATCGGGGTACATTTTGAAGCATCAGAGTAACCTCTTGATGATCATTTCTCCACATTGATTGCAGACCCGCTGCTTCTGTAGCAGGCTTGCTTGAAGCTTGAAGCAGCGAAGAGTGCTGCGACCCGCTGGTTCTCTGCTTCACTGCTTTTCAGTAGTGGTAGGTCTGCAATTTCTTCATTAACCCCTCTCAAAGCCATTTAAAGATGTCAATCGTGAGTCACCTTCGTGCTGATTGAAGTCACTAACTGGGACTCTTGTCTCGCTGTGGGCAAGAAACAAGAGTCGTCCTCCGTTCCATTCCTGTTATTTGAGACTAACTGCACAGCTCCAAACGCTGCACAGCTCTGTGCCGAGTAAATCTGGGAACATAGATTTTAGTCAGAATTAATAAGTTCAAAGCGAATCACTGTTTTAAATCAAATGACACCTCTGTCCAAATATTGTAATACAGACAACAAAATACAACCAACAAAAACCGTTGCACTCCACAGTCTGTGGAGTTACATTTGTCTCATTAATACCTGAAAGTAGGGATGCACTGATCCAGATACCAGTATCAGGTATTGGCCCAATCTCATATTCATTTACTCATACTTGTAATCATAAAACGTCTCAGATACTACGTGACCCGATATTCCTTCACAGCAGCGTGATGTCAACCACTCAATGTGGGATTTTCATGCTCCGTAATTTCCGAACTATAAGCTGCTACTTTTTTCATACGTTTTGAACACTGTAGCTTAAACAATAATTCGGCTAATTTATGGATTTTTACAGGCTTTCATGTAATTTACTCATAGGTTGAAATGCGTCCGTAAATGCTGTCCATTGATTGGCTGCAGCCGCAGTCAATCATGCGAAGTAAATTGACACACTAAGTAAATAATAAAGTATCTGTTTCAGTGGAATTCATCATCATACAATCCTGAAGAAAAATAATCCGCACAAAGCCTCCGAGTTTGGAAAACAACATCTGAAAATACGTTAATTCCTCGTGTGGCTGAAAAAGTTCTTCCATGACTTCGGCACTTTGCGCCCGTTCCTCCATAAGAACTCTGATCATGGTTTCAGAGGTGGAGACAGTCCATCAGGTTGGTGAGTTTCAGCCCTTGGTGTGAGTGTTCAGGCCGATGGGAGACCGGCTCGGTCCGCTACAGGTGTAATCCCTTTGCAGAATGTCAGTGGCGCTGCGTTCGGACCCTCCGCTCCTCCTCCACAAGCCGCGATTTGGGCAAGAAGTTGAGTCACTGCTCTCGTTAATGGCTCATTTACCTCAGACTTCAGGCTATTCTGTCTGAACGTGAGGAAATTATCCCATGATCTTCAAAGAAAACATAAAATAAAATAGAATAATGTTAAAATTACTCCGTTTGGCCTCCGTGTGTTGCGGAGATGCCACACAAAACCGTGTGTGTGTGTGTGTGTGTGTGTGTGTGTGCGCGCACACCGTGCTCCTCCAATATTACATGTTCCACCTTTGGGAAAAAAACCCAAAACATTTAGAGTATGTATTTGTGTATGTTACCGGTACATATTTACTTAAAAGTTAAAAAAATATTGTGGAGAGTGAAAGGCTATATAGCTCAGTGTCTCACATTGTAGATAAAAACAGAAGCAGTCTCACAGCTGATAATGCAGAGAAGCTTCATTTCATCAAAAAGAATCTGCCCCTCACATTTTCAAAAAAAGGCTTTTAGTCCTCACAGAGATAAACAAAGTTACTGATGGACAATTTCAGTTCTGTTATTGATGTTGTATATTTTGTCGTGCTGAAGTCCACAGGTTACATTTAAGTAAGATGTCTGGCAGTGTCATGTTTGTTAAGAAACACACAATTAATGTTAAAGGACAATTTGTTGTAGTCAAAAAATGATGTTGCATGATTTAAGTGAAATGTTTGTAAATAAAAACAAAGCAAATGATATTGGTCGCCGTTACAGCTAAAACATAAGGAACAACTGATGAATAAAATGTTTTCAAAGTCATCACTGTAATGGTATCATTAAGTATTCGTATTGGTGCTCGGTATCGATGAGTACCAAAATGTATGTACTCGTACTTCTACTCAATCTGGAAAAAGTATTGGTGCAACCCTACCTGAAAGGAAATGCTTTTGACAAAAAATGACAGATTTTGTTTATTTCTATTTATGTCCAGAGATCTAGGATCCACCATGTACAGATTTTATTTATTTTTACGAGGTCTATTAGAAAAGTATCCGACCTTATTATTTTATTATTTTTTTCAAAAACTATATGGATTTGATTCATATGTTTTTATGTCAGCCAAGCTTGAACCTTTGTGCGCATGTGTGAGTTTTTCCACGCCTGTCAGTTGCGTCATTTGCCTGTGAGCACGCCTTGTAGGAGGAGTGGTCCAGCCCTCTCGTCGTTGTTTCATTGTGAGGAAATGGCGGAATGATTTGGGCTTTTTTTCCATCAGAATTTTTTCAGAAACTGTTAGAGACAGGCAGCTGGAAACCATTCGAAAAATGTATCTGGGTTTCGGTGAAAATTTTACGGGCTTCACAGAGAATAAAGGACTGTTACTACAGCTTTAAGGACGCCCCACAATGGCACACGGCGCACCGCGCTCCGAGCCGCCATCGAGAGGCAGAAAACACCACATCATTTCTAAACGGATCGCTGTGTGGAGCCGGGACCATCGTGAGCAATTTCTCTGGTTATCACAAGACCTGGACATCAGCCATTTTCCGGCAGATTTCACTTTTAACAAGAGATTTTGTCATGGAAAGCCGCGCGGAGGCTTCGCGCGTCAGGACCGATTCGATGATCGAGCGAGACAAAGGAACACCTCCGTTTCGGAGTGCCAGGGGACAAGTTGGGACATGCCCAGCTCTCCACAATTTCTCTTATACTCACTGGGCTGGTAAGCATTGAAAGCCGAGATAGGCATGTCCCAACTTGTCCCCTGGCACTCCGAAACAGAAGTGTTCCTTTGTCTCGCTCGATCAGCGAATCGGTCCTGACGCACGAAGCCTCCGCGTGGCTTTCCATGACAAAATCTCTTGTTAAAAGTGAAATCTGTCAGAAAATAGCTGATGTCCAGCTCTTGTGATAACCAGAGAAATTGCACACGATGGTCCCGGCTCCACACAGGGATCCGGTTAGAAATGATGTGGTGTTTTCTGCCTCTCGATGGCGGCTCGGAGCGCGGCGTGCCGTGCGCCATTGTGGGCCGTCCTTAAAGCTGTCGTAACACTCCTTATTCTCTGTGAAGCCCATAAAATTTTCACCGAAAGCCAGATAAATTTTTCGAATGGTTTCCAGCTGCTTGTCTCTAACAGTTTCTGAAAAAATTCTGATGGAAAAAAAGCCCAAATCATTCCGCCATTTCCTCGCAATGAAACAACGACGAGAGGGGTGGAGCAGTGCTCACTCAAAGACTGCCCACAGGCGAATGACGCAACTGACAGGCCTGGAAAAACTCACGCATGCGCACAAAGGTTCAAGCTTGGCTGACGTAAAAACATATGAATCAAATCCATATGGTTTTTGAAAAAAAATAATAAGGTCGAATACTTTTCTAATAGACCTCATATTTATGTCCAGAGATCAAGGATCCAGTGACCATGTACAGATTTTATTTAGTTTTATTTATGTCCAGAGATCAAGGATCCAGTGACCATGTAGATTTTATTTTTATTTATGTCCAGAGATCTAGGATCCAGTGATCAATATCATATTTATTTACTCTAAGACTCAGTAAAATGTTGTTGACACAGAAAACCAGTAAAGCCTACTTTTAGTACACAGAAAAATCACAAGAGGTATCGATAAGGGAATCGATAAAGAATTGGATCAATAAGCCGAATCAATAATGGCATCGATAGTCAATAAAATCTCATCAATACCCATCCCTAATGTGTAGTAGTAAGGACCATTATTGACACCAGTTTTGGGGTGAAATTTTGGAGCTGTTCAAAAAATTTCTTCCAGATTCACCAAATTGTCTCTAGTGCATGGTAACTTCCAGGTGTTCATAGTCTTAACAGCTTCAGCCATGTTCAAATGTCTTTAAAGTGTGTTTCACTGGAAAATGAAATGTCAGTGAGCTGACTATTACAAATAAATAAACAATTACACACATATTGATGTATTTCATTTTATTTTTGGTGCCATATGCCCAGGGAAATTAAGTCACAAACATGGGAAACTTAGCATGTTTCACCTGCTGCTGATAAATGCTCAAATGTCAAGCTGTGAGGAATATATACTTTGGTGACATCATCTCAGGCCATGCCTATTGAGACTTTCTATTGAAATTAATGAGGAAAACTGAATTTTTTACAGTGTGAAATCAGTGTTCTTTGTGGACTTTGAAGGTGAATAAAATGATTAAAATGTGTATTTTGCAGGGATGTAGTCACATGACTAGTGTTGCTTATTAGGTGGACAGATTTTCCAAAGATAATACGTATTTTGAGGAGGAATGTGAGAGGGTTTTTTTTGTTGTTGTTGGTTGTTTTACACTGCACCTGATACAAACAACACAAGTGGAGCCCAGCACAGAGTGAAAATGGTCTTCAAAACATGGGTCTAACCACAGATTTTATCCTTTCCTTTCATGTGGCCAAGAGAAAATTCTTAACAAAGCATGTTTCCTCTCCAGAAAGCGTGGAACTGGCCATGTTTGTGGTTTGCACCGCAGTGTGGTGTTGCACCATGCTAAGCTAAGACACTATGTGCGGGACGCCGGCAAATCTCGCCGAGGAAGCCCCTTCTGTGATCAAGCCACTTTTAACAAGACAGCCAGAACATGGACCAGTTCGCAGCCCTTTGAGTATGTGGCTAATCTAAGATAAACTGAGAGCGCTGCTGGGAGCCCAACAGCAAGTCTGGAGAAGAAGGCTGATGCAGGGACGCTGTTTTTCTGTGGACAAAAGACAATGCCACATAAGAGAAGAATAATTCTACATGGTTCTGTGCGTGAACACAGCAGGAGTGAAATCAGAGACACCACTTTCACATATGTAATCATTATTATTCAGTCTTATTGAGAAGTATGCAATGTTGTTTTGTTTAGTTTTTTCTGAATACATCGCGGGTTACAAAGAGGCAGAGACGGACATATGTTCACTGCAAAATACAACAATTTGATTTGAAAGCCACTTTAAGTCATGAAGTGAACACAGGTGGAATAACCTTCAGACAGCTAGCAGTCGGCACCTGAGGTTACGTCACTTTTATGGATAAAAGTAGCTCTGAATCTGTGTACATTTTTCAGATGCTGTATGTCAAATTTTATTACTGGCTAGATCAGGATTCACACAAGTGAAAGAGTTGGAAGTATTGATTCATAATCTGGTATATAATGTTTAAAATGATAGTGTTGATTGGCATGCGGTAATCCTAGTGAGTACAGTTTGAAACTTCGTTTGTGCTCCATTTGGGTAAAAATTTGAAGCAGCTCCTTGCTTTCGTTTTTTGGTGGGTTACCAGGTCTGCATTTTATAACCCAACCAGTTGCCAGGTCTGCACTTTATAAGCCAGACTGTTAGGAGGCAAGCCAGAATAAGCTATTTCATCCTGTTTTTGCACGTTTGTGGATCATGGGTGATCATAACAGAATGGTGCCCTGTGGAATAGGAGTGTTTTTCATCATATGACTTCTGTGTGACCTCACTGTGATGTCATTCATACCAATCAATCACAAAAAATTTCTTGATCAATATACAGTATGTGTTACCTTACCCATCTGGACTTATTGATTGCTCAACTATACAAAACGTTGTGTTTCGAACCATGTTTTCCTTGAGCTTGACCTTTGACCAACCTATTCCAAAATGTAATAACCTCGAGATATCTGCCCAAGTAATATTAACACCAAGCTTGATCCATCTAGGTTTCTTGATTGTTCTCTCCAAGTAATATTCCCAAGTCTGTAGGAAAATCATCCAGCTTTTTCATTACAATTAAAAATCCATAATATAAAAACAGATACATACCTTGTATGTACATACTGCCAACTTAAAATGTTCCCATAAAATATATATTCACTAAAAATGACAGAAAACAGGTATCTTAAGTTTAGTTTTCAAAGACTCAACTTCTTTCTTGCCTCCACTGAGAGATTTCACCAGATTTCATTGCAATAAGAAAAACCTTATGCAGAAACAACTTGTGAATTGCTGCTGTCATCAGATTAGTACAGTAGAACAGATGTTCTCTGTGGAAGAATGCTGCCTGCAGACTGCACTGCATTTAAATGGACTGCTTCCCCATCTGAATCAGAATCTCAGTGTACTTTACAATGATGGCTCACATTCACTCATTCACACACCAATGTCAGGGCATCCCTGATGCCTGTGCAGTATGTTACACATCACGACAGGAAACAATTAGATATTAGAGAAAACTTTTAGTTCCATGTCAACACCTGCCAGCACTGTTTTTTAAAAATGTCTTCCTTTGTTTAAAGTTTATGCAGTAGGTTAGTAATAACGCAATAAAGCACCCAGAATGTGAATCTGTATCCTATAGAAGGATGCAGCAGCTATGACTCTAAGAAATTAAACATACAGTCTTAGGCATAAAACGTTGAATTTAATTGATAAATTTAAGGTAAGTTTTTCCACATAACTTTGTCAATTAAGTGCAAAACAATATTGCAGTTGAAATTAATTAAATCAAATGAAACATTATTACTTAAATTCCAATATTGCTTTGTACTTAATTGACAAAGTTATGTGGAAAAAGTTACCTTAATTTTATCAGTTAAATTCTACATTTTATTACTTAGAGTAATGCCACTTTACCACATGTGAACATTTCATTTCTGTCCTCCATCATGATTTATAAACCCCAGGTCATCAACTTTGATGTTCGCAGCACTGCACAATGGCAAAGAGACCCTCTAATGTGGGTAAAAGGCTGAAAGTGGGGATGAAAATAGAGACCAAAGCGAAGAGGCTCTAAAGGTAAAAGGCACGCTGTAAAAGCTGTTCTCGAGGCTTTTAGAGCCGTGTTATTTTGGAGTACTTAGCCCCAAATGCGTCACACCAGAAACTGTGATGCTGACAGAAATTCCATCCACTAGCTCAGAGGGGAAAGTAATGTGTGGTATTAACCAGAAAGGCCCTAAAAGTTCTTGAAATGGTCGGAAGAGAAACAAACACACATCTAGGGAGTCACTTCTATGTGTACGGTTGGGTATCGTGGCTTGACCTTGATGACACACAGGCAAAAACTAACTATAGATTCCAAAATCAGTTTTTGTAATTAGACTATAAACATATTTAAATCTACTGTAAAGTTGGGAGACAGCCTCAAGTGGATATTCAAAGAACTGCAAGATTTACCACTACCGCATTGGCTTAATAAATCAGCGCAGTCTTGCTTGAACCCCTGCGTGACATTGCAGGATTTGACCACTTCCGGGGACAGCCTGCCATTGCCCCAAATAAACACAGCATCACTTCACACGGAAAAATGGTGTACGGTTTTGTTTTGGGCTGTAATCACTGAAGCAGTCGCGAAAAGTGTGTTTTTTGTCGATTCACAGTGGAGAAGGGAAGACAAGGCAAGTGTGAGCCTACACAGCTAACCAGAGTAGCCGTGTTCTGTCGCCTGCACAACCGCCTCGACATGTTTGAGCTCCGGGTCATAAACGAACACACGTCCACTTTCCACCGCATCGTCATTTTTTTCTTTGCATTTTCACTTTGTTTGCCGTGTAATTTGCCCAAAAACTCAGAGAAAGTTCTGTGTTTCTGATGGGGACATACAAGGGGTGTCCCCGGATGTAGGATTATTGCATCATATGCGTCATATTTTAACCCTGTAGCACCCACCCTCAAATGAGTTTGCCCATTTTTTTTTTTATTACACTGAAGGTTGTGGCTTGATTTTATTCATATATTCCACCAAACATACATGTGATGCAAAAAGCAGCTGAGATGTATTCACACACACTTTGGTTGCTGTCTCCACAAGACATTCTTGCATTTTGAAGCAAATATCTATTTGAGCACGCCAGACAACTGCATAATGTTTGAAGATGAAGAGTTAACATGACAGGCAGCTGCGTTAAAACGCCGGTGTCCTTTCCTCTCGCTCTCCCTCTGCTCCTGGTCGTTTAAGGCTGCCAGTATTTTTAGCTTACTTGTTTACAGCTGTTTAGGTGCATTCTCAGCCTGACAACATCTATATTTAGAGTGATACTTAAATAGCCCCTCGAGCCAAATATGTGTGAAATGTGTCGACACACGTTAGTTTGTCGGTGATGTTTCTCATATAAGCTGAATGACAGGAAGGATCACAGTAAGATTCTCTCCTGTGATTCAGTGGCAAGTTTATAGGGACCTCAAGCTATCTGACTTGCATACCGAGGCATAAACAGAACAATAAAACATGCTGTTCATTCTCATTATCTGACTGCATTATTTTTTGACTTTCTGGTGTTGGTAAAATCACGTTAAGTCAAGTTTGGGAGCATATTCCACACCATAGAACAGACCCACTCCTAGTCACTACTCACGCAACCAACTGAAACATCTCCACCACTCAAAGTAGCCCGACAACCAGCCCTGTGATTGTTTGGCGGCCGAGACCTGACGTCAGCATCACTTTGGTGTTGCGCGAGTGCTGCTCTCCTATTGGTCATTTAGGAGTGGGAAATCTTGGAGGCCAGTATCCAGCCCAATTCATAGCCGGGACGGTTGACGGGCTACACTCAAACGTAACCATCTATCTGCCACAGCCAGGTGAAACATGGGTGTCCCCTTGGCCTTTTCCACTTGCTAGGGTCCTCAACACAGCAACATCTGAAATATGTCATGCGCAAGGTGTAGTAGCTAGTAGTAGTATAATGGAAATAATATTTATCATTTCAGTCTTCCTAACTAACTGCTCACTAGGCAAAAAGTCATTCCAGTGGCACCCAAGGACAAGCCTGTCACAATAATCTACACATCACCTTATTGTTTGCTATATATAAAGATGAACATAATCATTTTGCTGGCCTCAATATATCACCCTTTACATGCACATTTGTTGTCTCCATCCAGCGAGTCACGCTGCTTATTTTGCCCCTCTCAGCCTGCCTGTGTGTATGTGAACTCTCATACACACACATAATACGAGGTCTGTCCAAAACGTATCGGACCTTTTTATTTTTTGCAAAAACCATATGGATTTGAATCACGTGTGATTGCATCAGCCAAGCTTGAACCTTCGTGCGCATGCGTGAGTTTTTTCACGCCTGTCGGTTGCGTCATTCGCCTGTGAGCAGGCTTTGTGTGAGCAGTGGTCCACCCCTCTCGTCGGATTTTTATTGCGAATAAATGTCTGAACGATTTGGAGCTTTGCTGCATCAAATTTTTCCAGAAACTGTGAGAGACCTCCAGCTGGACACCATTCGGAAAATTTAGATGGCTTTCAGCGATGATTTTATGGGGATTATACAGATTAAGGAGTGGTCCAGCCGGTTTAAAGACTGCCCAGAGCGTCTGAGAGCGCGGCGCGCTCCGAGCGCCGATTGACAGGCTCAAATCCCGCTGAAACAACCAGATCATTTCCAACGTGAAGTCTTTGTTGATCCGGGACGTCGTCTGACTTTCACAAAAAAGGCAGAAGTCGTGGACATCAGCACTTTTTCGGCACATTCCACTGTTACAGGAGTTTTTTTCATGGAAAGAAAAGTGGAGGGACGTGCCACGGAGCCGTTCATTACGCGGGACAAAACCACCTCCGTGTTGGTCTCACAGGACGGCTTTCGGGTGGATTTCAGAAGGCTGTCGGTTGCTTTTCAGTCGTGTGATTATCCGAGAAATTGAGCATGAGCTGGACATGCCCCAACATGTCCTGTGAGGCTTCATCACGGCATTGCTTTGCGCCATGCGGCTCCACCGCGACGCGCGGAACTCCTCTGGACGTCTGTCTCAATGTGCCGAAAAAGTGCTGATGTCCACGTCTTTTCACAATTCCTGTGCTAGTCAGACGACATACTGGATCAAGACAGCGTCCAGTTTAGAAATGAACAGCACATTCCACTGTTACAGGAGTTTTTGTCATGGAAAGAGGAGCGGAGGAACTCTGCGCGTCACGGCGGAGCCGCATGGTGCAAAGCACCGCCGTGATGAAGCCTCACAGGACATGTTGGGGTATGTCCAGCTCATGCACAATTTCTCGGATACTCACATGACTGAAAAGCAACCGGAAGCCATCTGAAAGCCACCTGAAAGCTGTCCTGTGAGACCAACACGGTGGTGGTTTTGTCCCGCGCCATGAGCGGCATGATGGCGCAATCCTCCGCTTCTCTTTCCATGAAAAAAACTCTTGTAACAGTAGAATGTGCCAAAAAAGTGCTGATGTCCACAACTTCTGCCTTTTTTGTGAAAGTTAGACGACGTCCCGGATCAACAAAGCCTTCACGTTGGAAATGATCTGGTTGTTTGAGCGGGGTTTGAGCCTGTCCATCGGCACTCGGAGCGCACCGCGCTCTCAGATGCTGTGGGCGGTCTTTAAACCGGCTGGAGCACTCCTTAATCTGTGTAATCCCCATAAAATCGTCACTGAAAGCCATCTAAATTTTCCGAATGGTGTCCAGCTGGAGGTCTCTCACAGTTTCTGGAAAAATTTGATGCAGCAAAGCTCCAAATTGTTCAGACATTTATTCGCAATAAAAATACGACGAGAGGGGTGGACCACTGCTCACACAAAGCCTGCTCACAGGTGAATGACACAACCGACAGGCATGAAAAAACTCACGCATGCGCACGAAGGTTCAAGCTTGGCTGACGCAATCACACGTGATTCAAATCCATATGGTTTTTGCAAAAAATAAAAAGGTCCGATACTTTTTGGACAGACCTCGTATTGCGATATTATCAATTTTTTGGCAATATATAATCCAGTGAAATTTGTTATCATGACAGGCCTACCCAAGGATCCTCCAAAGTGGCTTCATACCTTCAGCCACTTGATAGCATCCAAACTTTGACCTTCATTTTTCAGAAAATTATCAGCACAAAAATCTAGAACTAGTCCTGTCATGATAATAAATTTTGCTGGATGATATATTACCAAAGAAAATATCAAGATAATTGATAAAATTGCAATACTATTGTCAACATTATTTTAAGACCATTTTATGCCACTGATACTATGATATAGCATATTCCATATGGGGGTTTTTTTCAGCTGTGTTGAATGGCTGCATCACTTTAATTATAAAATGAGCAACACTGTAAGTGTGTAACATTTTACGCTGTCTTGTTTAGATTTGCATTATCGGACAAAGTATCCTTAATAGCAAACTGTCAGGACGGGAGAGGGGAAGGGGTCTCTCCACGCCCATATGCATTTTGAGTTCCCAGTTGGGAAAACTGGATGGGATGGTGATGCTTAAGGTGCATTTTCAGGTTGGTTGTATTCCCAGTTTTGTTGCCACTGTTTTCAAGCAAAGTGACATACTGGCTAATTCGCCTTGGGTTCTTGTTCTCGCTTATTCAACTTCAGTCCGAAATGTTCCCACGCTGGAGCTGTGGAATTAGGCTTTGAAACCAAGTCCATGTATTCTTCAAAACGTTTTGGAAGGAAACTTCCTGGATATGACTGTGCAATCAACTCGGCTGTTCACTGTGGCAAGTTGTTCAATTCTATGTGTGTACAGATGCCACCTCACACACAGAGGGAGCTGAGCCCACAGCAACCTCCTCCTGCAGACAGCAGGCGGAGAGGGACAAAAGAAGCAATGTGACTGCTGGATGGTGACAACAAAAGCGGACATACAGGGTGATATATCCAGGCCAGCAAAAATGATCATGGTCATTTCTATATATCAAACTATAAGTTGATATGTTGATATTTTGATTATTGAGACAGGCCTAGCTAGGACTGTAAACAGTATCATCATAATCCATGTATTTACTCACAAATCTGTGTATTTACTCCTCACTCAGAGGGAGGAGGAGTGACAGGAAGACAGAGATTGGGAATAAGAATGAAAGGAACTGTTATGTGTCGACGCGGGTTGAGGAGCGGACCTGCGTCTGACGGAACCCAGCGCTAAAATAACCAGAAAGCGGTTCCAATAACAAAACAATTTATTTTTCCACCCTCTGGTGCATAACAAAGTGTATGAACAAACGATGCGTCAGTCTGGTGGAGTGAAGGCTGGCACGCTCTCCAGCGCCTAAAAGGATCGAAGCCCGGCGCTTCTGGACTCACTTTACCGCCAAACACCCCCCAGGTGGACACGACAAACCGACTCTCTGCGAAGGATAGAAAAGGTGAGGTAAGTCAGCAGCTACAACCACTATCCTTCAAAAGGCACACACTATCAGCAACACATTCAGGTCTGTATTTAAGAGAGCAAAGAAAAGAAAAGAACACCAAAATGTCCAGCCACACCCCCCCAACACACAACAGTACCCCCCCCTTTAACGGGAAGCCTCCCGGCGACCGAACAGACCAGGTCCGAGAACAGCACCTCCCTCCGGGGTCCTCGTCAGGAAGCAGACAGCATAACGCTCCCAAGGTCCACCACAGACAGCAGGACAGGGCACCGCAGCTGGAAGGCCGGCTGGCATCAACAAAAACCCCAAAACAGTCCCTAGTACAATCCAACATACAAGAAAAAACATAAAACCCACCCAAAACCTCCCCAGGGGACAATCCCATCCAACCCCGGGAAGAAAAGAAAAACTTCCAAATGCAAAAACCCAACACAGCCCCACAAACACAATACAAACATAAATGCATAAAAGAAAAATAACAAACAACCCCCCCAGAACGACTTGCAGAGCCCAACACCCCCCAGAAAGCCTTTACCGCCGGTTCCAGGAGGAATAGCCAGAACCGGAATCCCACAAAGGTCCCCAGGTACACATGGAGCAAACGGCGCCCCCCAGAGGACCGTACCATCAAACCCCAGGAGGCACCCTCCCCACAACCCCGGAACCCCAGACCCGGCCACACTTGGCAAGTCGGCCCCACAAACCAATTCCCCCACCAGAGGACCGTCCCATCAACCCTGGAGGTGGAACCCGGAAGGAAACAAAACAAAATCAAAGTCCAACCCCCGGAGGACTACCCTAAACAACCCTGGGGGCAAATAAAACAACCGTTAAACCCTGTTACCTTCCCCGGCACCCCGAAAGACCCCAGGTCCCTCCCAGAGCCCCTCGGCGGCTCAATTTTGGCGAACAGCACAAAACATCAAGCCGGGGAAGGGAACAGGAAAAACTAACCCAGCCCCAACCCCTAGGCGCAGCGGAAAACCGGAAATACGTCCGGTGCCCCAACTCGACCATACCCCAGCCTCTCGGGAGGGGTGGAACTACCGAAATGGCGAACGGCAACAGATCGGCCCACCCCTCCGACTGAGGTATGTTCCCGCTGCACCACACCCCGGCAACACCAATGACGAACGGTACAAAGGCCCACCGAGGCTGGAGTGGAACCGGGCCCTAACCAAACCAAGAAAAACGCCCCTAACAACCCCCCCCCAGGTGCAGAGGTCTTCTGAGAACGCTCAGCGTGACCAACCTGCACCACCCCACAACCCACAAGACGAACGGTCTTGGGGCAAGTGAGGTTGGGGTTAGGGAAGTAGGGAAATAAAAAACAACAAAACAAAACGACCCCAAACCCAAACAGAAAATACCTAAATACACATAAAAAAACAACGATCAAGTGAGTCCAGATGGGCTTCTAACCGCCTATCGTTCACTCCACCAGACACGCCTCTGACTCCCCAAACAAATTATAACCCCTATTCAAAGAAACAAAACATTAGCCCATACAAGTTTTTTTTTTGTGTGTGTGTGTATTATTTCGCCTGTCCCAGAACACCTGGAGATACGTCACCATTATTTTTCTTGACGCTTATATGTCGGGGCAATACAGCGGTCTCAGCTCGTCCAAGCTGCATGGGCTCGTCTGCAAGAGGAGCCAGAGGTCCCGTCGGAGGAGCCTCAGTGGGGCGAAGAAGAGGCGGCCCAGATCTGTGTCGGGGAAAGCCCCGAGACAAAAAAACCCGTTCTGATGGCCGCCCTCTCTCGCGTCCACGCTCCTTCATCCGATCATGTAGACGAATCACCAACGATATTAGCTCATCTAAATCGTTTTGCTCGTCACGGACTGCCAGCTCGTCTTTTAATGACTCGTTTAACCCATCTACAAACACTCCTCGTAAAGCTGCGGCATTCCAACCTGACTGAGCAGAAAAAATCCGGAAGTCCACAGAATACTCTGCCGCACTCCGCCTCCCCTGCCTGAGATTCAGCAACCGTTGGGCAACGGTATTCGTTTTCACCGGATGGTCAAAAACCAGTCGGAACTCCCGGGAGAAATCCTTAAAGGATCCTAACAATGGCGAGTTGTTACTCCACAGCGCTGTGACCCAAGCTAAGGCGTCACCTCGGAGCAAATTTGTCACATATGAAACACGGCTCCCATCAGAAGAGAAGGAAGCCGGTCGCTGAGGAAAAACCAGAGAACACTGCATCAAAAACGAAGCACAAGCTTCAACGTCTCCCGCATAAGGCTCCGGATGACAAATAATCGGTTCGGACGCCGAATCTAGGGGTGACGGAGTTATCTGCACCGGTATCGATGGTGCCGCAGCTAGAGCAGCAGGAAGCGGAACGGCTTGCGCTGCAAGCTCCGTAACACGGGCGTCTGTTTGTTTAATTTGGTTTGCGAGATGCTGTAATTGCTCCCATATTTTCTCCAAGTGTTCTTGAACTCTTTCGGCGAAAGGAACCGCCTCTGCCGCTGGGTCCATTATGGAATGGCCGGGAACTACTGTTATGTGTCGACGCGGGTTGAGGAGCGGACCTGTGTCTGACGGAACCCAGCGCTAAAATAACCAGAAAGCGGTTCCAATAACAAAACAATTTATTTTTCCACCCTCTGGTGCATAACAAAGTGTATGAACAAACGATGCGTCAGTCTGGTGGAGTGAAGGCTGGCACGCTCTCCAGCGCCTAAAAGGATCAAAGCCCGGCGCTTCTGGACTCACTTTACCGCCAAACACCCCCCAGGTGGACACGACAAACCGACTCTCTGCGAAGGATAGAAAAGGTGAGGTAAGTCAGCAGCTACAACCACTATCCTTCAAAAGGCACACACTATCAGCAACACATTCAGGTCTGTATTTAAGCTTTATGTAAATGAGCAGCTTCTCACAACAGGTGGAGGATTACCACTACGCACGCCACGGCAGTGAGAAGCGAGCTGCACAATTCTCATCACAAATCAAATCCTCTGCGTAACAAAATACCAAGTTACTATCAACAATTAGTCAAACAATTAATCACCTCGAATGTGTGCTGACAGCATGTGTCCCGCACCCTTCTTCCTTCGCAGGCACGATGTGTCAAACCCAGGCGCGGTCCTCAGCGTCCCACAAACGAACATCACAAGGTCGAGTTCCCGGCAATTCTGCTTGAATCACACGTGGCTTAAATGCAGAACGCCATCTCATTATCTGCTTCAGCTGAAAGTCTTTAAGGTTGCACGTGAGCACCATCCACAGGTGCTGCACATAACGTTGATGAGGGTGAAGGACTCTTCAGCCAGCACCTTCTCCACAGACAAATCAGTTTTCATACCACCTGGAGAGCAAAGAAAAGAAAAGAACACCAAAATGTCCAGCCACACCCCCCTAACACACAACAGGAACAGTAGTAGCCAGTAAACCAGTATTGATTAATATGTCTGGTATTTATATTGTGTATTTGTATTTGTATTACTATTTTCAAACTATTCTTCTTTTTTCCAAACTTTTGATACTCTGTGTGCTTCTTACCCTGTGTGCTGTTATACATTGTTGCTGGAGCCTCAATTTCCCTGAGGGAGTCTTCCCAAGTGATCAATAAAATTATTTCTAATCTCACTCACTCACTCATCTTCAACCGCTTACTCCAATTAAGGGTGGCAAGGGTACTGGAGCCTATCCCAGCTGTCATAGAGTGTGAGGCGGGGTGCACTGTGGACAGGACGCCAGTCTGTCTCAGGGCCACATATAGACAAACATTCACATTGCATTCACTCTCCATTGTATACACATAATGCCACATGCTTTTCAAGGTACATCTCTCTAGTCTCTTCATCATGCGCTAAGCTTGCTGACTTTATTATGTTCAAAATGGTCATGTATGTCTTGGATGTACTACGGATTCCAGTCGTTCTCCCAGAAAAATCCTCAATTCAGCTGGGTTTCACTGAAACATTACTCAAGGAGCAGACCCATTTCCACCAAATATGACTGAAATAACCATTTGGTACAAATAGTCAATTATCTGAAGTGTCTCTAGCTGAGCCGTTGGTACCATAATAAGGACATTATATTCTTAGACTTTTCATAGAAAGCCATTTTCCCATTGTATTGCTTAATCAATGCCAAAGGGTAACATCCGCAATTCATATTGCAATGTGCAAGGGATATAATAATAAGATGCTTTGGAGTAAGACGGTAATGGAATGCCATGATGGATTTTAGTGTGGCAGTTATTCCTGACAGACTGCCACAATTGTCCTTATCCCAGAGTACAACAGCAATGATGCTGTTGGTGGACCGGCACCTTGAGGTTTTTATCCTTCAAAGATGCAAAGTGTAGAAAAACAACACTTAACGTATCACAATTCAGTGGTACATATTATGATTTTAGTCCTGCAAAGTGTAGAAAAACAGCGTTTAACATGCCACAATTGAGTGGTACATATTTGCCCCACCCGAAATGGGTGGGGCTTAAATCATTACATTATTTTAAGCCTGAAATTGATATGGATTGATCAGAAGTTGCTATATTTATTGTTTTTTTTTAACTATTTACAGAACAGCCTCAAAATTGAGATTCAAATCAACGATTTTGATCACAAAAGTAAGAGAATAATTTACAGAACAAGTTTTAGTGAACTCAGAACATGAATATTCTTAAGCACATGAATTAATATTTACAGAACAGCCTCAGAATTGACATTCAATGTAGTAGGAAATTATGAACTAAGTATACATGAACAAGAGTTGTCATACTCAACACAACTTTTTTTGTATTATTATTATTATTATTATTTTTTTTTAATTTTATGATCAAACTGTAATTTTTTCAATTATTTATTTATTTTTACTAACTAACGTTCTTGGCATTTTTTCCGCACAAAGTTAATAAATGTTGATTAAGGTGTCTGTGTGTGTGTCTGCGTGCGTGTGACTGAGTGAGAGGGAGAGAGAGAGAGGTTGTTCTAAGACTGTTTATTTTTTAATGATCTGTGTGAACTTGGTGATTCATGCAAACATCCAGTGATGGCAGACAGGGAATAAATATGTCAGCCTTGTTCACTGTATTCTTCTCAAAAAGACCGCATTCAGTACGAGCAAAGTTTTCCAACTGACTTTATATCACCAGCCAAACTAAGAGCAAACAAACGGCTAAAAAAAAAATGAGGCAGTGACTGACATACAGTAGTGTTCAGAATAATAGTAGTGCTATGTGACTAGAAAGATTAATCCAGGTTTTGAGTATATTTCTTACTGTTACATGGGAAACAAGGTACCAGTAGATTCAGTAGATTCTCACAAATCCAAGACCAAGCATTCATGATATGCACACTCTTAATGCTATGAAATTAGGCTATTAGTAAAAAAAAAAGTAGAAAAGGGGGTGTTCACAATAATAGTAGTGTGGCATTCAGTCAGTGAGTTCATCAGTTTTGTGGAACAAACAGGTGTGAATCAGGTGTCCCCTATGTAAGGATGAAGCCAGCACCTGTTGAACATGCTTTTCTCTTTGAAAGCCTGAGGAAAATGGGACGTTCAAGATATTGTTCAGAAGAACAGCGTAGTTTGATTAAAAAGTTGATTGGAGAGGGGAAAACCTATACGCAGGTGCAAAAAATTATAGGCTGTTCATCTACAATGATCGCCAATGCTTTAAAAAAAAAAAAAGAAACAGAGACGCGTGGAAGAAAACAGAAAACAACCATCAAACTGGAAAGAAAAAAAAAAACGGAATGGCAAAGGCTCACCCATTGATCAGCTCCAGGATGATCAAAGGCAGTCTGGAGTTACCTGTAAGTGCTGTGACAGTTAGAAGATGCCTGTGTGAAGCTAATTTATTTGCAAGAATCCCCCGCAAAGTCCCTCTGTTAAATAAAAGACGTGCATTAGAGGTTACAATTTGCCAAAGAACACATCAACTGGCCTAAAGAGAAATGGAGGAATATTTTGTGGACTGATGAGAGTAAAACTGTTCTTTTTGGGTCCAAGGGCCGCAGACAGTCTGTGAGACGACCCCCAAACTCTGAATTCAAGTCACAGTTTACAGTGAAGACAGTGAAACATGGTGGTGCAAGTTTCTGTGTAGGCTCTCAGTTTACTTTAAACCGGTTAACACCTTGAGACAGAAATTAGTTCACCCTAAGGACAGGATCCCTAGTTACAAACAGATCAATGTAGTGTATTATATCAGATGTCAGGAAAACTGTAATGAACACTACATAGGTGAGACTAAGCAACCTTTAAACAGGAGGCTATACCAGCACCGCAGAGAGGTCGCCAGTGGACCTCAGTCTGCAGTTCATCTCCACCTGAAAGACACTAACCAAACGTTTGAGGACAAGGAAGTTAAAATCTTAGCGAGAGAGAAGAAACGGTTTGAGAGAGGTGTCAAGTAAGCATTCTTTGTAAAACAGTTGAAACCCAGCCTTAACCAGGGGGCGGGTCTCAGACACGCTTTGTCCCCTGTTTACAATGGGGTACTCAGGTCAAAGCAGTTTCAGTCTTTTGTTCATGGTAATGAGTCATTCACGTCATCAGGAGAGTCGTCAAGGGAGCCATCAGGGGAGGCTTCCATCCCATCATTAGGAGAGTGCTAACTAGAGCACAATAGGTGCTAATTAGAGCTATTGTTTAGTCACTAGCCTATAGCAGTCGGCCTGTCGGTAGGAGGGGTCTGGTTAGGTTAAAAACTCCAGCTTTTGTTGGCTTCTGGTTTATTCTTCTCTACAAGAGTCAAGACAGAAGTCAGACTACCAGAGCAAGAATTTTAGCTGAGGAAGCTTCTGTGATTTGAAGCGAAACGTCCTCACATCAAGCAACCCAGTCCAGTTGAAGATTCAAGCTTCTCTACTATGGTGGTGCAAGCATCATGATATGGGCATGTTTCTCCTACTATGGTGTTGGGTCTATATATCGCATACCAGGTATCATGGATCAGTTTGGATATGTCAAAATACTTGAAGAGGTCATGTTGCCTTATGCTGAAGAGGACATGCCCTTGAAATGGGTGTTTCAACAAGACAATGAGCCCAAGCACACTAGTAAATGAGCAAAATCTTGGTTCCAAACCAACAAAATTAATGCCTCGCAGATGTGAAGAAATCATGAAAAACTGTGGTTATACAACTAAATACTAGTTTAGTGATTCACAGGATTGCTAAAAAAGCAGTTTGAACATAATAGTTTTGAGTTTGTCACGTCAACAGCAGCTGCTACTATTATTGTGAACACCCCCTTTTCTACTTTCTTTTACTAATAGCCCAATTTCATAGCCTTAAGAGTGTGCATATCATGAATGCTTGGTCTTGTTGGATTTGTGAGAATCTACTCAATCTACTGGTACCTTGTTTCCCATGTAACAATAAGAAATATACTCAAAACCTGGATTAATCTTTTTAGTCACATAGCACTACTATTATTCTGAACACTACTGTAACACAAGCCTTTTTCAGCTCTGTCTTGTCAAATGCACCATGTATGTTATGAAACAAGTTCACCAAGTAACTTTAAATACCATACAAACCAAAACAGAGGTGACCTGAAGAAAACCTAAGGAGTACTGAGAGAACAACGTGAGGTAGAATCAAGCCAAGCACAGAGAGAGAGATATCCTGTCTGTGTGTGTGTGGAGGCTGCAGAGATGTGTTTGTGTAGGGGGGGGGGGGGGGGGTGCTGTGAGTGACTGGCCAATCACAGTGTGAAGACAGTCAGTTAGCCAATCAGGATTTTCCTTCAGCACAAGCACAGATACTGACGAGTTTTACTCGTATCATACTCGTGTTCGTCAAAAATGCTTTATCTGTACCGGATACTTGTCTGAAACGAGTATCCGGCTCAACCCTATAATTCTGTATCAGAATCCACATCGATACTTTCATACAGTAGCTTAAATTTACCCATTTCGGCGGCGACTTTCTCTCATGTTCTCTCGAATTGTGCGTCTCGTCGCATAAATCGACAAGTCCGCAGTTGTGCGGGGGACAGGAATGATATTAGACAGGAATGACATTTCATCAGAACACCAGGGCATGGAGTAATACATCCAAATGTGAAATGGTCAAATATTTTGCCACCGTTACCCCAACATTATATGGTCTGAAATCTCACATGATTAACCAATCTGATTCGCGGAAAAAACATAATTAGATCAGAATGATGTATTTATTATATCATGATCACCATCTGATGTTGGTATGCTAAACCGTTTTTGGAAAATCCATATTTCTGTTCCAGCATATTAAAATTTCAGGTCATTAGGTCTGTTTTTCAAACCTAAATTTATATAATAAAAGTAAACGGTTAGTGGTAGCTTCAGCTAAATGTTTTAGCGGTTTATTATTTTATCACTTTCACAGTTAACTTTGCATTTAGCAACATTAGTAATTATCAAAGCTAACTTTTAGATAAGCTGTGCCCACCTATAACCTGCTATTGTCAAACACAGACATTTAGCCTATTATTTCAAGAGCTGTGGTGCAAATGACCAGAACACTTGCTTCCTTAAAAGAAGGTTCCTGGTTCAAGGCCAGCTGTACCCCATTTACCATGTATGTCTGGAGTTGTGTCCGGAAAGGTTGCCGGTGAAACACTTGTGCTAAATTTGCATTCAGAGCCTTAACTGATCTGCTGTGGTGACCCCAAGCAAAAACAGGCACAGCCAAAAGAAAGATATAAGATATGCATTTTTATGCCGCTCACGTAGGAGCGCTTGTATTAGCATTAGACAAGCTTGAGTGTATTTCGCTTTCCTGAAAGCTGGTGACATGTCGCTCATTTGCATTGTGGTGAAGTGTGTTTATGACAGGGGGGCTCACACACTTTACAACACCTGAAAAAGCATGATGTATTCAGAAGTGTAGGCAATGTGATATGAAATGCTTTGGACTGTTTGAAGCATGTCCTCAACTGCATAATTGCACGCTGAAAATTGCTATAAATGTGGATACACTCATGGTCGAAAAATCGCTGGAACACAAATACCAACACCTTCCTCAGTCATTTGTAATAACAGCCACCGAAAGTGAATTATCACAGAATATCTAAAAAAAAAAAGGCTCAATTTTCCTAATCTCTGATTTAGATGGATGTTTCTTCAGTCCAATACACTGAACTACGGCTCATTTGTCTTGATTGTTGGCGGCATCATCAGTTGTCAAATTTGCAGGCCATCTTTCATTACATTTTCATGAAAACCAAAATACAATATGAGTGATTCACACAATAAAGTGTCACAGGCATTTAAGTTGGAGTTCTTTTTGGCTGAAGTTCTTCCTTTTATCTTCTCACATATTGTTATTGTGTTTCCAAGTTCATCAGTCAGCCCTTACGGCATGATGACTCTCCTCTCTCACTCCGTCTCTCTGACCACGTCTCCTGTCCTTGAGGCAGCAGCAAAATTATATGCAGTTTATTGAGCTTCACTCAATTTGCAAACCTGATACTGCTGAATGGCCTTCTGAATTAATGAGGAGTGCTGGTGCAGTGTAGAGCAAAATTATAGACATTTTAAATGACCACGGAGTCAGCCATATCATGGCTTGCAACTACTCTATGTCACTGTTCTGGTGTGAAGCCACAATGACAGTTGATGTCAGCAATTGAGTCAGTTTTGCTCAATAAATACCAACTAAAACACCTGGTAAAAGTTAAGCCAGTGGCAACTCAGTTGATTTGAACTGCTGCCTCATAAGCAATAGATCAGTGGGATAAGAAGTTGGGTTACCAATATGCAGACCTGGGTTTGTGTTCCAGTCATGCTATCCGTCTGTACTAGGCATGTGAATTTCATCACTGACAACGATACTAGCGATACAATACATATAACGATAACTGACGATACGATGCGATACGATTCACCCCTGTTCCCAATTCGATGCGATTTGATATGCATTTGATGGCGATTCAATTCTTCTCAATGTGATACGATGAGATATGATTAATAATGGGTACTGGGAAGATTTTACCGATATCGATTCCATTATTGATTCCGCTTATCGATCCGATTCTTTATCGATTCCCTTATCAATACCAATGTGTACTAAAAGTAGGCTTAACAGGTTTTCTATGTCAACAACATTTTATTGAGTCTTAAAGTAAATAAATCTGTACACGGTCACTGGATCCTTGATCTCTGGATATAAAAGAAATCTGTACATGATGGATCCTAGATCTCTGGACAGAAATAGAAATTAACAAAATCTGTAGTTTTTGTCAAAAGCATTTACTTTCACATATTACTGACACAAATGTAACTCTACAGCACTGAGCTGAGCTCTTACAGCCGGCCACACTGCATGCTAGGATGTAATTCATAAGGAATGGAGAACGTCTCATTTTGGGGAAAAAACAGTTTTGGTCGGTTGTACTTTGTTTGTATTATAACATTTGGAAAGAGGTGTGATTTGATTTAAAATGGCGATTCGCTCTAAAGTTATTAATTCAGACCGAAACCAGCTGGTGCTCACACCAGAGAACCATCGCGTAAAACTCCCGTGTGGAACAGAGGATGATTCTCGTTTCTTGCCCGCAACAACACAAGAATCCCAGTTTGTGACTTTAATCCACACAAAGCTGACTCACGATTGACATCTTTAAATGGCTTTGAGAGGAGTTAATGAAGACATTGTGGACCTGCTGCTGGAAGCGAAGCAGAGAACCAGCGAACAGTGGTTGGTCTGAGGCCCCGTGTTGCCTCAGACCATGAGGTAACACAGATCTGAGGCAACACGGGGCCTCAGACCAACCACTTTGCTTGATCTTTCTTCCTCCACTACATCCCTCACCTCCTCCTGAATCTGCCTCTGTTTCTCCTACCCCTTACACTCCCAGTGCCAAGGTGTTGGGAACATCCCCAAGCTTGCTCTTCCATGACCCACCATGGCCACCAGTTCTTTTTGGCACAGCTGGGACTCAGCATCCAACATAGCAGCCTTGACACTCCACTTCCTTCCTGTCTTAACCACCACTCCAGGCTGCGCCACCTTTGGGTCTCTTGAGTCTCTGTACATCAGCACCTCCCAAGTCCGTGTGAACTTGAATTCTTCTTCCAGAGACTTCAAGGGCAACCGGAGCTTTGTACGGTTGTCGTTGAGAGCGATACTGCTGAGACTCCTGTTTGTTTCAAAGCCCTCAATGGCCTGGCCCCAATGTACCTTTCAGAGCTTCTTTTTCCTTATACCCCAACCAGAGGTGACAGAGCCTTTGCAGCAGCTGCCCCCAGGCTCTGGAATAGTCTCCCCTTTAATATTAGATCATCCCTGTCCCAAGAGACTTTTAAAGCCTGTTTAAAAAACCTATTTCTTTTCTCTGGCATTTCCTAATGAGCGATTACATCTCTGTTTCACCGTAGTATTTCTTCTGTTTTCCCTGTTGCTTAATACTGACTAATTATACCTTATTTGTAGTCTTTCGGTAGCATGGCCCAAGCAGAGGGTCATCCCTTTGAGTCTGGTCTGCTTGAGGTTTCTTCCTCTATATCATCAGAGGGAGTTTTTCCTTACCTTACCTTACCAGTTACCTGTGTGCTTGCTCTTGGGGTTAATAAGGTTAGACCTTACTCGTATGAAGCACCTTGAGGCAGCTTTGTTGTGATTTGGCGCTATGTAAATAAAATAAATTTATTTAATCAAATTATTTCCGACTACTTTTTACTCTTTATTTGTCGTATTGCTTGTTGTAATTTTATTGTTATTTTCAATTCATTTATTTACGATTGGGGTGACTTGGTGCTCATTTTTTAATTATGTACAGCACTTTGGTCAACTACTGTCATTTTAAACGTGCTTTAGAAATAAAGTTGAGTTGAGTTGAGAAGTGAGACAGGCCTGGTAGGTAGTTATCATGATATTGTAGGTTGAACTGCTTGATCATCTCTTTGAAACCTTAATCGCCCACCACGGACAGGGGTCTCATATCAGTCAGCAACATATGAAAGATTGCACGAGTCATGATATTTGCTTACCGAGGTGTGCATGTTGTTAGCTTGGTAACAAAGTATTCCTTTGAAGAGGAATGTATTTTTTTTTTAGCACTGTAACGCTGCGTTATAAAACATTAGCATCATCACATTTCCTATTCAAACATGACATCCCTGTTTTAACGTTACAGCAAACACATAACGTGTGTGCTAAGGCTAATGAAATCGTCATCATGATTAATGCTAACGTTTACAGCTAAGTAAGTAGCTTACTATTACTACATTAATGTTAGTGGCTAACTAGCCAATTAGCTTACAGAGATGACTGTCCCTCAGTGACGTCACGGCTGACCTCGATTGCCACTACTGTGCATGTGCATGAAAGACAGAAAGGCAGCAGAAGGTACAACTGCAGCTTCAAAAAATTTATGATGACAATGACTATTAAATTAGTCACAGGTGATTGTGATAGTCAACGTAATTGTAACTAGTCAACTAATCGTGCCAGCACTAGTGTTGAGATCATTTGAAGCTGCTTTACTGCATATCATGGAAGCTCTATTCGTTAGACACTGCATTTGTCAAGGTGGAAGATGAGAAGTGCCTGAACCAGAAGTTGTGTTGCGTGCTCAGATGAGTGTGGTGTAGCTTTCACTCATGTTGCACAAAATTGGAAGGTGACAGATGCAAAATGTTTATCAAAAGCTCGCAGTTGTCAGCAGTAATGGCACATGGGTTTCTTGCAGCTTTGCTTGGGTAAACAAGTGACAATTCAATGTGAAGGTTGATTTGCCATTGCTTGGAAAAATGGGCAGGAATGGCAAGAACTTCAGTTTGTGACAGGTTCAACTGACGAAGACTTTTCAGTCAAACACTGAGAGCAACTGTAACGAGAACAATGTGATTTTATTAGCTGCAGCAGCACTCAAACACATGCGCCATAATCAAGAATAACTGTTTCTCTTATGGACAGTGAAGTTTGAGAGTGTTTATCATACCCCTGTTCCCAAAATGTATATTTGTTCAGCTTTATGTTTCCTCTGCACCAGAGAGGCAGCTTGATGTTATGATGCATATAACACTATACATCATGAAATGACAGACTGGGGAGATTTTCTGCAGATTTCAAAGGAGTCAGCAAGGTTGGTGGTGGAGTAACGAAGACATCTACCAAGGACAAAAATAAAGTCATGTGGAGGGTTAACAAAAACCACTGTCACTGATTTTATCTTTACCCTTTTTCTCATGAGATGTTGTCAACCCCAGCCAAAGGCCGTTTTTTTGTACGAATAAAGGTTCCAGTGTTCCCTATGTATTCCCTATGTATTCTGCACTCCACAACAGACTTACTTTATCAGCAAATACAAAATAACAAGTCACGTTTGTGTGAACAACACCTCTATCTACCACCCGCAGCCTGGCAGGCTGGCGATGTGGTGGCAAGGTCGTGTTCCCCTTCAATGCACTCTTCACAAAGATATGGCATCAAAATAAAACGCACGGCATTGTAGCAAACGCAAAAAACCCTGCAGGAGATCAGTGTCAACCCCTTCAAGGGGAGATGACGAGAGACAGACTGAAGGGAGATTGAATGGAGAACAGCAGGATAATCCTGCAAGAGCCAGAACCTCCCATGAGAAGGAGAGCAGGGTGAAGCGACATGGAAGAAGTCAAATAAACTGCTCTTTCTGCCTCTTTCCTTTATCACTTGCCTGTCTGCCATCACACACTCAATCCACAATGGAAAAAGTAAGCAGATTACCTTGTTCGCCCATCAGAAAAGGGATTACATTTATCCATTTCCTCTGTCAGAGCACACTGAAGCTAGATGAAAATGTGTCCGAGTGAAACTTTTTGACGAATCCGTGAGTGATTGAAGTTCTTGGAAAAGAGGTGTTTCTGGGTCCCCTGTCAAATTTACTTGGCGAGAAGCCAGATTTGCTATTAAGGAAACAGACCGACAACTAACACTCAATAACAAATCTGATCCTTGAAATCTTGAGGATACATCATATCCACCCTCAGTCACAGTAAATATCATTATTTTTGTTGTAAAAAAAGAACAACAAAAAAACAAAGACAGAATCTTGTGAATTACATAAAGAGTAATTTGTTTCCAAAAACAATACAAACTGAAAATTGCATATGTAAGGTTTAATACATGCAATGTAGGGGATGTTATGTAAAGTGCTTGGATGCGTGGATAGGGACATGGCCTGCCAATATATAGATCTGGGTTTGAATTCTGTTCATGCTACCTATCTACCATCTGCATTGTCTCAGCCCCCCCCCCCCCCCCCCCCACAGCTGCAAATGGGTGCAGGTGTCACAGACTGAACAGTCCCCCCTAAAAATCCGTCCAACCTGCCTTCACTGCGCATGCGTTATTAGCTGCAGTTCATGGATTAACACCTTGTTTCTGCTTCAAACTGCACTCCAGTCATCATCTACGGACCCGGCGCCACGATGGGGCGTTTGGGGGCGACGCCCCCTCACGTCATCAATCCCGCCCCCTCGGATGTGAGAGTTATCAAAAAAATAAAAATAAAAAAGAAAGAAAAAGAAATACTGGAAAATATAGCAAAATATTAGTTATTCAATATTATTATCACTTTACCGGGGCGTTGCTGGGCCTGTATCGTAGATTTACGTCGATGGTACCTGGCTATACCCGCCCGCTATGCGTAAACAAATGACGTCATAGCGCACGCAGCCCAAGAACTGTCCGCAGAGGGGGAAAAAAAAACCTGTCCACAGAGGAAAAGATGAAAATGCGAGAAGTGTGTTTTGGACGCACTGGCTAAATTGGAGAGCAGCGCGCACCAGCTCGCCGACACGACAAAAGTTAAGTGAGCCAACTTTTTATGTACGCGTTACGTGTTGTGTATCTCAGTAAAAAGTAATAATAATGCAAATAACATGCTGTTGTCGTGTGGTATGCATTTTCTTAGTCCCTCCATTCACGGCCAGTTGCCCGCAATGACAGATATTAAATTTATGTATTGTTGTAAATATATCTACATGAAAGGTTTATCTTTTACCCGTTGTATGACTGTCATGCCCAATTTCGCTGTGTTTGCGCTTGTGATGGAGGGCTGTATATGGGGTTAATCTACTGTCTCATGTGGTTTCTCAGATCAGTTGTTGGTTTGGTTTTGTGGTATGCAGGAGATCACTTGACCGAGGGTCTATATGTTCAAATAATAATTAAAAAATATTGTCATCACTCTTTAGTCTTACTCAGTCAGTCTCTTACAATGGTGTAGCCTAAATACATGAGCTTTCCAGGAGCGCACCCAATTCATTACGCACGCTCAGAGGCACGTCCCCTCCAGTGTGCACTTTTTTTTTGGGGGGGGGGGGGAGTGGCGCCGGGCCTGATCATCTATCTCAGCGACAGATATCTAAAGCTTTCGTACAACAATCATTTCCACATAAATTCAGCATTGTTTCATCATAAAAGACAGATGAAGTGATTAGAGTGCCACAGCTAAACGAGCTGCTAGCAGATTCGTTCACTGAATTTTGACGGGTTTCTGCTTAAAACAGCCTCATTTCTGCTTAAAACTGACTTTAGAATGATTTAAGAGGTTTTACCTTGTCATCTGATGGTTAATAATCCCATTAATCCATGTAATGCTTTGGGTTAAAGCGCTGGTCACAACCCACCGTCCGTTTTTTTTTTTCACTGTACGTTTTATGCAGATGCCACGGCCACTATGTTTTTGTGAAAACGTACGGAGGCGGTAGCAAGAGGAGGGAGGGAGTACGTTCAACGCATGTGTGTGTTATGAGCGGGACCAGAGCGGCAGGTGTTTTTTGGTGTCGGCAATGCATGAGCATGTCCAGCCTGCAGCAGTCAGTTGTACGAGTGTTTACTTGCCTCGAAAAGTTACAGCTAGTTATCAGACTGAAGCTGTGGAGTATCTGTGTTGCTGAAGTTTGGAAATAAAGTCCAAGTTCAAGTGAGAAGCTGCGTCGTGCATGCAAGTCTGTCGGCCTCCCCACATCAGAGTTAGTGAAAAGTCACAAGGTGTGAAACACTGATAGAGGAATATATTCACTACACACTTGATTACCAGCTTTTTAAATTTCAACTTAATTCTAATTTATATATGTGTATCACAATCTTCAAGATCTGATACCTACAATTTAATTCCATAGTATGTGGTGAGTAGCCTACTGCCTCCGTACGGATTTGGTTAATTCAATAGTAATTGAATGAAAATGTGCTGCTTTGAATCTGTACTGAGGCAGTACTCACAATGTGTGTCATCTGTACTGCTGGTGAATCTGCAGCCTGACTGCAGCAAAAGTTCTGCATGCACTAAAACCTCTATGGCATGTCTGCATGTGTCTGCGTGCTCCTAAAGTCGTACTGAGGCAGTACTTACAATGTACGGATCTCCAAATTTAGCCCACGTTTTTGCAAGTAGACTGCACGCACGTGCAAGTACGGCAGGTTGTGACCACGGTTTAAGAGACTCAGTCTCAGACGTGCTCTTGTGTCTGAAATGACAAATGCACAGTGAAGCAAGGCGGACCAATTTTTAGGGGGGACCGTTCGGTCTGCGACACTGGTTTCAACTAGTGAAGTATGTAACCTGCATCAGAATAGCGTCCCCTACAGAGGGAGTCGTAGACTTTCATTTGCTTGACACTGTGGAATCCAGAGATAAGCACGGACACCAACAGGCTTTAGGTCCTATAAAGGACTTAGATGAGAATTTTCCTGTTATACGCGGACATTATTATGGAGTTTATACTGTAATTCAGACAGAAGATTAACAGTGTTGTTAGTGTCATTGATTTGTTGTGTTTTTGTAGTTCAGTTGGTTTAGTCAGTTAACTAAAAAAAAAAAAGTTTCCTCTTAAATCAACAACGGTTCCAAAATTTCTGCGTGAAAAGCTGTTCCTCCTGTGTGTCAGCCACACTTTCTGTTTGAAAGTCAGCCTCTGGTCTTTTTCTGCCTTTGATGTTAACAAGCCTTGTTAATTGCCATGGTGATAAAAGTTGGCTCCTGTGCCAACTACAATAATTATCTAACCCTTACCAGATTGATTCCTAAAAAATAGAGTACATTTCTGGGGGAGGTCTCTTTGATGTTGCTGAGAAATTGGAGAGTAAATAAGAGGTTTATTGGTGCTTTGACTTATTTTTCTGATTGGAGCAGGCTTTGTTTGAATAAAGCTGTTGTGTTCTGGTTTATTGATACTGATGGCTTATATTGGTGAGTGTAATGGATGACAGCACTGCTTTTAAGATTTAACCCGTTTTGCCTCACTGACAACAACTGTTGCCGAAGTTTATCACTGTCATTTTGTACTCACAATAAAAAATCTCAAAAGGTACTAATGCAACTTTTTCCACTTATAAAAAAAATCTTGGCATAAACGGTTAAGGCACAAAAAGAATTTTCATTGGCACCACTATAATTTTATTTATTAGCCTTTAAATAGGGGATTCATAATATGACATTGCTAATATGATCAAAATTTTCCTGGAAAAAATAAAAAGTTTCCCAGAAGGGGAAAATTTCTAAAGAACAGATGGCCTTGAACTACTTACAATCGCGACACATACAGGTTATGATAGATACATCATAGATCATGTGGGGGCTTCCCCAGACTTGCGGAGGGATGTTGGGAAGCTGACTGTGACAGACAATTAGAGGGGAGATACATGGTGACACCTGCTGGCTGTCTCTCTGGCTGCTAATCCAACATGGCAGAAAACGCTCCAAAACCACTGTGTTTCTGTATAAATTTAAAATGTTTCTCACATATTATGTAAAAGCTAGTGAAAAATAAACAATTCTAAAGCTTAAAAAAACTGCCTTTGTAAACAGATACCACACCTGAAGTGATTTACAAGACATCTCACAGATGTCAGTATGCATGCTACATGTGCATGGATCGACAGAGGTCAAAGGTATCTGACGATCTTTTCAAAAGCTTGTGGAGGCACACATGCACTAACTCCTGCAAATGGCATTAAAAGCAAAATAAAATATTAGTCATGGAATTTCCCCCAAGTAAATATGTCCTCTTCATTAAGATGGGCTATAATTTTGAAACATGTTTAAAAAATAAACTGACATGACAATGCTTGGATTTCAGTAGAAGCTAAATTTTGTCCGTTTATTGAAATTTGGGTGGCCACAGAGCTTTTATTTAATTACAGCATGATATATTTATTCATAAGGCACATATAGCATTAACCCTCTGGGGCCGACGCCGTCATATACGACGGCTAAGACCAAGCTTTACTAAATTATAAATAACTTTTTAATGATCGTAGAAACACTTTTTTTTTTTTGCTGAAAAGTTAATTCTGTGGACTTTCGAGCCAGCCATCGGCCATCTTTGTACTCTTCATAGAAGCTGTGTGATGACGTGTGCAATGTGAGAGTCCAATCGGAATTGGTTCACTATCACATGGGTTTCCAAAATCCAATGGTAGGGCAGATTCACCTCACGTGAAAAGCCAAAGATCGTTTTCAGGAATGTTACTAGTTGGCCCGTTTGAATAGCCCCCTGGGTGCGCCAATGAGTACATAGTATTGGGCTCCAAATGCGCCCTGTGCCATTACACACAGCGATCACTGAAAGCAGATGGAGAGCCTCTGATGACAATCTCATGTGCTCAAACAGAGTGTGTAACTATCAGGATTGCTCCACTAGTTTGCATGTGAATGTTACTGGATAACTCTTGCTTTTACCATGAAGACAAAAAAGTATAGACCATTTTGTATATATTGTTCAAAATGTGAATTTGTGTTTATTGTTTGAACCTTTCTGTTATACAGTCTTTCACACAAGACCTCAAATTACCTTTATAAGGTGTCAAAACAATTGTTTATTATAGTTTGCTGTGTGTTTTGAATAAATGTGTGTGGAAAATTATTTTCCGCTTTACTTTTTCCTTCCTTATTTTTGATTGTAAACCTTTATTACACTTATAAAACACAACAAAAGCATATATAGTATGAAAGCACAGGTTGTCCTGAAAATAAAGGGACATAACACTTGATTGTGGGATGCAGGAAGAGCTGTTAATAGCAATAATAAAACATTTATGCCAGGTGGGTGAACTGTCCAAAAAATGCCCTCGGACCCCAGAGGGTTAAGGAACACAGCTAATGAGCTAATTAATGTCATTATACTAAGCACAAAATGTGAGTAAACTGCTTCTTTAAGCCACTGAACAGATTATCATATGTGAGATAAACATGCAATGAAATTAAATGTTTGAAAACTTTGCACATTATTTATCTATTTATAACACAAACTCTGCTTTAGCAATTAGAGGCTTAAGTTAATTAATGTTATTGTTACAAGTGCCAACCACAAGTAAATTGCTTCTTTCAGCTACTGAATGGGCAGGTGAGGCAACACAATGAAACATGAAAACTTGCTTATAGTACATTTTTAAAAGACAACAAAACAGCCGTCCTTATAGCTTCAAATAAGTTCAAATAAGGTTTCTGCCAAACAGAATAAAAAATTCCCTTTATATTCTAAAGTGTAGTATTTTAGTTCAAAACATTATTTCTTCAAAACAAAGAACATTGTTTTCTTTCTTTCTTCTTCCTGCTCTTCTGTCTTCCTTTTCCTCCTCATGAAAGGAGCCTCTGCTAATATATCAGCCTCTATGTGCAACATTTTCTAAAGAGAATGACAGTGGTCCAACAAAAAGGTAAGTTTATCTCACCGAGGTATTTATCTGTTATTGTTTGCATCCTCTTTCTCTGCTGTGTGCTGTGGCAGTGAGCAGGAACAGACTCTTTACTGTTTGATGATGACATTTATTCATATTTATTTGCTTGAAATGAACATGGCTGCTAATTGTATTTCATCTCTGGAGACTGACATAAGGAAAAGCTCACGATCACTTTGAGTGTGAACTGACATGGTTTTAAACACATGCTCAAATTAATTGAGTCCTGTTACAAAGTTTCCACCTCTCTTATCTTGTTTATTTCAAACAAAGAAGTCAGGTTATGTCTCTCATTTCCAGTGTAATGAAAATTTGTGATTGAATTATGAATTTTCCGTATATTAGTAGTAATGGACTATAAGTCACAGGACCTCTCAAATTTGTAAAGAAAATGTGACTTATACTCCGGAAACCAGGGGAGACAGACAGACAGACTCATAAAAAGTATACAAATACACATCTATCTGCTTGTTATTGATAAGATGAAATCAGTATGATTGATCATTTTTGCTGTATCTGACTGTATCTGTATAACATTTTAAAATTATTTCTGTCATGCTGTGAAAACATGTGCAGCACAAACGAAAGTGTTTTAAAATTTCTGAAATATTCAAAACTTGCATTCAACACCATTATGGAGACATCCCAAAAAGGTCCATTAACCCATTCAAAATGGTGTTTTTACTTCAAACAGAATGGTGATTATTTTGCAGAGTGCACTCACACAGATGGAGCATCAGTATGAAAACATAATGTATCCCGATAACAGGAACACGCACTCAGAATGCACAGATCTATTCCAAACAAATTCAGAATGAAGGGAGATAAAAGGGAAATAATGGACCACCACAAAAATAACAAAATGAATAAGGAATAAAAGAGATAGATGAAAGTTTCTTTTTCTCATTAGACATCCTGACATCAGTGGATGGAGGACAGACAAAAAAGTGCATCCAAATGTCCTGGCTGCCTTTGAAATGTGACCCCTGCATGCAGCGAAAAAGCAGATTTTCCTCGATGTTATTGTCTCAACACAGTCATACTTCAGAGATGTGCTTAAAGGCCCCCATCTCTTCATCTTAACACCTGGTGGGAAAAAAGTGATAATAATGCAAAAACATTCCGTCTGTGGGCTCAGAAGCCTGTCAAAGCCTTCTCAAACCATGCGTGGGCGATAACTACAGAAAAACGCCAGCTGAAAAATGCTCACTGTAACAAACAGGAAGCGTGAAGAAGACAATAACGATGTCTTTTGATGTTGTCAGAACAAATTAGAACTTGCCACAGAAAGATGAGTGGGTCTAGACAGACTGACAGAAAGACAGATAGAAAGCTGACTCACAGGGCATGTGGGTGTGACCAAGTCATTTCACAAACTTTGATGACCAAAGACAGAAACATGAGGGGGGGAAAAGAGGAGCACAAAGAATAAATTATTAGTGTGATGAAAGGTGGAATTGAGGCAGGGTTTGGGAGCTACCCAGTGCTACTGGGCCAGCAGGCCAGATGGTTTGCCCACTGACTGTGCACTGCCCCATCAAGCATGTGTCCAAATAATATAAACAAACTAATGAACCACTCAGCATGAAAACTTGAAGACAAATATACATGTTTTTCTGAGAAAATATAATAGGCACTGGAAAAGCCGTGGCAAGTAACTCCAGAAAATGCAGTAAGTAAACAGATTCATTAACATGATAATTCAAGGACATTAAATGCTATCATCTTGTATGTCTGCATAGTAAAAGGACATATAATGAAGACAGCTTCATTAAACTCTGTGTAATTAATATCTGATCAACCTGGCGGCCACCTGCAGCATGTTTACTAAATGGTGGACCGATGATGGGTTATGAACAAGTGGGCAGGGTTCTATTACCCTCCAAATTGCACAAACTGAAAATATTCTTTCATTTCTTTTCTATACCTACTTACTCCAATCAAGGGTCACTGAGAATTTTCAATTTATTTTCATTTATATAGCCCCAAATCGCAGCAAAGTTGCCTCAAGGCGCTTCACACAAGTAAGGTCTAACTTTACAACCACCCCCCCCCAAGCAATCACACAGGTGACAGTGGTAAGGAAAAACTCCCTCTGATAATTTGAGGAAGAAACCTCAAGCAGACCAGACTCAAAGGGGTTACCCTCTGCTTGGGCCATGCTACAGACACAATTGACAAAACAATTTACAAAATGAATACACAGGCAATACATAGACTTTTTAGTCACCTTAGGGACACAAAGTAGTCCTGCACCCTGGGAACGCAGAGCCCGGGCCACTGAGGGACAAATTAATCCAGAAAAAGCCACCGTTCTTGTGGCAAACTGCATAAAGAGGAGTTTAAAAGATTAACACACATGTCAACATCATTGCATGGCCACAGAATTACAGAGTTGCTGAAGCATAAATCAGGCCTTAGGATTTTAAGGTGACACTCTGCAGCGGACTTAGAAAAAAGAGTGACTCAACCAAATGTAATCTTTTTAATGCACATAATGTCCAGTGTTGCAGATCAAACAGTCCACCCCTAAAAATCGGTCCGCCTTTTGCATCTGTGCATGGGTCATTTCGGACCACAGCAGCACGTCTGAGACAGAGTCTCTTCACCCAAAGCAATCAAATGGATTAATGGGATTATTAACCATCATTTATGTGGAAATGATTGTTGTACAAAGATATCTGTCTCTGAGGCAGATGATGACTGGTGTGCAGTTTGAAGCAGAAATGAGGTGTAAATCCACGAACCGTGTCATCAGGAGGGACTGATTTTTAGGGGGACTGTTTGGTCTGCGACACCGGCACTTATTTAAGGTGGGTGTTTATTTATTTATTTATTTATTTTTTCAGATTAAGTTTTGACCTGGTCATTAAATGAGGCAGGTCCTGACTCAGGATTCCCTGTAGATCATTCAATGCCTCCTGACTGTAACTAATCCATTATATACATATAACGGATTTTGATTATAACTGACAAAATTCTCTGGTCAACCTGAATCCATCATGTGTGAGTTTAACTGTTTGTGAAATAACTTTTCCTCCACAAAAACACAAGATATGGTGGACAGAACTCCCACAGTAGTCCACCCATGTTTTGACAGACAACATGAACAGTCAATGACAATGGGAATAGCACCTCACTGAACCAATCATGTGGCTGGAATTGTTACAGCAAGTAAAGGTGATGCATCGAGTATAGCAGCAGGCAGAAGCAACACGTGCTAATGTTGTACTAATACAGTTGTGCACACCAGAGGAAAACAAAAGACAAAATGATGATGGAAAGTATTGAAAACTTGAGTGACAGCATAATCGAAGAAGACAAAGGAATGGAAAAAGGCCAAGGGCCAAAAGACAAGGACACTGTGGATAAGAAGGACCAAAGGAACTCTGCACAAAGATAGACTCTTTTCTATTTCCATAACAGACTCGGTTTTTGTTATTCTTCTGTTTTTTTTGTTTTTTTTTTCTGTTTCTGTTTCTTGTGCTTGTAACAAATATGTAAAAACCTTGTAACAGTTAGAATGACCTAAGCAGTGGGTCACCCCTCTGAGTCTGGTCTGCTTATGGTTTCTTCCTCATTATCATCAGAGGGAGTTTTACCTTACCACTGTCACCTGTGTGCTTGCTCAGGGGGGTTGGTAAAGTTAGACCTAACTCATGCATGGATTATTTGAAATTGAAAATGAATTGATAGCCTCCCTCTTAACCAAAATCATTCCTGTGCTTTTGAAATATCCTACAGACAGTGATGAAAATATAATCTCCTTGCCAGAATGGAGTATCAGATGAGCACCAGCACTCTGTTGTAGATTAAAGTTGTCCAAGTTGAAAGGACAAACAGGACCCATGGCCAGCCAAAACAAGATGTGAGAATTGTTCAGAGTTGGACCTGAAAAGAACAACTCAGTTAACACAGAAAATAATCACGCAGGAGAAACTGAATTTCTTTTTCCTGATCAGGAGAGAGCAAACGAGCGTCAACCTCCGCTAACAACCGTCTCATCAGCTCTGAAGGGCCAGGCCCATCTGCCTCTCATATTTATTGAATAAAGTTACATACAAGCATATAGGACAAAACAAGAAAAAGACGCAGAGTCTGATCTCACGTTGATATGAAAACTGTTATGGCTTTAAGCCTCCAGTCTCCTAGTCCATCTGCTGTGACTGGATAGCATGTCTCCTTAGCGCTTGGCATCACAGTTTATTGCAACTTGCACCTTTCCCAGAAGCTACTGTCATCTGAGCACTGATAATGATATTGCATGTGCTTACAGACAAAAACAAATAAGAGACAAAATTCAATTTATTATTCAACTAAACTGCAAACATATGAATTTTTTAACATTTATGAAACACTTCTCTAAACAAGGCCATAGGGTCACTGACCCTAAAGAGATTCCCTCCTTGGCACAGTGATCTATTTCTTTTTGTCTCCTTCTCTAAAATTGTATATAATAATCATTAGATTATTAATATATAAACAAAAATAAATTTAAGAAATATTACAATTTGAAAACAAATGCACCTGAACATGATGACAGCTGCAACTGCTTAATGCTAACTTTTAACATTGAAAATGCCATAGACATGCTAACGCATTAGCATCGGGATCCGGATCATGATCCGGATCACCACTAAAATTCAATCACTTGTTCCTCTTGTCATTTCCAACCACTCCACAAAATTTCATCAAAATCCGTTCAAAACTTTTTGAGTTATCCTGCTGACAAACAGACAGACAAACAAACAAACGCGACCGAAAACATAACCTCCTTGGTGGAGGTAATCATTAGATTATTAATATATAAACAAAAATAAATTTAAGAAATATTACAATTTGAAAACAAATGCACCCGAACGTGATGACAGCTGCAACTGCTTAATGCTAACTATTAACAATGAAAATGCCATAGACATGCTAACGCATTAGCATCGGGATCCGGATCGTGATCCAGATCACCACTAAAATTTAATCACTTGTTCCTCTTGTCATTTCCAACCCACTCCACAAAATTTCATCAAAATCCGTTCAAAACCTTTTGAGTTATCCTGCTGACAGACAGACAAACAGACAAACAAACGCGACCGAAAACATAACCTCCTTGGCTGAGGTAATAAAAGTGAAAATGGAGAATGAGATCAAAGACAAAATCAAAGACAGCAAATCAAAGTAAAGACTGATATTTGATAATCATATTGCTGATATATAGAAAACCCTGTCACACGGTCTTCTCAGAATCAAACACTTCAAAAAAAATGAAGCAAAGTTTCATCTGTTTAAAGTGCCTGTCGATTGCAATCTTAAATTAAAATGCCCCATCTGTCTTTACCTCTCTGAGACTCTGTCTCCTTGCATTTGTCTCGCCTTCTCTTCCTCTTTCTTCTGCTGCATTTAGAATGACTGATGGTTCAGATACTGGGAAACGAATTACTGATAAAAGCTCCGGGCATGAAAGGTTTGGATGGAAGCGAAGTAAACGTGTGTCTGTGAAGGAACAGCAGCGCAGTGCACAAGGTGGTAACACAATGACACAAACCAGGAATTATCTGCAATGTCACAGATTCACACATCACATAAAGAAACATTTGCACATTCTCACAGATATCTGGCTCATTCTGACATCCACGTCTGGAGGACACACGGAGGGACAACATGACGGCTCCCAGTCGTATGAAATGTGACACGCACACAGATCTACACAAGTCAATTGAAGGCATTATGATTCCAGCCTCTCTGATGCTCACTGGGTTAATGCAGGATTTGGCCTCAAATGACTAAGACAAATGTGACTGGAAGTTACTCCAAACCAACCAGTGAGCATCAGTGAGGAATCTTTCATTATCACAGATATGCGACCGGTAAAGCTTGGTTTAGTTTGGATCCAAGACACACGTGTATTTAACTAAGCAGTAACCTCTGAAAAAAGAAGCCATTACGTTATAGAGCCAAAACCTGCAATTCCTTGAATGACCACTTAAGACTGATTGCAAAAGCAAGTCAATCCCCGTAAAACCCCATGTTAAAATCTCCATCTTTCAGCAGAAATAAACATGTTTAGAAAGTGGCACAAAAAACAGCTTTGGTCTCCATTAGGGATGGACCGATCCTGATACCAGTATTAGGTATCGGCCCGATCCCGTATTAATTTACTCGTACTTGTAATCATAAAATGTCTCCCATACTCTATGACCCAATACCGCTTTACAGCAGCGTGATATCAACCTCGCAATGTGGGATTTTCACGCTCACACTCCGAAATTTCCGTACTATAACTGCTACTTTTTTCAGACGTTTTTACGTACATATGTTTTTGAACACTGCGGCTTTAACAATGACGTGGCTAATTTATGGATTTTTACAGGTTTTCATGTAATTTCCTCATAAGTCAAATACGTCCTCAATGATGTCCGTTAATTAACTGATAGCCACAGTCCATCATGCAGTGTAAATTCACACACACAGTAAATAAAAAGTCTTACCTTACGTTCATGTCAGTGCAATTCATCATCATATGATCCTGAAGAAAACTAATCCACATAAAGCCTCCTGCATTTGGAAAACAACATCTGAAACTACTTTAATTCCTCATGTTGCTGAAAAAAGTTCCTCCATGACTTCGGCACATTGTGCCAGTTCCTCTGTCAGAACTCAGATGATGGTTTCAGAGGCGGAAACAGTCCATCAGGTTGGTGAGTTTCAGCCCTTGATGTGGGTGTTCAGGCCGATAGGAGACCAGCTCAGTCCGCAACAAGTGTAAACCATTTGCGGAATGTCCGTGGTGCTGTGTTCGGAACCCCTGCTCCACCTCCACAAGCCGCAGTTTGGGTCAGAAGTTGAGTCACTGTGGCTCGTTAACGGCTCATTTACCACAGGCTTCAGGCTATTCTGTCTGAATGTGAGGAAATTATGCCACAATCTTCAAAGAAAACATAAAATAATGTTAAAATTACTCCATTTTGCTTCAGCATTTCGCAGAGATGCCGTGCAACACTTTGTGTGCATGTGTGCGCACGCCGTGCTCCTCAATATTAGGTGTTCCACCTTTGGAAAATAAAACAGTTACAGTTTGTATTTGTGTATGTTACCGGTACATATTTAATTAAAAGAAAAAAAAATAGTGTGGAAGGTTGTGGAAGGTGAAAGGCTGTTTAGCTCAGTGTCTCACATTGTAGATAAAAAAAAAAGAGCTGATAACACAGAGAAGCTTCTTTTCATCTAAATGAATCTGTCCCTCACATTTTCAAAAAAGGCTTTTAGTCCTCACAGACATAAATAGTTATTGATGACCAATTTCAGTTCTGTTACTGATGTTGTATATTTTGTAGTGCTGAAGTTCACAGGTTACATTTCAGTGAGATGTCTGGCAGTGTCATGTTTGTTAAGAAACACACAATTAATGTTAAAGGACATTTTTTTTGTATCAAAAAGTTACATGATTTAAGTGAATGTTTATAAATAAAAAACAAAGCTAATGATATTGGTAGCAGTTACAGTAAAAAAAAAAAAAGGAACAACTGATGAAAAACATGTTTTCAAAGTCATCATAAAACTGTAATGGTATCATTAACTATTCGTATTGGTATCGCATCTCCAGTCTCTATACCTAATTTCCTTATTGATGACAGCTGTATGAGGGGTACATTCTTTCCTAAGCTAATTAAAATTGTGAATAATTATAGTTGAAGCTATTTGAGTGACAATGAATGTGCCAGGTCCAAGGCCCCGCTAGCAGAGGCACCTAGCAGAGTGGATTTGACCATGTTTTATAACAAAAATAACAAAAATCTGAAATATGTGGCTTAATGCACTACTTGTGTAATTGTACTAAGTAATGTAATTGTCCAAACTATTCCAGAAAGGGCCGAGAGGGTGCAGGTTTTCTTTGCAGCCACTGACTTCAGCAGGTGATTTCACTGATGAACTCATCCCACCTGTTCAAAGGGATGTTAATCAGTGAAAGCACCTGCTGAAGTCAGTGGCTGCAAAGAAAACCTGCACCCTCTCGGCCCTTTCTGGAATAGTTTGGAGACCACTGGTCTAAAGTCTGCATCCCAATATTTTCATAGAGTGAATTTTTTTAGCTCCATAAGTACTCGTAGCTTGGTGATATAAGCCTTGTTAACTTCTGCTTGCTAATGCAATTTCTCTTTCATTACTAATAATGTGCTGATTACATTCATTTTGCTTCTTGTTACATGAAGCGGTACAATCACTTTTCAAAAATAAGCACAACTTGTATGTTTGTTGTTGTTTTTTCTCTTCTCAAGACAGTTTTGTAAAGATGCAACGAATTGGGCAGCGCAGTCTCGTTTGAAATTGGGCACTAAAAGGGGTAAAACATGACATGTATGATGTAATTTCTCTACTTCCATGGACAGAAACATGGCACTTTGAGTTTTTGGGCAAATTACACGCAAACAAAGTGAAAATGCAAAGAAAAAGTGACGATGCAGTGGAAAGTGGACATGTGTTGTGGTTTGTTTATGACCCGGAGCTCAAAGGTATTGAGGCGGTTGTGCAGGTGAGAGAACAGAGCTACTCTGGTTAGCTGTGTAGGCTAACACTTAACGACACAACCGCTCCCTTTTGCCTCTTCTTCCTCTCTCCACAGGGAACCGAAAAAACTGCACTTTTTGCAACTGCTTCGGTGATTGCAGCTGAAAACAAAACAATACACCATTTTCCTCTTAGAACTGATACTGTTTGTGGGAAGAGATTAATCCCCTGGCGGAGTGTGGGAGTGTCAGCACAAACCATTCGGAGGATGGGGGTTTCAGCGGAAACCGTTACATCTTAAACCGGTAGGTCCGCTAGGTAACAGCGAGTACGCTTTTAAGTTTACAGAGCCGGGCTGAATGGGTTGTGCTGAAACTCCCACACTTTGCGTGGGGATTCTCTGCCGTGTTCGTGCCGGCTGGCCACATATGTGGTCACATCCTTCTATGTCACGTAGGGGTTTATACGAAACTGCGCTGCCTTATATTGTGGTGCGACTGGTGCGAAAATACAGTATTTAACCAGCTACAAAGTGCTGAGGAGGTAACTGCCTGCTGTACTTCCTGTACTTCAGGAACTCAAGTTTTGATATGAGTTAGAATCTTCTTTGTTTCTTCTGTTTGAGAATGACTTAGCTGGATGACACCTTTAACACCTTTCAAATACAGTCCTCCAGATTTCAATCTTCTCTATTTGAATTGTAAGAATGCCATTTGTGCAGAATTGACTGAGTGCTTTGGCTAAGGCGGGCTCACACAGATGACAAGGAGAGCAAAGAAAGAGATGGTAAAAGAAAGAAATGTGTGGGCATCAGTAGTATAAAATCAGTGCAACACAGTGTTTGTACAAAAAAGCCTCAGTAATCTTACCTTACGTAGGCTTGTTTATTAAATGGGTGTGAAAGGATGGAGTGAATAACTGCATAACTCCTGAATCAATGCATGTCAGCACAACTTTAGATGCTGAGCAGCACAGGGCAGTAGTTCCCCAAAATAAACATGCAACCACAAATACAATGTACAAACCCTCTGTGATGTCACTTATAGGTATTCTGAAGAGCATCTTTGAAGCTCAAATAAGGCAGCCCCATATGTAGCTGCCATGGCAAAAAAGAGTGAAGCATGGGCAAGACTGACGTGACATGCATGGGGGGAATGAAGACCGAAAGCACCCAACTATCTCAAAGTTACCAATCTAGCTAAAGCTGACAGGTTAGGTCACCCGTATATGGGTGATTGATTAACGTATATTTTTTAGGACTGGGCAGCAGTTCTTACAACTGGTGACTTGGATGCAGGTATTAAAAATAATGACCAGCCATCACCAGTCACTCACTGTCTACTAATTATTGCTAATTAGTGATGTAACAGCTCACAGTTGATCAGTGGTCAGGTGAGGTGATGGTCTAGTGGTTAAGGCTTGAGACCAGAAGATCCTCGGTTCAAATTTCAGCCTGACTGGAAAATCACTAAGGGCCCTTGGGCAAATCCTTAATCCCCTAGTTGCTCCTAGTTGCTGTGTAGTGAGCGCCTTGTATGGCAGCACCCTGACATCGGGGTGAATGTAAGGCATTATTTGTAAAGCGCTTTGAGCATCAGATGCAGATGGAAAAGCACTATATAAATGCAGTTTATTTACCATTTACCATTTTACGCGCCATGCCCAATGGTTCAGGACACATGTGAGCCATGGATTAATTGTAGAGTTTACTTACTTGACATTTTGTGTCATAGGGACTTATTTATAAAGTGTTCACTGTTTATTTCAATGTAGTCATGGTAAAATGACACTGTGAGAAGAGAGGCTGCTGCTGCGCATGCATATCGATCAATCGTGAACGCAGGCTGTTAAAAACAGTCTACTGTCCATTAATCTGCTGTCTGCTGTCCATTACCTAATGGACAAAGCTGTCCATTAGGTAGACAGCTTTGTGCACGCTCATAATTGTCCGTTGTCGATGTAGTAACAGTGAAAAATGTGAGGAGGAGAAATACAGGTGCGCTTTCAGGCAGCCTGAAAGTGCACCTTTACATCAATAAAGTTGTCTGAAGTCTGAAGCCTGTACAAACAGTCCCGTGGGGGAGTTCCAGCTGCTCGTTCATGGTGCCTGTTAAAACTGGGCTAAAACAGCATCGTGCTCCGCTATATATAGCAGGCTCTGTACATGTCTGGTTCCAAAATCTGACAGACTCTCAAAAAATTAAGAGAGTTCAAGGCGAAGTGTCTGTTGTCTCTTCCATGTGCAATCTTGATCTCACTGAACCATGCATTGTGCTTTTTACTTTTGAAATACTATAAAATATTGACATCTTGTTTTCATTCAGGACCACAGTCAAAAGTTTCTTGTTTTCCTTGCACATTAAGTTATTTTTAAAAATGGAAGGCAAAGTAGTATTTGTCCAGTTTTTGTTTTGTTTTTTGTTTGTTTGTTTTTTTGGCTGATTCGAAAAACGATCTGGTCCATGGCTTAAATATCGTATCCCGTCCAAATCATCTCTTTCAATGCAGCTTCTTGTTCTGACGTTAACACGAAGTTAAGTCTTTCATCGCCAACTGTAAATGGTAATCAAACCATTCCAATCGTATCTTTCTGAACTCTTCCGCATCAAACTCCATCGTGTCAATGTTTACAATGTGCTTGAACGATAACACAAGTTGCTCATAAACTTTAAGTTTCTAAAATATTTATTATGGCCACACTTCAGTTATCTTTCTAATTGTATTACTGGTAAATTTAAGAATTAATTTAGATGAGATATACTGATTATCTCAAAGGAATTATCACAATTATTTGGGAACTACTTTTTCCGCAGGAATTCATCAAGCATGTCAGCCGCGGGCATGTATAAACACAGAATATCCAGAAACTGGCTAGAAGTTCGGCCAAAACGAGAGCGTCCACTTTTAGCTTGCCATAAGCTAAGCTAGTGGCGCTCGTGAGAGTGTGATCAGTACTAGCAGCTAGACAGTGGACGCCAGTGAGTCGGCACACTACCTGCCACCAAAGAAACTACATCCCAAATAACTTAGAACGTTACGGCTTAAAATTGAGCTCTACTGTAAACAGCCATGCCTGTTGTAGAGTTGGAACATTTTAACATGGTCTCCTATGGGGAGTGACTCACTTTTGCAGAAAGTCTCAAGAAGCTATTTGGCACTTCTGATATTGGCTCTCTTTTTTTTAGTGCTCGAGGTTGTGCTTGCATCCAACACACAACCTGTTCTTTCGTTTATTGCAGCCACCACACACAGAGAGATGGGAAATGAACAAGAGTGATCGAATGCAGACAAAATTAGAGAAGGACTGAAAGATAACAAGGTGTTTATGGAAGACGACTCTCTGCTATGTTCCCCCCAGCTCACATTAGGGTAAACAGAGTGCCGGGCTGAAAGAGGCGCACTGTGGAATGCTCTACTGATAATGGCTGTGATGGGAGACGATGATAGCAATCACAGTAATCACAATAATCACAACCAATTCTCCAAGGACCTTTAAAGCATCTCAGTGGCATGTGTGTGTGTGTGTCTGTATTTGTGTGTAGTCACATAAATTGGCATGTGTACAGACCGGTGAAAAGTGTCGTTGCTTAGTAATGCTGCAATCTCATTGTCCCAGGTGGACTGGTACTATAGATATACTGTCTCCTGAGAAACACGTCAACAATTCAGCAAGTCATCTGCTTCTCTTGGGTCCCCTCTTCTTTTTAAGCAGCGGAGAAAATATTGTTGTAGTCGACAGGGTTGGGAGTGAAAACTGACACGCATCTTAACCTCGTTCCAGAAAGAAGCTAAAATGTGGTATCATTAGCAACAATCTGGGGACACACACACTTTGCTGGCAAATTTCCTTTAGTTTTAGTGCAATTTGTAGCAAGGCATGGATTCACCCACAGTGTTGAAAGGAAATAGTGTATTAACGAGTTCAACACTGGTCAATTTTGACAAGCCTGTTTTTGCTGACACCCAAACACCACTTTGTACTGCTCATTCGCTGCACTGATAACAGCCTGGACAGCAAAATTGTAGTTGAGTGGATGAGCAAGTGATTTAAGGGCCTTTCACACCGGGCATGCAAACGTGGCGCGTGTTGCTCTCAAACTAATTATTTTCAAAGAGAAGTGTTGTGCAAATGCCGCTTGTGGCGCGATGCTCCAACGGGAGCGCGCACTGCCACTTGACGTCAAACTTACCGTGGTCAAAGTTCAACTCCAGCTTTCACCACTGCACGCCTTCAGAATAAGAATCAGAATCGCCTTTATTGTCATTGTAATTTGCATTACAACGAGATTTGAGTGCAGCTCCAAAAAGGTGCTTTCCGTGGTGCGAGTAATTTTTAGCCAAATAAAAGATAGTCAAATTTAACAGTAAATTATTCAGAGTGTATGTACAACTAATGTAATCATAAAGTAAAATAAAATAAAATAAAATGAAATGTGGACCAAGTAAAATGTAAAACAAAAATTATATACAACTGTGGAATCATATTGCATGGGAATATTGCACATGGTTTACAGATATTGCACAAGAAACTTGAAAGGTGCGAATTAGAGTGATTTGTTTTTGTTCAGAGCAGTGATCGCTCTGGGGAGAAAGCTGTCTCTGAGTCTGTTTGTCCTAGTTTTGATTGATCTATACCGTCGGCCGGAGGGTAGTAGGTCAAACAGGTGGTTGCTGGGGTGGGATGTGTCTTTGCTGATTCTGGCAGCTCTACTGAGGTAGCGAGAGCTGGCAATGTCTTCCAGGCTGGGCAGAGAGCCGCCAGTGATCCCCTGGGCCATTTTGATCACCCTCTGCAGCGCTCTCCTGTCTGCTGCTAAGCACCCCCCGTACCACACTGTGATGCAGTACATCAGGATGCTCTCGATGGTGGCTCTGTAGAACAACACCAGCAGCTTCTCCTCCAGATTGTTTCTCCTGAGCACCCTCAGGAAGTGGAGTCACTGCTGGGCTTTCTTCACCACCACTGTGGTGTTGGCAGTCCAGGAGAAGCTGTCAGCGAGCTGCACTCCCAGGAACCTGATGGAGCTGACCCTTTCCACACAGTCCCCATGGATGTAGAGTGGGGCTGGGTCAGCCCTGTTCTTCCTGAAGTCCAGGATTATTTCTTTTGTTTTTGTGGTGTTCAGCGGCAGGTTGTTAGCTGAACACCACACTGTCAGTCGATTTACCTCTTTGACTTCGGGCGTCCAATAGAAATGGGGCATCAGGCCAAAACATGGAATTGGCGGTCACTCTGTCAGAGCTCCAGCAGTCCTTTGTAGAGAGAGGAGAACCTTCCAGAAGAAGAACCATCTCTGCAGCAATCCACCAATCAGGCCTATATGGTAGAGTGACCAGATGGAAGCCACTCCTTAGTAAAAGGCACATGGCAGCCCACCTGGAGTTTGCCAAAAGGCACCTGAAGGACTCTTAGACCATGAGAAACAAAATTCTCTGGTCTGATGAGACAAAGATTGAACTCTTTGGTGTGAATGCCAGGCGTAATGTAAGGAGGAAACCAGGCACCACTAATATGAGATGGCACATACCAATGTGAGATGTTGAGATTAAAAATCTCTTTTCAAAGAGGGCAGGAGGGCAGCACAGTGTTACAACAATAAAACATTAAAACAAACAAATACAGACATGCTACAACTCTAAAACAACACAAAATACAATACATAGCATACAAAACAGAGTGAGTACCAGGTGTATAAACACACACACATATATATATTATATATATGGTAATGTAGTATTAAGCTGGATGTCAACCATCATACAAGAAGATGATGATGATCTGAACTGGGTCTTAGAGAATGAGAAAAAATTAATAAATCATGCTCCCAAAATGAAAAACCATTCTCTTGAATCAAGAGAGGGACTAACCTTCATACACTCTTGAATAGAAATAGGAAATTAACCTTCATACTACCTGGCACTCAATGTGTTTACACTTTGTGTGATAGCCTGAACTGTAATTAGGAGGATGGCCAGGCTAAGTTAAGGCTATGATGTTTTAAAAATGTATAATCCGTTTAAGTTTGTTTACATTCTGTGAGGTAAATGCACAAATTTTTAGCTCTACTTTGACATTTTGCTTTGACATCTGTTCAGTGCCAACAAGCCGCACTTTACTCTTGAGTTCTTTGTACGTCATATAATAATATTTATTCGCTTGTTATCTTCTGCTTGCTAACACTTGCGGTATAAATAAATAATGCACCAATTAAATTAATTTTTCTTCCTGCTTCATAAAGCAGTATCAACATGTTTCAAAAATAAAAGTGACTTATTGACAGATGCAGCTTATATATGTTTTTTTCCTTTCCATGGACAAGCGCAGCTAATATTCAGGAGTGATATATACTTTGGAAAGTACAGTTATTGATACTGGTTCAAGTCCATGTTTTTCTGTTTTTTAGTCCACTTTGACCATCACAAAAAGGAAAAAAGGCTCTTAAATAAATATAAATATATTTTTGTATACCAGTTATATTGTTGCAGACCTTTGAAGTGCTTTAACTGCATTACTACATTGATTTGTGGCACATTCACAATACCTTTCGCTGTTGTTATAAGGCAGTCAGAGGTGATGTCGAGATAAAAGAGCAATTGGGCACATTTGTCTACTTTCACCATTCTTAACAGCCTCATTCATCTTCGCCAAGTCTTTAATAACCCACCAGCCATCAGTAATCATGCAATTACCGGTCAGGCAGGAAGAATTAAAACAGCGTACTGGTTGTTTAATGTGGAGGATGTGTTTGATTTGATAAACCTACAGTGCAGGCGTGTCACATTGGACCTGCTGGGTATCACTGACCCTGGCACCAAAGCTTTCATCTGCCCCATGTGAGATAAAAACTAGCTTATTCTCTCTTTTTCACTTGTGATGAAAAGATGAGTGTAACTGTGTAGGGAAGTTTGCTGAGAATAGAGGGTCAAAAAACAGCTCTGAGTCATGAAGGATCAGTCCCCTAATACACCTTTAAGCCCGACATCATGTGAGTCAACTCATGTTGGAGGCTCAGCTCAGAGTCAGAAGGCATCCAATGGTTCACCTTTGTGATCTCTCCTCATGAGCTCTGACTGACAAACACCGAATGCACGAGATATCCCACAAGCCCACATTTCCACATCGCTCACCTGTAGTAGCTTAAATTGTTCAATACAAGACAGGATGGATCCATGCTTTCATGCTGTTTGTATGCCAGATTTTGACGCCACCACCCCAGTGTTGCAGCAGAAATAAAGACTCATCAGATCAGGTGTCATTTTCCCAGCATCCACTGTCCAATTTTGGTGAGTCCATGCCCACTGTAGCCTCAGTGTCATGCTCTTATCTCACAGGAATGGAGCCAAGCGTAATCTTCTGCTGCTGGAACCTTCAATCACATGGCGAGCTTCAAGGCTCACCATGTGGTGAGTTCAAAGATTCTCTTCTACACACCTTAATTAAAACAAATGGCTATCTGAGTGGTGACTTTCTATCATACTGAACCATTCTTGTTCCACTCTGCCATCAACAAGGATTTTTTTGGAGTATTCTCTGGAGACATAGTTGTGTGTGAAAATCCCAACAGAGCAACAGTTTCTGAAATACCACCCAGCCTGCCGCCAAGTAATTGAATATTTCATGGCAGAAGGAAAGAAAAAAACTCAAAGGGAAGAACATGCAAACCCCACACAGAAAGGAACTTCGTCTTAAACACAAGACCTTCTTGACCTTCTTCAACAGACCTAAAAACATACTATGTTCAAAGTCATGCCATTCTGATGTTTGGTTTTAACTTCAGCAGAGTCTCTTGACAATGTCAACATCTCAAAATACATTGAGTTTTTGCCATATGCTTGGCTGATCAGATATTTGGTTTTATGATCAGTGAACAGGAATGCCCAATGAAGTGGCACAGGATCTGCATCTGGACTCTGATCAAGAAATTTTACCCAAATGACCTCCTGTAGAATGAAAATGGTGGATAGAAGAAAAAGAGAGTTTAACCGAGTGGAGTTATTTACGACCCCAGGCATACAGATACCCTGGCAGAATTTTTGTTTTTTGGCCATTTTTTAGGGATTAGTGTGTAAAGCGTCTGAGTGTGAAGCGTCCGGGATGAAAATCAGCACCTCCAAATCCAAGGCCATGGTTCTCGACTGGAAAACGGTGCTTTGCCCTCTTCAGGTCGGTGGAGTGTCCTTGCCTCAAGTGGAGGAGTTTAAGTATCTCGGGGTCTTGTTCACAAGTGAGGGACGGATGGAGCGTGAGATCGATAGACGGATCGGTGCAGCATCTGCAGTGATGCGGTCGCGGTATCGGACCGTCGTGGTGAAGAGAGAGCTGAGTAGGGGGGCAAAGATCTCGATTTACCAATCGATCTACGTTCCGATCCTCACCTATGGTCATGAGATTTGGTTCATGACCAAAAGAACAAGATCGCGAGTACAAGCGGCCGAGATGAGTTTCCTCCGCAGGGTGGCTGGGCGCTCCCTTAGAGATAGGGTGAGGAGCTCGGTCACTCGGGAGGAGCTCGGAGTCGAGCCGCTGCTCCTCCACGTCGAAAGGAGTCAGTTGAGGTGTCTCGGGCATCTTTTCCGGATGCCCCCTGGACGCCTCACCGGAGAGGTGTTCCGGGCACGTCCCATTGGGAGGAGGCCCCAGGGAAGACCCAGGACACGCTGGAGGGACTACATCTCTCGGCTGGCTTGGGAATGCCTTGGGGTTCCCCCGGAGGAGCTGGGGGAGGTGTGTGTGGATTGGGAGGTCTGGGCGGCTTTGCTTGAGCTGCTGCCCCCGCGACCCGACTCCGGATAAAGCGGAAGAAAATGGATGGATGGATGAATAATAACAAAAACTTTTTTTTCCACTCATGGTTAGTGGTTGGGTGACGCCATGTATTGTCAAACAACTGTGTTTACTTTTTTTTTTTAATCATAATGACAACAGAAACTACCCAAATGAACTTGATCATAAGATTACATACCCCTGTTCTTAATACCGTGTATTGCCCCCTTTAACATCAATAACAGCTTGGAGTCTTTTGTGGTTGTTGTGGACGAGGCTCTCTGATGGTAAAGCTGCCACTGAATATGTCTTGGACTTTATTTACATCAGTTTTGAAGAAACACAAACAGTATGGCACTCTATGGTAAATCTGCCTGGAGTAGACCGTTCTCCAAAACCGAGTGACTGTGCAAGAAGGAGAAGAGTGAGGAAAGCCACCAAGACAACCAAGAAGAAGTTATAGGCTTATGTGGCAAAATTCTGCATTTTGTATGACCACTCTTAGCTTCATAGTGGAGAAGAGCGGACACGGATATTCTTTCACCAAAAAAGATCAAATCCAGGCTTGCATGTCAGATGTACCTTCTGGCAATCTGTTACTAAACTTTCAGGTCTTCTTTTTAAGAAAATCTTCCTCTATACCACTTCATCATGAAGCTGTATAACTGGTGATACAAAATGCAAAGCTTGCACTGTGCACAACTGCTATAACTATCCTACCATGTTATAATACATATTGTACTCAACAAAACTGAAAAAATGAATTGTTTTCATTTTTGATGCAAAGAAATAAAACGCAAGGAATTAAAAAGCAAAGAAATAAAGGCAACGTGCATTTTACATGATGTAACAGACAAGGTAATCGGTGTGTTTTTGCCTACTTTTTGGTAAAATAAATATCAAATCCCATATTTAAATGATGGACAACTACATTACGACATGTACTAAATATAAGGAACCCTAAAACAATCATTTATATAGACGTATTCCAATATAAAGTCAGCAAGGTCATATTAATCGCTAAAATAGCTTGGTCGCTTAAGGGTTAAGTCAATATGAAAGATTGCATTACTGTTCTGCTTCATGACAGAACTGGTATTGTTTTAAAATTAATAAATAATTAAAATATAGAGGGTCTTTAAAAAAAAAGGACCGGGGGTCGGATGTTGATGGATATGGCACCTAACACCAATTTACATTTCAAATTTAGAACATCATGTCATATCACCCACCACTTTAATAGACAGCCACAGCCCACAGTGAAGGTCTTTAATAACACTAAAGCTTTCTGAACACTCAGTACAAAATGGTACAGTATCAGTTACTTAAAGCAGTCACTAATTCAGGCTTAACTGTGACAGACTGAAAGTTTCTCCGTCATTAGAACTTAGTGACACCTATAACACCTACGGTCACAACTGAGTATGTAAAAATATTTCAAATGCCATTCATCACACTCCCACTTGACACCAAAAAATTATTCAAAAAAGTGAGGGCTTGAACCAATTAGTTTAAAATGGTGCCTGTTTTGTGATGCATGTGTGTGTTGTCATTTCAGCTGCTGTGTAATATAACACAAAGGATTAGTTAATTAGTAGACAGTGTATAACAAAGAAACCTATATATTTTGTTGTTGTTTTTTTAGTCTTCCAGCCACGCTGTGACAGGTGGAGTAACTGTATCAATATGCTGGTGCAACACGTCAGCCTCTATGAGGGGGCCCGCTCCCATGTAGCTATGAAGGGCTCATCCTAAGCTTATGAAAACATATTGATTCATTACCTCCACCAATTACGTTGGGTGGAGGGGATTGTTTTGCCCCCGTTTGTTTGTGAGTAATCTGGAACCCACAATTTTTCATATAATTAAGAAATTTTTAATGAGGATTTATATCTTGAAAGGCAAGAACTGATTTGATTTTCAGGGTCAAAGGTCAAAGTCAAGAAGCATCTTGGAAAATTGGAAAAATCTTTGGTGCTGAACAAATTTTCAAAAATTCATAAGATATCCTTTATCGACTGACAAAGTTTGATCCGTATCTGATCTGGATTGTGGTTTTTGTGGACATATGAATTTAATATTGAAAAGCCCATTTGGTGTACATTTTTCATTATATCTCAAACAAAAGTGCCTTAATCACTCTCATTTTTTCTAAATTGGATGGAAGTTACAATTTTATGTCTGTTTGGTTATCTTACACTTATCAGTCGGAAACCAAGTGCCAAAAAGTAATGATAAAGTGTGCATAGTAGAGATAACCAATGTGCTCTGAAAATTATATGAAAAAGAATTCAGAAAACAAAAAGTAAAACAAACAAACAAACAAAAAAAAAACCTGGCAACACTACAAAAAAAAAAAAAAAAACTGTGATGCAAGTGCATGAACTAAATACATACTCCTGACATTTGATCACATCTAATTTTGCTTATGAAAAGTCACTTCTTAGAGGACTCTGACCTTGAAAACCTTTCCTAAGGTCAAAATTTGTGGTATTGGAAACTAGCGTTGGCGAAGACTGGCGCTCTACGCGTGCGGTGCTCTCGTTATTGCATGCAACTTTATACTAATGAACAGACGGTTATGAATGCTCTAATTCATTTCTGCTAATAAACACACCTAAATCAGCGACCACAAACGTAAAAGAAAATGCATATAAAATGACATTCTCTCAGAAATAATACTGTCAATTTCAGGGATTTTTTTCAAACATTGGTGTGGTCTTATGGAGGTTTGCAGACAAGAAAAAGAAATTGGTGCCAACACTGGTGCGTACACATTAGAGAATTTCACAAACACTCCATTTTCCAGTGTTGATGTTAAAGAGAAAAAAAGGAGGAAAGAAATAAAAGAGACCTGTTATGAAATCTCAGTGCATGTGGAAACTGACACATGAAATACACACAAAAATCCACATATGTATCTCCATCACACAAATATACTCTGGAGCAGTAAACCTGTCCTCTTACTACTGTCTGGGGAATCTAAATAGACTTGAAGCCTTTTAGTTTTGCTTCGTTAACATCGACTTCATCATATGTGGCTCATTCATGTCCCATTTTCCATTAAAAGGAGTGTTTGTCATGTGTATCCACACAAATGCAGAGCGAGCGCTCCTGCATTACCACCCTCAAAGAGGACATATTGTCCCTTTCATGTTTTGGTTTCTTATCAAGATTATTTGCAAACTAACAAATCGATGTTTCCCATGTTAGGTCAGGGTCAGGGTTAGGGACAAGGAATATTTCAACAGACATTTGTTGCTCATTTGTTGTGTTGGACTGTTTTTGGAAAGGTGAACAGTTCTCACTGTAAGGATTAGGTTACATAAGAAGAATTACAAGTAAGTCAGAGGCCCATTTTGGTTCGTGTTTATCCCCGAATTCTGCAGTGTGAAGCAGATGAGAGTCTATAACTCCCCCTGTTCCAAGCTGTTCCAATTTGGGGAATAAAAAGTGATGCAAATTTTTGGTTAGGTTAATAGGGTTTTAAAAAGGAGTAGTTAGCACCATGTGTCATGCTTAGTTATCATGTTACAGGGCTACATATGTCATGTCATACAATGCAGGGTTCTCCCCAGAAATTTTTAGTATAGTGGTGCTGTTGGCAATTATCACCCGAGGCGGCGTGCGCTGCGAGTCATTTTGACTGGTTTTAGATGCATTGAAAGCAAGAATAAGACAAAAAATGGCACTTATGTTGTAATATCAAAGTTCTTTTTTGCATGTTTCTAAGTTAATAAAATAAATAACACTGAAAAGTTTAAAAACACTAATATTTGATGGACATAGCATTTGCTCTCCTCTTTAAAAATGACACACTGGATCTTTAGTCCAGTAAGACAGGCAGAGTTTTTTTTTTTTTTTTTGTCATGATGACAGTTTAGTTTTTTTGTTTGCTTGTTTGTTTGTTTTTAACATTTCTGAGTGGGACTGTATGGAAGTGTATTGCATTCACTGGATAAAAAAAATTAACCGCTGATCTCGTAATTACGAGAAAAGATCTCATAATTACGAGAAAAGATCTCGTAATTACGACATCAGGAGCTTGTATTTATGAGAAAAGATCTCCTAATTACGACATCAGGATCTCGTATTTACGAGAAAAGATCTCTTAATTACGACATCAGGATCTCATAATTACGATATCAGGCTATTTTTATTTTTTTATTTATTGTGTGTGTGTGTGCGCGCATGTGTGTAATCGCTTCCGTACAAAGTGTGAGAATTCCCGACTCATAATCGAAAATCGGCCAATGTGTAATCTCTGACACTGCACTCTGATCACACACCATGGCACACTCAAAATGTGGATTTCCCCCTAAACTGTTCTTGGATGAATGAAACTCCTCCAGCGAGGCAGGGCACAGGGTCCACAGACTAGTATGCATCCGGGTGGGAGTAAGCCCCACTTTGTCCCTCAGTGGTCGTGGGCTGTGTGAGTGAAAGCTGGAAGATGCCCTGTCGTCCTTCCTGGACATTTATCCGGGAGCACTTCAGGGCAAAATCCACACTTTGTGTTTGACTGCAGTGTGTTATCATTGGCTGAGCTCAGCCCACTTCTTTACTGAGGGACTGGAAGTACGTTATATACATAAAACAGTTTAGACACCTGATCTTTTCTCATAATTACGAGATCCTGATCTTGTAATTACAAGATCCTTTCTCGTAATTACTAGATCCTGATGTTGCAATTATGAGATCAGCGGTCAAATTTTTTTTTATCCAGTGAATGCAATACGCTTCCGTAGGATTGCATACTTTTTTAAAACAATATAACCCCTAATTGTCTTGTTTGAACAAGAACTAAATTTGGACTGATTTGATTGTCAAATCAGAATCAAATTTCTTGCAAAGTAAGTTCTCACATACAATTTGATCTGGTGTCATTGGTGCATAAACAATAAAAAAAAAAAAATACTTCTGTAAGAAGTAAATAAGTAAATCCACTCTTTTACAGATGAAACCTTGGATGAAAAACTTTCTGAATCAGTTTTTCACACTTTACTGTTTCACTGAGCCTATGTGGTGAAGATGATCGTTGATTAAAATTGCTTTGCTTCTTTTTTACTGCACGTAGCGTCTGTTGTTCACACTTTTTCCTCCTCTCTCTCTCGCTGGCTCCTCCTCTCTCTGTGAGGGAATGAGAGACTCATCACTCTCACACCGTGGTGTATTTGAGTAAACTTTGGAAACATGAAGGCTTTTATCTGGAAAATAAAGCCTTAATGTGTCACTAGCTACTAGGGATGAGCGAGTACACCACTATCTGTATCTGTTCAACCATCTAAATTATCTGTATCCGTATCTGTGAGCAAGGCACATTATAATGGCACTGTGGTAACAGTATAATGGTGCTCCACCATTGTTCCATTGTCTAGGGAGAACCCTGCAATCCAATGGACATCAACATTGTTTAACCTTTACTTTGCAGAACAAGTATTCAACACAGTCAAAACTATTCAATTTATTAATCCTATTAGTTCAACCAATAATTTGTACAACTTTTTTTTAATCAAAATTGGAGCACTCTACCTTCTGACCCCTGTACAAACTGAAATTGACCTTTGTCACAATTCTTGCTGTTTTTACCCCATAACTCCATAACATTCAGTCATCGATAGTTCAAACTATATATATGAATATTTATGATCAGACAAATAATGTGGTATAGTTTTCAATATGATTGGAGCATCTTTTAATTTTGACCCCTGTGGAACTGTTCAGTTGACCCCTACCTACCTGGCTGCGTATTGAAAATTCAGGTGGCCAATTTTTTATTTTTTTTTTTCCAAAAGCGTAGTGTCTAAGGAGTATTTGTGCCAAATTTGGTGCTTCTATCACTATTTGTGTGATTTGTTTTAGTTATCTGCTGTAGCTGGCCGCTACACAGGTTTAAGTCCAAAATTAAACTATTAAATATTTATGTTGATATGAAAAACAGGTGCAACCAGGGTATGAAAAATTATTTATTTCAAAACTTGCAATAGAGAGAATGGTAACTGATTACTATGAAACCTGACAAAGAAGCCTATTCTGGAGCTTAGTCTCATTCCTAAAACTTCAAATTGCAATATTTTGTCAGATCCTCTGTGCATGGCTGTTAAAATGGACTTTCCAGGCAGTTTTACCTGTCAAACATTTATGAATGCCACTAAAATATACCCTCAGCTGGCAGGGGTGGTGGTTAGCACCCTTGTTTCCAGTGCTGAACCCCACCCATGCCCAATCTCCAGGTAATGTGGAATTGCATCAGGAAGGGAATCTGGCATAAAACTTGTGCCAATTCAACACACAAATCCCCCTCGGGTTTGCTGTGGTGACCCCGAGTGAAAAACAAGGGAGAGGCTAAAGGGACTTACTTACTAAAATATACCCTCAGCATTACCTTCACCATAACCATAACACAAGTAAAAATAAGATTAGATGAACAGTGCTTATATCACGCATGTGGACAAATTTTTTTAAAGGCTAAGTTACCACCAATAATATAATGTATATGAATTTATTTCAATTGCCATTTTCCTATATATGAACATGGAACTGGAATTTTGACCTTGACGTCTGCCCTTGACTTGTCCTAACCAACATCCAGTTCTTCCCATTCATAGGCCAAATGTACGCGCCAAGTTTGATCAACATCAGTTACATATCATGACAATCACACAAGCGTATGTTTTCAGTGGTATGACAAGTTAAATTTTAAACATACACAGAAACATTGAAGAAGTTCAGTGTTGTATAGTAACGAAGTAAAAATACTTCACTACTGTACTTAAGTACGTTTTGGGAGACTTTGTACTTTACTTGAGTTTTTTAAATTCAGCTTACTTTCACTTTTACTTCACTACATTTCCGGCCTTAATTGCATACTTCTACTCCGATACATTTCCTATGCGCCATGCCATTACTCGTTACAAAAACACACACACGAAAAAAAAGTTGTGTTTTCACCCAGAAACACCACCACCATTACTAGTGACTGCAACGAAGTCAGGCTGATTTGTCATAAGGCATGTCCGGTAGGCTTTTTTGCAGTTGCGCACTTGGGGGGTGTTTGTCAGGAAAATGATCATTTCTCTACATTGATTACAGACCTGCAGCGGGTCTGTAATCAACTTTTCTGCAGCGCGGCTTTGCTTTGAACCTTGAACCAATCGAAGCAGTGCTTCGATCTACAATTCGTGGGTTTGTTTATTTCGCTTTATCCTAATTTTTCCCCGCTAAAACCCTGAAAAGCACATGTCTGTGAGCAGTGTTGCCACAGTTACTTTGAAAAAGTAATCCAATTACTGATTACTGATTACTCCTTGAAAAAGTAACTTAGTTACTTTACTGATTACTCAATTGTAAAAGTAACTAAGTTAGATTACTAGTTACTTTTTTAGTTACTTTTCCCAGCTGCCGACAACAACCCATGTCAACATGACAATGATACCTGTTTTGCCAAAACTTACTTTATAGTCACCCTTTCTTGACTTCAATGAAAATAAATACTTGTTTTATAAAAAGTAAAATAAAGACCTCTTTCTTGACCTCATATTTAACTGTTGACAGCACTGTAACAGTAAAACTTGCAATTTCGAACCTACATTGTTTATAAATGTAACTATTAAATTCATTCTAGCATTTTTCTAACATTTAAATTCTCTCTAAATATTTTACTTGTCGAAATTAATATTATTTTAAGTAGTATTAGTAGTTGTAGTAAAAAAAGGCTTCAAAACTGGACCTTTAATCTAGGGGTGTTGTGAGGGGGGCACATCCTTGCCCCACGCCCCCATTCCATCTGGATTCGCCCCTACTTTGGCGTTTGAGCACAAAGAATGGATAACATTTATTTATGCAGAAAACGTGACCAGATTTACAGGGAAGAAAGTTTTATTGTGTTTTCACATCATGTGGTCCTCAGAAAGAGAGTTTAGGTGCATTTGAGTGGAAAATAGTGTTAGTTGTTGACGCGTCGCGGAGGATCAGCTGTTTTAACGTGCAGATACGGAGCGGCTCAGCTCAGCTCTAAATAAAGGAGGAAAAAAGTATAAAAATGTCTTTGTAAAGCTCAGTGCAGGTGTGCTGATCACCGTGCTTTAAGAGGTGACGACGAGTCGAGCAGCTGCAAAAAACCGCGGGTGAAAAGCTCACAGCTCGCTTAAAGTGTGTAGTTCAGTCGAACCCCGACCTCCTGCCCACGGACCAAGTTTAATGCTGCTATCGACCCACAATGAAAAATAATAGTAACGCACAGTGACATGGAGAAGTAACTTTAATCTGATTACTGATTTGGAAAGATTAACGTGTTAGATTACTCGTTACTAAAAAAAGTGGTCAGATTAGAGTAACACGTTACTAAGTAACGCGTTACCGGCATCACTGTCTGTGAGTAATATTTAATATTTTTATGTTAACCCGACCTGTTATGGTCTTCTGAAACAGTTGATAGATGTATTTTATAACTTAAAAACGGGACCGATGCTAACACATTAGCATGTCTATGACGTTTTCAATGTTAAAATTAGCATTAAGCTGTTTGCATCAGCCCGTTTGTGTTGATTAATTTTCTGTATAATTAATGGCTCAGCGTTTGTTTTCATAAAAGAGTCAAATTGTATTTTTTTTATTTTATTCATATATTAATAACTGCAAAAACAATAATTGTCTACATAATAGTCAATAATAATAGACTAATAATGTTACAATACAATTTTAGAGAAAGAGACAAAAAGAACCTAATGAAACAAAACACAACAGAAAAGATAAAACCATGTAACAATGAAAATAAATAAATACATATAGAAATAAATAACTGTTTCCTATGAACACCTAGTGAGTAGCCTACTCTCGTTTAGGTTTTGAAACCTTGTTTCTGAAGTGTTTTTGTGTGATGTGCACAATTTTTTGCATTTTGACTAATACTACCAGTCATTTACAAGCCTAGATAAACTTTGTAATATATATATATATATATATATATATATATATATATATATATATATATATATATATATATATATATATATATATATATATATATATAAATCAGTCCGTTTTTGATTATTAACATTTACTTGTACTTTTACTTTCAATTCTTGAGTACATTTAGTTGTGTGTTACTTGTCATACTTAAGTACAATAAATACTAGATACTTTAAGACTTTTACTTGAGTAGCATTTCAATCAGTGACTTGAACTTCTACCAATGTCATTTTTTAATGGGTATCTGTACTTTTACTTAAGTGTGATTTTCCGGTACTTTATACAACACTGAAGAAGTTATTCCTATGCCAAGGGGTTTTGACAAAGTGTTACAATATGATGGCTGTAAATGAAAAATTGTTGTCCTAGAATACATTTGATTAAATATTGGGAAGGATCCAACTGACAAATACTTTTGAAAAAAATACTTTTGAAATGGGGCTTTACTTTCTCTTTTTTTCCTCTTTTTTTGGTGTCAACATGGCTGACTCCACATCATTTTGGGGGAAGGTAGCTAAATAGGGCGAAGCTGCATTGATTACCCTGTGCACCAGCAAAGTGGCAACTAATGAAAAAGCTGGATGTATTCTCACCAAACTTGGTGAGAATATTACTTGGGGAGATATTTTGTGATGATTAACTTTTCGAGATCGAACACTTAAATCGCCGCAACCAATAGGGCTAACGAGATTATGAAGGTTTACATTGATCAGTAAAATATCTGTGATTGATTGTTCACGTGACCTGTCGGACATGGATGTATCCCAGTGTTCAGAGCATGCAGGGTTTGCGTCAGCCCTCTGATGCCTTTTGTTTTCACATTGTAACATGTGGAACTGGAGACCTCGGCGAAGGCATGCACTCTGAGTGCCATTCTAGGTCATTTTTGAAACACAATTACATTTTGCAACTACACTTTTAATAAAAAAATTTCCACAGCTTACTGCAAACTTTCTTTCTGCTATTAGAACCGGTCTCCATTACGGCACGCGCCGGTCCTGTAAACCAAATGAAATGTCATTGGCAAGTTTTCTGAAATGTATACGCACAGGACAGGACACAAGCCAGTGGAGCCTGCAGCGGTAATGGCCCCATATTAAAGAGTTGTCATTTGAGGTTGGAGACTCCATTATGGATTCTGTGAAATGATGCTTATAACTATAATACACTCTGTAAACATTGCTCTGGTCCAGATGCTTTGTTGTGTTTGAGCCTGAATGCTGCCTGCTGCAGGAGCTGCAGCTTTCACAACAGGATTATAGGTGATAGTGGTTTAGGTTTTGTTCAGACCGCATTGTACAATACGGCTTTGAATTTATACGGCATTGTCACTTCTGTGTGTCTTTATTTTTTTTGTTTTTTGTTTTTTTAAGGTGCTTTGTGCGACCAGCAGGATGGATTACGGTGCTCTTTCTGAAACACACACCAGAGCAGGAAATGCCACGTCCCAAAAGAAATGTCAGGCTGTCCGCCAAAGCGGCGGCACAATAATGCACAAATCCTGCATGACAAACATTTCTTAAAAGCTCAGCAAAACAACATTTGACACTGGCTCAGTCTAAGGGGTGCCGACGTCTATGGTGGAGCACGTCCTACGACATCACAATCCACTGATGGGGGGGAAAAAAAAAAGGGAAGCTTCCTGTGAATTTCTGATACAGCCTGCGATGCAGCTCTCGTCTATGTGGGAGCTCGTGGGAGAAAAAAGAAAACGGAAGAGAAAAAAAGCACAAGAGTGATAGTGCTCCACTGAGATGACATGAAGCCCTTTCTTTAGTGGCAGCTCTTTTCCCATCACTTCCTTTCATCAGCAGCTGCTGATCCCTCCTGTCTGTCTTCTTTTTTTTTTCTTTTTTAAAGAAGTATAACAATAAAAACCTTTTTATCCTGGGGAAAAAAGAAGAGAGTGAGAGAGAGAGTGAAATCCCATCATAATTATGACTGCTCCACGCGGGAATCGTCTCCGAGTCTTCGCTGTGCGCGGGCTCTAATTACTGTAGAACGCATATCACATTTCTTGAATTGTCAAACCAGGCCATTTTCTATTTTTCCATTAACTACTGTCTTTGCCGGCAGAATTGTGGAAAAAGGAGGAGGTCTGCAGGGTTTCAAGTTAATGCTTAAAGCGGGCCAATTAGCTTGGTGGTCGTTAGTGCAGCGGAGGCTAGCCCATTTGGTTTCAGCATGTTTCTGCAGCTTTGTCCCTCCCAAAAGATAACTGAGAGCAAGGACGAGACCCTTGTTTAACTCTATTTGATGAGTCCACTCCCTAAGCAGAAAAAAAAAACAGCTGGAGTACAAAGATAATGAAGTAGTTTAGCGTAGCTCAGATTATGTTTTCTTTATTGGAAGTGGTTCCTTTCACAACACAACTGATCAATTAAGGATTTTTTCCCCCCTGTAATATCGCCACAGGGCTATATTCGCCTGGTTAATTTCTTGCAGTGACTTAAAAGTTATAGGGCTTGTGACCAGGGGGTTGTAAGTTCAGTTCATTAAGGTGCCTGCAGCAGCAACATCTTCATACATTAAGGTAGTTAATGTTCTATTTTCCCTAAGATTTGGAAATTCACATTTTCAAGCTGTCCAGCAAGAGACAAATACCCCATTTCACCTCTAATCATGTAACACTCACATGACCGAGTGGGGTCATTTATGACCCCGGGCATATATTTTTGTGCACCATTTTTCTCATTTTAATCGGAAAAAGTTTCCTACCATGAACTGGTAAATTTATTTGTCCTGCATTTTTTCATAGAATTTTGAAAGGATCGGCTGATCCATGTGGCCATGTTCTGGTTATGTGGTTTTATGTTCTAGTCCGTTTGTTAGTTTTTTCTGTTTCATTGGTTTTCAGTGTGTTTATTCTCTTGTGGGGTTTTGCTGCTTGGGTCTGTCTGTCCCTATCTCTCTTGTCTGTCTCTTGGTTCTTGTTGGTGGGTGTTTCTCTCCCTCTGGCCATGCCCTTGTTCTGGTGCTTTCCATGCACACGTGTTCCTGATTTGCTGCTCGTCACCTGGGGTAATATAAGCTCACTGGGTGCTTTAGTCCCTCGCCAGATTGTTGTGCCTTGTGACACTTTCCAGCTCTGTTCTTGCGTTCCATCGTCCTGCCCGTCTCATAGTGTTCCTGACCTCCTGGATGTTGCATCAACCACGCCTCAAGCCTGATGATTATTGTACTGCTGCTTTTTCTGGGCTGCCTTCTTGTGTACTGATCTTTGCTATCCACCCGAGTAAAGGCTTTTTGCAACCAGAGCTGTCTGTTCGAACTGTGCATTTGTTTCCAAAAGTTTCTGACCAACCAGCCTGATAGTGGCAAGTATAATCCAAACTTGTCCCTTATGACTCCCCCGGGAAGATGTATGAGATTTTCGACATTATAGCTTCAGATGGTATTGTAATTTGCCAACTCTAATCATGTTTTATTATTTAGCAGGGAAGGACGGCCAACAGACCTACAATAGAAAGATTTTCAGCTGCACAAGCATTGAGACTTCTTGATGCCCAGAGTGAAGATGAAAATAGCTCACGATTGACACAAACGATTACTAATGGGTTGATTGAGATTTGTGTTAAAATACTGGCATATTTGCCAGTCACTGGTTCTTCTATATTTGATGCTATAATTATCCTATCATATTACTCACTAAAATGGTTTGGTCACTTGAAGGTTAAAGGGGGCCTTAACAATTTCAGCTCATTAATGGAGGCCATCAAGTGTTCTAAAAATAGATGTGACCGTCTGTAACAAAAAATATAACTTAGAGAATAAAGTGATGCATCCTGTTTTTAAAGCCATTTTCAGACCTTGAATAAATGTTTGTGTTCCTGCTGCTTTAAATGGAAAAGAGCTGCTGGTTGCCACACCCCTCACACTTTGAAGACAGCTGGTGTCTCTGTCTCTCTCTTTGCCACAGACAGTGTGTATGGAGGAAGAAAAATGAGATATACTGTAGGTATTAATCCAACTTATTCCAATTAATGGTCAAAGGGGTCTACTGGGGCCTATCCAAGGGTACACCCTGTTCAGACTGCCAGTCTGTCACAGAGCCACATATAGACACACAAACACATTTACACCATCACTTATGGTCAATTTAGCATCACCAGTTCACCACTTTTGGAAGTGGGCTGAAGCTGGAGCTGCTGAGGGAACCCAAGCGAACACGAGGAGAACATGCCAGCTCCACACAGAAAGGACCAGGTGGAAAGCGATCCCACGACATTGTTGCTGTGAAGCAACAGTGTCAACCACTAATCCACTGCGCTGCCCAGTTCATTCAGTGAATAAAGAAATAAAAGGTATTTGCTTACATTAATGTCTGGAAATTATTATGAGTGCAGTTTAGACTTTTCTTCATCATGGGCATAAAATTTTAAAAACAAAAAGTTGAGGAAAAATGTAAAACAATGCAACAAGCTGCACAGATGTTTGCCAGTTCACTCAAAAATATAACACCTGACTAACTGAGAAAATTTAAAGTATGTGCAGATTGTTGACTTGAGTTACTCAACTTTCTTCAACTTAGTTTTTTTTTTTAACAATGCAGAGTAAGTGAATCATCAAATGAATCAATGTAGAAATACCATAAGTAAAAGTAAAATACACAAAAAGAGAGAGAGAGAGAGAGAGAGAAATTGCCCAGTAAAAGTTCTACAGAAATTAAATAAATTCAAAACATTAAAGCTACAGTTGTTATGTGCAGACGCGAGTTGAGGAGCGGACCAGCGTCTGACTGAACCCAGCGCTAAATAACCAGAAAGCGGTTCCAAAAACAAAACAAATTTATTTCCCTTCTGTGCAATAATTTGTGTACAACATAAATGTGCGGTTGTCTGGCGAGGTGAAGGACGGCGCGCTCTCCAGCGCCCAAATGGATCGAAGCCCGACGCTTCTGGACCCAGACTCACCGCCGAACACCCCCCAGGTGGATACGACAAACTGACTCTGTGAAGGATGGAAAAGGTGAGGTAAGTCAACAGCTACAACAAATATCCTTCAAAGGCACACACTATCAGCAACACATTCAGGTCTGAATTTAAGCTTTATGTAAATGAGCAGCTTCTCACAACAGGTGGAGGATCATCATTCCGTATGCCACGGCAGTGAGAAGCGAGCTGCACAATTCTCATCAATGTTCAAATATACTGCGTAACAAAATACCAAATTACTGTTAACACTTATTCAGACAATCATCACCTCTGATGTGTGCTGACAGCATGTGTCCCTCACCCGTCCTCCTTCACAGGCACGATGTGTCAAACCCAGGCGCGGTCCTCAGCGTCTCACAAACGAACGTCACAAGGTCGAGTTCCCGGCAATTCTGCTCGAATCACTCATGGCTTAAATGCAGAACGCCATCTCATTATCTGCTTCAGCTGAAAGTCTTTAAGTTTGCACGTGAGCATCATCCACAGGTGCTGCAAGTCATTAGGCCTGCACGTGAACATCCTCCACAAGTGCAGCCAATAATGCTGATGAGGGTGAAGGACTCTTCTGCCAGCACCTTCTCCACAGACAAAAACCAGTTTGCATACCACCTGGAGAGCAAAGAAAAGAAAACAACACCAAAATGTCCAGCCAAACCCCCCAACACACAACAGTACCCCCCCATCAACGGGAAGCCTCCCGGCGACCGAACAGACCAGGCCCGAGAACAGCACCTCCTTCCGGGGTCCTCGTCAGGAAGCAGACGGCGTAATGCTCCCAAGGTCCACCGCAGACAGCAGGACAGGGCACCACGGCTGGAAGGCCGGCTGGCATCAACAAAAAACCCCAAAAAGTCCCATATACAACCCAACATACAAGAAAAAACACAAAACCCACCCAAACCCTCCCCAGGGGACCGTCCCATCCAACCCCGGGAAGAAAAGAAAAAACACCCAAATCCAAAAACCCAACATCGCCATACCAACATAAATTCACCAAGAAAAATAACAAACAACGCCTCCAGAATGACGTGCAGAGCCCAACACCCCCCAGAAGACCTTTACCGCCAGCTCCAGGAGTAACAGCCAAAGCCGGAATCCCACAGAGGTCCCCAGGTATTCATGGAGCAACAGCGCCCCCCAGAGGACCGTACCATCAACCCCAGGAGGCACCCTCCCCACAACCCAGGAACCCCAGACCCGGCCACACTTGGCTAGTTGGCCCCACAATCAATTCCCCCCCAGAGGACCGTCCCATCAACCCTGGAGGTGGAACCTGGAAGGAAACATAAAAAAAAACCCCACAAAAATCCAACCCCCGGCGGACTTCATTAAACCACCCAGGGGGCAAATAAAACAATCGGCAAACCCTGTTACCCCCCCCAGCACACCGAAAGACCCCAGATCACTCCCAGAGCCTATCGTCAGCTCAATTTTGGCGAACGGCACAAAACTACCAAGCTGGCGAAGGAAACAGGAAAAACTAACCCAGTCCCATCCCCTAAGCACAGCGGAAAACCGGAAATACGTCCGGTGCCCCAAACGACCATACCACCAGCCCATCGGGAGGGGTGGAACTACCGAAATGGCGAACGGCACAGATCGGCCCACCACTCCGACTGAGGTACGTTCCCGCTGCACCACACCCCGGGAACACCAATGACGAACGGTCAAAGGCCCGCCGGGGCTGGAGTGGAACCGGGCATCAACCAAACCCAAAAAAACGCCCCTGACAACCCCCCCCCTAGGTGCAGAGGTTTTCTGAGAAATGCTCAGCGTAACCAACCTGCACCACCCCACAACTCAAAAAACAAACGGTCTTAGAGAATGTGAGGTTGGGGTTAGGGAAACAGGGAAATAAAAACAACAAAACAAAACGACCCAATCCTCAAACAAAAATTACCTAAATTCAAATAATGATTACCTGAGTCCAGCCGAGCTCCGAACTGCCAGTCGTTCACTCCACTAGAACCGCCTCTAAATCCCCAAACAATTTATAACCCTTTACATGAAAACAAAAACAGCCCAAATAACTAAACAACCAAAGATCTGCCTTTTTTTTTTTTTTTGTGTCCATTATTATGCCTGTCTAAGAACACCTGGAGATACGTCATTGTTATCTTTCTTGACGCTTATGTGACCGGGGCAATATGGCGGCTTCAGCTCGTCCGAGCTGCATGGGCTCATCCGCAAGAGGAGCCAGAGGTCCCGTCGGAGGAGTCTCAGTGGGGCTAGACGAATAGCCAAAGATATTAGCTCATCTAAATCTTTTGGTTCGTCATGGACTGCTAGCTCATCTTTTAATGAATCGTTCAAACCATCCACAAACACTCCTCTCAAAGCTGCGGCATTCCAACCGGACTGAGCAGAAAAAATTCGGAAATCCACGGAATAATCCGCCACACTCCGCCTCCCCTTGGGTGACGGAGTTATCTGCACCGGTATCGATAGTGCCGCAGCTCGAGCAGCAGGAAGCAGAACGGCTTGCGCTGCAAGCTCCGTAATGCGAGCATCTGTTTGTTTAATTTGATTTGCGAGAGGCCGTAATTGCTCCCATATCTTCTCCAAGTATTCTTGAACTCTTTCAGCAAAAGGAACCGCTTCTGCCGCTGGGTCCATTTTAGAATGCCCGGGAACTACTGTTATGTGCAGACGCGAGTTGAGGAGCGGACCAGCTTCTGACTGAACCCAGCGCTAAATAACCAGAAAGCGGTTCCAAAAACAAAACAAATTTATTTCCCTTCTGTGCAATAATTTGTGTACAACATAAATGTGCGGTTGTCTGGCGAGGTGAAGGACGGCGCGCTCTCCAGCGCCCAAATGGATCGAAGCCCGATGCTTCTGGACACAGACTCACCGCCGAACACCCCCCAGGTGGATACGACAAACTGACTGTGAAGGATGGAAAAGGTGAGGTAAGTCAACAGCTACAACAAATATCCTTCAAAGGCACACACTATCAGCAACACATTCAGGTCTGAATTTAAGCTTTATGTAAATGAGCAGCTTCTCACAACAGGTGGAGGATCATCATTCCGTACGCCACAGCAGTGAGAAGCGAGCTGCACAATTCTCATCAATGTTCAAATATACTGCGTAACAAAATACCAAATTACTGTTAACACTTATTCAGACAATCATCACCTCTGATGTGTAATGACAGCATGTGTCCCTCACCCGTCCTCCTTCACAGGCACGATGTGTCAAACCCAGGCGCGGTCCTCAGCGTCTCACAAACGAACGTCACAAGGTTGAGTTCCCGGCAATTCTGCTCGAATCACTCATGGCTTAAATGCAGAACGCCATCTCATTATCTGCTTCAGCTGAAAGTCTTTAAATTTGCACGTGAGCATCATCCACAGGTGCTGCAAGTCATTAGGCCTGCACGTGAACATCCTCCACAAGTGCAGCCAATAACGCTGATGAGGGTGAAGGACTCTTCTGCCAGCACCTTCTCCACAGACAAAAAACAGTTTGCATACAACCTGGAGAGCAAAGAAAAGAAAACAACACCAAAATGTCCAGCCAAACCCCCCAACACACAACAACAGTGGGTAGAACTGAGTGCCACTGAGTGGTGAGCAGGGTCGGACTGGGAACAAATTTCGGCCCTGGCATTTTTCCTCTGGACCAGCCCACTATTGGCCCGATGAATCCACCCCCAAACACGCACACCCACCTGTCCATACCGAACCCCCAATGAACAAATAGTATACACCTAAACACCATGAACACACACCTAAACACACTGTCATTTCACCTTGATCATAGTACAAAACGCGGACCCGGCACCACAAGGGGACGTTTGGGGGTGACGCCCCCTCACGTCATCAACCTCGCCCCCAAGGATGTTAGAGTTATCAAAAAAATAAAAAAAAGCAAAAGAAATACTGGAAAATATAGCAAAATATTAGTTATTCAATAATATCACGTATTTAACAAATAAACCAAATTAATTAACTAAAGTAATTAATTATAAAACAAACAGATATGGCATGTGTCTGTGTTCAAGCCATTTGATAGGTTGACGACCCGCACGGAGAAGCCGGCCTTCAGGCATCATCACTGGGCAGAGCGATCCAGGCCGCCGGGGTGATGGAGCAAACCCACTCAGTCCGAAATCTCCCACTTTTTGGATATATGCTAAGTCCCAGTTTGCCCAACGGAGTTTAGTTCTGCAGCTTTACTGAGGTGAGAATAATGTAAAAATAAAATGTGACGTTTACTGAACTGTGAAGGTTTAATGATCGGCTAACATTAGCATAGCCTTTTAGCACAGTTGATCTGAGTGAACATTTTAATTTCTAAATGGTTCAGTCTTTTTTATTTTTACCAAATAAAGCTACAGCTTTTTCAGACACCACAAAAGCTCAACTTTAAATAACTTATTTTTTCGGGCATTTTTTCCATCATTTTTTGCCGTTTTTTCCCCCTTTTTTTAATATATAAACTGTTTAGTGTTTCTTTATATTTAAAGAAATGTTTTTATTTGTCCCAATCAGGAACATTTGCTGTGCAGACAACCAAACTTCCACTGATGAGCTGAACACCACGAAGTCCAGTCAAAAGAAAACATCTCTGCTTTTCAGCAACACCACCAGAGTTAAAAACTGCAGAAGAGACCTTCATCTGGTCCCGAGAATCCAGCAGAACATCATTTAAATGACTATATATATATATATATATATATATATATATATATATATATATATATATATAAAACATCATGAGGTTTGTCACAGAAATCCTACTTTACAATCACACATTGTTAAATTATTTCCTTTTGCATTTATAATCAAATCAATTTTATTTATATAGCACCAAATCACAACAGTTGCCCCAAGGCGCTTTATACTGTAAGGCAAAAGCCATACAATAATCACAGAAAAACCCCAACGGTCAAAACGACCCCCTATGAGCAAGCACTTGGCGACAGTGGGAAGGAAAAACTCCCTTTTAACAGGAAGAAACCTCCAGCAGAACCAGGCTCAGGGAGGGGCAGTCTTCTGCTGGGACTGGTTGGGGCTGAGGGGAGAGAATCAGGAAAAAGACATGCTGTGGAAGACAGCAGAGATCAATCACTAATGATTAAATGCAGAGTGGTGCATACAGAGCAAAAAGAGAAAGAAACACTCAGTGCATCATGGGAACCCCCCAGCAGTCTAAGTCTATAGCAGCATAACTAAGGGATGGTTCAGGGTCACCTGATCCAGCCCTAACTATAAGCTTTAGCAAAAAGGAAAGTTTTAAGCCTAATCTTAAAAGTAGAGAGGGTGTCTGTCTCCCTGATCCGAATTGGGAGCTGGTTCCACAGGAGAGGAGCCTGAAAGCTGAAGGCTCTGCCTCCCATTCTACTCTTAAAAACCCTAGGAACTACAAGTAAGCCTGCAGTCTGAGAGCGAAGCGCTCTATTGGGGTGATATGGTACTTATTTAGTGTTTGTTTTTCTGGTTGAAATGAGATATAAATAATCTACCAGACTTCAAAAAAATATACAAGTTTCCATGTTATTTTATTTGTCTAAAAATAAATGTCTGAGGTTCCTTATTTTAAACAAGAAATTACCTAATCTGAAATAACAGGTGGTTTTAATTTACAGATGAAAGGTTTCTAAAGAACCATTTATTGATTTATTTAGCTATTTTAATTACAAGTGTTCTAAACTTTTTTTTAACAGTAATCGGAAATTTTGAGGTAACAACAACAAAAAAAACATTTCCAATGATTTTTCTTCAGAAAACTCTCTATAAATGAGCAGTCCTGTCACAGATCAGTGGTTTCTGCACCAATCGGATTGGTCCAATCCATTTTGTAGAGATCAGTGGTTTCTGACACGAGTCTTCCGTGTTTTGGCCCGACGCGTCGTTCCTATTGGACAATGCGAAGGTACGTCACAGCTCAGAGTGTCGAAAGTTGGCGCACCTCATCTCGACAGAACACCGGCTCTGTGTGGTATGCAGGAGATCACTTAACCGAGGGTCTGTATGTTCAAATAATAATTAAAAAAATACTGTCATCACATCATCAACAGTGTAGCCTAAATACACAAGCTTTCCAGGACCGCACGTCTCCTCCGGTGCGCACTTTTTTTGGGGGGGGGGGGGCGACCCCGCCCCCTGTGATAAACTCATCGCCCCCTTAATTTTTTTTTTTTTTCTGGCGTCGGGTCTGACAAAACGGAAGCAAAAGCACACAAGCGGAAAAAAGCTTTTGTGTCTCCAAAGTGTGAGTGTGAGTGTGAGTGAGAGAGAGAGAGAGTGAGGTAATGTGTAAGCACTGCTAGGATTCACACAGCAGCAAATTAAGGAGCTGAAGTCCGTAGCTGTTGCATTTAAAGATTAACAAAAGTAAAGCACAGTTAATTAAGATAAAAGAAATGATTCCAACCTTGTAATCAGTAGAAGAGCGGAGAGAAGTCCAGGCGCCAAAGACTCAATCCATTCACAGGGGCGGGAGAGGCTGCCTGCTCTTCCTGCAATCTTATTGGCCACCCTGTATGCTTCTCCAATTGTCATTGGGTGTTGGTCATGTCAATCATTGTGCTCGATGTAAGTCACCGTTGTGTGATCAAACGGAAACAAAACTGAAACCTAGAATAAGACTGCGCTGTGTATGAAACACTACAGAACTTTTATTTTGACACAAATTCAGGAAGTGGTTCTGCAGCTACGCCAATTAAATGCTGTAGCTTCACCGATCACGGACTTTCCTCCTGTTGACAGCAGCATGCGTTTCGAGAACACTGTATTTCCATAATCTCTATAAATATGGGACGGCCAGCCCACGCACGTCTAAACGTGCAGCGGCCCACCGGGCAAATGCCCAAAATCACAGATTACCAGTCCAAGCCTGGTGGTGAGGTTGCAGATTGCATTATGCCATTGCTGGTCACGATTTTGTTTCCCTTCACATTTTGGCTTCTTTGGCAATACAGATTCATCCTCCCCTGTTTTCTCTTCTGATAACCAACATGTATGAGGCTCCATTTCACAAAAGTGAAGGGTCAAACGTGTTAGCTGCCCTAACAACTAGTAGAAAGTGTATTAAGAGAGCAACCACTGATTCCTCATCCCACCCACAATGCTAAATGCAAAAGACAGAGTAAATTACTTGGTACCTTAGTTGGCTTTAAAAGTCTTTACAAAAATAATAAAATTACTTGTTAAAATTACTTATTACAAATACCAAAGAAGCGTGCACGAACTATATATATATATATATATATATATATATATATATATATATATATATAAATACATACATACACACACACATATACATTCTTTATTTTGTTATAGTATAAGGGGTGGTTATTTATAAGCTTTGCTTCTGCCTACACCCTTTCAGCCACACAGGTACACGTTTTTTTTTTTTGTTCTTTTTTTTTTATGAGATTTTGTTATTGTCGGTCTGTGTGCTGAATAAACTAAGTAATTCAATTAATTCATTCATATTCCATTTCTTTTAATAAACACCTCAAAATCATACAAACTGTAGCCTTAATTATGCCCTCATTTATGACTGAAAATTATATATTGTTATATTGTTCCCTTAGTTCTATATAGTACTTAGTTCTTAGCTCTATAATTTCTGCCTCTATTTATTTATACTTATGTAATTTTTCAGCCTCCATCCAAGTGTATGTGTGTTGCACAGACTGTTGTCCAGTTCACTCAGGGCTGGCCCAAGCCTTCATGGGGCTTTAAGCAGAATTTAATTTGGGGGCCCCCCTACCATCACCTCAGCACCAGATGCCTCATTATTCCATAGGCTACACTGTTATTTATGTGTGTAACGTACCCACAATCATTAGCATTATTTGTAATTATCTTACATCATACAGGTGTCATTCTTGTTTTTAACCTTAAAGGGGTAGCAAACTCATAAATATGTTTTAATTAACTTCTACATACAGAGTGATGTATATAAGTATGGCTCATTAATTTAACTATTTGAAAATAACATCAGCAGGCAGGAGACTGCATTTATAGTAAACACGTTAAATAGTTTAATTTCTTTCAGATGTGCAATGGTGTGCAAAATGTTCAATATCCAAATACAAAATAGAATCAAATGACATTCACATTATCTTACAGAAAAATAAAGTTGTAATCAAAATTAAATACTTAAATAATCTCCAAAATGAACATAGAAATCCACAACATAACAGCAATGTGTGTGCATAGACTGTGTGTGCATAGCAATGCACACACATTGCACTGTGGGCTATTGCTTTAACTTTGGCCTGCAAACCATTGAGAGCTGAGTTAGTACTCTTCCCCAGCTTTTGCACCAAATTAATGAGGAGTTGATCTGACCACCTGTTTAACTCTAAGTTTTTCTTCGGAAGGAAGACTATCAGAAGGCTTCGCCAAAATCCGGTCCACAACATTCAAATTGTCTGCCATTATGTGCACCTTGCTACCTAGCTAGCTCACTAGCTGGGACTGGCGGGAGGCTAGTGTGAAGTGTGTCCGCCTGTGAGTGCTTTGTGACGGTGGAAGAGTTCAGCAGCAACCGCTGCTCGGTAGGGACAGAAACTGCGATAGAAGTCAGAAAGAGTGATAGAAGTCAGTCTCCAAACACAAGCAGCTACAAAAAAAAACCCACCAGAAATAGAAGCTCGATTTGTCGCTAGTCGTTTTTAACAAAGAAAATGCCGCTAAGAGGATTAAGAAAGTCTCCGGTTCAACTCAGAACAGAATGAAAATGCTCCCACGGCTGTTTACACCAAAAGATCGCTGATTCGCTTATTTCGCTGTCAATCAAAAAGGGATTCAGCCTCAGACAGATCATCCAATCATCATGCAGAAGCTGAAACTCCGGGCCAGCTGAGGCCAGCCCACTGCCCCATAGACCCCCAGACACGCTGAGCGTCCGATGGGCGGGACAAAGCCCAGCATTTATCCAATGACTCGTCTCGTTTCGCTGCCTGCTTTGTGTCGCTCAGCGTCTGTTTAAAGCACTGTGAAGCTGCGGGTTTTTCCTCACGATTAGTCATCGACCACCTGACCCAAGCGGTGCATCTAAATTTGCCCAACGGTGGCAGCAGCCAACAGGAAGCATCAATTAACCAAGTATTGATATTTTGTCAAAATGAATTTATTTTTTTTCGGGTGTAATACAATTTTGTTTAAATTATTCAATATTATTTTAATTTCATGTATATATTTACTTTTTTATCAGGTCTCGGTGCTCTCGGGGCCCCCTGGTGGCGTGGAGGCCCTAAGCGACCGTGTAGTTGGTGTATGCCTTGGGCCGGCTCTGAGTTATGGTGCCACAGAATCATGAGACTTTCTACACGCACTCTTCTGGAATTGTGTGACTTTTGCGTTGTTTAACATGAAACTCCTACAATATGTTGGTGTAAAACGGTGATACAAATTGATTTTGCACATTTTCTCGCATCTGTGTTAACTTTCATTTGACTCCACTCTTTGAAGATAACAAGAAACACTCTTTGAAGGTGTTTGTTGGTTAATAAAATGTTTCCTTCTTTTTCAGAGGTGTCAAAATGAGGGTTAAGAAAAAAACAAGCTTGTGACAAAGTGTTAATGAAGTGGAAACAACATGACTTTTTGCATGTAGACAATAACAAAGCCATAATTGTGTTGTGTTTGTCACCACGGCACAAACACGTATTGCTGCATTGTTTTATGCTCCACAGCCACTAATGTACATTATTAAAAATGACAAGGGCTTTGTTGGTTCGATTTATGACATATCAATCAAAAGCAGACACACAGGATCACAAAGGGCACGAGGGATGACACACAGAGCTTTTTGATATTAATCAACAGCTATAAATCTTAAAACCAACATCTGCGTGCATTTTAAATCAGACGGGTGACATCCTTACAGCTACGCCAAGAACATGCAGCAGAAATGGGATGAAAATGTCCAGTCCTCACTGGTTCATCCTCATACTGCACAGTGTCTTTTCACATCAATCCATAATTCACTTATCTTCATTTGCCATCTTTAGCGTGTCTTCTCTGGCGCCGTCTCTCGAAGTTTTATCTTCTTCTTACTCAGACGTGCAGATTCACTACATTTTTACAGAACCCTCACTTCATTTGCATGTGATCTCAGCTCAGTGTTAAGGTGTAAAATGAACAAAAGGAGAGCAAACGCAATTGCAAAACTAATTTTCACGTCACCCGTCGCTGCCGGTGAGAATGTTGTTTTAGTCAAAAACTCATTCATGGCTCTTTACACACTGAAGGCTTCGGAAAACACAAAAGCCCACTTACACACCATTAGAAGTCTGTAAAACAATATAAAATACCTATCAGTGCCCTACCCTGACTGGTATGGAACAGTAGAGACACGAGGAGCAAGCTCCCCCCCAACCCAACACACACACACACACACACACACACACACACACACACACACACACACACACACACACACACACACACACACACTCACTCAAAAATGAATTTTGTTTTTGTCAGGATACATGGTCGCGTGGCAGAGAAGGTGGGTGGACAAATGCAAACTCTCAGACGATATGTACGATGTAATAATAAACTTTATCTCACAAACAGTCCAGGGTCTATTACACAGAAAGGCAGGCAGCGTAGCAAAGGCACAGATGAGGGCAAGGCAAAAATACGTGGTCAGAAACAGGCTGAGGTCAAAGACACAGAGAGACTCAATATCAGGAGCAAAGGCAGAAGGCAAAATCCAGATAAACAGAACGAGGTCAAAAAACACTGAGGCAAACGAGGCAAGATCAGGGCTGGAACGAAGACACAAAGATCAACAACCTGGCACCCCAGTGAGGGAAGTGAGAGCTTAAATAACAGGTGATGTAACAAGGTGCACATGTGATCCAGGGTTCTGGAAGGGGGGTGTGGTCTGGTGAAACAAAGATGGGATGAGAAGCAAGAGAGAGAGAGAGAGAGAGTGTGAGTGAAAATGAAGCAGATCAAAAGCAAAAGGAGTCAGTGAATGAAAACCAGTGGTGAAAGTGTAACGTGTCCACAGACCAACAAAAGGAAATGTGAACAATAAAAGGGCAAACTAGGAAACAGAGTGACAGAACTAAAAATAGCACAGGAATAATAAGACTATAAACACAACTTGAACCAGATCTGAATATGACATCACAGACACAGGAAATAAGATAGAACCAAGCAAAACAATGGAATGACTTGAACAAATGATCACAGGAAACAATACCAAAAACAAAAAGAATACAACAAGATAATGAAATGCCAAAGATACATAATAAACACAACCAGAGAAAACATAATCCAAAATGATGAAAAAGGCAACCATAAGGCTCAAATTATGGGAGGCAGATGACAATAGGGTACAAACCCATAATATCGCCCCAAGCCAGGACCCACCCTGAAAGTTTTGTCCCTGTTCCACTTTATGTTATTTAAGTTCTGGATTTTGTTTAAAATTACAGCGTGTGAAATTTCAAGGCATTTATTGGCACGAATTATAGTATTTATATCCATCTGTTCATTATTGTATAATTGTCTGCAACAGATGATGTGTTTTCATTAGCTTAGTATGAGGCCTTCATATTTATATGGATGTGCCCCCCCAATAAGGTTGCCAGGATACACACCGGCCATGTTGACACAGTAGCAAAAGGAACAGACTTGCTCCTTGTTTTTGCATTTTCAAGCACAACTGAAACACTGAAGAAGAAGATTAATCACTGCTGGCTCCCCTATGCACTCCTGGTTCCATTTGTCAAACGGAGGATCATACATGTTTTGATCACAAGAGAAGGTAAGGGAGTATGAAGCCCTGTTTCCACAGAGCCAAAATCATGAAAGGCAACAGTTCTTGTCTGGCGTCAGCATAATGTACCCTCACCACTAGATGACAGCGAATCCTACACACCTCAGCTTGAATTGTCATTTTTAACCTTTATTTAACCAGGTTAGTCCCACTGAGGTCAAGAACTCTTTTGCAAGGGAGACCTGGACAATTATAAAGTTTCCAATTCACCTAATCTGCATGTTTTTGGATGTGAGAGGAAGCCAGAGCACCCGGAAGAAACCCAGGCAAACACGGGGAGAACATGCAAACTCCACACAGAAAGGCCACAGGTCGGAATCAAAACCATGAACTTCTTGCTGTGAGGCAACTGTGCTAATCACTGAACGAGTTATAAAGAGGCAGAAGCAGAGGAGCAGCCAGAATAAGCAATGGTAATGCTTATAATACAGTTTGTTGGTTTGTCTTCCATCTAAAACTTTACCTAGTCTTTAGTTTGACAGTTGGTCATTATCCAAAATAAAACCAAACAATTGTTATAGATTGTATTAGCTAGATAATTGTGAGCTACATTGACAGTGCCACAGGTATTGAAGCTTTATGACGGTCATAGATTTCAATACCTGCACTCAAGCAAGTGCCGAGTCTACAAAAAAATGTTGAGACACCTGAACGTAGGTTACCTAGCTTGTTCTTAAGTTCAATATAGGCGCTAAAACCAATGGCATTAGTGTGTTTACCCAGATTCCATAGCTTAAAGCAGATGTCACTCTATAGCTTTTGTTCAGATTGCCAGTAAAAAATCTGATAACCGATTTGAATCTGATTCCACATTACAAGTCTAAACAGTCAAAAGTCACATGAAATCTTTTTTCCAGAGAACCATTTCAAGCCTCATTCTTGCGTGGTTTGGAACGTAATTCATATTACATTTTTCAAATCTGTTTTGTATCTGGGCACTCAGATTGGATTCTGAGTATGTTTTACTGCATCTGTGAAATCACATTGCAAGTCATACTGGACCCATGCATCACATGCGTAGCAGTCTTGCATGTTTGCGTATTCACAAATTATCTTCCGATTAATTTTTGTCCGATAACTTTTAAACCGATAAACAAAATAAACAAAGCTGAACAGCGACAAGTGGAGAAACTGGGAATGGTTCAACATTTTTATTTTTATCTTCATTTTACATACAGTCCCAACTTTTTCTGAATTGTGGTTGTTTCTGTTGCATTTCTGAAGTTGTTTCTCCTCATCAGTCACGTTTTGTGCTTAAACACTGCATTAAGCTCAAGATTGAACAAATAAATACCTTTGGAAAATAACAGCTGTTAAAGTTCAGAGTTCTCACCTGCTTTTTGTGATCTCTGCGTCTGAACATTCATATATTCTCATTTTTTAAATATGTTTTTAAAGCTATTTGACCGTTTATTTCATCTCATGATCTCATAAATTCAGCATATGACGCGCACATGGTGTGAACAGGACGGTAACGGCAGAATCACACCTTTAGAGAAAGTTCAGAGAGAAGTAAAGGCAGCTTCACGTTTCCGTTTTGTTAACGTTCACTCGGGTTAAAATCCTCTCTCTGCTCCGCACTCGCTGCGCACTGAACGTGTCACGCCTGCATTCAGGAATCTCCCTCACGCACCCCCTCCCTCACCCACCCCCTCCCTCACTCACCCCCTCCCTCGCAGTCTGCAGCCTGTTAACTCCGCGCGCGCACACACACAGGCACAGACACACACACCGACAGCTCCGCATTTTAGACGGCTTTTGAAGAAGACGACACTGTTTTAATCGGCCGTCAGCCTCCTTGTTATTGTCCCGCCTTAAGACGAGAGCGAGGCTGCAGCACGTTTGACATCAGATTCTGTCATTTTATGCTTTATGGATAAAATAAATAATTCACGGTAATCACGAATATGAAAAATAATCGCGAATATGAAAAATACCCACGGCACCCCTGACAATCGATCACGGCACCCTAGGGTGCCGCGGCACCCCGGTTGAGAATCACTGCTCTAGCTACATCTACTATGGTGATACTGTTGTTAAATCTCAGCACTGCGTTTGACACAGTGGATCATTGTGTAATCTCGAATAGGTTTAAGAACAACTTTGGGATTGCTAGTAATGTCCTCATGTGATAGATATATTACTTAACTAGTCACTTTCAGTATGTTCTGTACAATAACATCACTTTAAATCTTGCTTCTGTGAAGTACGGGGTTCCACAAGGATCCGTTTTTGACCCGGTGTTCTGTCGAGATGAGGTGCGTCGTCAAGATGAGATTCCTCGCGTAACTGCACATGTGTGCACTGAAAAAAATTACTTGACAAAGTTTGCTTATTTTGGTGGACAAGTCTTCTTTGTCTTCTTTGTCTTTCGGCTGTTCCTGTTAGGGGTCGCCACAGCAGATCAATCGTTTCCATCTCACCCTGTCCTCTGTATCTTCCTCTGTCACACCAACCACCTGCATGTCCTCTCTCAGCACATCCATGAACCTCCTCTTTGGTCTCCCTCTTCTCCTCCTGCCTGGTGGCTCCATCCTCAGCATCCTTCTCCCTATATACACTGGGTCCCTCCTCTGCACATGTCCAAACCATCTCAATCTCGCCTCTCTGACTTTGTCTCCAAACCGTCCCACCTGAGCTGTCCCTCTGATATGTTCATTCCTAATCTTGTCCATTCTTGTCACTCCCAAAGAGAATCTCAACATCTTCAGCTCTGCCACCTCCAGCTCTGCCTCCTGTCTTTTTGTTAGTGCCACCGTCTCTAAACCATACAACATAGCTGGTCTCACTACTGTTTTGAAACTTTCCCCTTCACCCTTGCTGATATTCTTCGGTCACAAATCACTCCTGCCACCTTTCTCCACCCACTCCACCCTGCCTGCATTCTCTTCTTCACCTCTCTACCACACTCTCCATTACTTTGAACAGTTGACCCCAAATATTTAAACTCATCTACTTTCACCACTTCTACTCCTTGTAACTGCACTGGGCTCCCTCTCATTCACACACATGTACTCAGTCTTGCTTCTGATCTCATCCGTCAACCTGTCCATCACCACTGCAAACAAGAAAGGACTCAGAGCTGATCCTTGGTGTAATCCCACCTCCACCTTGAATGAGTCTGTGATTCCGACTGTGCATCTCACCGCTGTCACACTATTCTTGTACATGTCCTGCACTACCCTAACATACTTCTCTGCCACTCCAGACTTCCTCATACAATACCTGGCATACTTGGCACCCTATCATAAGCTTTTTCTAAGTCCACAAACACACAATGTAACTCTTTCTGTCCTTCTCTGTACTTTTCCAACAGTATTCTCAGAGCAAACATTGCATCTGTAGTGCTCTTTCTCGGCATGAAACCATATTGTTGCTCACAGATCTTCACCTGTTTTCTAAGCCTAGCTTCTACTACTCTTTCCCATAACTTCATGCTGTGGCTGATCAGCTTTATGCCTCTGTAGTTACTGCAGCTCTGCACATCACCCTTGTTCTTGAAAATAGGAACCAGCACACTTCGTCTCCACTCCTCAGGCATGCTCTCACTTTCCAAGATTTTATTAAACAATCTGGTTAGGAACTCTACTGCCATCTCTCCTAGACATTTCCATGCCTCCACTGGAATGTCATCTGGACCAACTGCCTTTCCACTCTTCATCCTCTTCATAGCAGCCCTCACTTCTTCCTTGCTAATCTCTTGTACTTCCTGATTTACTCTCACCACATCATCCAGCCTTTTCTCTCGCTCATTTTCTTTATTCATCAACTCTGCAAAATATTCCCTCCACCTTCTCAGCACACACTCCTCACTTGTCAGCACATTACCATGTGCATCTTTTACCACCCTAACCTGCTGCACATCCTTTCCAGCTCTGTCCCTTTGTCTGGCCAATCGGTACAAGTCCTTTTCTCCTTCCTTAGTATTCAACTTCTTGTACAGCTCGCAATATGCCTTTTCCTTTGCTTTTGCCACTTCTCTTTTTGCCTTACTCCGCATCTCCTTGTACTCCTGTCTACTTTCTTCATCTCTCCAACTATCCCAAAACTTTTTCGCCAACCTCTTTCTCCTTATGCTTTCCTGGACCTCTTCATTCCACCACCAAGTCTCCTTGTCTTCCACTGTCCAGATGTCATACCCAGTACTGTCCTAGCTGTCTCCCTCACCCACATCTGCAGTACTTTTCCAGTTGTCCAAAATTGCTTCCCCTCCAACCAGTGCTTCTCTCACCTGCTCGCTAAATTTCACACAACAGTCTTCCTCCTTCAGCTTCCACCATCTGATCCTTTGTTGAGCTCTCACTCTCTTCTTCTTCTTTACCTCTAAAGTCATCCTACAAACAACCATCCTGTGCTGTCTAGTGACACTCTCTCCTGCTACCACCTTACAGTCTGTGATTTCTTTTAGCTTGCATCTCCTATAAAGAATGTAGTCCACCTGTGTGCACCTTCCTCCACTCTTATATGTTACCCTGTGCTCCTCCCTTTTCTTAAAGTAGGTATTCACCACAGCCATTTCCATCCTTTTTGCAAAATCAACTACCATCTGTCCTTCCCCATTCCTATGCTTGATACCATATCTACCCATTACTTGCTCATCACCTCTATTCCCTTCACCAACATGCCCATTGAAGTCTGCTCCTATCACCAGTCTTTCATGCTTGGGCACACTCTCCACCACCTCATCTAACACACTCCAGAAATCTTCTTTCTCCTTCATCTCACAACCAACCTGTGGGGCATATGCACTGATGATATTCATCATCACCCCTTCAATTTCCAACTTCACACTCATCACCCTGTCAGACACTCGCTTAACCTCCAACACACTTTTAACATACTCTTCCTTTAAAATGACCCCAACACCATTTCTCTTCCTGTCCTCACCATGGTACAACAACTTGTACCCACCGCCGATGCTCCTGCTCTTACTTCCCTTCCACTTGGTCTCTTGCACACACAATATGTCTACCTTTCTCCTCTCCATCATATCAGACAGCTCTCTCCCTTTACCAGTCATACTACCATCATTCAAAGTCCCCACTCTCATTTCCACCCTTCTAGTTTTCTTCTTCTCCCACTGTTCGTGGCAACGTTTTCCTCCTCTTCTTCGTCGTCTTCGCCCAGCAGTAGCCCAATTTCCACCGGCACCCTGTTGGGCAATAGCACCGGTGGTGGATGTCGTTAACCCGGGCTGCGACCGATCCGGTATGGGAATTCGATTCTGACTCTGCATAGTTCGGTTGGCTTGTTTTACGCCGGATGCCCTTCCTGACGCAACCCTCCTCATTTATCCGGGCTTGGGACCGGCACTCAGAATGTACTGGCTGCACACCCTGTATAAATTGTTCATCCGAACGTAGTAATGTATAAAATCTACTCACTATAAAATGATAAGTATTTTTAACCTGGAGTTAGCTTATTTCAACAGGCAAAATACACATATACATACATTTATGCTCCTAACGTAAAATACAGAAAATGTTTTACTTACTAGGCTATAAATACACTGAATACAATTAATAAAAAATAACTTTGATGGAAAAAAAAAAAACAAAAATGTCCATGCGCAGTTGCACGTCGAGCAAGTTACATCATCTCCACATGTGCAGTTGCGCGAGGCACCTCATCTCGACGGGTGACGTCTTGAAGTCTGGGGTAGAGCGATGTGCGCATGTGCAGTAGCGCGACGCACCTCATCTCAACGTTCACCTCATCTCGACGGGACACCGGTACCTTTCTCCCTCCATATAGCACCCTTTTCGCAGATAATGCGATGTTATGGGATAACTTTTCATCGTTACACTGAAGAGACTCAGTTGTATGTGTCTACACCTGCAGGAAATCTAATGCATAATAAGACTTTAGACTATTGCCTGGCTTCAGTGAAAAACTGGATGTCTAGAAACATCTTACTTTTAAATTCTGACAAGACCAAGATGATGGTCATTGGTCCTGTGAGACATAGGGATCAGTTTGACCAGCTAACATTAACTTTAGACTCATGTGTTTTACATCACAGTGACAAATGTTGGGGTGATCTTCAATCTCACACTGTCCTTTGACCTACACATTAGAGAAACAACTAGGACTACTTCCTTGACCTACACATTAGAGAAACAACTAGGACTACTTCCTTCCACTATTGGAAAGCTTTGCCCCATCCTGTCTATGGCTGGCACAGAGACTCTGATCCATGACTTTGTCTCTTCTATACAGGATTACCGCAACGTCCTATTCACTGATTTACCTCAGTCCAGCATTAGAGGTTTCCAACTGGTTCAAAATGCTGAAGTTTGAGTCGGAGCAGAAAGTTTGACCATATAACCTTGATTTTGGTCTCCCTTCACTGGCTTTCTGTCCCTCTGAGGTTTGACTTTATGGGCATATCTCACTCCAGTCAACACTCACTCACTCATCTTTAACCACTTACTCCACTTAAGGGTTACGCATTCCCAATGTTTCTGACTTAATTTCTCAGGGCATACGGCACCAGAAATAAAACACAATACATCAAATCATTCTTTATTTATTTAGAATCATCAGCTCATTTGACATTTTATTTACTAGTGATATGCACTTTAAGGTTTTGTTACTAACATACTAAATCCTTCATGAATTAGTGTAACCTGTACAGCACCACCTGCTGGCCTCCGCTACAATAGTGCGTACCGATCTGGCAAACCTAATTAAACCTTTATGTACCAGCCCATGTTCTGCGATCTGAGGATACAGGATTACTATGTGTCCCTAAGATTAAAAAGAAGTCAGCAGGCCACAGAGCTTTCTCTTTTCGTGCACCTGTTCTGTGGAACAATCTGCCTGCTGAGATAAAACAGCGTGATTCTCTGGAGTCTTTCAAGTCCAGATTAAAGACTCATTTGTTGTCTTTTTCATATGACTGACATATTTGTCTTGTATTGAACCATTTTTTCCCCATCCGATTCCTTCTTAATTGTGTCATTAACAATGGAGCAGATCTCAGTAGATTTAAAATTTGGGTCTGTTTAATGAAGCAAAGGGTTAGCTGCCGGCGTCCACATTAGTAACCTCTGTGCTACTCTATTGGCTTCCTGCTGGGAACTAGTGCTTCATGTGCAGTCAATTCTGACTGACTGATTACAGCTGATTACAGCTGTGCGTGAAGCCCAAGTTGTACACCGTCTGCTGGACCCCTGGCAGATGGGGTTCTATGCTGCCTGCTGCCCAAAGCTTATTGCCCGCAAATCACAAAGGGACACTGGCTGGAATGCTTGAAACAACTGAAGATTCCACTTTTACTGACTGTGAACTTGTTTTTGTTTTGCATGGATGATGTTTGATGAATATTTGTGTGTACTCTGCTTATTCGAGCTCTGTTAATGTTAGAATGGCCTAAGCAGTGGGTCACCCCTCTGAGTCTGGTCTGCTTGAGATTTCTTCCTCAAAAACACTAGAGAGTTTTTCCTTACTACTGTTGCCTATGTGTTTGCTCAGGGGGGTTGGGAATGTTAGACCTTACCCATGTGAACTGCCTTGAGGCAACTCATGTTGTCATTTGGTGCTATATAAATGAATTGAATTACAGTCCTGCAGTCTTTTCTTGACTTCCTGTCTCTGTCTCTATCAAACACACATGCAAAACACACATCCACTATCTCTCCCATCACCCCTCCCCTTCACTCTGCCATCAGTGCCCATTCAAGGTCAGGGGTGTTTATTTTTAGTCTTCCAATAACAAGGCAACTCATCCTACCTGACACACACAGACAGTTGAAACATGAGCATTCATCCATTAGGTCTTGCAGCCTTTAAACTAAGACAACAGCAGCTGATCCCTGCTGACGCCATCATTGTCACATCACTGCTACCATGGCCAACATTACCACTGTCCTTTATACAATTAGCAGGGAAAGGAAGTTTAATCACTTGTAGTGAGGCATGGTAAGGACATCAAAATACCAACACCAGTAAAATTACACAATTCTTGAAAAGATATTTGATACCATGGTGAAAAATAATATATCTCATGTTTAGGTGACAAATACTGATTTTATGCGTGACCTGCACATTCAAAAATACTGTTTAACAGTATTTGCTAAACAATATAATAAAATAATGTGATTCTCAGACATAATAATAATAAATCTAGGGCAGTTAATTAAATTAAATTAATTTAATTAATTAAATAGTCGACTTTGTCTATCTTGTCCATAATGACTAGGGATGTTTATTGATAAGATTTTATCAATATCGATACCATTATCGATTCCACTTATCGATCCAATTCCTTAATTCCTTATCGATACCTCCTGTAAATTTTCTGTGTACTAAAAGTAGGCTTTAGAAGTTTCCTATGTCAACAACATTTTATTGAGTCTTAAAGTAAATAAATATTAAAGTTGTCACTGGATCCTTGATCTATGGACAGAAATAAACTACAACCCCAATTCCAATGAAGTTGGGACATTGTGTAAAATGTAAATAAAAACAGAATACAATGATTTGCACATCCTCTTCAATTTAATGTTCACACTGATAAACGCTATTGTTTTTGTGCAAATATTTGCTCATTTTGAAATGGATGCCTGCAACACATTTCAAAAAAGCTAGGGCAGTGGTATGTTTACCACTGTTACATCACCTTTTCTTCTAACAACACTCAATAAGCGTTTGGGAACTGAGGACACTAATTGTTGAAGCTTTGTAGGTGGAATTCCTTCCCATTCTTGCTTGATGTACGACTTCAACAGTCCGGGGTCTCCACTGTTGTATTTTGCGCTTCATAATGCGCCGCACATTTCCAATGCGCAACAGGTCTGGACTGCAGGCAGGCCAGTCTAGCACCCGCACTCTTTTACTACAAAGCCACGCTGTTGTAACATGTGCAGAATGTGGCTTGGCATTGTCTTGCTGAAATAAGCAGGGACGTCCCTGAAAAAGACGTTGCTTGGATGGCAGCATGTGTTGCTCCAAAACCTGGATGTACCTTTCAGCATTGATGGTGCCAACACAGATGTGTAAGTTGCCCATGCCATGGGCACTAACACACCCCCATACCATCACAGATGCTGGCTTTTGAACTTTGCGCTGGTAACAATCTGGATGGTCTCTATCCTCTTTTGCCTGGAGGACACGACGTCCATGATTTCCAAAAACAATTTGAAACGTGGACTCATCAGACCACAGCACAGTTTTCCATTTCACGTCTGTCCATTTCAAATGAGCTCGGGCCCAGAGAAGGCGACAGCATTTCTGGATGTTGTTGATGTATGACTTTTGCTTTCCATGGTAGAGTTTTAACTTGTACTTGTAGATGTAGCGATGAACTGTGTTAACTGACAATGGTTTTCTGAAGTGTTCCTGAGCCCACGGGGTAAGATCCTTTACACAATGATATTGGTTTTTAATGCAGTGCCGCCTGAGGGATTGAAGGTCATGGGCATTCAATGTTGGTTTTCGGCCTTGCCGCTTATGTGTAGAGAGTGCTCCAGATTCTCAGAATCTGATATTATATTATAGACTGTAGATGATGGAATCCTTAAATTCCTTGCAATTGAATGTTGAGAAACATTGTTCTTAAACTGTTGGACTATTTTTTTTCATGCAGCTGTTCACAAAGTGGTGATCCTCACCCTGTCTTTGCTTGTGAATGGCTGAGCCTTTTTGGGATGCTCCTTTTATACACAATCATGACACTCACCTGTTTCCAATTAAGTGTTCTTTGAGCATTCATCAACTTTCCCAGTGTTTTGTTGCCCCGTCCCAACTTTTTTGAAACGTGTTGCAGGCATCCATTTCAAAATGAGCAAATATTTCCACAAAAACAACAAAGTCTATTAGTTTGAACATTAAATATCTTGTCTTTGTGGTGTATTCAATTGAATAAAGGTTGAAGAGGATTTGCAAATCATTGTATTCTGTTTGTATTTACATTTTACACAATGTCCCAACTTCACTGGAATTGGGGTTGTAGGAATCAAAACAAAATAAACTCTAATAATAAAAGAGTACTTGCTAATAATTAAAAGTCCCCTATAGCAGTGCACAAAAATCCCAAATTAAAGAGCTGATAATACAGAAAAAGGTGCAACATGTACTCCAGTCCAACTTTTATTCTAATCCAATTACATTTTTTCCACAAATCTGATTGGTTAATTGTGTGAGATTTCAGACCTTGTAATATTGGGTATCAGGTCGCAAAATATTCAACCGTTTCACATTTAATGTATTACTCCACTCCCTGACTGGCCACTTGTGCTGCTACACAGATGTCAATAATGGCGCTGTTAGCTGAGAGCAAGAGAAAATCGCATGTCGATGATGATGCTGAAATGGGTGAATTTAAGCTACCATACAAAAGTATTTATGTGGATTCTGAAATAGAATTTCACATTTGATGGATTACTCCGTGTCCTGACTGCTGATGGAGCAATGCTGCCTCGACGGTAAGCCTCGCCTTCCAAATTACCTACAGAAAAATAAACCGTGCAAATGATGGAATTGGATAAGAATGGAAATAACCCCCTTCTGTCTGATGATCTGTGAATGTCCACAAATTATCAGACACAACAGGGTTATTTCCTAATTATTATTAGTTGTAGTAGTGGTAGTAGTAGTAGTAGTAGTAGTAGTAGTAGTAGTAGGGCTTTCCTCTTCAAGAAGCTTGTTTTTTTTAAACAGGTGCAACTTACTATCCAAAAAATATAGAGGAGGTTTTCCTTGCTTATTATTTAACAAGCATTATGGAAGAATTGCATCCTCAGTGTAAGGTATTACTGATGCTGCAAGAAAAACACGTATTGCCATATTTTAAGAATTTTGGCACCAAGTACCCAAGTATCAGTTATTATCAGTTATTTTCAGTTATCACATCTCGAATACAGAGTGCTAGCACTTTGTTAAAAAACATCTTAATCATTCCTATTTCTAGTAACAGTATCAAACATAGACTGGGTAAAAGTGAATTTCCAACAAAACAGAGCAATTATATAATGAAAAAACACACCACAATATAATATTGCTTTGATCTGATATTGAATCCAGAAGTCACAAGCCAACAGTAGAATCCACCCACATATCCTTCACCTTTTCTTAACCACTCTGCCCCATATGAAAAGAAGGTCTTATGATACATAGCATGTTTGTTTGGCACAATATGAGACAAGTTATTTCAGTGTGGAAGGTAAATATGGGATTGTACCAGGATAATCCTCAACATGTACATTATGTTACATACAAAATAGAGCACACGATCCACACGAGGCCTTACTAATGTAAATATGAGCTTTCCACTGCTTAGCAGTCGTAAGATTTAGCCAGAAATTAAAATAATACATATTTCATCACTATGAATATTACAGCACAGGGCTATGTTCTGGAATGACTGTGCCACAAAATGCATTCATAGCATAAATATGACCTTGCCACTGCTACAACCCCTGGCAATAATTATGGAATCACCGGCCTCGGAGGATGTTCATTCAGTTGTTTAATTTTGTAGAAAAAAAGCAGATCACAGACATGACACAAAACTAAAGTAATTTCAAATGGCAACTTTCTGGTTTTAAGAAACACTATAAGAAATCAGGAAAAAAAAAAATTGTGGCAGTCAGTAACGGTTACTTTTTAGACCAAGCAGAGGGAAAAAAAATATGGACTCACTCAATTCTGAGGAATAAATTATGGAATCACCCTGTAAATTTTCATCCCCAAAACTAACACCTGCATCAAATCAGATCTGCTCATTAGTCTGCATCTAAAAAGGAGTGATCACACTTTGGAGAGCTGTTGCCCCAAGTGGACTGACATGAATCATGGCTCCAACACGAGAGATGTCAATTGAAACAAAGGAGAGGATTATCAAACTCTTAAAAGAGGGTAAATCATCACGCAATGTTGCAAAAGATGTTGGTTGTTCACAGTCAGCTGTGTCTAAACTCTGGACCAAATACAAACAACATGGGAAGGTTGTTAAAGGCAAACATACTGGTAGACCAAGGAAGACATCAAAGCGTCAAGACAGAAAACTTAAAGCAATATGTCTCAAAAATTGAAAATGCACAACAAAATAAATGAGGAATGAATGGGAGGAAACGAGTCAACGTCTGTGACCGAACTGTAAGAAACCACCTAAAGGAAATGGGATTTACATACAGAAAAGCTAAACGAAAGCCATCATTAACACCTAAACAGAAAAAAACAAGGTTACAATGGTCTAAGGAAAAGCAGTCGTGGACTGTGGATGACTGGATGAAAGTCATATTCAGTGATGAATCTTGAATCTGCATTGGGCAAGGTGATGATGCTGGAACTTTTGTTTGGTGCCATTCCAATGAGATTTATAAAGATGACTGCCTGAAGAGAACATGTAAATGTCCACAGTCATTGATGATATGGGGCTGCATGTCAGGTAAAGGCACTGGGGAGATGGCTGTCATTACATCATCAATAAATGCACAAGTTTACGTTGATATTTTGGACACTTTTCTTATCCCATCAATTGAAAGGATGTTTGGAGATGATGAAATCATTTTTCAAGATGATAATGCATCTTGCCATAGAGCAAAAACTGTGAAAACATTCCTTGCAAAAAGACTGCTGATTCTCCGCTCTGCCCATGATGCTACGTATTGCCAAGGTCACAACAGTAAAAATCAGCCGTATTACTTTGTCACTGTATATTGGCCCCCTGGCCCATATTCTGAATTCTTAGATGATTTTGGTGAGTTTATCTCTAACTTGTCAACTACTGCAGATAAGATTCTGATTATTGGCGACTTCAACATTCATATAAATAAGCCTTCTGATCCCCTCTGTAAATCATTTATGAAAATTATGGATGTATTAGGATTCCAGCAATACATTCAGGATTCGACGCACATTAGTGGAAATACCCTGGATTTTGTTCTCACGCATGGTGTTGCTGTCATAAATATTGACATCATGCCTCTTGCATCAGTGGTTTCTGATCACTCACTTATTAAGCTTACAGTTTCGCTGCCGTGTTTAGTGGAACAATAACCTTATTTATCATTTATCATTTATCATTTAACCCGTAAGTTGGAGAGGAAATGGCGTCTCACTAATTTAGAAGATCTTCACTTAGCCTGGAAAAAGAGTTTGTTGCTCTATAAGAAAGCCCTCCATGAAGCTAGGACATCTTTCTACTCATCACTAATTGAAGAAAATAAGAACAACCCCAGGTTTCTTTTCAGCACTGTAGCCAGGCTGACAAAGAGTCAGAGCTCTATTGAGCTGAGTATTCCATTAACTTTAACTAGTGATGACTTCATGACTTTCTTTGCTAACAAAATTTTGACTATTAGAGAAAAAATTACTCATAACCATCCCAAAGATGTATCGTTATCTTTGGCTGCTTTCAGTGATGCCGGTATTTGGTTAGACTCTTTCTCTCCGATTGTTCTGTCTGAGTTATTTTCATTAGTTACTTCATCCAAACCATCAACATGCTTATTAGACCCCATTCCTGCCAGGCTGCTCAAGGAAGTCCTACCATTATTTAATGCTTCAATCTTAAATATGATCAATCTATCTTTGTTAGTTGGTTATGTACCACAGGCCTTTAAGGTGGCAGTAATTAAACCATTACTTAAAAAGCCATCACTTGACCCAGCTATCTTAGCTAATTATAGGCCAATCTCCAACCTTCCTTTTCTCTAAAAGATTCTTGAGAGGGTAGTTGTAAAACAGCTAACTGATCACCTGCAGAGGAATGGTCTATTTGAAGAGTTTCAGTCAGGTTTTAGAATTCATCATAGTACAGAAACAGCATTAGTGAAGGTTACAAATGATCTTCTTATGGCTTCGGACAGTGGACTTATCTCTGTGCTTGTTCTGTTGGACCTCAGTGCTGCTTTTGATACTGTTGACCATAAATTTATTACAGAGATTAGAGCATGTCATAGGTATTAAAGGCACTGCGCTGCGGTGGTTTGAATCATATTTGTCTAATAGATTACAGTTTGTTCATGTAAATGGGGAATCTTCTTCACAGACTAAAGTTAATTATGGAGTTCCACAAGGTTCTGTGCTAGGACCAATTTTATTCACTTTATACATGCTTCCCTTGGGCAGTATATTAGACGGTATTGCTTAAATTTTCATTGTTACGCAGATGATACCCAGCTTTATCTATCCATGAAGCCAGAGGATACACACCAATTAGCTAAACTGCAGGATTGTCTTACAGACATAAAGACATGGATGACCTCTAATTTCCTGCTTTTAAACTCAGATAAAACTGAAGTTATTGTACTTGGCCCCACAAATCTTAGAAGCATGGTGTCTAACCAGATCGTTACTCTGGATGGCATTTCCCTGATCTCTAGTAATACTGTGAGAAATCTTGGAGTTATTTTGATCAGGATATGTCATTCAAAGCGCATATTAAACAAATATGTAGGACTGCCTTTTTGCATTTACGCAATATCTCTAAAATCAGAAAGGTCTTGTCTCAGAGTGATGCTGAAAAACTAATTCATGCATTTATTTCCTCTAGGCTGGACTATTGTAATTCATTATTATCAGGTTGTCCTAAAAGTTCCCTAAAAAGCCTTCAGTTGGTTCAGAATGCTGCAGCTAGAGTACTGACGGGGACTAGCAGGAGAGAGCATATCTCACCCGTGTTGGCCTCTCTTCATTGGCTTCCTGTTAATTCTAGAATAGAATTTAAAATTCTTCTTCTTACTTATAAGGTTTTGAATAATCAGGTCCCATCCTATCTTAGGGACCTCGTAGTACCATATTACCCCATTAGAGCGCTTCGCTCTCAGACTGCGGGCTTACTTGTAGTTCCTAGGGTTTGTAAGAGTAGAATGGGAGGCAGAGCCTTCAGCTTTCAGGCTCCTCTCCTGTGGAACCAGCTCCCAATTCAGATCAGGGAGACAGATACCCTCTCTACTTTTAAGATTAGGCTTAAAACTTTCCTTTTCGCTAAGGCTTATAGTTAGGGCTGGATCGGGTGACCCTGGACCATCCCTTGGTTATGTTGCTTTAGACGTAGACTGTGGGGGGGTTCCCATGATGCACTGTTTCTTTCTTTTTTTGCTCCGTATGCATCACTCTGCATTTAATCATTAGTGATCGATCTCTGCCCCCCTTCTCGGCATGTCTTTTTCCTGGTTCTTTCCCTCAGCCCCAACCAGTCTCAGCAGAAGACTGCCCCTCCCTGAGCCTGGTTCTGCTGGAGGTTTCTTCCTGTTAAAAGGGAGTTTTTCCTTCCCACTGTGGCCAAGTGCTTGCTCATAGGGGGTCGTTTTGACCGTTGGGGTTTTTCATGGTTTTTGTATGGCCTTGCCTTGCAATATGGAGCGCCTTGGGGCAACTGTTTGTTGTGATTTGGCGCTATATAAGAAAAAAGTTGATTGATTGATTGATTGATCATTGCGGCAACACATCAACTCCTCAAGTACAACTGAACTCAAAGCTAGACTGCCTGATCCAGCTTTATGTTTGGAAAATGCCCAATCAGTAGACAGTCTTATGGACAGTTTAAACTAAAAACTGCACTCGACATGATTGCACCACCTATATTAAAACCACGCCCCCCGAAAACACAGTCACCTTGGTTCAATGATTACTTGCATGAGCTCAAGCATAAGGCTAGAGGTCTAGAATGAAATGGCGTACTACAAAATGAGAAGTATTCCATCCTGCGTGCCGCAATACTATCTTAGACTACAAACATGCACTACTGGCTACAAAGCGGACCTATTACTCTGATTTGATCAACAAAAACAAGCATAACGCAAAGTACTTGTTTGACACGTTGGCAACACTTGTTCATGGACAACCACCTATAAGTCGCTCTCCTTTTACGGCACAAGATTTTTTGGATTACTTCAAGAAGAGAATAGATGACCTTTGGTTAAACATATCTCAGCATGCCTTAACCCAGCCACTACACCCTACTATTGAGGTGGGTGCCATCACTGAGGTGTATACCACTGCAGTCCGCTTTTAGAAAATAGAAAATATCATTCCACAGGGACAGCTCACACTAAAGTAGTGAATGATCTTCTGCTTGCAATGGATTCAGACACCACTTTCTGGTGCTGTTAGATCTCAGTGCTGCATTTGATACTCTGGATCACCATATTCTACTTGATAGCCTGGAGAATCTTTTTCGGATTACTGGGAGTGCCCTTGCATCATTGACATCATACCTGACCAGGCATTCTCACTGTATTTTGTACAATAACACTAGCTCTAACCTTAGTGACATGAAATTATGTTGATCATACTCAGGTATACATGCTGATAACTGCTGGGAATCTCATCCACATACAATCCTTGGAAGATTGCCTTGCATCAGTTAAAAATGGGATGTCTAGTAGTTTTCTACTTTTAAACCCTCACAAGACTGAAATGATGGCTCTTGGTCCAGTGAGAGATTGGCATCAATTTGACCAGCTAATGCTCAGCCTAGGCTCGTGTGTCATACATCACACTGACAAAGTGAAGAAGTGAGTTAATTTTTGATCCTACGTTGTCCTTTGACCTCCACATTAGAGATATTACGAGGACTGTGAAATATAGCAAAGATTCGTCCCATCCTGTCTATGGCTGATGCTGAGACCCTGATTCATGCATTTGTTTCTTCTCGATTGGACTACTGCAATGTTATATTTTCTGGTTAACTGTAGTGCAGCATTAGGGGTCTCTAATTGGTTCAAAATGCTGCTGTCAGGCTTTTGACACGAAGCAGAAAGTTTGACCACATTACACCCATTTTGGCATCTCTTCACTGGCTTCCTGTCCCAGTGAGATCAGATTTTAAGGTTGTGTTACTAACCTATAAAATTATTCACAGACTAGCCCCTCCTTACTCAGCTGTCCTACTTAAATCCTACGTAGCGGCCCAGGCTTTGCATTCTCAGGGTGCAGGACTACTTTGTGTCCCTAGAGTGAATAAAAACTCTGTGGATCACAGAGCTTTCTTTTATTGTGCACCTGGTTTGTGGAATGATATCCCTGTGTCAGATTCTGTAGAGACTTTCAAGTCCAGACTTAAGAAGCACTTATTTTCCCTTTCGTATGGTTAGCATACTGGCATAGTATGTTACTATGCTTTCTAATGTTTAAAATTTATTTTATTATTAAACAGAGCGGGCTGCAGCCTTGTTATTTAAAGTCTGGGTCTTTTAGTGAAGCTTAGGGCTGGTGGCCGGCGATCACCTTATTATTTCTTCTGTTTTTCTGGTTGCTAAATGCTGATAAATTATACTGTATTTGATGTCTTTCTGCCGCCTGATTCTGCTTTTTCTCTCTGTTGAAGGTGCAGCGCCATCCAGAGATGGGAGTGGTTTTTCTTCTGCAGACCTCCCATCTTGTGTACCAGCATGGACTCCCAAAATCTCCTGAAATTTCCTGTATAATTTCCTGTATTGTCTATTGTGTTGGTAGCATGGCCCAAGCAGAGGGTAACCCCTTTGAGTCTGGTCTGCTTGAGGTTTCTTCCTCAAATCATCAGAGGGAGTTTTTCCTTACCACTGTCACCTGTGTGTTTGCTTTAGGAGTTGGTAAGGTTAGACCTTACTTGTGTGAAGCACCTTGAGGCAACTTTGTTGTGATTTGGTGCTATATAAATGAAAATAAAATAAATAAATTTGATAGATAGATAGATAGATAGATAGATAGATAGATAGATAGATAGATAGATAGATAGATAGATAGATAGATAGATAGATAGATAGATAGATAGATAGATAGATAGATAGATAGATAGATAGATAGATAGATAGATAGATAGATAGATAGATAGATAGATAGATAGATAGATAGATAGATAGATAGATAGATAGATAGATAGATAGATAGATAGATAGATAGATAAATAGATAGATAGATAGATAGATAGATAGATAGATAGATAGATAGAGACCTTGCACATACACAGTAACTGACAGTGGTTACAGTACATGCGTTATGTTCTGTCGTACATACTAGAAGTTATCGAGTAGTAGGGACAATTCTGACAAACTATATCACGACTAGGGATGGGTATTGATAAGGTTTTATCGATATCGATGCCATTATCGATTCTGCTTATCGATCCGATTCCTTATCGATACCTCTTGTGAATTTTGTACGAAAAGTAGGCTTTACAGGTTTTCTATGTATTTCCTTGAGTCTTAAAGTAAATAAATATGAGATTAGTCACTGTATCCTTGATCTCTGGACATAAATAAAAATAAACAAAACTGTGTTTCGCTTGAAGTTATTAATTCAGACTGAATTCTATCGTTCTATCTTGACTTGTCAGAGAGCTGCGCAACGTTTGGAGCTGTGTGAACAGAACGGAGGATGATTCTCGTTTCTTTCTTGCAACGAGACAGGAGTCCCAGTTAGTAACTTTAATCTGCACAAAAGTGAATCACAACTCATATTCAGGGATTAAAGTGGTGAAAAACAAAAAAAGATGAAACCCAAAATTACCCCCAACACCACCTGCACGAAAATGTTTGAATTCTAGAAGCTCTGAAATGCAATCTGGGACTATTCCAGACAATAAACTGGAGTGAGTGCAGTATCCATTTATGTGAGAAGAAAAAAAATACAACTTTCCTTATTCGGATTCATTCCAGTAGTATTCTGCTCTTACTGGGATGCAGCAGTTTTCTAGTTTGGCATAAAGTTCTGGAGGAAATCACTGAATAAATTAACAAACTGAAAATATGGTTTGACCGAAACAAACTGTCATTAAACTTAAATAAGACAGGGATGAAATGGAGGTGTGAGAGTCACTAGGTGTTCACAGGAAACACTTATTTCTGTATGTATTTATTTATGTTCATTGTTAATTGCTATTAAATATTTTCTGTTGTGTTTCTATTCAGGTTCTTTTTGTCTCTTTCTCTAAAATTGTATATAATAATCATTAGATTATTAATATATAAGCAAAAATAAATTTAAGGAATATTACAATTTGAAAACAAATGCACCCGAACGTGATGACGGCTGGAATTGCTAAATGCTAACTTTTAACACTGAAAATGCCATAGACATGCTAACGCGTTAGCATCGCTCACGTTTTTAAGTTATAAAATACATCTATCAACTGTTTCAGAAGACCATAACAGGTCGGTTTAACATAGAAAAGGTAAATAATACTCACAGACGTATGCGCTTTATGGTTTTAGTGGGGGAAAATTAAGCGAAAGAAAGAACCACGCTTCGACTGGTTCAAGGTTCAAAGCAAAGCTGCGCTGCAGAAAAGTTGATTAAGGACCCGCTGCAGGGTCTGTAATCAATGTAGAGAAATGACCATTTTCCTGACAAACACCCGCCAAAACAACGGCCACTCTGAAGGACCGATAACAGAATCGTTAAGCACAAAGCTTATTGATGTCGGTGGATCGAATCATTTCTTAACGATACCCGAAAGGAACCGGTTCTCGATACCCATCCCTAATCACGACCACTGTAATTTTCCTTTGATTCTGATATTAACAGATGAGGTATATACACAAACCCATGTATGCCACAAAAATGTCTATTTTGCAATGGCAGATTTTTTTAAACAGCTCCTGATGTATATTTGTACAATGCCATGGCCCTTGGATTTTATAAATCCAGTATCTTTGAATTTTCAAGAAAAGTACTCACAATTAAAACCACTTTAAAGCAGTCCATCTCAGTTACACTGAACGTCCTCATTCTCAAATTTTCACATTTCACAAGATGGAACAATTCAATATTTGGCTTTTGTTGTTGATGTTGTATTTGCCAAGTTATTTAAATCATTAACCACGTATCAAAATAGCGGGTAATTTTTCTCCTGTCAAAATCATTCATGATTCCCATTAATTTCAGCTGAAAAATGATCTTATAATTAATAAGAATTTCTGCTGATTATAGATGTGTGGGATGTGTTTTGGGGACAGAGAATTAATGCTGCTGTCAGTGGTGAATCCTGAGGAGGATAGAAATGTTTGTGTGTGTGTGTGTGAGAGAGAGAGAGAGAGAGAGAGAGACTGAAAGCATTTTCTCACATTGACAAGTACAAATGGACCTGCAAATCATGAATTCCATAGTCCATACTACTTAAATTGTAATTAATCAAACAACATTAGTCATGATGAAAAAAATCTTTTTTAAAAACACACATCTGTTCCCTAAAAAGCCTTCACAGTAATGGAGGGGGTGGAATTATGTGTCCAAGTAAACAACGGATTTTCCCCATCGAGGATTTCGTTCATATTGCACTTGTAGAGGGATTATTTTGTCTCTTAGCCCGACTTAGGAGCCAGCAGCTAAGAAAATCCTCTGTATTTTGGACAATCTGCTGCAACTCATCCTTACTCCAACTGCAAATAATACCTCCATCAACAGCTAAATCAGACAACTTAGATAAATATGCCATCACTAGCAGTCTGGGCCACCAGCCAGACTGTCTTAAATGCTCCTCTTCTTCTTCTTTATGCCTCCTTCACAAGTGAAACAACTTGACAAACTGAATGCAATATTTCCAAGACCCATCTATGAATCATATTTGTCTAATAGATTACAATTTGTTCATGTAAATGGGGAATCGTCTTCACAGACTAAAGTTAATTATGGAGTTCCACAAGGTTCTGTGCTAGGACCAATTTTATTCACTTTATACATGCTTCCCTTAGGCAGTATTATTAGACGGTATTGCTTAAATTTTCATTGTTACGCAGATGATACCCAGCTTTATCTATCCATGAAGCCAGAGGACACACACCAATTAGCTAAACTGCAGGATTGTCTTACAGACATAAAGACATGGATGACCTCTAATTTCCTGCTTTTAAACTCAGATAAAACTGAAGTTATTGTACTTGGCCCCACAAATCTTAGAAACATGGTGTCTAACCAGATCCTTACTCTGGATGGCATTACCCTGACCTATAGTAATACTGTGAGAAATCTTGGAGTCATTTTTGATCAGGATATGTCATTCAAAGCGCATATTAAACAAATATGTAGGACTGCTTTTTTGCATTTACGCAATATCTCTAAAATCAGAAAGGTCTTGTCTCAGAGTGATGCTGAAAAACTAATTCATGCATTTATTTCCTCTAGGCTGGACTATTGTAATTCATTATTATCAGGTTGTCCTAAAAGTTCCCTAAAAAGCCTTCAGTTAATTCAAATGCTGCAGCTAGAGTACTGACGGGGACTAGAAGGAGAGAGCATATCTCACCCATATTGGCCTCTCTTCATTGGCTTCCTGTTAATTCTAGAATAGAATTTAAAATTCTTCTTCTTACTTATAAGGTTTTGAATAATCAGGTCCCATCTTATCTTAGGGACCTCGTAGTACCATATCACCCCAATAGAGCGCTTCGCTCTCAGACTGCAGGCTTACTTGTAGTTCCTAGGGTTTGTAAGAGTAGAATGGGAGGCAGAGCCTTCAGCTTTCAGGCTCCTCTCCTGTGGAACCAGCTCCCAATTCAGATCAGGGAGACAGACACCCTCTCTACTTTTAAGATTAGGCTTAAAACTTTCCTTTTTGCTAAAGCTTATAGTTAGGGCTGGATCAGGTGACCCTGAACCATCCCTTAGTTATGCTGCTATAGACGTAGACTGCTGGGGGGTTCCATGATGCACTGTTTCTTTCTCTTTTTGCTCTGTATGCACCACTCTGCATTTAATCATTAGTGATCGATCTCTGCTCCCCTCCACAGCATGTCTTTTTCCTGGTTCTCTCCCTCAGCCCCAACCAGTCCCAGCAGAAGACTGCCCTCCCTGAGCCTGGTTCTGCTGGAGGTTTCTTCCTGTTAAAAGGGAGTTTTTCCTTCCCACTGTGGCCAAGTGCTTGCTCACAGGGGGTCGTTTTGACCGTTGGGGTTTTACATAATTATTGTATGGCCTTGCCTTACAATATAAAGCGCCTTGGGGCAACTGTTTGTTGTGATTTGGCGCTATATAAAAAAAAAATTGATTGATCTAGTTAACTCTACCAATGGACAAAAGGTGCACAGAGAAAGTTGGAAAATCTCATGTTTTGCAATTACTGAAGTTGCTTCGGATGAGATAACAGACAGCTCGAGGAAAGATCAAAATTTTATTCCCATCACACTGTAAATAGTAGAGCCTGACCGATATATCAGTTGGCCAGTAATATTGGCTGATATGAGACTTTCACAAACATATCAGTATTGACATTATTCTTGTTGATATAAAAAACCTTTATTTTACCAAATAAACAATGCAGGTGAACACTTTGGCTATTACAAATAGTGTCATTATGTAGTTTGTGCAGCAGAAGGTCTTCCAACAACATTATTTACACCGACGAGGTGACGACGTGATTTAGCGACTTTTAGGACAGCCAATAGCAACTTTCCTTACTGAAGATTTTGTAACAGTGCTGACACAGGAGAAATAAGCTGTAGTCTCCTTTTTCTTTCACACAAACATTATAGTTGTCTTGAAGAAATGTCATGACCATGTGATATGTTTTTCTGTATGATCCAGCATCCAGATGCCTCAGTGTTGGGGGCCAGTGTTGCCAACTTGGTGACTTTCTCGCCAAATCTGGTGACTTACTACGGAGCCCTGGAAGTGTCATCGCAAAATGTTTTGCATGTGGAGAGAATGTGCACGTTTTATTATATTCTGCGCATGTTTTGTTATATTGTGCGCATGTTTTGTTATATTGTGCGCTCATTTTATTATATTGTGCGCTCATTTTATTATATTGTGCACACGTTTTATTAATTTGAGAGCACGTTTTATTAATTCGTGGGCTCAAGTAAAGCAAAACGTGCGCACAAATTATCATGACCATAAAAAATATCACTTTAAGTGACCTCTCCCGGGTTCCGTAACTTTCCAAACCCCGTTGATGACTTATTTTCCAAAAAGCAACTAGCGATAAATCTAGTTACTTTTCCTGGCATCACTGGAGACTTTTGTGGTGTTTGGCAGCTCAATAGTGAAAGCATGTATTGATCTAGTCTCTGCTCTCACCAAATGGCAGCGGGTCCCACCAGAGCGGAGGAATATCTACACTCCTCCACATTCAAAGTGCAAATGAAGCACGCAGGCACGATGCATCCACGGTTGTTCCCGCATTGAATGGCAAACCTGTCAGCCTACTTACCTCATTTGCTGCGCTGTGACTAATTAGTCTCCAGACTTTGAGAAGCCCTGGCCTTGAGAAATTATTTTATTTTGAGGAGATGGCCAATTTTAATGGCAAAATAAACAAACAAACAATCAAGTTTATTTGTAGTTCTAAATATTAAGGTGTTTTGACCTACTTTACTGTCTCTCCCACAACGGCTTTTGTTTTTTTTTGTTTTTTCAAAAAATTATTTCATCAAATACATTAAATGAAGAAAGCACAAGGCCACAATAACATTCACAGTATTATCATTACAAATAAAAAGAAATAGAAAAAAAATAATTGTACAATAACAAAAGTAAAAGGATTCTTTAACATTAATTCTCGTTAAAAAGTTCCTTATAGAGTGTGACAGTTTTTGACATTTGGGAGAGTCTATAAGCTTAATACAGCTTATACATTGTTAAAATTTAGCCAGAAGTCTGTGTAAATTCTTTTTCAATACTCTGCATTTATGAATATGGAATTTCTGAAACAATATTAAAACGTTGATAATGTATTCAATGCTATTTCCCACAACTGTTTTTTTTCTACAGCATCTGTTACATCATACTATGCAAATAATATGCAAATGAGACAATGGCGTCATTTAGCGACTTCTAGTGACTTTTAGGACAGCCCATAGCTACTTTTTTTTGCTGAGGAGTTGGCAACACTGTTGGGGACATCAGAAACTGGAAAAGGAAAACGGGACACCTATTTTTCACTTTTCTGTGGCAGGCAGATGGCTACTTTTGAAAGGTGAGGACCGAATGTTTGTTTGCCTGGGTGGTTGATATCCACAACTTACGGTGTTGGACGCAAATAATTGTGGCACCGGTAAATGCTCCAAAATCTGACATGCCCTCATCTCTGAGCTCTCATTGATTAAACTGTGCATAGAAAGTAAGTTTTTTTGGCTTCTCCTCTTTCATAAGTAGAAGTTTGTAAATTCCACACTGTGTAGAAATATTCATATGCACAGATTAAGCACAAGTCTCTGTGTACAAATTGGTGATAAATGAAGGTCCTGGAGACCAGATATTGGACTTCAATGACTACACGTTAAACTGCTGCATTTACTTTAAACATTTTTTTTCCCCGACAGTTACTGGAAATGCCAGTTTTGACCTTTAATCACAATCAAATCAACACGCATATGTCAGTAATGACTGAGGCTCCAGAGGGGATGCTGAGTATAAATTAATCAGGAACATAGATGCCTGAGGTTTGAGAGCCCAAGAAGCTGGAGAAGGCAAAGGGGGCCACACCTTTCACCTGGCTGCAACAGCCAGATAGACACTTTTGAGACATGGGGATACACTAGTTGTCTCCCTGGGTGGTTGGCATCCAGGCCCCAAAGCCATTCCAAGATATGGCAGATGAAGTGATGCGTGGTAACAGCAAATGCCTCCAGACCTGAACAGACTTACAGTCTCTTATTGAACATGTATAAGACACAACATTAGCAGAATGTCAGATTAATGAATGAGCATATGTTGTTCCTGCATCTATCACACCTCCGAGTGGCCTTTGTTCTCCTGTAACGACATCAGCATCACCAAACACTTCTGTCCAGTACCGATAATCGGCTCGGCCAATATTGTCTGAGTATCGGCCATGCCAATTATCAGCATCAGCCGATAATCGGCTGGGGCCGATAGCCGCCCCCAGCCGATTATCAGTCTATCCCTACAGAGCACCCAGAGGGATTATCGGCCAATGCCAATTATCGGCTCAACTGATTATCAGTCTATCCCTACAGAGTACCCAGAGGGATTATCAGGTGATGCAGATTATTGGCCCAGCCAAATATCGGTCTATCCCATGGTGACACAGGGAGGTGATGGACAACTGGTTAAAGTGCTAAACTTGTGAAAAGAAGGTCTTCTTTTCACATCCCCGTCAGACTGTAAATCACTAAGGGCCCTTAGGAAAGGTCCTTAATTTGTCACGTTCCTTTTGGTGTGCATGGTAGCACCCTAACATCAGTGTGTGTGTGTGTGCTAAAGGATGACTATGAGGCTTCACTGTAAATATGCAATGAAATCACTATATAAATTCAGTCCATTTACATCAGGCTGAAAGGTCATGTTTTCATATGCTGACACTAATTTGACACCAACTTCAACCACATACAACCAGTTCAAGGATCAGCTTGAGGTGCAGCATGTGAGTTAGAGGACTGTACATTATAGGGAACATTTGCCTGCTATAGAATCAATTTGCAAATTATAAATAAAATTAAATTTGTCTATATCCATGCCAACAGTTCTGTCCGGCTCTACAAAGCAGCAGCGCCCAGTTCCTAGAACTTTTCTTTTTTTATGTTGGGAAGTGATGAAAGCTCATTGCCACTTAAGCCTCATCTTCGACGTTAAGACAGAAAAAGACCAGAGTCAGCTTTTGAAATATTAATACATGCAGCTGAAAGGGTGGCGATAGAAAATGCTTTTAAAGGTTCTCATCCGATGGGCTGAAAAAGCATTGATTTTTCTGCTGGAGCCATCATTGTCGTTTGCCACAATGGCGCTGCATAAGGGAAGGAAGCGTTTCATGATAACAGCGCTGGCCTCTCAGTGACCTGTGAAATATGGCTGTTAAGGAGGCAGTGCACATTTGGCAGCACGAACCAACTGTATTCCCTCCGAGGATTTAATTTCACGTCACTTTCTGTTTCTTGGTTGGATTTAAGGTGGACAGAAAAAGTGACATCTAAATGATTGATCAATAACATAATTTTGGAGCAGCCGGCAGGAAAGCTTCAGTGTCTGTGTGCGTCTCATCTCATGACATCACTGTACCGATTGCAGCATCATGTTTTCCATCACACAGATCAATAACGATTTCATACTCGCTGGCATTTAAACTTTAATGGGTGTCAGAAGATGGCGTGCACACGTACACGAAGACATCACATCACGAAGCCGCAGCCTTCACGTGACGATTTATAGCACGATGCACACACAGTGAGACGAGAAGACACAAACAAAAAAAAAAAGCTGATGTAATCCAACCAGGAGGAAGATGTCATGGACGCAGAGATTTACAGCACCCGCAAAGTGATATATAAAGTGTAAACAAGCAACAGATTGCCTGCCATTCACGCTCCCTCCCACACACACGCATACAGCTAAATTTCAGTCCTGTGGAGCCGGCTCGTTGCCCCTGGCAGCCGGCCCTGATAATGGCGCTGCACTGGCTCAAAAAGAGTGAAGTATGGTGGCCGCCAAGCGATAAACCATACAGACAGAGGAGCTGAGTATAGCAGGGATAGTTTGCAAGGGTATGAAATTAAAGGTATACATGTGGAACACTGACATCAACAACAAGATGCATATCTTCTTTACAGCAAAGCCAAGCTGAGTCTTTCACATTAAGGTCAGAATCTTCAAGTCTAAAAGACATGGTGGAAATCCATTTGCGGCATGTCTGAACACCCACTGCAATCCAGGGCCTGGTTTCATAAAGCAGTCTAATCTTTCAGTCTACTAAACTTTCTTAGTCGACTACTTTTTTTTTTTTTATTGAGGATTTATTTCATTCATTTAAAAGAAAAACAGAAAAGCAAAATTAAGAAAACATTACAAACCATTGAACGAAAAGGAGCAGTTTGGAAGAACAAGTCATATATTCTGCCCCTTTTTTACAATACAATCTTGCAAAGCATCATCAATCGACATCATTGCATTTCTATGACTTTGTCACATGCCACCGACTTCTTTCCTAATTTTAACCATTATTTAAAAGACTACATCCCTAATAGATTACATTTTAAACTTCAAACATTCTAAACATTATTAACAGATTACATTTTTGGCTTTGTCACAGCCCACTGATTTATTTCATAGTTTCATACTTATGAAATACATCAAGTTTAATACGTTTTTTTAAATAATTTAAGCGTCCTTGATTCTTTGATTTAAAGACTTCTATGCCCTTCAAATTATAACTACTTACTCTTTTTTCAAACATATTTTGAATGTTTATTGGTATCATTATCCGTCTAATCACTGTTTCACATCGATGGTTAAACTTGTAGATTAGCCGTCTTACCTTAGTCGATGGCCTCGCGCATGCCATTGTCAAGAGATGGCGCCAATGCACGACAGTTTTGCTCACTTCCAGGCTGGTTGTTATCATGAACCATCTAGCCTTTGTTTTGGTAACTGGCTTTGTTAATATTTGCGGACCCATACGAACAGCAGAATAACATTCTTAGCTCTTAGCTTAACAGTTTCACTCTTCAGTTTCTTCTTCTACACTTCTGTCAAGCCTTTTAGTGCTTTGTTTGTGCTCAGCACAACAGCGACGCCCAGTGGCATGTGTGAGAACTGTGACAAAACACATCATGATGGTAATCTGCTGCAATCATTGCCAAAAGGAGAGGATGCTCTCCTTTTGGAGGAATACGAGTGACGTAGGGGTGCTCTTGAATGTTCCATCAAATGGTGATACAGTAGTGTTCAGAATAATAGTGCTATGTGACTAAAAAGATTAATCCAGGTTTTGAGTATATTTCTTATTGTTACATGGGAAACAAGGTACCAGTAGATTCAGTAGATTCTCACAAATCCAACAAGACCAAGCATTCATGATATGCACACTCTTAAGGCTATGAAATTGGGCTATTAGTAAAAAAAGTAGAAAAGGGGGTGTTCACAATAATAGTAGCATCTGCTGTTGATGCTACGAACTCAAAATTATTATGTACAAACTGCTTTTTTAGCAATCCTGTGAATCACTAAACTAGTATTTAGTTGTATAACCACAGTTTTTCATGATTTCTTCACATCTGTGAGGCATTAATTTTGTTGGTTTGGAACCAAGATTTTGCTCGTTTACTAGTGTGCTTGGGGTCATTGTCTTGTTGAAACACCAATTTTAAGGGCATGTCCTCTTCAGCAAAAGGCAACAAGACCTCTTCACGTATTTTGACATATCTAAACTGATCCATGATACCTGGTATGCGATATATAGGCCCAACACCATAGTAGGAGAAACATGCCCATATCATGATTGTTGTGTGGGCCGCTGAAGAGGAGGTACTGCTGGCCCACCACCACCAGATGGCGCCCTGCTTGGAGTGCAGGCTTCAAGCACGAGAGGGCGCCGGAGCCACTGGGAGTGACAGCTGTCACTCTTCATCAGCACCAGCTGTCACTCAGTCAACTCATCACCATCTCCATAAAGGCCGGACTGCAACTCCACCTCCTCGCCGAGAAATCAGCTACCATTCAGGTAACTTCTCTGCTGACTTAAAACTGAATAATAGTCTGAACTCTTTTGCAGCCGTTTTCCTCTGGTGTTTGCCTTATCTGTGGGATTGGCGTTTGGTGTGATCAGCGACGGCTTCGCTTCACACCCCAACCAGATAAGTGGTTAGACAGGAGCTGCACGAGTGTGTGATTGGAGGTGGAGGTGCTCCCTCCTAACTAAACACAGACTGTGGGATTACTGAGTGTGCGAACTCGCACTCATCAATACTGTTTCTGTTCTCTGCCAGCAGTACCGGGTCTGACTGCTGAAGACAGTGGCCACCTGGGGCGCAGGGCTTGGCGGCTCCGGTGTTCTTCAGATCCGTTGGTGGTGGAAGCTGTGTGGGATCCGGCTTTTCTCTCGCCAGACGTCTTCTATCTTCGAGCCTGCCCATACGTCACCTTGTGTATAATTGACATTCCACCATATTGTTATTGTCTGTACTTCGTTGTGCGATTCACAACATTAAATTGTTACTTTTTGGCTTATCCATTGTCCGTTCATTACCGCCCCCTGTTGTGGGTCCGTGTCACGACACTTTCACAACAATGATGCTTGCACCACCATGCTTCACTGTCTTCACTGTGAACTGTGGCTTGAATTCAGAGTTTGGGGGTCATCTCACAAACTGTCTGCGGCCCTTGGACCCAAAAAGAACAGTTTTACTCTCATCAGTCCACAAAATATTCCTCCATTTCTCTTTAGGCCAGTTGATGTGTTCTTTGGCAAATTGTAACCTCTTCTGCACGTCTTTTATTTCACAGAGGGACTTTGTGGGGGATTCTTGCAAATAAATTAGCTTCACACAGGCGTCTTCTAACTGTCACAGCACTTACAGGTAACTCCAGACTGTCTTTGATCATCCTGGAGCTGATCAGTGGGTGAGCCTTTGCCATTCTGGTTATTGTTCTATCCATTTTGATGGATGTTTTCTGTTTTCTTCCACGCATCTCTCTCTCTTTTTTTTTGTGTCCATTTTAAAGCATTTGAGATCATTGTAGATGAACAGCCTATAATTTTTTGCACCTGCATTTAAGTTTTCCCCTCTCCAATCAACTTTTTAATCAAACTATGCTATTCTTCTGAACAATGTCTTGAACGTCCCATTTTCCGCCATTTTTTGAGGTAAGACACTGAAATTTGTCGACTAAAATAAGATTACCTCCTCTGTACCAGGCTAAAACTTCAGTTGGGTAAAGTGAAATTTTAGCCCACTAAGCAATTTGTGCAACAACTAACATAAAAAAATTAGTCAACTAAGTGAGTTGTTTGACGAAACAACATTGGATGCTTCATTAAACCGGGCCCAGATGGAGCATATTTTGAGGTGAATATTGGTCACTAAGGGCTGGACTATTGCTCCACATCATTCGAAAGTGTGATTTGGCCTTTTCTTAGGCATGTCATAACATCAATCAATCAATCCCCTGTCATCCCCTTCAGATGAGAGTGCAAAGTGCACTGCGTTGTAGTACTGTACTGACGCAAGAGAACAGACTTGCACAGACAGAACAAGTGGGTACGGAATCAGCGGAGTGCTGTGACAGCTGGAAAATAATACACTTGGGTGTGAAAACCACAGCCCACATATGGTTTTATTTTTGTGCTTCTGTCATGAAATGAGTCACATTTTCGTGACGCACCCAATGATGTGACTTCAAATTACATTTTATCCAAAGATATTGCTTTGGTTTCTGACAACCAATCAAACCCATTTTACTGTAAATTTGCCCAATTTAAATGGGGTTTAAACCATTTTGCCTTTGTTTTGAAGGAATTTAATATCAGATCAATGATAGTCTGCATCACATTCAAAGCAGTTTAAGTCTTTAAACCAGTATGCTAGATCCAACTATTTTATTGCAGTTGACTATATTATCTGGACTAAGCCATTTAAAAACAAATTTTCACATTTGAAAATTTTAATCTTAAGGACCCCTTCACACATAACATGATTAACGCTGACTAGCGCACAAAGGAGGAATTGCATGCCATTCGTGAAAAATTGGAGGCGCCTCAAAGGCCTCATACACCTGTCACCACAACATTCACACAAACAAGATGCCAAAAGACAGCAAATGCCCTGCACATGCTCATTTGATCCCCTTCTTGGCAGGTGTCGGCCAAATTCCAGGTGTTACACACGAACATCTAACACCACTCGCTGCACACTTAGAAAATGTGGTGCCACTTGCGCTGTTAGCACAAAAATAGTGAGCAGATTATCACTTTCAAGCTGGATGTGAAATCTGTCTAAGTGCCCTCATGAGTGTAGCATTGCAAAGCAACACATGTGGCATGCCAGAGTGTCGGCTCCCCCCTCAACACAATGTGCCGTGCTTGTGTTTTGCACCCCCCCACCACCACCACATGTGCGTGCCGGGAGGAGGGGGGGCACACTTGCATGTAACGCTGATAGATGGGGACTGGCCAGCCATGTCAGAGCACACAAAGCACAGCGACAGAAAACATATATTGCTATTGCGACCAGCTGCAGCGAGCAAATGCACAGTGCGCACACTGACAGGCTGTACCAGGTGAAAAGGACCATCAGACCATGTGAACACATAACGGGTGATCTGAATGTCACGTCTGTCTGACAGGACACGCACGTCCTGTAAGTGGCGCACCGCAGCACTATGGCAAGCCAACAGTGCCACAAATATGCCACTTTCAGTCATGTATAACCAAAAAATATGCTGTAACAAATGCCGTTTTGTCAGTTATTATGGCACTTTTTTTCACTGTAATTAAAGACAATGAAAACTTCCTCTTCTTCTGCATCATCTAATTTCTCTTTTTTAAATACGTTTAAAAGACAGCGAGTGTAGCGCAGTGGTAAAGCTTCTGTCTGTTAGTCAGAGCTTTTGTAAATTGCAGGTTCAAATCCAGTGAGTGGTATTTACTTTTAATTTAATGTGAACTCTGTTCCACATGATGTGGTGTCTGTCTTGCGGTGCGCCGCCCACAGGACACACATCAGGCCGGACACGCACGCAGGGCTGACTGGACACGCTGGGCCAGCAGATGTGGACATGATAAGAGCACCCTGCTCCATTCATGTCATATCATGGCTGTACTTCTATGGGTCATCTACAGAGGAACAGACGGTTCATACTTGTCTTGTCCACTCGATAAGAGGGATTCAATAAAATGTGGTGTTTTTTATATGGTGTGTTGTTTTTATCTTTTTTCCCCCCACAACAGAGGCATGATGTGGTGCAACATGTTCCAGCTGCTCGCACTGTGTTCATGGACGCACACAAGCATGCACAAAACCATCGCTAGTGTGTCGTGCATGCCTGTGCGTCCCTCATGACAGCAGGTGGAATGTTTCATGGTTCCCCATTTTGTGTTTGGTTGCGTGGATTTTCTTCCGGTTTCTGCGTCTTTTGTGTTATGTGTGAAGGGCCCTAAAGAATGACAAGAAACTAGAAAGGCACTCAGCGAATGAAAACCTTGGACGGTGTAATAGTGGGACAACTTCTGCCAACGGACACATTTGTGAATCAGACTTCTGATGTTTACTCTTCATCAGGTATTTGTCGGCATAAAGTAAGATTGTTAAATTAAGCAATTCTAGATAAAACTGTCTTTGAACATTAGCAACGCTGAGACTAAGAGATGCTTAGGAAGAGCTTACGGAGTTGGATCATTGCACAGAGATGTTTGGCAATGTCAGTACATTTACAGGAACTCAAGTGTCCAAGTGTTTAGGGGTTCTGGTGCTGCTTGTCTTAAACTATGATTATAAGACATGAACATGAATCAGTGACCCAAGGTGATGACTGAATGTTTTCAGTACAAGGTCTCTTCAGAGGATCATTTGGTATCATTGGAATGACAATATGTCAAACAAATGGTTACTTAAGGAGACAAAGATGAGTATCAACTGCATCATGAAGCAACATCAATGACATTTCGGCTATGTGGTCCATTTCTCTGGGCATGATCCAGGAAGTAGGTGTTTTAGTGTTGAAGACCCAAGCAACAACAAAAGGCCAAAGCGATGTGCAGGTTTCACCTGGCTGCAGCACATACTTCGAGATGTGGGGATGGACTAGTTAACTGACTGGGTGGTTGCCATCCAGAACCTGAGGTGGTTCCATTGTGAGGTGGACGTGGTGACACACATCACCAGCACGTACTTCTAGACCTGACATGACCTCTGCTGAAGCTCAGGAATGGGTGTTGGAATTACCGTACATATCAGTATGTAAGCACCAGACCGTAAAAGATTTATTGCAATGAGTTTTGATGATCTGGCAATTTACAGAAACACATATATCAACCACTCTTACACACACTCACTCACACACGGGGGCATTGTCTCATGTGGACACCTTCCTCTCTATAAACTCAGGAGACAATGTGGAGAGGGCACACAATGACTAGGAGAATCAACCCTGTAGAAAAACACTACACCCTAATCTCCAGCGACCAGCTTAGATCCGCTCTACTATTAAATGCCCTTTTCCCTTCCTGGTGTCACTTTATTAACTGTATTTGCTCAGTGAAACACTGACTTCTCTGTGGCTTTCGGAATAATATTAGGGGAAAAGTAAATAAAAACGAAAACCATCACCCATGCTTTAGAAGTGGGGATTATAAAAACTTTAATCCACCAAATAAAGACTTTCCATTCAGCGGTGAACAATGGAACCGTGCTCTTATATGCCACGATAGCAAGAAACAAGTTGGCCAAACAGGGCACGGTGAGAGGCAGAGATAGAGAGGAGGAAATTAAAATCTCATCCGCCTGTGTGTTACATCGTGCCCCTTCACATATACGGGTGTCAGACGATTATTGCTTCAATCCTTTTGGGGTAAGGTACTGTGTGAGCTTGTTGGTGTAACATATAAAGGCTTTAATCCTTTTTTCCAATGCATCTGCATCTCAGCACTGTTAACCATACCTCTGTGTTTCATAATCCTGCTGCAGAGCCTTGAAACAACACAAGAAAGGGAAAACAAACTTCGACATATGAGCAACTAACAAAGCAGCTGGAAATGGAATTGAAGTTATTTTCAGTGTGCAAATATATCTTAGTTCCTTTAGAACAAATATGCAAATCCATATACATAACTACTTAGCTTCATGCAAAAATTTACACTTTAATAATGCAGTTGAAAGCATCACAATGAAGTAACCTAGCACATCTTAGAGGTTTCTGCATAAAAGGCTGAAGTTACAGTCTCTGACCAAGTGGCTGGAAAGTTAATCCAACATAGAAGAGACAAGAATTGCAGTTCTCTGAATGCCCACTTGAGGCTTTCTACAAACTGGGTTATTCTCCATAGAACCCCATGTTAAAATCCCAAATTTTACAGTAGAAGCAGACATTTTGGTCTGAATAGAAAGTTTCATTGTTCATGACAAATGTACAAAGGGTGATTTTTTTTCATAACTCATCAGTTTAAACTCTTTTAAGCTTTAAAGTTATAAATAATTAGGGGTGTGGTCACTTTGAGTGACAGGTAGTGCATGACTTTGCATGAAATTCGGGGCCCAGTTGCTAGTGGCTGTTATTTGGTGTTTTCTCAACTGTTTTTGTCCTTTCTGAATAATACAGAAAGATATTTTGTATCATATGATTTATTGTACAGTTAATAGTAGGGCCATTATGTCTACTTAGTGAAATTTTATTATTTCATTTGTATGTTAGCACCAGGTCTGCACTAATTAGCAAGCAGCTTGGTGACAGTGCACTGATTACTGAGCCAATATGCAAGTTAATTTTTAACATTTTTAATATCTACGCTGAAAGCTAACCCTTTGCCAACTGTCCAACACAGTCCACAAAAGAAATGCATGAATCGAACAACCAAACCAACATTAGCTTGTTAGCTTTAGCTTTACTAATTTTTCTCACTGCAAGATGGGAACATGTTCAAGTTTTTGTTATGTGTCGGACGCAGGACGGAGAACCGACCAGCGTTTGAAGGACCCAGTATGAAATAAGCAGAGCACGGTACAAAGGATAACAGAATTTAATAAACATAACAGTGACGTGCTAAAGTATAACAAATGAGTGCGCGGACTGGCGAGGTGGATATACGGTGTGCTCCCAGCTGCACAAACGGTCCGGAGCCAGAAACAGTTTGGACCCAAGGACCCCGCCGACACCCCCCAGGTGGCCGCGACAAACCGAGTCTGTGAAAGAAGAAATCATCATGTGAGTCCACACTCCACACACAGAGAGACCGCTCAAAGGTGTACACAAACAGCAAACACTTCCTGGCTTAATCACTAATCAGCTTCCCACCCTGTAGGCATGGAACACCCCATTCACATTACTCACTGCAGTGGAAGCTGATTAAACGACTAACATAACAGCTCAATATAATAAGGTGTGAGGGACAACACATTTACTGACTGTACAAATGTTAGTCACAAAACCTGACGTACCTCAGGAAGTATGCTGACGAGCGTGAGACCTCACCCCCTCCTCTTTCACAGACCATGGCATCAAACCTGGACGTTCTCTGCATCCATAATGATGAGATGGCTTTCAAGACGACAATCTCACCCGTCTGGTCACAAGGTCGAGTCTCACAAATACACACTGTGTACTCCAGACTTAAATGCCACCATGCTCCAATCCGTGTAGATGCACCACAGCTGTGAGTCCTGACGAGCTGCACATGATCAGCCTCAGGTGATCAGGGTGAGGTCCTGATAACTCAGCCACACAGCCACTCAGTCCTAAACGCGTGCCACCTGGAAGGAAAAACAAAAGACAGAAACAGAAGACAGAAACAAAAAGCAGCCAGGCACCCCCAACCATACAACAGTTTTATTTGTCCCACGCAGACCCACGCTCCTTCTCTTTACCCATTTATGGGATGGTCGGGAGTGAGGAGGAGAAAGGCACTGCCAAGATGGAGCCGTCCCATTTCAGCATTAACCCAGCTCTTTGGAAAACCTATTGGTGATGTCACAGAAGGTTTGTCCAGTATATATACAGTCCATGTTCATAAGGCCTGACCTTTTAACAGCACATCATATTTAGCAAAGCAACAACAACAAAACCAAAAAACACACAAACGACAATCAAAATAATGACTGACGAAACAAAATAAGAGCCAACTTCCATCCTGTTGGTTCCTGTATCCTGTCTTAGTATGCTAGGATCACTCTCTCATCATCCATTTTTGTATTTGGGCAGTTTTGTTTTTATATTTGTGCTTTTTTTTTTTTTTTGCTTTAAAGGTCTAAATGTCAAATGTCTTTTCAGTTCCTCGCTTCAACCATGTTATTAATTCATTACTACTGAAATACAGTGCAATTGTGTATTGGTCCTCCTCAGTTGTTTGAATATAAAAAATACCTCTTAAATTATGTTGTCATTTCCTCTTTATAAACAATCTGACATTTTCAGGCAGCAACTTTTTTCTCTTTTTTCTTTGTGCATAATTTGAATTGCTTTAAAGTGAACCAAATTGTCAAATTTCAGAGATTTGGTACAAGTTTTACACCATCTTCCATTCCTGATGTAAGACCAGTCCTACTTGGAGAAACGTGCAAGTAATATTGAACAAGCAAGTATTCTTTAAATGGCAATCACGGTTATTTATGTGGACATATTGAAACCTATTCTCCAAATAACTGTTTAACCAAGAAGATGCTATCCCCTTCAATTCTATGTTTTTTACATTCTTCAATAATAAATGTGATCACCGGTATGAAATGGCGGTGACAGAGAAGAGAACACTGGACAAACTGCTGGACATTATGGATGATGCCAGTCACCCTCTGCACACCATCATGAGCAACCAGAGGAGCCTCTTCAGCCACAGACTGCTCCTTCACAAGTGCAGGACCAACAGACTGAAAAACTCCTTTGTCCCTCAAGCAATCAGACTGTACAACTCCTCACTCAGGGGGAGGAGGAATAACAGGAAGACAAGAGGACGGGAAGGAGAGTAGCGGTTGTAGCCAGTAAGCCAGTAATTCTGGTATTTATATTTGTATTTACATTTCGCAAATTGTTTCTTAATTCTACTTTTGATACTCTGTCTGCTCTTAACCTGTATACGACTGTAACTACAAATCAATTTGCACAACAAAATGATTTCATAACTGGAGCACCATGTTTGTAGAATGCAAACCTTCTCCAACACTAGTTTCCAATAACACAATCTTACCATAATTTCCGGACTGTAGACACCTGAATATAAGCTGCACCCACCAATTTTAAAAAGAAAAACAAATGTACATAAATATGCACATCATCTAACACACGCACGGTGTCGCATGGCATCTCTGCTCCACATGGACAGCTGAGTAATTTGAACTTTTTTTTCTTTGTGGATCATGGACTCTGTACTAAATGAGATGTTAATGAGGTGCTGTGACTTTTTCAACTTGTAGCGCAAAAAGACAGAGATGCAGTGGGGAAGGGTGGGGTTGGGGGGAGAAGGCTCCGCTGACTGACCTCATGACAAGGAATTAAAGTATGATGAATCCACTAAAATGAACAGGTAAAATGGTAAATGGACTGCATTTAGTTAGCACTTTTCCATCTGCATCAGATGCTCAAAACGCTTTACAATAATGCCTCACATTCACCCTGATGTCAGGGTGCTGCCACACAAGGTGCTCACTACACACCAAGAGCAACTAGGGGATGAAGAATCTTGCCCAAGGGCCATTAGTGATTTTCCGGTCAGGAGAGATTTGATCCAAGGATCCTCTGTTCTCAAGCCCAACAGCTTAACCAGTAGACCATCACCTCCCCTGGTGGTGATGGTCAAGGTAAGACCTTATATTTACTCTGTGTGTGAATTTACGCCGCATGAGGACTGCAGCTAACTGATGTATTTTGACTAATGAGAAAGCCTATAAAATCCATAAATTAGCTGCGTCATTGTTTAAGCTGCAGTGTGAATACTGGACAAACTGCTGAACATTATGGACGATGCCGTGTGTCACAGTGTGTCAAGGCGTGTGAAAAAAGTAGTGTCTTATAGTCCGGAAATTAAAGTATTTTACTTGAAAAAATTCAAGGTCAAAGTCCTGTTAGAACTGGCTTTTCATAAGCTAAATTAGATGTGATCAAATGTCAGGAGTTTTTGTGGTAGTGTGATTTTTTGTCAACTTTTTCGGTTTCTGAAATCTTTTTCAGATAATTCTCACAGAACATTGGTTATCTCTGCTATGCACAATTTGTCATTGCTTTTTGGCACCTGGTTACCGACTGATAACTGGAACATAGACAAACAGGTATAAAATTGTAACCTCCATCCAATTTTGGTGGTGTAGGTAAAAAAACATAACAAGGTGTTTGTTAAAACATAACAAACATAACATAAAACATAATGTATCAACATTCAAGGTGGAGGTGGGATTACACCAAGGATCAGCTCTGAGACTTTTCTTGTTCACAATGGTGATGGACAGGTTGAAGGACGAGATCAGACAAGAGTCTCCATGGACTATGATGTTTGCAGATGACATTGTGATCTGTAGTTAGTAGAGGTCAAGTTGAGTCTAATCTGGAGAGGTGGAGATATGCTCTGGAGAGCAGGGGAATGAAAGTCAGTCGGAGCAAGACCGAGTACATGTGTGTGAATGAGAGGGAGCCGAGTGGAATAGTGTGGTTACAAGGAGTAGAAGTGGTGAACGTAGATGAGTTTAAATACTTGGGGTCAACTGTTCAAAGTAATGGAGAGTGTGGTACAGAGGTGAAGAAGAAAATGCAGGCAGGGTGGAGTGGGTGGAGAAAGGTGTCAGGAGTGATTTGTGACCAAAGAATATCAGCAAGAGTGAAGGGGAAAGTTTACAAGACAGTAGTGAGACCAGCTATGTTGTACGGTTTAGAGATGGTGGCTGTTGTGTGGGCCGCCAGAAGAGGAGGTACTGCTGGCCCACCACCAGAGGGCACCCTGCCTGAAGTGCGGGCTTCAGGCACGAGAGGGCGCTGCCGCCCCACAAGAGCGGCCGAGGTGACAACTGTTACTCATCGGCTATGACAGCTGTCACCAATCATCTACGCCTCACCCCTGATAAAAGCAGGACGACACCTCCACCACGTCACTGAGATATCGTCCTATCAAGGAGGTAATTTGTTCTCAGCCATTGTTTTGTCTACCACAGACAGTATTTGCTTGTGTTATTTTTGCAGTAGGTTTTGTGAGTGCTTGCAGCTGGAGGCTGGGTTTGGACTGACGTCTTCACTCCAAACCTTTGATACGTACACTTACTACTGCACGTGCCAGCTTTCTGGTGTTAAGGTGGAGGTGTTTTTCCACATGACTTGCTGACTGTTTTTGCTCTTCGCCAGCAGTACCAGATCCGACACGCGGAGACGGTGGCCACCTGGGGGAACTTGGGACTTGGCGGCTCCAGTATTCTCCTGGTTCGGTGGCGGAGGAAATCGTGTGGTTTCAGTTCTTCTCCAGACGGACGTCTCCTATCGTCGAGCCTGCCCACACGACACCTTGATTGATTGACTTTGTGTTCATTCTGAAATCTGTTGTGTGTAGTTGTGGCATTCACAACAGTAAAGTGTTCAGATTTGACTTCTTCTATTGTCCGTTCCTTTGCGCCCCCTGTTGTGGGTCCATGTCACTACACTTTCACAACAGGTGGCACTAACAAAAAGACAGGAGGCAGAGCTGGAGGTGACAGAGCTGAAGATGTTGAGATTCTCTTTCGGAGTGACGAGAATGGACAAGATTAGGAATGAACATATCAGAAGGACAGCTCAGATGGGACAGTTTGGAGACAAAGTCAGAGGTGAGATTGAGATGGTTTGGACATGTGCAGAGGATGGACCCAGGGTATATATGGAGGATTCTGAGGATGGAGCGACCAGGCAGGAGAAGAGGGAGGCCAAAGAGGAGGTTTATGTATGTGCTGAGGGAGGACATGCAGGTGGTTGGTGTGACAGAGTAAGATACAGAGGACAGGGTAAGATGGAAACAATTGATCTACTGTGGTGACCCCTAATGTGAGCAAAATGTACACAAAGTGGGCTTTTCAGTATTAAATTCAAATGTCCACAAAAATCCACAATCTGGATAAGATCTGGAACAAACTTTGTCAGGTGATAGTGAGTGCCAGTCTACACCTCACTTTCAAACATGAGTGTGATTGGGGCATGTTTGATCAAGATATAATGTACAACCCCAATTCCAATGAAGTTGGCAAATTGTGTAAAATGTAAATAAAAACAGAATACAATGATTTGCAAATCCTCTTCAACCTCAGTTTCTTTGGGGAGGTGATGGTCCAGTGGTTAGGGTGTTGGGCTTGAGACCAGAAGATCCTCAGTTCAGATCCCCGCCTGACTGGAAAATCACTAAGAGCCCTTGGGCAAGGTCTTTAATCCCCTGTTGCTCCCGGTGTGTAGTGAACGCCTTGTGTGGCAGCACCCTGACATCAGGGTGAATGTGAGGCATAGTTGTGAAGCGCTTTGAGCGTCTGATGCAGATGGAAAAGCGCTATATAAATGCAGTCCATTTAACCTATATTCAATTGAATACACCACAAAGACAAGATATTTAATGATCAAACTGATAAACTTTATTGTTTTGTGCAAATATTTGCTCATTTTGAAATGGATGCCTGCAACACCTTTCAAAAAAGCTGGGACAGTGATATGTTTACCACTGTGTTACATCACCTTTCCTTCTAACAACACTCAATAAGCGTTTGGGGACTGAGGACACTAATTGTTGAAGCTTTGTAGGTGGAATTCTTTCCCATTCTTACTTGAAGTATGACTTCAGTTGTTCAACAGTCCGGAGTCTCAGTTGACAATTGTTCAATGTTAAAGAATAAGGATTTTTCCAAGTTTTTTTTTTCAGTGTGACCTTTGACCTTGAAAATTTAATCAATTCTTGCCTATCAGGATATTAATCCTCTGTAAAAATTTCATAATGATATATGGAAAATTGTGAGTTCCAGGCTGTTCCCAAATTAACAAACAAACGGGTGAAAACATAACCTCCTGCAACTTCACTGGCGGAGGTAATAAAAAGTATTGTTCCTTGATACTTATCATATTGTTTTGTAATGCAGAGATGCACACACCTAATAATAAAGAATTTTTACACTTTGCATTTGTTGTTTGCCTCAGACATGCAGAGACGGACAACAGCTAAAGATGGTAAATGTCACCAGAGTAAAGAGGAGCAGAAAAAAGTATGTATTTACGTGAAATGCAACAGACCTCAACTTCAAAGGTGACGATAACAAAAGTGACTTCCAGTTGCTCAAATGCATTCCGAGTCGCACCTTTTCCTGCTGTGGTGCTCTTCCGATTTCAATTTCAATTTCAACCTGTCAGTGTCTTATGTATTCCCCGCTGATGCCTCTCCTGCCCTCTTGCAAAAGATTTCCATCATTTTTCAGCATCTGCATATAAACGCGAGACGCCCCACACTACCGCTTCCAAGGTGCAGGAAATGGAGGGAAAGTGGCAGAGGCGTGATTACGATGTCAATTCATAAACACCGCACCCCGAGAAACCGCATGGATGAAAGCACCAATGCCAGTGGAAAATTACCCACCCAGCCAGGGACGAGTCATTTGCCACGCAGTGGAGCACCAACACAAATATTCAGACGCCGGCACACCGCCTGAAAGGTCAGCACGGAAGAAGTGGGGAAAAAGATTAGACAGGCACAGGAGGAGTGCATCAGGATTTGAAATTTGTCTACGTGCATCTGTCTACAGGTGCTCAGTTTTGGCAGCGGGGGACAACTGCCACTTGTCAAACAGATGGCAAAACACTCCCTGGGACTGCTAAAGACTGGGGGGAGCAGACGAATAGTTGTACACACACGTACAGAACACTCACACACTCAAACATCCATTTTGTATATTCTTGGGCATCAGGTGGCCAACACTCTGATGCTCATGAATGCCACCTGGGACACGCCTCACAGTGAGATAAAATCTATTTGTGTGGGGACCTGCAGCATAGCATCAAAGCAGAAACACTATTGATATATAAGTGGTGCATGTGTACGTGTGAGGGAAGAGAGGAAAGGGCAGCAGCTGTGTATATTCTGGAAACACGGATGTGTGATTGCGAGTCGTAGTAAAGAATCAGATGGATGATATTTCCTGGCACTCTGGAGGCAGAGACGTATTGGTTCATGTCTGCAGATCTATCATGCACCTAATAGGAGATGGAAAAATGGGAGTGTTTGTGCAGATCATACTATGTTTCAGGCAAAAGTCAGAGGTTTAGGATGCTTATCATCGCACTTTGTCTCAGTGAGGCTTTAATTTGTGGTGTTGAGCCTAGGTTTTTTTTCCTTTCTCTTTTTTCTGTGCATTCAGGCAGGTAGGTTAAAAATGACAAAAAGTGTGATGGATTTGCTGCTTAAATCGAACTCATTAGATGATATGCAACGCTGATTATTGACAAGCTGGGGTACAGTAATGGGAAAACTGAAGACTCTGCTGTGTCAGCAACAAAAGACATTATGCCACTCTGAAAGAAAAAAAAATATCATCATAATAAAACTCCACAAATTTGTCTTTCTTTAGCTTAATGTACACCCATTACTACAATATTTTATAAAGATAGATGGCCCTATTTTGATGATGGAGACAAAAACGAGTTGTGCAAAGGGTTTAAGTCCATTTGGAGCATCTGCAAGCACACATTGCTATTTCATTGGTGGGAAATACAGTGCACAGCCAGGCTCTGGGTGCAAAGGAGTTGGATTTACCAAGTTCATTACACACAGGTGCATTGTATGTTGGACATGAAGTAAACCAATGAAAGCAGCATGTTTCCTTCCCTTTAAACTCAAGTGCTCCCTGAAGTGAAGCAGTGAAGCAGAAAAAATGAGGTTCTTGTAATTTCCATGAGTGTTTACTCTTTATTTCATTTAATGGTTGTTTTCAATTCACTTCAATTTTGTATTATGTGTGGATATGTTGTCGGCTATTTCTTCAAGTGTGTGTGTGTGAGTGAGTGAGTGAGAGAGTCATAACATGCCATTATATACTGTAAATATTACACCATTTCAGGTGACTGCCAATGATAAGTGCAAGTATGTAAGGCACATCTGAGTTATACTTTTCACCTGGTTTTTGATGGTCCAAGGCTTCCTTGATCTACCAGTATGTTTGCCTTTAACAACCTTCCCATGTTGTTTGTATTTGGTCCAGAGTTTAGACACAGCTGACTGTGAACAACCAACATCTTTTGCAACATTGCGTGATGATTTACCCTCTTTTAAGAGTTTGATAATCCTCTCCTTTGTTTCAATTGACATCTCTCGTGTTGGAGCCATGATTCATGTCAGTCCACTTGGTGCAACAGCTCTTCAAGGTGTGATCACTCCTTTTTAGATGCAGACTAATGAGCAGATCTGATATGATGCAGGTGTTAGTTTTGGGGATGAAAATTTACAGGGTGATTCCATAATTTTTTCCTCAGAATTGAGTGATTCCATATTTTTTTCCTCTGCTTGGTCTAAAAAAGTAACCGTTACTGACTGCCACAATCTTTTTTTCTTGATTTCTTATAGTGTTTCTTAAAGCCAGAAAGTTGCCATTTGAAATGACTTTAGTTTTGTGTCATGTCTGTGATCTGCTTTTTTTCTACAAAATTAAACAACTGAATGAACATCCTCCGAGGCCGGTGATTCCATAATTTTTGCCAGGGGTTGTAGACTGAAAGGTCATACATTGAAGTTTTTACATAAGGACTCAGTTTTGAATTTCTCCAATATATAACTATGGTAATCCTGACAGTGCAGTGTCCCTTAAAGGCATAGGTTCAAATCCCACTTTTGACACCAATGCTGCAATCCCATCCAGTCCAATTGTTGCATTGTTCAAGTATAATATTTAATAATTTTCTGATTTCTACCAAATGGTATGTCAATGAAGGTTGACGCCTGATGCTGCCTGAAAAGGATTAATTTCAGCAAAGCGCAAGGAATTTGATTTTCAACCCACACTGAAAAAAATTATACTTTGGATCAACTTAAAAAAACTGATGTAATTTGTTACAGCTATTTTTTTTTTTTTAGTTTTTCACAATGTATATTTGGGTGATTCTTTAACTACGGGCACTACTGGCCTTGTAAATGTAATTTCCACCAAACTATTGCCTTACAATATAAAGCACCTTGGGGCAACTGTTTTTTGCGATTTGGCGCTATATACATGTGCTCTGATGTCACTGTTTATCTCCATAGAAACTACCCAAACAATCTTTCATACAAACTGTTTAAAGGGACATTACAGTGTTGTGGTGGAAATTACGGCAATAGTGTGGGACAACTACATTTTGTTTAAAAAATCACAACAGTTGTATGACATTGAATACCCCAATTATGTTTTGATTATCTAACTGATATTTTATTCAGAAATATTTTAAAACATTAGAAAAAAACGTTTCTTTACCATTCATTTTTATCATTGAAGATCAAAAGTCTGGGTGTGGGACAAGCACAAAACGGCAATATTTGCATATAATGATGCTAAAAAAAGGTGAAAAAGTCATCATAGACTACTAACACAAATTTCTTAACACACTTTCATTGTAAAGATAACTATAAAAAAGTGTGAAATTTCCCTTTTTTCTGTTTTTCATACAATATGATCAAAGGACATAATAAGTGCCCGTAGTCTAAGAATCACCCATTTATGATTTGGTTAAGTGATTCCAGCACATTTAAACTGGAAACCACAATTTGCCATTAGACCAATGTAAATATGCACTTTGAATGAAGTGCATTGATGTTTCACTTTTTTCAGTGCAATTTGGTCCAAGTACGACACACTTAGGTGGATTCCAGATGTGCTATGGCAAGTTGGGGTAATCATTTAGGTGAAGGTCAAGGTCATAGAAGCCAAATGTGAGATTACAGTAGCCCGTGCTGTCTTCGTGTCCATGGGTACTATTGCTGAATCTGAAAAAGCAAATGACTAAACCAGTAACTAAGACATTCAAGTGTTTTCCAGCACTGTCCCATCAGATACACTGATACACTTTTAATATAGTAAATTCTCTGCACATTAATTTCTATCATCTAATCGAAGACCATATTTTTTTTATAAACTCTTGATGATTCGATTCAAGTCTCCATTCTGTGGTGTTTATTTTCACTTTGTCTTCACCCGAAAAGGACAAACATATTGGAAATGATTATTCCATCGGCCTTTCACTCTTTCTACCATCTGTCATCCTATGAATCCCTGAGCGTGTTAGCTCTGGTGACACTCTGTTTCATTTTGCAAAGTCAATTTCTGAAAAACATGATGAGGCTGCTGCCCTGCGCGATGAGGGATGTCACTGTTTGTAGGCAAGGCCATGCGCATGGCTGTGAGCTCTCTCATTCTCCTCTTTAAAGACAACACATTATAACTAATTTGGAGTACGGTGAGAACATGAGGATGCGTTCTTCCAGTGCTTGGTGCCACAGTGTGGCTTGTGTTGCAAGCAGAATGTGGCCTGTGCTCTGAGAGTGTTCCCTGGCGAAGAGCCCGGTGTGGGGCCCCTCCACTCTCAGAGACAGATGTTACGGCTGGGCTCGGCCATCCACTCTCACCATAATGAGAACTCGAGGGGGTCCAGAGACACAGACTCACATGTCCGAAAATGCTACTGGTCTTTACCATTTAACCACAAAGCACATGTGAAGGGAAAAGCACACAAACCAGGGATAATGTTGTAAACGTGGTGCTGTAGTGAGACGGCATCATAATAATAAGAAAACTCAAAGTCCTTCTCATTTTTGCACTCACTATGTGTGGTGAGTGCAAAAATGGTGCATGCATTCCATAAATGTAGTTGATTAGCACAGGCCAAAAATGCAATCATGAATTCAATTTTAGGGAGTTGATCTTGCTACTCAATGTCACCGTTTGCATTTCCAAACTCTGAGGACTCTGTCTTCCACCCAACACAGCACTAGTGTCACTGCTAGTTTCCATCTGACAGTAAGTAAGTCCCTTCGGCTGCTCCCTTGTTTTGCACTCGGGGTCGCCACAGCAAATCCAAGGTGGATCTGCATGTTGAATTGGCACAATGGCATGCCGCACTCTTCAGAAGAACCCATTTTTTAGTGCTCATGAGTTTGACGCCACTAATCATGCACAAAAGCAGCTTCAAAAGCATAGTTTTAAACCAGGTTTGCAAAATGTGAACAAGAACCATGATATCATTTATGGCACTGAAGAGGTGTGCAAGAATACAGCTTTTGCTTTAATGCTTTCAGATCTCAAAAACGTGATGTGATTGGCGAAAACTAACACTGGATTCAAATTCAGTTCCCCCAAATATCGAAAATTCATTGAAAAACTCCATGCAAGAAAAATCGTGTTGACCAGTGTAATCTCATGAATGGCATGCCGCACTCTTCAGAAGAACACATTTTTTAGATGTTCAGATAGATTTTAGCTTTGCAATGTGTTGTTATAAGCACATACATAAGCGCATATGCACACAGTACCCATGTGTAAGCGCATGGTGCTGCATTCAATGCCACTTGTAGTAATCTGTTTATAATTGTGTGACACAACTTTAGACTGATGCTGTGGACAATCAGAGGAGATTACCTCGTATTTGAAACCAGGATGTCAACTGGGGCCAGAAATTGGCAGTGGGAGACCGTACTAAAACACAAGTCACATTCAAATTTTAAGATCTAAAAGCCCTTAGCCGGGCACGTACCTTTCCAGATGCAGAACCTTCACATTCTTCTGTCACATTCACATACAGAAGAAGAGAGAAATAGAGAGATATTCTGGGGGAGGACAGCGCACTGTGATAAGTCCTGCCTAAGCCTTGCTGTCAGTAATTACCTCCATACTAATGCAATGCCAGGAAAACCCAGCGGGAGCACCAAAAGAGATGAGGACAATGATTTTTTTTAAGGGTTTCGGGGGGTGCCTGAGCAAGAGATTGGAATCCGATCAAAGATTAGACAAAGCCAGACACAGAAACAACATGGAAGATGAAGCGATAGGACAGAGCATGAATAACGGGAGTGAGAGGATGCAAAGCAAAGGGAGGAACAGGTACACAGTGACCCAGATCCTCCTCCCACGAACAGGAGGGAGCCGCCGCTGTCTGCTGCAGGACCACAAATGCAGGACACAAATAGGAGCCAAAGCAGCAGCTACAGTCTGACAGCTGGTCAAAATCACCATCTAAAAACACATTCTGTTTTCTTCTTCTTTTTCCTACTAACTAGTGCCTATTGGGATGGCAGGTCATCTCACGGCTTTTTTCCTCTGCTTCCTCTCCTTCTTTCCTTTTACTGTGGAGAAAAGGCCTTGGTGATTTTGTCCCCAAAAACACAGCAGGACAAATGAGCTGCCCCGTTAAAAAATGAAACAACCATGCAGAGGGTTCATGTCCTCTGGGATTTAACCTGGATGCAGGTAAACAGTGGGCATGCAATTATTAGTGAGTGGGCACAACCAACGAAGGGGAGCAGAGCGCACATTTATAGAGGGGAAAGAAGATACACATCGCATGTCAGTGTGTGTATGTGTGTGTCAGTGGCCCAGTTACGGCACAAAGATAAAACGTTGCATCTGTGACAGGTCCTCTACAGAAACCTGGTCCCACGTGTTCATTTCAAACGTGCCACCGCTATGTGTCAGGTGCAGCCACTGCAATTTCAACAAACCTCTCAGAATGAAATATACTATATGAAGCAGCCATATTTCACATCTTAGCCTTTGTAAGTCATAAGTCGCCGCACACTGCAGCCACGTCTTGACAAACTCATCACAAAGTGGTCAGACTCATGGAGCATTTTGTCAAGATTTCTATAGCTGCTAGAAAATATGATGTAAGAATCACCAGCTACACCTCAGTACGGTCAAGGCTGTTGGAAAAACCTTTTGTCCTTTTCGTCTGGTTTTCGATTACCCTGATACTTGATGGGCTTGTAGACGAGTTTAAACAGATACATATGCACAAAGAGAATACAAGAACATGAGCATATCATGATTATAGAGATGAAAATGATCACAGTTATCAGTATTATCACGGGATTGTTAAAATGTGTGGAAAAGTTAAAGCATGACTCATATTGCAAATATTGAAAGATGAGGCCACAGCAAGTAGGAGTGTTAATTACTCCCTAGATCAGGGCTGGGTTTTTGCAAGAACATCGTGATACAATGCCTATCATGATACATAGCCTACGATACGATTGTATTGCACTACTGCAGTACACACACACACACACACACACAGATCTTCAACCGCTTAGTCCAATCAAGGGTCGCGGGGGGCTGGAGTCTATCCCAGCAGTCATAGAATGTGAGGCGGGGTACACCCAGGACAGGACGCCAGTCTGTCGCGGGGCCACAAACAGACAAATAAACACAGCCACACCTACGGACAATTTAAAGATTCCGATCCACCTAACCCGCATGTCTTTGGATGTGGGAGGAAACCGGAGCACCCGGAGGAAACCCACGCAAACACGGGGAAAACATGCATACTCCACACAGAATGGCCATAGGCGGGAATTGAACCCATGACCTCCTCGCTGTGAGGCAACAGTGCCAATCACTAAGCCACTGTGCTGCCCTTACTGCAATACAACTTACTAAAAATTTTAAACGAGAGCTGAGAATACATTTTTTGTGAGCCAGCTAGTCCAATACTAAAATCTAATTTTACCGAAAAGTTGGTGGAGATACAAATTACCAAAAAATACATAAATAAATAAATAATTTCCATTCTAAATTATTAGAATGGTATTGTGCACTAAACACACTGAAGAGAAAGATACCACAACATCATGTTAAGATAAAGTGCAATTATACACACATACATGCATATATATATATATATATATATATATGTATATATATAGTGAGAGACAGTGAGAGAGATACAAGATACAGTATATCTCTGCATCTATATCTATAGATATCCTGTAGCTATATAGCTGAAATGAGCCATTCTACACAATGAGTGCTTTTAGTTTTTGTACTTTATGTATATACTTCTGTAATGTTACTTAATATTTTCATTGCAAGACTTTCACTTTGTTGTTAGCTAAGCCTGTACAAATTATATCAATAAATAATGAAAGCACAGCTTAAACATTATTCATTAGCCTGCCGAAAACCACCATGAATAAATAAAACAAGGAAATGCTTCCATAAGGTTGGCAGTGAAATGTGAATGTTTACACAGCATCAGCTCTGTCTTCATTGTGCACCAGTCTTCATATTCTGCTCCAAACACTACTCTAGTTTTATCCCTCTTGGAATTATATGCCTTCTGCTCATGTCCGTCTTGGTTTAATGCTTTCACACACATATGCAAGATCATACGCTCTTATTGTGTGCAGACATACAGTGCCCTCCAAAAGTATTGGATCACTTGGTATATCACATATTTTAATTTGTTTATGCTATTTCAAATACAAAATTTCAAATACAAAATACACACACAAAAAAAACATAAAATATACAAACTTCTAAAATGATCTTCCTTAAACTTAAAGAAAATTTCTACAACTTGATATAAATTAATTAAAAATATAAAAGCCAATATGATGGTTTGCATAAGTAATGGAAGGCTTTGGTATAATACCTGTAAATCATCAGTTTTATTGCCAGTTTTCTTCAGAGGAGTCAGGGGATGGATACATGAACATTTCCAAGTCACTGAATATGTCTTGGACTTTATTTACATCAATTATGAAAAATACAAACAGTATGACACTCTATGGTAAATCTGTGTGGAGTAGAGAGTTCTCAAAAACTGACTGTGCAAGAAGGCGAAGAGTGAGGAAAGCCACCAAGACACCCAGAAGAAGTTACAGGCTTCCGTGGCTGTGATTGGAGAAACTGTTCATACTGCATGTTTTGCATTTTGTATCCCCCGTTATACAGATTCATGATGAAGTGGTACAACGTAGGATTTTCTTTCACCAAAACATCAAATCTAGGCTTGCATCTCAGATGTGTCTTCTGGCAAATTGTACCTGAACTTTCTTTTTAATAAAAATTCTCCTCTAAACCACTTCTTTTCAGCTTGAGCTTAAGAAAGATATGTAATTTTAGAAATTTTGATTTATATATATATATATATATATACATATACACACATACATATTATATATAAACATACAGTATATATATTTGAAATGGCATTAACAAATTAAATGTGTAATATACCAAGTGTTTCAATACTTTTGGAGGGCACTGCACATTAGATTAGATTAGATTAGACTGAACTTTACTGATCCCTTGGGAAGACTCTCACAGAAACTGAGGTTCCAGCAGCATTGTATAGCTGCACACAGGGTAAGAAGCACACAGAGTATAAAATGTGAAAAAAAAAGAGTTTGCAAATATAAATGCACAATACGAATACCTGATCAAGACTGGTTTACTGGCTACTATTGTTCCTCTCATTCTCATTCTCGACCTGTCTTCCTGTTACTCCTCTTCCCCCATGGACATTGATAACTAACTCATAGAAAAATAACATTTTGTAAAACAGTTAATAACAGATACTAAGCCAGTACACTGTGATGGTTTCACTGGTATTTTTATATTACGCCAAAATTAAATGACAAGTCAAACGAGGCTGCATACCTTTAATGATAATTAAAAATTGAAACATTAATACTAACATCTGGAAATTGATCATGGTTTCAGGTGAGACTGGTAACAGTTTCATCCCCATTCCCAACAGTACCTCATCATCCAGTCTTTGTGTTGTACATTTCCATCATGCCAAAACTGTGCAAATTTAAATGTTAAAACAGTGCCATTTAGCATCATCACTGTGACTCTGCACATTTTCACCTATCCATCTGTCTCCCATCAATCACCGCTCAGACTTATTGTAGCTGAGACAGGCTGCCAGATTCCCAGTGGGTCCTCACAGACAGGATCTCAATTTTCCAATACTCGAACACCATAGGTTATGCAGATACACACTCGCACTCAGAGATAGACAAATTCTTCACAGTGGTCTTGTTTCTGGACTGTGGATAGCACCACCGCTGAGACTCTCTCTGAGTGTCATTGGCAGATTTCAGTACCAAGGACAGTGCCAGACATTCACTTCACACTGCATGTCTGCACATGTGAAACTTTGCTGTCTTTCAAAATTCTGTGTGCACAGTATTTCTAAATATAAAAAAACACATTCAACACCATTGAAAAGGTGGCAGCAACAGCAATCCAGACATCCCAGTAGTCTGGGATACACCATAAATATACAGTAGAAACTAGGATTGGACGATATCTACCGAAATGGAAAATCACAATGATGACATGAAAACATTACAAAGTACGAGCAAGATACCCACCCTATGGGCAAGAACATTGTCAGGTGAAGATTTTGAATGCTGAAATCATATATCCTGAAATGGAATTATAATCCTCATTTTGCCATTTACTTGTTTCATGATAGTGATGATGGGAACATTTGAAGCATTTTGCCATTTCACAATCACACTGGTCACTGATGTTTATGCAGCAATGTAAAAGTAATACATTTTGACACAGCTATTTCTGCATCAATATAACCAGTGGTGGTGAGTGGATCGATCCAAATATCGATAATATCAATACCAACTTTTTTATCAATATTGATAAATACTTGTGTAATGACATTGACAGTTTCAGTTTTTCTCCTGTACGCACTGCAAGGGGAGGTGATGGTGTAGTGGTTAAGCGTTGGTCTTGAGACCAGAGGATCCTTGTTTCAAATCCCAGCCTGAACGGAAAATCACTTGGGCAAGGTCCTTAATCCCCTAGTTGCTCCCAGTGTGTAGTGAGCGCCTTGTATGGCAGCACCCCGACATTGGGGTGAATGTAAGGCATTACTGTAAAGCACTTTAAGCGTCTGATGCAGATGGAAAAGCGCTATATAAATGCAATCCATTCACCATTTACTGCTTCATTCAGAAAAGAAGTGCACAGAAAGGGAGAAATTTTGTTTTATTTTTTGTTTATTTCCTGAACACATATTCTACTTCAAATTCTACTTGTTTTATAACATTTGTTGTGATGTGATAATTTTGTGCACTTTGTTTACTTAAGAAAAAAAAAAAAAAAATCCAGAATAGAATATCAATAAAGGGAGAAATTTTATTTGTGTTTTAGTTTATGAACTCTCTACCTGAACAAAAAGAAGTGAATTTGTACTTGGATGATAATTTTGTGCATTTTGTTTATTTAATTAAAACAAATCATGGACATGGCGATGTATGGTAAAAATTGTTTTGTTACCATTTTATTGTTTCTGAACAGAAACCTTTATTACGATAAGTATCTATTTACCAATAAACTTTGCCCAAATTCTGTCCTGGGTTTTAACTAATTAATAATCAAAAGTAATTAATAATCAGTATCGGTATTGGTATTGGCGATACTGGCCCTGTATGTACTTGATATTGGATCAATACCAAATCTTGCAGTATTGCACACCACTAATCACCACCATTACACTCCACTTTCCTATCACAGAACCTCTGGGTACAGAATGTTGTTGATAAAAGTTTCCCCTTTGTCTTTATGGATCTTCACAAAGGTGTTTAAATGCTCACAGTCCCGGCTGAACAGCTTGTTCATTGTGAGAAATGCCGTGTTTTTGGATTCAGTGTCTGTTAACAATCCCGGCTAGACAGTGGTGGTAATGTAGCTGTCGCTCTGCCAACCACCATAAAACTTCATAGAAGAGATGTGGCTAATTAGCATGCTAATACTTTAGTCTGAGATGATAGTACTGAATTCCATATATGTATGAGTGGCACGTGAAAATGATCACCACACCCATGTTACCCCAGTGTCTAGATAGACAACACAGAACAAAGCCATCAGATAAACTGTTTCTGCGTTTCTGGACATGCACGGTAACAGAGGTACAAATTAAAGTTCAGCTCTGACACTTGCTGATTTGAGGAAAGTGGGTCACATGTCATTGCATGACACACAGTTATAAATCAGGCTTTAAATTAATTAAATAAATCATCATAAATTGTAAATTTATGTAAATTTGATAGCTTAACTATTGTTATATTTATTTCGATAGCACCTGTACCTGGATGTGTTGCTGTAGGTGGTTAAATGATTTAAAAAAATGTAACTCCAGATTGGTGGAATGTTCTTGATAGCTTGGATAAATTTCTTCTGCACTGATGTTTATGCAGCAATGTAAAAGTAATACATTTTGACACAGCTATTTCAACATCAGTATAACCAGTGGTGGTGAGTGGATCGATCCAAATATAGATAATATTGATACCAACATTACTATCGATATTGATAGATACTGGTGTAATGACATTGACACTTAGTTTCAGTTTTTCTCCTGTATGCACTGTAAGGGGAGGTGATGGTCTAGTGGTTAAGCGTTGGGCTTGAGACTAGAGGATCCTTGGTTCAAATCCCAGCATGACCGGAAAATCAGTAAGGGCCCTTGCACAAGGTCCTTAATGCACTCTGCAACAAAATCAAATGCTTAGTTGTCCCCTGCCATGTCCATCTCACCATGGGACATTTGTCTGGACAGAACATTAACTTCCTGCCTCATTTGAGCTTGCACACAACTTGTGATGGCCCGGCATGTCTCCATGTAACTCCAGGTTGGTAATGTCTTCTTATCTCGGATATATTTTATCTGTGTTTAGTAAGAAAAGGAAACACTGGACTGCACTGTTGTCACGACCTTGCCAAGCTTCATAGTAACCCCCCACGGGACATTCGGCCAGAGTGCACTTGGACTCATTTCAGCCCACACACAGCTTGTGGCAGCCCAGCACATCACTGCATGACTCCAGGCTGTTGAACTCATCTTGATATCTTGGATACATTTTTTGTGGTTTGTGAAGAAATGTGGATCAACTTGTATGCTGCTGTGGCCACCGAGCCACTCTCAGTCTTCTGACAGGACATTTGGCAAAAGTATGGTTGGATTCCCTGACTCCTTTCAGCCTGCACACAGCTTGTGATGGCCCAGTGTATCGGCGTGTAGCTCCAGGCAGGCGAACTCTTCTTGAGACTTCGGATTCATTTTTTTTTTTCCTGTGCAAAGCATGCAAATTGAAAACTGGGTTGCACTCCGGTGCGGACGCCAGGCCGTTCTGAACCAAGCAGGATCGTATCTTCTTTGGAACACTCTGCTAGACCACAGTCAGACGTCTTGCCTCATTTTTGCCTGCACAAGACTCATGACTGCTGGATGTAGTCACAGTCCCTCCAGCCATTTTGCATACAAATAAACACCGCCATCCCACATTTCTGCACCCCATGGCTGACAACACTTAAAGTACATATCACCGACGAACAAATAAATATATAATCATGTTATAGCTGACAGTGGAATTATAGTACGTGTGGTAGGGGATCACAGGTAGCTCCACACCATTACATGATGTCAGTCATCCATTGGCGACAGACGATGAAATTGTCCAGCTGCCCAACTCTGGTAGATACTGCAGGTTGGTGTACAACAGAGATTGTTAAATTAGAACCAATATTTGTCACCAGCTAGAAAGACAGTGAACATAAACGAGAAACACCTCTGCTTTGATAAAAGAAGAACAGCAACAACACAGGTGAACTGACATAAGTTATGGTAAACATCTGTCATATAGTATCACCAGTAGCCCATCATAAGCACCACAGACGGGTGACAGACTTTGCAGCATCTGCTGGAAGGTTGGGCTAATGCCAGAGTTGATGGCTGCTCATAAAACTCATGACACCCCTCACTAAATAACATCTTTTATCAACAATGGCCAATCAATAGAGCTCCCGTTGATGGATTTTTAACTGCCAAACAGCCCCGAGTGCTGTGATTCTGCTTTCCTACACGTCCACCCCCCGCCCTGCCCAAAATGTTTATATTAGTAGCTATAGGATAGCAACAGCATATGTTTATTTATTTGTTTGATTTGGTAAAGGGCCGTTTGGGTGTCTAGGTGTCAGTTTGGCGGCTCAGGCTGTAAGTGGGGAGCATATGGGATGACAACTGTTGGCTTCATGGGGAAATGGACGGATTAATTGAAATTGAGCACAGACAAGAGAAGAGACATGCAAGTGATGAGCACTTAACATAATCATCAAGGCAAAATCACACAGGGGCCGCATGCGTTTGTGTCAGGCTTAGAGAAATTGCAGACTAATTAAAAAAATAAAAGCCAACAACAACAACCCACAATTACTGTTTGATTAATATGTGTGTAGCAGCAGCCCAAAACCTGCAGATAATCATCAACCTTGCAGACCATTAGGAGATACATGATGCTAACACTTTGTAATTGGGCTGAATGTGTGTGTGTGTGTGTGTGTGTGTGTGTGTGTGTGTGTGTGTGTGTGTGTGTGTGTGTGTGTGTGTGTGTGTGTGTGTGTGTGTGTGTGTGTGTGTGCGTGTGTGTGCGAGACTGCCAGTGAAGAGTGTGTTGTTGTTTGCAGTGCATAAACAGACAAAAACCACTCCGGCACAGTAGAACAGATTTGTGAAATAGCTAGTGGCGGGTAGAGAACTGAAAACCTGTATGCAAATAAAAGTACACCTACGACCATAAAAAATGTTCTAGTAAATGTAAAAATTCGTATTTGAAAAATGATTGAAGTCAAAGGAAAAAAAATAAAAGTTCCTTGATAAAAAAATTACTCAACTAATACTTATAGAGGCCCATGGGGGCGGTGCTTATATCCAGTTTCTATGGGGGGAAGGTGACAAGAGTCCAGACGTCCCCCTTGACAGGATGTCAGTCCACTGCAGGTTACTTCCCAGCTAAGGGCCCGTTCACACGGCACACAGTGATAGCTGAACGAAGGAAAAAAAGTCACAAAGTCACAAATCTTCAAGAAAAGGTGGACGAATGATCTTGCACTTTTCCCATCACTGAAAAGCCGGTGAATCAAGAGCGCATAAAGGAACAAAACAAAACTGAAACTAAATGAAAGAAAAACAAAGCGAACGCCGACCTTGACGCTTTTAACAAAATCGAAACAAAACATTCACGATGACGTGATCGACAGTGGGTATGAGACGGAGCGCAGCCAGCCTTGTCATGTCCACAGTACTTGCAGGGGCGGGATTTGGTTGTCTTGACAACAGGTGAGAGATGTTGTTTGTCTTCATAACAAAAACAGTGGCCAGACACAAACAGCTGGAACGTGCGTAAATAGTTAAAGTAGTTGATAAAATGTTCTTGCCACTATTGTTTCTGTATGACAACGTTGCTTTTCGTCCCACACATGGACGAGTCATCAGTGATACAATGATGTTACGTTCAGCTCATCAGAGCTTTAGTAATTGATTTGTTCAGCTATCGTCAACGTTCATGCAATACGTTGGACTTGAGAGGTTGGATGACAGTCAAACAGAACGCTGACGTTACGGAAACTACACAAATAATGAGGAACCGTCAACACAGAAAGCAAAATGAAATACAGACGAATTGAGGTTGTCGTTAGGATTCGTTCACATTTTTCAACAGTTTGAAAATTCTGACAAAATGCCAGCTACAGGAACGAAGCTGGACGACGGTTAAACGATGCCTCCAAAAGTCAACGTAAGTCCGGATTTCTTGTTTCGTTTTAGCTTTGGTGTCCTTCGTTAGTGCCGTGTGACCGGAGTTTAAGGGACTGAGATAACGTAGATTAAATATCTTGTCCAAGGACACGGACAGGTAGCTCAAGTGGGATTCAAACCCAGGTCTAAATGACGACAGGCCAGCTCTTTATCCACTGAGTTACCTCAAAGTTATACTCTGCAGCATGAGATCTGGGTTGTCTTCTCGTGATTGCCTCCACCACCGTTTCCACCTACATCCCCCTTTCCAGGTTAACTGACCCCGGTTAGCAATCCAGCAAGGCTAAAATATTTCTGTGCACGTTATCATATGTGCACTGGTTGGACTTGATGGAACAATATGATGCACATTGTGCTTGTGTCTAAATAGGAGCACACAGGAACACACATTGGGCCTCATTTATCAAACAAACGTACGGCAGAAAACGTGTGTTCGACCATTTTTAAGCAAACTTCGGTATTTATCAATTTGGACATGAACGGAGGCTAAGACGAATCTCACGACAGAGCTCACGTCTGGTCTGACCTCGTGTACGCAAATCTGAGTCTGTGGATCTGTGGCGCAGCACTAAAAAATCTGAGTCTGAAAATAATTATGAAACAAACCTCAGCTGTCATCCAACAAGCATAAGCGGCCACATATTCAGAACAGATCAAAACGGATTCATAAAATGGATTAAACAAAATTAATTTAAAAAAGCCCACGTTTTTAATGATACTGCTTCCTTTGTAAAATAAAAAATACATATGCTAAATAGCCTAAACATGACAACTAATCATTGCACATTAAAATGTGAAATAATCATAAATAAGCTGAAATCTGTGTTTGCAAAGAAACTCAAAATAGCCTCAGTTTTCCGCTGGGTTTCCCCCAGTCTGCCTAATGCTGCGCTTAAGTGCCACAACACGTTTTTTGGTGGCCAGCTTTAAATCGGACCGCTTTTTCTTGACCTAAATGCAAAGAATTCTTAATCAATTAGCAGGCATAAGCTTTTAACTGTGGGTGCATAAAAGACTGATTCAAAATCATTAGGCATAGGTTAAGTCAAAGAATTCTTCAAACCTCAGCCAGAGTCCGTTCCTCCGCAGCAACGCTGTTGACCGCCTCCGTTACACTCTTCCATACGGCATTTTTATGAGCGCCTTTGACTCCACTTTTCAGACTGCCAAAAAGTACAAGTTTGTTTTTCTCCACCTCCGATGTTAGGATGCCAATTTCCATAGCCGAGAAGTTTTTCTTCTTCCCAGTGCTTCTTCTCTCCATGTTGAGCTCAGTGGGCGAGGCTTCCGAATCATGAATATTTAAGGGTGTAACATGCTAATGACAATTAAATTCAGCCGCCGCATTTATCAAGAGCCGATCATTCGTACGCTGGGATTGGTCAGATACGAATGTTTCATAAATCACATGTGTCTTGTTGTAAGACCAATTATGCGCTCAGATCTGCGCCTGTTTTTACGCAATGTTGATAAATGAGGCCCACTGAGTTACTGTCTGAACTTTGTTACACTGTCGATGTGCTGACAGTCTTAAACTGAACAAAACATCTCATGCAACATCTGCCCTCAGCTTGTGCACAGCTATTTCCATTTTAATTGCAATTTGGGTTCAGCGGGACAAACTGTGCACCACGGTGCACCCCAACTCTGCAACGCTTGTTCAGTTAAAATGAAATTAATAGTGAAGATGACTTTAAGTAATCACATCCATAAATGACATTAATGATACGAATAACCTTTCTGAAGAATTTGGAGCCCTTTTAAAGCACAATAAAAGTTGGAAGACAAGTTTTTTTTAAAGTAAAGATTACAGCATTTCTGGGAAAACTGTTGTGTGGGCCGACAGAAGAGGAGGTACTGCTGGCCCACCACCAGAGGGCGCCCTGCCTGAAGTGCGGGCTTCAGGCACGAGAGGGCGCTGCCGCCACGGACACAGCCGGGGGTGACAGCTGTCACTCATTATCTCATGACAGCTGTCACCCATCTACGCTTCATCATACTACTCCATAAAACCCGGACGTCATCTCCACCTCATTGCCGAGATATCATCTACCTGTGAAGGTAATTCTCTGCTAAACTGAAAACACTAATAGTCTGAACTTCTTTGCAGCTGTTTTCCTGTAAGTGTTTCCTTATCTGTGGGATTGGCGTTTGGTGTGATCAGCGACGGCTTCGCTTCACACTCCAACCAGATAAGTGGTTAACAGGAGCTGCACGAGTGTGTGATTAGAGGTGGAGGTGATTTTCCACCTTCTGACTGTTTTTGTTACTGGGTGTGCACACACCCACATCTCACTGTTTGTGCTCCTCACCAGCAGTACCAGATCCGACAGTCGGGGACGGTGATCACCTGGGAATTCGGGACTTGGCGGCTCCAGTATTCACCAGGTTCGGTGGCGGCAGAAATCGTGTGGTTCCGGCTCTTCTCAGGACAGACGTCTTCTATCCTCGAGCCTGCCTACACGACACCTTTGTGTATTGACTGCTATCATATTCTGAGATTGTCTGTATAGTCGTTGTGCACATTCACAACATTAAATTGTTACCTTTTGGCTCATCTATTGACCATTCATTTGCGCCCCCTGTTGTGGGTCCGTGTCACTACACTTTCCCCAACAGGATATCTCGGGCAATGTCATGGATCCCGAGGGGCGTCAACCATCTGTTGGACAGCCAATGGAAGAGCAGGGTGCACAGGCGGCGGCTGGAGGCGTGATTGGTGAGCTGCAGCATATCCTCACCGCCTTTACCGCTCGGATGGACCTGATGACCGAGCAAAACGTCATCCTTAATCGCAGGATGGAGGCTCTCACTGCGCAGGTGGAAGCGCGCGCTCAGGGCGCTGCTGCAGCTCCTCCTCCTGCCGACCCGGTCCCGAATACAGACATTCCACTGGTCATTCAACGACCCCCCCACCATCCCATGAAGCATACATAAGCCCCCCAGAGCCGTACGGAGGTTGTGTGGAGACGTGCGCGGACTTTCTTATGCAGTGTTCGCTCGCCTTTGTACAACGTCCCGTGATGTACGCGTCTGACTCCAGCAAGGTGGCTTACGTGATTAATTTGCTTCGGGGCGAGGCACGCGCTTGGGCTACAGCGCTTTGGGAGCAAGGTTCACGGCTCCTTACCACTTATACTGGGTTTGTGAGGGAGCTCAGGACCGTTTTTGATCACCCTAACAGAGGCAAAACCGCGTCTACCGTGCTGCTGTCAATGAGACAGGGGCGTCGGAGCGCAGCCGAATATGCAGTCGACTTCCGCATCACGGCTGCGAGGTCCGGCTGGAATATGACTGCGCTCCGCGCCGCCTTCATAAACGGACTGTCGTCGGTCCTGAAGGAGCACCTGGTGGCAAAGGAGGAACTGCGGGATTTGGCTGAGCTTATCGATTTGGTTATACGGTTGGACAACCGGTTAGAAGAACGCCGACGGGAGCGAGGCGAAGGGCGTGGTCAGGCACAAGCCGTCCCTCTTCCTCCCGGGTCCGAAAGGGAGCCGTCTTCCCCACGCTCCACAGCCACAGCGCTCTGTGTGGCTACAGCTCCCCCTGCTGACGGTGCTAGGGACACGAGCAGGGCCGCATTCAGATAGAGGAGGCTGGTCCGTGGGGAGTGCTTTGTCTGCGGCTCGAGTGAGCATCAGCAGAGAGACTGCCCCAAACGGTCAAAACACAAACGCCCGCCCTTAGAGACTGGGCTGAAGGGGGGTCAAAACATTCACGTGGGTCATACACTGTCTACACGACTCCCAGTTAAAATCCTGAGCGGGGATTTAACCCTTCAAGCCCCAGCACTGGTGGACACGGGGTCAGAAGGGAATCTGCTGGATAGCAGATGGGCAAGGGAGGTAGGGCTCTCTCTGGTGGCACTTTCTTCGCCAGTGAAGGTGCGAGCACTAGATGGCACTCTTCTCCCTTTTATCACACACAAGACACTACCTGTAACCCTGGTAGTGTCTGGGAATCACCGGGAGGAGATTGAGTTTTTTGTAACTCCTACCTCCCGCGTGATTTTGGGCTTCCCATGGATGATTAAACACAATCCCCGGATTGATTGGCCGTCTGGGGTTGTGACTCAGTGGAGCGAAACCTGCCACCAGAATTGTTTAGGATCCTCAGTTCCTCCCGGTGTAAATGCTAATGAGGAGGTTAAAGTCCCTCCCAATCTGACGGCGGTGCCGGTTGAGTACCACGACCTTGCTGACGTCTTCAGCAAGGATCTGGCGCTCACCCTTCCCCCGCACTGTCCGTACGATTGTGCCATTGATTTGGTCCCGGGCGTTGAGTACCCGTCCAGCAGGCTGTACAACCTCTCACGTCCTGAGCGCGAATCAATGGAGACCTACATCCGGGACTCATTAGCTGCCGGGCTGATCCGGAATTCCACCTCCCCGATGGGTGCAGGTTTCTTTTTTGTGGGCAAGAAAGACGGCGGACTCCGTCCATGCATTGATTACAGGGGGCTGAACGACATAACGGTTCGCAATCGATACCCTTTACCCCTGTTGGATTCAGTGTTCACACCCCTGCATGGAGCCCAAATTTTCACCAAACTGGACCTTAGGAATGCGTATCACCTGGTTCGGATCCGGAAGGGAGACGAATGGAAGACGGCATTTAACACCCCATTAGGTCATGCCGTTCGGCCTTACCAACGCCCCCGTGACGTTCCAAGCTTTGGTAAATGACGTCTTGCGGGACTTCCTGCACCGATTCGTCTTCGTATATCTGGATGACATACTCATCTTTTCCCCGGATCCTGAGACTCATGTCCAGCATGTACGTCAGGTCCTGCAGCGGTTGTTGGAGAACCGGCTGTTTGTGAAGGGCGAGAAGTGTGAGTTTCACCGCACCTCTTTGTCCTTCCTGGGGTTCATCATCTCCTCCAACTCCGTCGCCCCTGATCCTGCCAAGGTTGCGGCGGTGAGAGATTGGCCCCAACCAACAAGCCGTAGGAAGCTGCAACAGTTCCTCGGCTTTGCAAATTTCTACAGGAGGTTCATTAAGGGCTACAGTCAGGTAGTTAGCCCCCTGACAGCCCTAACCTCTCCAAAAGTCCCCTTCACCTGGTCGGATCGGTGCGAAGCCGCGTTCAAGGAGTTGAAACTCCGGTTCTCGTCTGCACCAGTTCTGGTGCAGCCCGACCCTAGCCGCCAGTTTGTGGTTGAAGTGGACGCCTCTGACTCAGGGATAGGAGCCGTGCTATCCCAGAGCGGGGAGACCGATAAGGTTCTTCACCCGTGTGCCTACTTTTCTCGCAGGTTGACCCCCGCTGAACGGAACTATGACGTCGGCAATCGAGAACTCCTTGCGGTGAAAGAGGCTCTTGAGGAGTGGAGACACCTGTTGGAGGGAGCGTCTGTGCCATTCACGGTTTACACTGACCATCGGAACCTGGAGTATATCAGGACCGCCAAGCGGCTGAACCCCAGGCAAGCCCGCTGGTCACTGTTCTTCAGACGTTTTGACTTCCGGATCACCTATCGCCCCGGGACCAAGAACCCGAGATCGGATGCCTTGTCCCGGGTACACGAAGATGAAGTCAAAACTGTGCTGTCGGATCCACCGGAGCCCATCATTCCGGAGTCCACTATCGTGGCCACCCTCACCTGGGACGTGGAGAAGACCGTCCGGGAGGCCCTGGCACGGAGCCCGGACCCCGGAACTGGTCCGAAGAATCCTATGTACGTCCCACCAGAAGCCAGAGCTGCAGTCTTGGATTTCTGTCACGGTTCCAAGCTCTCCTGTCATCCAGGGGTGCAAAGGACCGTGGCAGTTGTCCGGCAGCACTTCTGGTGGGCATCTATGGAGGCCAACGTCCGGGAGTATATCCAGGCTTGCACCACCTATGCCAGGGGCAAGGCAGACCACAAAAGGTCCCAAGGACTTCTCCAGCCGCTTCCTGTGCCTCATCGCCCCTGGTCCCATATCGGCCTGGATTTCGTCACGGGCCTCCCGCCGTCCCAGGGCAACACCACCATCCTCACGATAGTGGACCGATTCTCCAAGGCGGCCCACTTCGTGGCCCTCCCGAAACTCCCAACGGCCCAGGAGACAGCAGACTTCCTGGTCCACCACGTCGTCCGTCTGCATGGGATACCAACTGACGTAGTCTCGGATCGTGGTCCCCAGTTTTCCTCTCAAGTCTGGAGGAGTTTCTGCAGAGAACTGGGGGCCACCATGAGCCTCCCGTCCGGGTACCACCCACAGACGAACGGACAGGCAGAACGGGCCAACCAAGAGTTGGAACAGACCCTCCGCTGTGTGACATCCGCGCACCTGACGGCCTGGAGTAACCATCTGGCCTGGATCGAGTATGCACATAACAGCCAGGTGTCTTCTGCCACCGGCCTCTCCCCATTTGAGGTGTGTCTGGGGTACCAGTACCCCATTGTGTCCCGTGGTGGAGGGAGAGGTCGGTGTGCCCTCGGTCCAGGCCCACCTGCGGAGGTGCCGTCGGGTGTGGCGCACCGCCTGTTCTGCGTTGTTAAAGGCCCGGACGAGGGCTAAGGCCCATGCAGACCGCCGGCGGTCCCTGGCCCCTGCATACCAGCCCGGGTAGGAGGTGTGGTTATCAACCAAGGACATTCCCCTGCAGGTGGACTCCCCCAAACTGATGGACGGGTTCATTGGACCATTCAAGATCGTCAAAATCCTCAGTCCTGCTGCAGTGAAGCTCCAGCTCCCGGCTTCACTGCAGATCCACCCTGTTTTTCATGTCTCCCGGATTAAACCACACCTCACCTCACCCCTCTGTGCTCCCGGTCCGGCGCCGCCTCCTGCCCGGATCATTGACGGGGAGCCGGCTTGGACAGTGCGCCGGCTCCTGGACGTCCGTCGAATGGGCCGGGGGTTCCAGTATTTGGTGGACTGGGAGGGGTATGGACCCGAAGAACGCTCCTGGGTGAAGAGGAGCTTCATCCTGGACCCGGCCCTCCTGGCCGATTTCTACCGCCGACACCCGGATAAACCTGGTCGGGCGCCAGGAGGCGCCCGTTGAGGGGCGGTCCTGTTGTGTGGGCCGCCAGAAGAGGAGGTACTGCTGGCCCACCACCAGAGGGCGCCCTGCCTGAAGTGCGGGTTTCAGGCACGAGAGGGCGCTGCCGCCACAGACACAGCCGGGGGTGACAGCTGTCACTCATTATCTCATGACAGCTGTCACCCATCTACGCTTCATCATACTACTCCATAAAACCCGGACGTCATCTCCACCTCATTGCTGAGATATCATCTACCTGTGAAGGTAATTCTCTGCTAAACTGAAAACACTGACTAATAGTCTGAACTTCTTTGCAGCTGTTTTCCTGTAAGTGTTTCCTTATCTGTGGGATTGGCGTTTGGTGTGATCAGCGACGGCTTCGCTTCACACTCCAACCAGATAAGTGGTTAACAGGAGCTGCACGAGTGTGTGATTAGAGGTGGAGGTGATTTTCCACCTTCTGTTTTTGTTACTGGGTGTGCACACACCCACATCTCACTGTTTGTGCTCCTCACCAGCAGTACCAGATCCGACAGTCGGGGACGGTGATCACCTGGGAATTCGGGACTTGGCGGCTCCAGTATTCACCAGGTTCGGTGGCGGCGGAAATTGTGTGGTTCCGGCTCTTCTCAGGACAGACGACTTCTATCCTCGAGCCTGCCCACACGTCACCTTTGTGGATTGACTGTAATCAGATTCTGAGATTGTCTGTATATTCGTTGTGCACATTCACAACATTAAATTGTTACCTTTTGGCTCATCTATTGACCGTTCATTTGCGCCCCCTGTTGTGGGTCCGTGTCACTACACTTTCCCCAACAAAAACTTTTTGTTTTTTTAATTTTGGAAAAGAAACTGTGGTTAGATGTGGGTGGCTCCTTCATGATTTGCGTCTCATATCATCGGGTTTGCATCATAGTCCAAAAACAGATGGTGCTTCTCTTTGAGTCACACAGCATGCCGTGACACCTGCAGTGGTCCGCACACGTTCTCACCCCAGTTTGGAGCAGACTGGCTGTAACAAGTGGTAACCCCACGTGCTGAAAAATGAAGCTAATGTGGAATGAGCTAAACTTGCAACTCTTCGAATGGCCACTCAGACTGGCTCCTAAAGCAAATCACTCCCCATAAAACCAAACATTAAAATCCATATTTTTACAACAGAAATAACATTTTAGTACAAAAAACTGTGTTGGTCTCCAAAGCTAGTTTCTCTGTTCATGCAATTGCATGGGGGATGATTGTTTTTTTTAATATATAACTCATCAGCTTAAGGGATTTTAAGTTGTTACATAATGAATAATTGTCTCTGAGTGACAGCTAACAGGGGGTTTTCTAAACCAGTAAATAGGGGTGCTGCCTCCCCCTTTGTTTTGACTGCGTGCCCCCTTGCCGAAATAATGATTTTTTTTTTTTTAAGCGCTATTCCTCTGGCTAGGGTTCAACTGTGTTTGTCCTTTCTGAGCATTTTATGACAAATGTCTGAGATAATATGCATTAATCAAACATCCAAACCAAGATTAGCCCGTTAACTTTAGCCTGTTTACCCATTTCTAGATTGGCCAAGAGTCAGGCACAGATGGTTACATCTGGAACTGCCCCATTTTCAGTAAACGTATGGGTGATGTTTTATGGGTTTGTCCAGTGTTTTTACATTCTATGGTTATAGCGCAGGCATTATGACAAATCTTAATAAAAAACTTGTTGTTTGTCATTGGGCTGCAGCCAGTTTCTCTGGGTCACCACAGTGGATCCAGACCAGAGCCACAGTGGGATATGGCAAAAGTTTTACACCGGATGTCCTTCCTGACACAACTCCAAACCTAGATTACTTGCTCAAAAAATAAAATAAAAATAACATAAAATTGCCTAAAGAGCAGAATTACAGTTTTAAAACAGGAAAGTGAAAATGTGTCCGCCTAGCAAAAAAAGAAACTTTTTACTCGCGTTACTTGGACGGTGTTAATACTCCCCCCAGAAACTGCAGGTAAGCTGCAGAATACATCAGCAGGCTAACTGGTCAAGTTCAAAGTCAGATGATTTCCAGGTGGAAATAAATCACAGAAATGTGCTGTAAATTAAATTTAAAAAAGGACATCAGACCTGATTAAAAAAAACATTTTGCAGAATTAATCAGTCACATGATTGTTCTTTAATGTTCCAAAATGTCAGAATATACATAAATGGATGGAGTTAAACAAGTTACTGCTCTGAAGGTGTCTGTTACAAATCACCCTCATCTCACTGCGCTGCACCTATCAACGGTGAAGATTTATGAAGCACAGATGCAAAGACCTGCAGATCTTTCTGACCCTCTCCTCTCTCATTCGTCCTCTAAATCACTCTGTCGTCTCTGTAGTCTGATCGTTTCCTGTGAGGTTGGCTAGACGCAGCTGGTAGAATGGGTCAGGTCAGCTGCTATCCGTCTGTGTCACGCTTTCCTACTCATCAACATATGCGTGTCACGTACCCATCATCTCCCTGGCTTGGAATACGAGAGAGTGGGCACTGCTGAAGTTGGCCTTGATGTAAACCAACTGGAAGTAAAAACAAAGAACAAATCAATGAGAGGAAGACTGAAATGTGGCAGGAGGCGTGATATGTGTACTTGTGGCTGCCTCCAACTGTTTTTGCACATTTTTCTGTCTTCTGTTGAAGGCTGACAGTTGGCAAGAATCAGGATAATCAGGACCCCCCCCCACTACCACCATCACACACACACACACACACACACACACACACACACACACACACACACACACACACACACACACACACACACACACACACACACACACACATTGATGGATTTCAGTATTTTGTCATGGGTGTCTTGGTGGCTTCCCTCACTTGCTTTCTTCCATTATGGTTACTCAGTTTTTAAGAACTGTCTACTTCGCAGAGATTTACCTTACAATACCACACTGTGTATTTTTTAATGATGTAATTGAAGGCCAGGACATAGTCAGTGACTTGGAAACATTGATGTAATCATCCCCTTACTTGTCTAAAGGAAACTGGCTGAAAAAAGCACAAGTTTTTATCCTTATATTTTGAATAAATTTCTCATCCCAACTTTTTTTTATGAATGGATATATATTAACAAGTGAAATTAAGTTGGCCACACAAATCATATCTTATTTTTAAAGGTGTATCAACCAATGCAATTTGGGATTTTAAAGTTGCTTATTTTCATATTGAGATTAAAGGATCTGCTTTTTTTTTAAATGAATAAATTACATAATGATTGAATATTTATATTTTGAATTCATGTTTCTAAAAAGTCTGCAATTTGCTCTGGAGCCCCCAACTTTTGCACATTACTGTACAAAAGGGTTTCTCAATTTTACTAATTGTCCTTTCCTTTCCATTTCAATAATGTACGCAGGAAAAATACACTGGGAATTCAAACCTGATTTGCTAAAGCTACAGTGTTGTGGCTGTGGCCTTGTCTCTGTGCGCGCTTTCACTAACCCTGTTTTTTTTCCTTCTTCAGGAAACCCACGTACCTTGATTCTCTGAATATTTGCTGACAAATATATTGAAGGTTTTTAGTCATTCAGATTGTAACTATCAAAAGGTTCAAACTGAAGATGTTATTTCGATGAGTGCCCATATGTCTTGAAGACCAACAAGTCCAGTTGCTATTGAGTACACTCCAAGATGCTCAAGCAAAACGCATGAGAGCGCACAGCAACACCCCTCACTTGTAGTGCTGCCAAGCATCCTGCATTGGACGCGGCAGTCCCACTATTTACCCCCGTGTCCTGCATGGGTGTGTGGGGGATGTGCAATTGTCCAGCATTTATGTGTTCCGGCATGCCCCTGGAACCCACTAGTTACACTTCACACCCTTGGTGTTCGTGGCCACAAGCGGGTGTCCCGCTTTGATAAGTTCAAATGTTGGCAGATATGCATTAGTCCAGGTCAGCAACACTTGGGATGCAAACTCCAAACCCACTCGTGTAAAAAATATGTTCATGCATAGATATTAACTGCGCGTGTGCAAATTATCAGTATGCACATGCAAATTATCTCTGCAGGAGTGCGCAAAGGTGTTGCGCGCGAGAACCAGTGCTCCCCCCGCCCGCTCAAAGTTGATTTCTGCTCACGCGCAGGGAATGCCTGCTCTCTCGCTTGAAACTTATGGTACTACGGGGGTTGGATTTTGGCACTATGGGGAGGTGAACCATGTTGCACTGGCTCTGCTGTGATTGGTCGTCTCTGGAGAGCGAGGTTTGATTGACAGCCCTCCTCTCTGACACGGAAGTCAGTCGTAGACAACGGCGTTAAACGATTATCGCCTCGTTTCTGCTTAACACTCCAGTCATCATCTATCTCGGCAACAAATCTCTGAAGCTTCTGTACAACAATCATTTCAACTTAAATTTAGCATTATTTCATAACAAATTGAAGAAGGTCCTAAAAATCACCTCCTGACACCGGCGCGTCTGAGTCTGACTCTCAAACCGAGACCCAGACACCCAAACCGATCAAAGGGAATAATGTGATTATTAATCATCACCAAGCAAAACCTCTTAAATCACGTGCAAACCATTACGACACCACCTCCCCGAAGAAGACAACGAGGTCTCCTTTAAAAAAAAAGTAATATTAATTTATTTCTTTATGAATCAAATCCAAACAAAACAGGTTCTGTACAAAATCCTGAAATAGCTGCATACATGAAAATACAAATACAAGAATATAAGGGGCTTATTGAATATTATTTACAAATAAAAAAGAAAAGAAAATATAGGGTAACCAAACATTTACAAATCAAATTTGCCTATAAAAGAAAGTAGTTATAAAACATTACTGGATTCAATCAATGATAGAGACTTATAATTAAGTTTAAACTCATTTCTCCAATGATTAATGTTTGGTTTTGTCTTGAAAAAAAATGACATTTGTGTATGTAATGTTTGCTTAGTAAAATTATATTAATACCAAAGTCATTACAGTTAATATTCCAAATTTGATGTCTGTGATGTTCGACTGCTGATCCGAATTTCTATAGAGACAATCCATTGCTGATATTCAGACCAAAAGCTTTGCACTGTGTCACACAAAAAGAAAAGATGGTCCAGCAGGTCTTCAGTTCCAGTCTCACAAAAGCTAGTTACCAACATCCATTTGGAATCTTTGTTTTAAAAACTCCTTAGTTGGTTAAATCTTGTTAATAATTTTAAATTGGAGTTCTTTTGTCTTTGGCGAGACTGGAAATGTTAAATATTTACATCTAATCTTTTGTATTTCCTCCTTTCCAAAATCTTTAAGAATATAATCTCTTACTAAAAAAGAAAAAAAAGACACTGTTGTCTTCTTCAGGGAAGTGGTGGCGTAATGGTTTTCAAGTGATTTAAGAGGTTTTACTTTGTCATCTGATACGTAGTTAATAATAATTAAAATTTATTCCCTTTGATCGGTTTGGGTGTAGAGTCAGACAGATGTGCCGGGTTTCATGAATCTCAGATGATTTTAAGATTTTCTGTAATTTGTTATGAAATAATGCTGAATTTATGTGGAAATGATTGTTGTACAGAAGCTTCAGAGATCTGTTGCTGAGATAAATGATAACTGGAGTGCAGTTTTAAGCAGAAACAAGGTGATAATCTCATAATGCCGTTGTCTCTGACTGACTTCCGTGTCAGAGAGGAGGGCTGTCAATCAATCCTCGCTCTCCAGAGATGACCGATCACAGCAGAGCCAGTAGCTAACCTGGTTCCCTCCCCCATAGTGCCAAAATCCAACCCCCATAGTGCCACAAGTTTCAAGCGAAAGAGCAGGAATTCCCTGCGCACGAGCAGAAATCAACTTCGAGCGGGGGGGGAGGGGAGTGCTGGTCCACCAGCGCAGCACCTTTGCGCGTGTAGTTAATATCTATGCGTGAACGCATTTTTTACGCGAGTGTGGTTTTGGCGCTGATCTGACGCCATACACCAGCATGGGAGGCAGACGCTCTGACCAGTCGGCTAAAACCCAGGCTCTAGCCTGAATGGTTGGAGTATCCTTTGTCTGTTGGGGGAGCGAGGACTATTGACTACCACATGTATAGCGACTCCTGCTGGCCTCTGTCACACATGCACTGCCGCATCCACCACACAATGGACGTGCCTTGGGTCCTGGATATGAACTACGCATGCAGAGAATCATTACATATCAATCTCTCAATAACAGCCATGGAAAACATGGGCACTACCTTGGCTTTCACCAACCATTGAAGGTCTCAACACTGACGCACCTGGAGAAATCCTCTACATGGCCAAAAATTGTAGCTTAATAGTAGATCTTTTCGACTGCTCCCTTGTTCTTTTAGTCAGGATCGCTACAGCAGATCTGAGGTGGATCTACATGTTGATTTGGCAGAGGTTTTACGCTGGATGCTGTGCCTGATGCAACTCCACATTACATGCAGAAATGTGGCAGGTGTGGGGTTTAAACTAGAAACCTTCTGTACTGAAACCAAGTGCAGTAACCACTTGGCCACCACCCCTGCCTGTACCTGAGTGTATATATATATGTTTAATTGTATTTAATTATATTTAAATTTATGTACTGCAAAACACAAATGTGTATAATTCATCAAATACCAGAAATGACACAAAAGGAAAACAAAGACCAAGAGGAACATTTGAAATCAGTCATATATATATATATATATATATATATATATATATATATATATATATATATATATATATATATATATAGTCTTCAATTTTTTAACCACACATTCAAATATGTAAAAGCCCAAGGAAACGAATTCTGAGTGTCACTGTTTTGTCAGAATTCCTGCTGTATGGTGTTTATGCACATATACTCGTAGTATCACAAACTACAAAGCATAAAGCATTTTCTCTCCAACATCTGATGATGGAAAACCATTTTTCTCTGAGAGTGGCAACAACTTTCAGAGGACATCTGACCGTGAAGAGGAATCACACGATGTGAACATATCAGATACTGTCAAAATGTATGACTACACACTGTGTGAAGAAGGAGCGCTGAGAAATGGGAATAACCTGAACCAGAAATCTGTAACACCAACTGTGTACATTGAGAATGAACTGGAGCAGGTTGGGAACCACGATTTAAAAGAAGTTGTCAGGTGAGATTGAGATTTATCACCTCAGGGGTGAGGTTGCTGATCTTAAACTGCAAATTCAAAGAAAAGATGCAGATATTCAACCCTTGGGGGCCACAGTGTGATATTTTGAGGCGCAGCGTGAGAATCAGGAAAACGGCACTGATTAAAATCAATCTTTTCCATATGAATATAAAAAAGACTGAAATGATTAAGATGGGAGCAGAAGAAGTCCATATTGACCAATGTGGTCTTATGGACAATAAGATGGAAGAACTCGAGACTCGGGGACAGACGGATAAAATGACTGAAAGGAAGCAAAAGGCCCTGCACCATCATCAACTTGAAATGAATCAACTTCAACAGCAACTCTTTCTTAAAAATGAACTAAATGAAGAACAAGAGAGGAAGTTGGCTGATCAAGCACAGCTAATACAGGAGCTATCCAACAACAGGGTTGAGGCAGCTGATCTTGAAATTCAAATAAAACAAAGACATGTAAATATTAAAACCCTGAGGGCCACAGTGGATGATTTTGAGGAGCTGGAGGCAATTTGGAAAGATAAAATTGAAAAACTCACTGCTGAAAATCATTCTCTTAGAAAGGATTATCATGAAGAGCCTGACTTGATGAAGACAGAGGCAGAAGGAGTCCACTTGGGACAATAGGCTCTTATGGATGATATATTGGAGGAACTTGAGACTCTGGGAGGGGCAGATAAAGAGAATGGAAAACTTCAGGAGGCATTGTTCCAACAACAGGTGGAACTGGAAGACGTTCAAGAGCAGCTCTTTCATAAAGTAATTGAAGATCAAGAGAGGCAACTGGCTGATCAAGAACAGCTCATCAAGGAACTATCCAACAGCTGGGTTCAGGTAGCTGAACTTGAACTTCAAATGAAACAAAAGGAAGCATATGTTAAAACCCTGCAGGCCACAGTGACTGAGCAAGAGCAGCTAGCTGATGAACTATCTAACATCAGGGAGGCTCTGCAACAGGAGATACAAAACCTGTGAGAAGAGTTTGAGATCAAACAGGAGGACGAGATCCTGGGAAGAGTGCAAAACATCCAAAATGAAATGTTGTGTGGTCCGCCAGAAGAGGAGGTACTGCTGACCCACCACCAGAGGGCGTCCTGCCTGAAGTGCGGGCTTCAGGCACGAGAGGGCGCTGCCGCCACCGACACAGCCGGGGGTGACAGCTGTCACTCATTATCTCATGACAGCTGTCACCCATCTACACTTCATCATACTACTCCATAAAACCCGGACGTCATCTCCACCTCATTGCCGAGATATCATCTACCTGTGAAGGTAAAATTCTCTGCTGTACTAAGTAATTATAACTTATGTGTGCTCTGTTAGCAGCCGTTGTCCTGTGGTGCCTTGTCAGCTGGGTTGGCGGTTTGTGAGAGTGCCGACGTCTTCGCCTCTCACTCCTTCCAGATAAGTGCTTTAACAGGAGCCGCATGAGTGTGTGATTAGAGGTGGAGGTGACTTTCAACCTTCTGACTGTTTTTGTTACTGGGTGTGCACACACCCACATCTCACTGTTTGTGCTCCTCGCCAGCAGTACCAGATCCGACAGTCGGGGACGGTGATCACCTGGGAATTCGGGACTTGGCGGCTCCAGTATTCACCGGGTTCTGTGGCGGTGGAAATCGTGTGGTTCCGGCTCTTCTCAGGACAGACGTCTTCTATCCTCGAGCCTGCCCACACGTCACCTTTGTGGATTGACTGTAATCAGATTCTGAGATTGTCTGTATATTCGTTGTGCACATTCACAACATTAAATTGTTACCTTTTGGCTCATCTATTGACCGTTCATTTGCGCCCCCTGTTGTGGGTCCGTGTCACTACACTTTCTCCAACATGAAATCAGGAATGCAAATGAAAATATGGAACCCATGGAGACATTAGAGGACATTGAAAATAATATAAATACGGATTCCGTGGCTGCTGAGCAGGAGTCTAGAAGTCGGTGGTATCGGTGCGTTCATGTGTTGCCAACAGCAGTACAAGTTGCAGGAATGTTCGCTGTGGGCACAGTTACCGGCATAACAGCCACAAACACAGTAAAAAAAATCCAAGAGTCTGAGCATAAAAATAGGATATTTTGCAGACCAAGCTGAAATTCGTAGGTAGGGACAGAAAAGTAGATTCACATAGCAAAAGTCCTCAAAAATGGTGGATTTTTCAAAATCCAAGATGGCATCCAAAATGGCCACCATTTTATCTATTTCCATATCTTTGTTTCATGATGGCAACTTGATGAAGCTAGTACTGTCTTTAAGAATGAGTCTGTGAGTTTGTCAATGTGTTAGGAATCACTGGATTAAATGGGAAAGGCAGATTTGCTCAAATGGGCATCGCCGCCATCCATCATTTCCTGCTGATGCAGTTGTGGGTCCCCTTAAGAGGTTACCCCACATTTAACTATATGCAATAAATAAATAAAAACAGCCTGGTCTAAAAACTGCCTCTCTTTCCTGAGTCACCTGACAGTTTGCCATAACCGCTTTAAGGCTGAACGTCATTCTCTATGGTGTCTCTAAACTCCTCTTACATTGTAAAAAATTTGACCAATGGTTACTTAAAAATTGTGACAACAAAATGACACATAATATAACTGAATAGATTTTAAGTTCTACAGTTTCAATTAAACAGTATTAACTAAACTTAAAAAAAATTAAGTACATGTTAATAAAAGCAAAAATTGAAATGTGTTGGATTTAATGTGTTCAATACTTTTAATCAAAATTGTAGAACAGGGTTGCCCCCACCTTTTTTGAACCAAGATCTACTTTTAAAGTTGACAGTGTATCGAGATCTACCAAGCCATAGCATAGCCACATTTTAGTGTGCACCAATATCATAACACAGTTTCCTCACACAAAGATAAAGGTTTAACAATAATAATGCATTATTGAAGCAAATGTGCATGGTGAAAAGAATAAGCACAAGTAGGCCCAGGACTGGCCCGTAACAACACAACAACAAACAACTCAAATTACACAACACCTAATTAAAGTTGGAAAAGTTATTGTGACTTCTGGGAATGAGAGGAGGCAAGATGTAAGACTAAATCCAAAAACTGTGCATATTCAGCATGTTTGAAATTGTTTAATTTTCCGGCAACAATTCAGAAAACTGTTCCAGAAATTTACCTCTACTGAGCCACCTAACGTCTGTGTGCAGCAGTCCTCCATCCGCACACGGAATAATGAAAAATAAATAAAAAATAAAACCCCAAATGGCGTCATCTTTATCAATTGTATTAAAATGTATAAATTGAAGTATTAATAGTCACAATTTATCATCTCTGTATTATATTTATAAACTGTTACAGGACAGCTCAACCGTGTTGCTTGCATAAACATTACACAAAACAAATTCACAAAAAAAATAAAAATAAATAAATAAATACAAAATAAAATCCCAAACATGCCCATTATCTTTAACAAAACCAGTAAGTCAAAGAATTAACAGTCACAGTTTAACTGAGTTAACGGTTCGCTATTTGCATTCACAAAATGCCAAACACAACAAATGTGCAAAAAGTAAATTAATAAAAATACTTACTTTTGAAATGTTTACATACCATTTTTGTCCACAGTGTAACTTATTTCAGCTCTTTATGCTGTTACGTTGCTTCAAAAACATTTTTTCTCATTTTAATTTTTTTTTTCTTTGCATCCTGCACCATAGTAGAAGAAGAAGAAGAAGAGGAGGAGGCGGCGCCCTCTTCATCTTTTCTGGCATTTAAGGGCAGCTGACATCCTTATTGGTGCAGTGCTGCCACCTTCTGCATCAATTCATTATAGCAACACTGTCGGTTACAGCTCCACTGTCATGCGATCGACTGGAACTCAGCTGGCGTTTGACTGGTTGGGCACACCAGTTGTAGAACTACAAATCTATTCAATTATATTATGTGTCACTTTGTTGCCACAAGTTTTTAATTAATCATTGACCAAAATTTTTATAGTGTGGACCCGAGTTTTTGCCTCAACCACCACTGAGGCCGCAGTCTTTCTAACGTGCTGGTACCTGTTTGCTGATTCTGGAGACTTCTGTGCCTGAAACGGCAGACCAGACACAGAATTGTTTTGAGATATTGAACCTTACAACATGTAAAAATAAATAAATAAATACAGCTCATCCCAGAGTTCCCCTTCACAACAGCTGACCTTAGGTTCAGTAAACCTAAAAAAAAAAAAATTCTGCACCTGCTTGTCTTTTCTCATCTTTTTTTTTTACAGCAAGATTGAACTGAATGCATCTTTGATTAAAAACAGCGCAGTAAAGTCTGATAGTTTCAGGGACACTTAGTTCTGTAAAGCCTCTTTCTACGAATCTACGTGCTTGAACTAATACAACAACACCCACCCACTCATCACTGCTCTCATGACTGTGGAAAAGGCAGCGAGAAAATCTTTAATCACTCATTAACAATAAACATGTAGCAGGGCTCCATTTTTATCAAGAATGAACAGTCACGTCAAACCTTCCTTGTCCTCTGCATTTAAAGCTTGTGTCTAGAATTTAGTCTCACCAAGTGGTGAAGCTGCAGATTGCATTAAGTTTTTGCCACTCACAATTTTATTTCCTTTCACGTTTATGCATCTTTGGTGATAGGATTCACGCTCCATTGTCTTCTCTTCTGATAAGCAATATGTATGATCCTCTGTTTCACAAAAGTAAGGGTTTGCAAACTTTTTAGCCTGCACTACCAACTTGGGGTGTAATGGTAACCAGCGTCACAACATGATGCATATCACAACACATAATTAGATCACTGTTCACACTAATTATCTAGAAAATGATCTGTGATGAACGTTTTAACTTCAAAGAAAACAATTATTCTGGATTATAAATGTAATTTGTGCAAAATTGTGCAGGACCAACAGACTGAAAAACTCCTTTGTCCCTCGGGCCATCAGACTGTACAACTCCTCACTTGGGGGAGAGGAGGAGTAACAGGAAGACAGAGGTCGGGAAGGAGAAGAACAATAGTAGCCAGTAAACCAGTATTGATCAGTATGTCTGGTATTTATATTGTGTATTTTGATACTCTGTGTGCTTCTTACCCTGTGTGCTGATATATGATGCTGCTGGAATCTAATTTTATCTAATCTTTGACATTATCCGTTTGTTATTTGTATAATTTATCAATCATTTATGATTCTTCTGCAAGAGGTTGTAATTTCTTCCTTGCAGGAGTTGTCATTTCGTGGTATCATGATACTCATTAAAAAAAAAAAAGGATTCTATATAGGCTTCACCACACTATTATCATGATTAACAAGACATCATAACACCCCTATTAGTAACCTGTAGACCTCTTCTTCTGGCTTGAGTCTTCCCGCTGTGCTGCAAAATGTGAAAGGTGGTGTCAGTATAGTAGTCACTTTTGGGCTACTGTATCAACATGGTGGTACAACATGGCGGTCTCCTTGAGGGGGCCTGCTCCCATGTAGATACAAAATGTTCATTCTAAGATCATGAAAACACATGTATTTATTGTTGCAGGTAATTATTATACAAATAATGAATGTTTTTGAGTGCATTGGTAAGAATACTTCATGAGGTGAAAGATGGAACATTCCATCTTTCTCCTCATGAAATATTCTTTCCATTGAACAAATGAAAAACCATTTATCATATTTTTTATATAACACCTAAAATAGATCATATGTTATTCATTTAAAAACAAGATAATACGGTATCTGCCAAATCTCGGTAACGAGACCAAGATGCTCCAGGTGTCATCTGATGGAGCCTGCTACGCCCCAGTGGTCCCCCGCAAGCCCCAAGCTGCAGCGGGTGCATCCCGGCATACACGGCTTTGCCTCCAGCAAGCACTGCTTTCTCAGGACCCCCCCCCCCCCAAACTCTCCCTCGAGCCCCCTTGGTGGTGCATCCAGTCTTCCTATCCATTACCCAGCGGTGTTGTTTTAAAACTAAGCTCCGTCACTGCTAGTGTGAGCGTGCAGCAGTGTGCAATGGTACAAAATGTATGGCACCAAATTTGCACACTAAATGGAACCAATGATGGTCTAGTGGTTAAGGTGTTGGGCTTCAGACCAGAAGATCCTGGGTTCAAATCCCCGCCTGACTGGAAAATCACTAAGGGCCCTTTAATCCCCTATTGTTCCGGGTGTGTAGTGAGCGTCTTGTATGGCAGCACCCTGACATCGGGGTGAATGTGATGCTTTGAGCGTCTGATGCAGGTGGAAAAGCGCTATATAAATGCAGTCCATTTACCATTTAAAATTGCACATTAAATGGAACACAATGTCAAACAGGATGAACAATCAATATCACATGACATACAAACCACCAATCAAATGACAAGGATCTATTTAGGCGCTATATAACCACTAATGAACAGATGGTTGTGAATGCTATATTCCATTTCTGCTCATAAACACCCAGAAATCCTACATACTATAGCTTTAAAATTTTGTAAAGCTGATTAGAGGCCTGGCTGGCTAACACTGCTGCACCCTATGTACCGTCCAATTCCTCAAATGGCAACGAAGTGCAGTGAGATCAGCGAAGCTTTGAAAACGTGGGGCAAAGCAGTGTTTCTAAAAATCTGGGTTCCCTCCTCTGGTCATGGTGTAGCGGTTGCACTCTGCGTTGTGTTGTTATGACTCCACCCATTCGCTCCCCTCAGGACACGAACTCACGATCCTCGGCATCGAAGTCGGACACTCTAACCAGAAGACTAAAACCCAGGGTTCTGGCCTTGTGACCAGAGAATCCTTTTTGAGCTGTTGGGAGTGAGGTTTACTAACTACATCTGCACAGCGACACCTGCTGGCCTCCAATAGCAGGTGGAGAGGATTTGTGCCGCATCCTGTGTCGCAGCAGTCTCACTGGCGGATTTATAGAGTGCTCCCATAATGCACTTCCTCTCTCCAAAGAGTAGACATAAATCTACTTCTTGTTTTTCCCCCTCTTTTTGTTAATGGGATCCTGAACTGACTATCCTCTTGGCTTTTCCCATCCCTTCGATAAAGCGTCTGCCCACATACAGTAATCTCATGCAAAACGATAAATCATCAGACCCGTGTCAATTAATCTGTCAAACGCAACAATGGCTCAAAGCTTTTTACCAGCGAGAGTGCAGCCTCCTCCATTCACCCAAGATTACATTCTATCTGTTTGCGTGTTTACTGACACAAAAGAATATACAGCAAAGAATATACAAGAGAATAAACAGCCTGTTTATTTAGAAATAAAAATATTAAAAAAATAAAATGGGTTCTACCAACAAAGAGTTGCATAGCGGGAAGCTGAATTAAAATACAGTGTGCTGGTAATGAGCCATCTAAATTCAGAGTTCATATTGCTTAGAATTACACAAAAGCAGTGCTCCGGGCAGTCCCACGGAGAAAAGAAAAGAAAAAAAAAAAAAAAGTCCGACAGCTCTTTCTGCTTCACTGCCTGAAGATTCTCCCTGTCGAGCAGATACACGGTCACTCCTGCAGAAATCGTTTGAGCTGCAGCGTGTATCTGCAAACACAATAATTCCTTTGTAAGCGCCATCACCACCTCGTTCATTTTTGCATACCTGTTGGCTGTCAACACGTTGGCTGCACTTTATCAGTCTCCCGCGTGCACACGCGTGCACTCGGAGAATGGTGCGCTCCGAACTCTCATTGCCGGCAATTTACAAACACATGCTAAGTGTTTGACTGGAGGGCGACAGCGATTAAAGGAACTCACATGTTCTGGTGGCTCAGCGGAACATGACAGAAGCCGCGGTGTTTCAAAGTTATCCGGAAAGCGGCTTTGAAATTTGGCACCACAGAGGCGGATCCTTTGCCACGCTTTTCAGTTGTCATTTAGGAAACATGATGCATTTAGAGGGAAGAAACCCAGATGATGTGAGTTTCTTCTCACAGCAAAACAGGAAAGTAGAGCTGCAATGACGTATGGATTATTAACTAATTCTTGTAATTACTGTCAACTACTGTATCAGTCGATCAGCAGCCGGTCTGCTCTCTGATCCCTTCAGATCTTAGAAGCGAAGCAGTGCAGCATCTGGTTAGTACTTGGATGGGAGACCTCTTCGGAACAGCAGCTGATTTTTCTCCAGGTAAAGCTGGAGTTGTGTCAGGAAGGGCATCCAGTGTAAAACTTGTGCCAAATACTAATGCAGATCTGGCTGTATCCACTGTGGCAACCCCAAACAAAACGGGAGCAGCTGAATGGACAACAATTTTGTCAATCGATTAATAATTTTGAGTCCAAATTCACTGATTTCAGATTCTTAAATGAGATGAGATATACTTTATTGATCTCACAGTGGAGAAACTATGTTTACACTCCAGTTACCTTAGACAGCAATTAGTCCACAATTATTACTTGTTTACTGTAATAATGCCACACATCAGAATTAAAGACAACACATACACATTTGACATTGTTTATGTGCACTAAGTTTGAAGATGTCCGTTATCCAAATTGAGGCAAGTGGGTGAATGCCACGCAGCAACTCTGAGATGCGCCACCGTCAGCTTGGGGGGAGGAAAAGGGGGAAAATGTGACTATTCTCTGGTTTCTTCACTCCTCTCTTGACAGAATGTCTTTGGGTTGTTGACAAATCATGACATTTGAGGATGTCATGTTGGCCTTTAGGAAAACTGATTGATTTTTTTTTTTTTTTTTTTTTTTTTTTTTTACAGTTTTCTGATTTTATGGAACAAAGGCCTGATTGTTTAATCCAGAAAATAATCAACAGATTAATTAATAATGAAAATAATCACTAGCTACAGCCTTATGAAATACGTCTTGATTTTTTGTGTGTCTTTTTTCTGTCTCAAGAAGACAGTTTACTACCCTGATTGTGTAAATGTCACTTATATACGGGTGATTCTTAGACTACGGGCACTTATTATGTCCTTTGATCATATTGTATGAAAAACAGAAAAAAGGGGAAATTTCACACTTTTATAGTTATCTTTACAATGAAAGTGTGTTAAGAAATTTGTTCTAGTAGTCTATGATGACTTTTTCACCTTTTTTCAGCATCATTATATGCAAATATTGTCGTTTTGTGCTTGTCCCACACCCAGACTTTTGATCTTCAATGATAAAAATGAATGGTAAAGAAACGTTTTTTCTAATGTTTTAAAATATCTGTGAATAAAATATCAGTAAAATAATCAAAACATAATTGGTGTATTCAATGTCATACAACTGTTGTGATTTTTTTAAACAAAATGTAGTTGTCCCACACTATTGCTGTAATTTCCACCACAACACTGTAATGTCCCTTTAAACAGTTTGTATGAAAGATTGTTTGGGTAGTTTCTATGGAGATAAACAGTGACATCAGAGCACATGTATATAGCGCCAAATCACAACAAACAGTTGCCCCAAGGCGCTTTATATTGTAAGGCAATGGTGTGGTGGAAATTACATTTACAAGGCCAATAGTGCCCGTAGTTAAAGAAATCACCCATACATGCTGTCCATATTCTTGAGCCGCTTAGGTGGGTAGGGAGAGTTCCCATGGGATGAAAAAGCTTTTCAATGTACCATCCCTGGTTCTCAAGACCAGGCACCTAAGCGGCTCTACTTTTTTCTTTTTTTTTAGATATTTAGATAGACTTTAGTATACACTGGTAGAGTTCTACCTTAGAATTGGTATGTATAATAGAAGATATACCTTACTGAATTTTCATGTCAATATCAGTGGTGTCAAAAGTACACACATTTGTTACTTAAGTAGAAGTATAGATACTGCAGTTTAAAAACACTCTGGTAAAAGTTGAAGTATCAACTTGACCTCTTTACTCAAGTAAAAGTGAAAAAGTATGTGCTCCAAAACCTACTTAAAGTATAAAAGTATAAAGTAACCTTAAAAAAAAAAAAAAAAAAAAAAAAAAAAAAAGGTAGATGCCACTATATGAATTGAAAGCTTAATTTAAAAACTGATTCATTCTACATGTGGCCCAAGACCCAAAACCCAAAAATTACCCCCCAACACCACCTGCACGAAAATGTTTCAATTCTAGAAGCTGTGAAATGCAATCTGGGACTATTCCAGACAATAAACTGGAATGAGTGCAGCATCCATTTAGTGAGAAAAAAAAAAAAAAAAAACTTATTCAAATTCATTCCAGTAGTATTCTGCTCTTACTAGGATGCAGCAGTTTTCTAGTTTGGCAGATAGTTCTGGAGAAAATCATTGAAGAAATTAACACATTGAAAATATGGTTTGACCGAAACAAACTGTCATTAAACTTAAATAAAACAGGGATGAAATGGAGGTGTAAGAGTCACTAGGTGTTCACAGGAAACACTATTTCTGTATGTATTTATGTATGTACGGTATGTATTTATTTATGTATGTTCATTGTTAGTTGCTTTTATATTTTATTTTCTGTTGTGTTTCTATTCAGGTTCTTTTTGTCTCTTTCTCTGAAATTGTATATAATAATCATTAGATTATTAACATATAAACAAAAATAAATTTAAGAAATATTACAATTTGAAAACAAATGCACCCGAATGTGAAGACAGCTGGAACTGCTTCATGCTAACTTTTAACATTGAAAATGCCATAGACATGCTAACGCATTAGCGTCGCTCCCATTTTTAAGTTATAAAATACATCTATCAACTGTTTCAGAAGACCATAACAGGTCGGTTTAACATAGAAAAGGTAAATAATACTCACAGAAGTATGCTCTTTAGGGTTTTAGCGGGGGGAAATTAAGCGAAAGAAAGAAAGAATAAATGAAACAATAGGTCGAAGCACTGCTTCAATCTGCGAACCACTGCTTCAATTGGTTCAAAATCCATTCCTTTATCTTCATTGATCCATGTTTCTGATATAGCAATTATGTTAAATATTTTTTTAAATTGACTTAAATATTCTTTAATGTTGTTAAAATTTGCATACAGACTTCTGCTGTTGAAATGGATTATTGATAATTTGTTATCCGTTTTAATGATCCGATTAAACTGTTCATCTGTATAATAGCAACAACTGTCATTGATATTTGAGAAGAAATTATTGTCCAGGTCTATATCGTGCTCCAAGTCCAGTACATTGTGGTCTGTGTATTTAAATGTTCTCAGTTCTACTTTTCCATGATCAGCAATCCTGTGAGTTATATCCTTCTTGTCTCCAGATGTAGATGATGTAGTAGATGAATAGGTTCCTCTGGTCTGTGTCATGGTGTTGTGATGTGTTTGTGTCCTCATACCTTATTGGTCGTATTTGTCCAGTTCCTTGATGTTCCTGATTACCATAACCTTCGCTTCTTCTGGTGTTCCATTCAATTTGATGAATGTTTTGCAGTTGGATGTCCATATCTGTTGAATTTTTCCCTGCTTTTTTAAGAGATGAGCTTTCCTGGCGATGTCTGCGTTTCTTTTGGTCAGATGTTCATTGATGAATACGTTTGTTCCTTTGAGTTTCCGTCCCTGTTTTAACAATGCCATTTTATGTTTTCTGTTGACAAACCTCATTATAACAGCTCGCTTGTCTCCATCCTCTCTCCTGGGCAGGGGGTGGCACGCTTCAATGGTATTACAGTCCATTTGAATACCTTTAGATTGCAGGAAGTCAGTCACCTGTTGTTCCACTGAGCTGACCTCCTGCTGCTGTCTTCTGACACCGCCCGTGCGTAGGATCGAGGTTTAATATGAATTCCTGTAATAATAACATCGTTCATCCTTGTGTACTGTTCCAACTCTGCAACACGGTTCTCCAGGTGCGCCGGTCTTTCTCAGCATTCTGGATCCGGAGAGCCTTCACTTCTTCCACCAGCTCCATAATGGATTTCTGCTGCATTTTAACAACAGAGATTTCCTCAGACAAAAAGTCCAGGGACTTCTTGATATCATCTCCCTCCTCCGCCGTCAGTGCCTTTTTCGGACCCATGGTCAGATAAATCCGCGTTGGCACCTCGGTAAAGCCGCGCCGGTGGAAATGCGCTGGCGCCTCGGGCTTCAGGTGGAGCCGCGCCGGTGGTACTGTGCTGACACCTCAGCAGCGCACATCCACCGGCGCTGAAGCCAAGAGTAACGAGCCTGTTTGTTTTAAAAATGTAAGGAATAGAAAGTACAGATACTGGTGTGAAAATGTAATGAGTAGAAGTCAGAAGTAGGCAGAAAAATAAGTAATGGAGTAAAGTATAGATACCTAAAAAGTGTACTTAAGTACAGTAACGAAGTATTTGTACTTCGTTACTTGACACCTCTGGTCAATATGGACCAACATTCAAACCCATTGGAGCAGCCCATTCAACCAGTCTGCCCATTGTCCTCTGACCTCTGATATCAACAAGGTATTTTCGTCTATACAACTGTCGCTCACTGGATATCTTCTCTTTTTCGGACCATTCTCTGTAAACTTTAGAGATGGTTGTGTGTGAAAATCCCAGCTGATCAGCAGTTTCTGAAATACTCAGACCAGCCTGTCTGACACCAACAACCATGCCACATTCAAAGTTGCTTAAATCCCCTTTCATTCCCGTTCTGATGCTCAGTTTGAACTTCAGCAAGTCATCTTCACCACATCTAGATGCCTAAATGCAATGAGTTACTACCATGTGATTGACTGATTAATTATTTATGTTAACAAGCAATTGAACAGGTGTACCTAATAAAGTGGCCAGTGAGTATATGTTTGGATTTTTTTTTTAATGTACAAAACAAATACTTTTTAAGATACAATATTTGAATTCAACACAAGATGTGACTTACTGGTAAATTAACCAAATGTTTAATTGACACGTCAGAAAATAATCAGTACATTAATTGTAAAAAAAACCTGTTATATTAATCAATTAATTAAAAAAATCAATAGGTTAAGTGATTACAAAAATAACTCTCAGTTGCAGTCTTACAGGAGAGGCAGCGTGGGTCAGTGTAGAAGCTGATAGCAGAAAGACAACACACTCTTATTGTCTCCTGAATTTAACTGCACTGTTGCTGCCCAGGGGAATCAATTAGAACCACGCTGAGCTCACGTTTTCCACCTCTATCGACTTGGCATTAATTTGTTTACCACACAGCCACTCACTGGACAAAACAAAAAAAAAAACTTTCCTGAAAGTGCAACTACTGGATTATTTCCAGCTATATTTCACGTGTGAGCCATCGGAACAATGCACAATATTCTGATGTAACAAGCAATCCCAATATGCAAGCACAAACCTCCCATGAATCCTATTAGAGTGGCACTGCACATAAAGCAAATACGCGACCTCTGGGGCGCGTCACGGTCTGTAGAGTCACGGTGAGTACATTTTCTTCTATACGTAACAAACATGGCAGATGCAGCAACCAGCTGAACAGCAGGGAAGCGTTTTCCAGATGTTGCCAGATGAAACTGACAGGTGTCACGTGTGTAAAAGTCAGTCTGAGTCTACAGGGAGTTGATTAGTACAAACCTGTTGCAGCATTTACCAGCTTTCCTCTAATACATGCCAAAGCTCCTGGAGAATTGAGCAGGGTCGCTTCAGTGGTGCTACCGCTAGATCTAAAATTAGCACATCTGAGAAGCAAACCTGCCAGCAGTATGGCAAATATTTATAACATCCGGATATAATGATTATCATGTATGTCTGGCTTTGGGAAAGAGGTGCGTTTGCAACCTGTGAGTTAATTTACGCTGTTATAAATTCCATTCAGTGATTAGTTCAAATATCTAGATTGCATCAGTTGATACCAGCTTTTGTTTTTGTGCTCCCATCATGAAATGAGTCACATTTTTGTGATTTTTTTTTATTATTATTTTAGTATTTCTAACCCTCTCCCGTCCTCTAACCCTAACCCCCACAGATTCCCCACCCCCCACCCCCACCCCCATGTCACCCCACATTTCATGCTCCTGTCACAAAATGGATTTGTGCTCCTGTGACGATATCACAAACAATAGGTTAATTTATTTTTCGTGATGATATCACCAAATAGCGTGAGGTTTGGTCGGCTGATCTGTGTGGAAACCCCCCCCACCCACACACACACACACACACACTTGTCGGCGTACATACAAAGCGCGTATTAACTGCAAAGTTTACATATTCATGTGCAATAACAGATTTGTTGTCATGGTGATTAGTTTTTCAAATCACAATTGTGAAATCTTTCACGTAAGGTAGCAGTGAAATCAAAGCACGTGTGTGTTCACGTGAAAGGACCTTGCCTTGGGGCAACTGTTTGTTGTGATTTGGCGCTATACAAGAAAAAAAGTTGATTGATTGATTGAGTTGATTGAAAGGAGCATGTTCAAAAAAGACACCATCTGCCACTTTGCGCTCACCTCAAGGCAGCCTGGTCCAGGCTCGGCACATGCTGGGGTCCAAGCATGAAAAGAATCACTTCCAAATATCAGGATGACCTAGAATTTATTTATTTATTTATTTTTTTCCTGTCTTTTGCCAAGTAGCAGCATACTTGGGAGGACTGAACATGAGCATGCTGCAGCAATCAGATGAGGTGTGGTGCGATGTGCCTTGCACTTCATTACCTAGTGAGATAGCGCTCTATAGAAATGTGGGTTTTGTGATCTGTTGCACTACTCCTGTGCCTTTTTCAACCAATATTATGGAGGAAGAAAAGGTTGGCATCATCTGAGTGAAGCTGATGTTTGATTAACAAGGTGCTGTGATGAGAAAAAGCTCAAGTTCAGCAGGCAGACTGCAACAAGACCCCACTGGAGAAGCAAGATCTCGACAGAGAAAGACTGACTGAAAGCCAGAAAGAAGTGAACAATCTGGGCTAAAAATGCCATCTGAACTGAGAAAAACCAGTTCAAGAGGCCTGGAAAGGTGATCAGATCCAATCTGCAGGCGAGACTGAATCAGTGTGACCGAGCAAGAAGGTGAAAGAGGGAGCTCTCAGATATGTTTACTTTCCTTTAACAGATACACAGAAGCAGGTCTGTAATTTAACTTTGTTCCTGCCTTCATCAATGCCCTATGAGTGCATCCAAACCTGAAACGATAAGAATCAGCAGCACACTCTAAACCCGAAAGTTCAAATTAATTAAAAGGATTCAGGAATGCAAACTCAAAGTTTTAACAAAACCTTTGATTTACTTGAATTTTTCAAGTTTGTGCAACATGGTTTTGCTTTTTGAGTAAATTAAACTCAGAATTTTTTGATTGACTTGAACTAATTGTATATTAGGTAAGCAAAATGTCAAAGTATAACTTAAGCACAACTTAAAAGAATTAAGTAACTATATGTATGTAAATATTTGAGTTGACTTAGTGAACACTTTAGCAGCAGTGGTGGCCAAGTGATTAGTGCGCTTGGTTTTGATGCAGAAGGTTCCTGGTTCAAATCCCACCTCTGCCACATTTCTCTTTGTAATGTGGAGTTGTTTCAGGAAGGGCATCCGGTGTAAAACTTATGTCAGCTCAACATGCAGATCCACCTCGGATCTGCTGTGGTGACCCTGAGTAAAAAGCAAGGGAGCAGCTGAAGGGACTTACTTTTACTTAATGAACACTTTAATTTATTTCTAATCATGAGGTACAAGTAGCATATAATCAAAACTTTTAAGTTCTGGGAACAACTGACTTTAAGTTTATGAACTCAAAAATATTGTGGTAACTGATTACCTCAGTATTTTTGAGTTCTGCTAACTTGTTTGGATTTACAGTGCACAGATCAACGTGGGAGCTGGTGCCTGTGGAGGATGTTCTCAATCACAGTCAAGACTGCCTCAGCAGGATTTGTTCTTTAATTACTTCAAGGTCTTACTCCTTTTGTAGCTTTAGGTACGAATGTATGATGGAGGTACTCCTTGTTGTATAAATTCATTTCATATGGATTCACCCTTTAAGGACGTAGCGTACGCAACATAAGTACTTTATTTGGATTTTTGCTCAGTTTTAGCAAGAAAACTGGCAGACTGACAAAGCTTAACAGTGCAGGTCGGACTCTAAATTTGGGATTACACTAAGATTTATTTGAGGGTGCAGGCACACTGTTCCACTTTCCTCTAACCTACTTACTCCAGTCACAAACAGGCCTTAACTACAAATGACCTCCACACTTTCCATAAGTAACAATGAGAATGACTCAAACTAAGATTTGAGAGGTGTTCAGCTTTCAAATTACATCTACTTTCACACAACAACTTTGTGTCTGATCACAAGCCAAAAATAGCTTCTTTTTTATCACTGGATTTGAAAGCGAAAATGTATCATTGGTTATACAGCTTCATGATGAAGTGGTATAAAGAAGGATTTTCTTTCACCAAAACATCAAATCTAGGCTTGCATCTCAGATGTACCTTCTGGCAAATTGTCTTATTTAAAAGTCTTATTTTAAAGGTATTATAACAAAGTGGTACATTACTTATGCGACCCATCATCTTGGCTTTTATATTTTTAATTAATTTATATCAAGTTGTAGAGATTTACTTTGAGTTTGAGTTTAAGGAAGAAAATTTTAGATTTTTTTCTATTGAGAAGCTTTATTTAGTTTTTGTATTTGAATACAAAAACTAAATAAGTAAATTTGGCATAAACAGATTAAATGTGTGAAATATCAAGCAGCCCAATGGAGGGCACTATATATTTCAATTCCAGGAAGACCATCTTCTTGGTCATTGTCATTTTTAGCTACTAAATGTGATTTTTAGGCACATCTCTGTGAAATTGCTTTGGGCCTCCATCTTGAAAAAACAGCATTGAAGTTTAGTGAGTATTGGTGCCTCTATATGAACGTGGGCAGGGCTATTGTTTCACAGGGCAAGACTCACATGCACTGAACATGCACACATGGAAATCTGTACTAAGCATGTACACACAGCTAAACCGAGAATGTAACAAGGACAGAAAAGCTCAGAGCACAGAGGGAGTATTATTCATTTCCTGCACAGGACACCAGTAAGTGACTAAATCTTTACATAGAAAATGGTTGGCAGAAGCTATATTAATGTTTAAAAATGGAATTCGTAAAACCTAAACAATGCCACTGTTGCTGCTCTGTTGTCACTTTAACCATGCCCCTTTTTTTTTCTAGGATTTTAAATGTTAAGATTATAAGTACTTTTATAGAAAACTATTACTGAATGGAAGCACTTGGTGCTTCCATTGGAACTTGATGGTGCTTTCACACCTTTCAGTGTCAAATTAATTCAGACATATTTGCACATTTAAAAATTAACTTCTGGATTTTACAACCTAGCCTCTATTTTTAAAAATTTTTTTTGTTATTTTTGCAGGGAGGGAACATCTTTTAAAACACTAAATTAATTGTGGAAGTGATGGGACAAGCTAAAAGCATCACCTTTTGTAAACTGCGTCTTGTCACCAGTGAACATTCAAAAAGATCATTAAAAGTGTCCGGGTGCATGGAGAATATCCCCATGAAGGTAAACATGCATGTACACATATTTACCTAAATAAATGCAAACAAAAAAAATCCAACCTTTTAAAAGAACCCTTCATATAGTTAGCTGCTTACCTTAGCCCAGCGCTCTACCACATAAGCATTACAAGTTTACTGTTGATGAAGGTTCTTTTTGCGGACTTGTAACGCAGGGGGAGGAAGGTTAATCTCACGTATTATGCAAACTGTATAATCTGTTATTTTCAATCAATCAATCAATTTTTTTTTTATATAGCGCCAAATCACAACAAACAGTTGCCCCAAGGCGCTTTATATTGTAAGGCAAGGCCATACAATAATTATGGAAAACCCCAACGGTCAAAACGACCCCCTGTGAGCAAGCACTTGGCTACAGTGGGAAGGAAAAACTCCCTTTTAACAGGAAGAAACCTCCAGCAGAACCAGGCTCAGGGAGGGGCAGTCTTCTGCTGGGACTGGTTGGGGCTGAGGGAGAGAACCAGGAAAAAGACATGCTGTGGAGGGGAGCAGAGATCGATCACTAATGATTAAATGCAGAGTGGTGCATACAGAGCAAAAAGAGAAAGAAACAGTGCATCATGGGAACCCCCCAGCAGTCTACGTCTATAGCAGCATAACTAAGGGATGGTTCAGGGTCACCTGATCCAGCCCTAACTATAAGCTTTAGCAAAAAGGAAAGTTTTAAGCCTAATCTTAAAAGTAGAGAGGGTGTCTGTCTCCCTGATCTGAATTGGGAGCTGGTTCCACAGGAGAGGAGCCTGAAAGCTGAAGGCTCTGCCTCCCATTCTACTCTTACAAACCCTAGGAACTACAAGTAAGCCTGCAGTCTGAGAGCGAAGCGCTCTATTGGGGTGATATGGTACTACGAGGTCCCTAAGATAAGATGGGACCTGATTATTCAAAACCTTATAAGTAAGAAGAAGAATTTTAAATTCTATTCTAGAATTAACAGGAAGCCAATGAAGAGAGGCCAATATGGGTGAGATATGCTCTCTCCTTCTAGTCCCCGTCAGTACTCTAGCTGCAGCATTTTGAATTAACTGAAGGCTTTTAGGGAACTTTTAGGACAACCTGATAATAATGAATTACAATAGTCCAGCCTAGAGGAAATAAATGCATGAATTAGTTTTTCAGCATCACTCTGAGACAAGACCTTTCTGATTTTAGAGATATTGCGTAAATGCAAAAAAGCAGTCCTACATATTGTTTAATATGCGCTTTGAATGACATATCCTGATCAAAAATGACTCCAAGATTTCTCACAGTATTACTAGAGGTCAGGGTAATGCCATCCAGAGTAAGGATCTGGTTAGACACCATGTTTCTAAGATTTGTGGGGCCAAGTACAATAACTTCAGTTTTATCTGAGTTTAAAAGCAGGAAATTAGAGGTCATCCATGTCTTTATGTCTGTAAGACAATCCTGCAGTTTAGCTAATTGGTGTGTGTCCTCTGGCTTCATGGATAGATAAAGCTGGGTATCATCTGCGTAACAATGAAAATTTAAGCAATACCGTCTAATAATACTGCCTAAGGGAAGCATGTATAAAGTGAATAAAATTGGTCCTAGCACAGAACCTTGTGGAACTCCATAATTAACTTTAGTCTGTGAAGAAGATTCCCCATTTACATGAACAAATTGTAATCTATTAGACAAATATGATTCAAACCACCGCAACGCAGTGCCTTTAATACCTATGGCATGCTGTAATCTCTGTAATAAAATTTTATGGTCAACAGTATCAAAAGCAGCACTGAGGTCTAACAGAACAAGCACAGAGATGAGTCCACTGTCCGAGGCCATAAGAAGATCATTTGTAACCTTCACTAATGCTGTTTCTGTACTATGATGAATTCTAAAACCTGACTGAAACTCTTCAAATAGACCATTCCTCTGCAGATGATCAGTTAGCTGTTTTACAACTACCCTTTCAAGAATTTTTGAGAGAAAAGGAAGGTTGGAGATTGGCCTATAATTAGCTAAGATAGCTGGGTCAAGTGATGGCTTTTTAAGTAATGGTTTAATTACTGCCACCTTAAAAGCCTGTGGTACATAGCCAACTAACAAAGATAGATTGATCATATTTAAGATCGAAGCATTAAATAATGGTAGGGCTTCCTTGAGCAGCCTGGTAGGAATGGGGTCTAATAAACATGTTGATGGTTTGGATGAAGTAACTAATGAAAATAACTCAGACCAGACTCCAACACACCTGAATCCAATGAAAGGCTACTTCTAATGAGCCTTTCATTGGATTCAGGTGTGTTGGCGCAGGGAGACAACACCTTTCATTGGATTCAGGTGTGTTGGAGCAGGGAGACAACTAAGAGTGTCAGGAAGGTGGCTCTCGAGGACCGAACTTGGTCACCCCGGTACTAGGGTGACCAAACGGTCCTGTTTTCCCAGAACATGTCTTGTTTTCATGTCCTGTCCTGGGCGTCTTGGTTTTTTTTGTTTGTTTGTTTGTTTGTTTTTTTAGACTGTGATGAAAATGTCCTGGTTTTCACTGTTTTTCATCTTTGAGCATCTTTGAGTAAACTTCGAGTACCATTTGAGTATCTCATTGCCAGCCGAGTGTCCTGGTTTTCGGTAATCAAAATACGGCCACCATATATACACATTCTATGAGCTCCTGGACACTTTCAATGACATTTTTGCCCGTTCAGTGGCGACAAGAGCATCTTACGCAGAGTTTACATGGTGTTTTTTAGCTTGTCCTGCTCCATTACAATGATTAGCCAGTTATCCCTTGACAGTCTTTGCATTCTAAGTCAATATCGCAATGATTAATTTTACTTTTGTCTTGAGTGAAGAGATAACCTCTAAAACATCTAAAAATAGAGCCTAGGTTTAAAAATTCCGGACTTTCCCTTTAAGTTTGGCAGCGTAAGGCTGTGTGAAACTGGTCAACCAAACTCTGGAGCATCCCATGCAGGATGCAAACAACCGTAAAGGCTCTTGATTATCTAGAAATCCCAAACCACATGCAGTTTGCAGCCAGTCCAGACACCTGGCCTATGGCACCTGCTGTAGTGACCGTATCAGATCAAACTAAAACCCTCTTTGAGCTGCACAACAGACTCCAGAACTCTCCAGAAGAAGAAGTGGGACATTCCAGGAAAAACAACTGGATCATTTTCATGTGATCAGCGCTCATGTTATCTCTCCGAACAGCCTGTCCATAATGAAGCCATAGCGCACTCCTGGATGCGCAGCGCGCAAACGAATTGCCCTTCACCTACCGTACCTTTGGTGCGAGCGGAGCTCAACCCCAGAGCCACTACAGCCAACACTCCGGCTATCCTCAGCATCCTCTCGGAGGAGAAAGAGAGAGGAAAAAACGACGATCTCTTCCAAATTCTCTTTCTTTTTCCTTCTCCTTTCCGCCCTCTCTTGTTCTCAGCGTCTCGGGTTCTCTGTGTCTCTTCGAGCAGTTTCACTAATATGTGGGACAAGGCGGGGAAGGTGGAGGTGGAGTCACGCACAACGCCGCACCGCGCGCACGGCACAGCAGGTTGCGTGGAGGAGCGACGCGCCAACTCAAGTGGGTTTGCGCTGAGACAGGACCGGAGCGCAGCGCACCCCGGGACCAGACCGACGTCACAGGGAGGAGAGAGGAGGATCCAGGCGCTTTTCTCTCCCTCCTTCTCATCCTCCGCCCTCCTCTCCTCTCTCCTCCTCCTCCTCCTCCCATCCGCTATCTCCGGAGCATCGCAGCCCACTCAAACTGTCCGTGGTTCTTCCACGCTGCTGAGGATGGATCCATCAGAACAGTTTGAAAGCCCACTCTCACCGAAACACTAAACATCCACTAGAGATCAAACATTATTACCATAAATTCTCATACAAGTGGATCAAAATATAATTACGAACCCATTAAAGAATATATTTACATTAGAATGCCAATCAGTAAACTCAGTAGGGGACGCTGGGGCGGGTTACCACATAGCTATGGCGCTATTCAAAACTAATATTTTCAAGTTTGAGGCCAAAGCTTACTTCTTACTTTTTTAATCCTTTTCCCCATGTGCTTTTATTGATTCCCACCAAAAAGGTCAATGCAAGACAATATGTGAAACACTCACTCACTCACTCATCTTCACCCACTTACTCCAATTAAGGGTCTGGAGCCTATCACAGCAGTCATTGCGCGTGAGGTGGGGTACACCCTGGACGCCAGTCTGTCGCAAGGCCATATGTGAAACATTCATTCATTCATTCATCTTCTACCGCTTAGTCCAATTAAGGGTCACGGGGGGCTGGAGCCTATCCCAGCCGTCTTGGGCACGAGGCGGGGTACACCCAGGACAGGACGCCAGTCTGTCGCAAGGCCACAAACAGACAAACACAGACACACCCACACACACCTAAGGACAATTGTAAAGATTCCAATCCACCTAACCCGCACGTCTTTGGATGTGGGACGAAACCGGAGCACCCGGAGGAAACCCACGCAAACATGGAGAGAACATGCAAATTCCACACAGAAAGGCCACGGGAATTGAACCCACGACCTTCTCGCTGTGAGGCAACAGCGCTAACCACTAAGTCACCATGCTGCCCCATATGTGAAACAATAAGATGAAAAACATAAAATCATCAAAGCATACAAAATGACACACACACATACACACACAGTCACTAACGCCACAGAGGACATATGTACTTCTACAAAATGACATTGATGATATATATATATTTATACCATGGTCAGTGAGAATTTCATGTCTAACTGGCATACATTATTTTCGTGTATACGCCAGTGGCGGCGCCAGGAAATTTTTGTTGGGTGGGCTGGGGTAAAGGTTGGAGGGGCTCCACAAAATGTCGTAAAAATGAACAATATACTGTAAATTGCTTTATAAATACCAAGGTATACGAGGTCTGTTAGAAAACTATCCGGCCTTTTTATTTTTTTATAGTAGAGAAGCTTGAATCTTCGACTGGACTCAGTCCAGTCGAAGATTCAAGCTTCTCTACTATGGAAACCACCTGGACAACTGAGAGCCTACACAGAAACTTTTAATTTTTTTAAAAAACTATATGGATTTGAATCATGTGCGCTTACATCAGCCAAGCTTGAACCTTCGTGCACATGCGTGAGTTTTTTCACGACTGTCGGTTGCATCATTCGTCTGTGGGCAGGCTTTGAGTGAGCACTGGTCCACCCCCCTCGTCAGATTTTCATTGTCAGGGAAATGGCTGAGCGATTGGAGCAGCGCTGAATCAAATTTTTCCAGAAACTGTGAGAGACAGCCAGGTGGAATCAATTCGGAAGATTCAGACGGCTTTCGGTGAGGATACTCTGGGTGTCACACAGATTAAGGAGCGTTACAACCGGATTAAAGACGGCCCACAGCGGCGGAGGGCGCGCCGCGCTCCGAGCGGCCATCGACAGGCTGAAACGACCAGATCATTTCCAAAGTGAAGGCTGTGTTGATCCGGGACATCATGTGACTACCAGAGAAATTGCAGAAGAGGTGGACATCAGCACTTTTGCAGCACATTCCACTGTTACAGGAGATTTTGTAATGAAAGAAGTGCGGAGGAATTCGCGTGTCGGTACGGAGCAGCAATGGCGCGCAACAAAAAACACGTCCGTGTTGGAAGTCTCACAGGACAAGTTGTGACATGCCCAGCTGTTACACAATTTCTCGGATACTCACTCGATTGAAAAGCCACCGAAAGCCGTCTGAATCTTTCGAATGGTTTCCAACACGGAAACCAATATATTGGTTGAAATATTTGTGTGTTAGCGCACTGTGTGGGACCATGGTATAAGCGGATTAAACAACTCGAAGCCGTGCATTATACGGTTTGAATGCACTTCGCGGAGTAACACCACTCCACTCCGCGTCGTGCATTCAAACCGTATAATGCACGGCTTCTCGTTGTTTAATCCTTACACACACACACACACACACACACACACACACACACACACACACACCCACCCCACTGTATGTATATATATATATATATATATATATATATATATATATATATATACACACAGTGGTTCTACAGTTTTGTTTTTTTTGTAAATCTTTTTATTGAAAAAATCAGAAACACAAACAATAAATCATCAGCATGGTTACAAAAGATTTTTCTTTTTTTTTTTCTTTTCTGTACACACTCAAAACACCCTCCTCCCATCCCTCCCCGCACCCCAACTGGACCCAAAAAATAATGATAGTAATAAGAATAATAAATCGACAGAAACCGTACCAGCAATAGACCTTGGTTTTGTGTATGGTAGACATAGGTAGATGACAAAATAAACAAATTAAAACAGTAAATAAATAGCTAAATCTGCCTTCAGGGATCTTTATGGCCAACAAAGTGTGCCTTTGTGTGTGCTCAAGTTATAAGACTAAACCCATAGTATCTTTTTAATTTATTGCAATGTCTGTGGGAGCCCTTGGAGGCTGTTAAAGTGTAATAGAAAGGGTTCCCAAACAGATTGGAATTTGTCTGAACACGTTATAGCAAATTTGATCTTTTCCAAGTGCAAAAATAGCATTAGTGGTTGCACAGTTAACCAAAAAGCATTTACAGACACACATGCCAAAAGACATTATGGGAAAATGAGCTTCCTGTCATCAGTGATTGGTCAGTTTGCATATATGTAAAAACCAACACACAAGTTACTGTAATGTGTGTGTTGGTTTTTACAAATAAATTTGTATTTGTAAATATGAAATTTTTTTAATTTGTAAAAAAAAAAGGCAATTTAAAAACAGAAAATTCTGTTTGTTACGTAATTCAGCACTCATAGTGAATGTGTGGCAATTGGTATTCAGACTGCCATGAACACTGCCATCTACTGGATGGGAGTGTGAATACCAATTGCCACACATTTGATATAAGTGCTTCCCTTCCTTTCTCTCTGGTAGCCAGCTCTCCTCTGCTGGTAGAGGATTGCGCTCTACATCTCATAGCTGTCTATCTACTACAAAACATGTAGCAGACAGGAACTAAAATGTATGATTTGAGGCTTTACAAATGTTTTTAACTGTTAAGCTTTATTCATTATTCCTGCAAAACGATGTTAGTGGTCTAAAAGTTATCGGAACTAAATTTATTCTGCTGATGATTTTCAAAGCTAGCTGAAAAGCTAATCAGCTAACAAAAATGTTAGCTTCACTAATTAGTGGTTAGTGGATTAGCGTAACTGTACCCACCCTGTATATATATATATATATATATATATATATATATATATATATATATATATATATATATATATATATATATATATATATATATATATATATACACGAGGTCTATTAGAAAAGTATCCGACCTTATTATTTTTTTCAAAAACCATATGGATTTGAATCACGTGTGATTGCGTCAGACAAGCTTGAACCCTTGTGCGCATGCGTGAGTTTTTCCACGCCTGTCGGTTGCGTCATTCACCTGTGAGCAGGCTTTGAGTGAGAAGTGGTCCACCCCCTCATCGTTGTTTCATTGCCAGGAAATGGCGGAATGATTTGGGCTTTTTTTCCATCAGAATTTTTTCAGAAACTGTTAAGAGACTGGCAGCTGGAAACCATTAGAAAAATTTATCTGGCTTTCGGTGAAAATGTTACAGGCTTGGTAGAGAATAAGGAGTGTTACTGTCGCTTTAAGGACAGCCCCCAGCAGCTGTGGGGCGCGCCGCGCTCCGAAGCCGCCATCGACAGGCTGAATGACCATTTCATTTCTAAACGAATGGCTGTCTGGATCCGTGACCATCGTGTGCCATTTCTCTGGTTATCACAAAAGCTGGACATCAACCATTTTCTGGCAGATTTCACTTTTAACAAGAGATTTTGTCATGGAAAGCCGAGCGGAGGCTTCGCGTGTCACGATGGATTCGCTACTGGAGCGAGACAAAACCACCTCCGTTTTGATCTCACAGGACGGCTTTGAGATGGCGTTCAGACAGCTGTCGGTGGTTTTTCCCTTCCAAGATGGCGCCACGTGAAGGCGCCCTGGTATTCTGGTGCTCCCTGTTTTGTCTGTTGTTGTGCGTGAATCGTGTGTCATCGTGTCCCTACACCCGCGAGGAGCTTCTAAACATCAAATCATCAACACCCACGGACATTACGCCAGATTTTTTAGTGCCTGCAGCTGAACTGGTTCACTTTTTGGCCAATAAAGTGAGACGACGGCGGAGAGGAAAACGAGCTGGAGCTCTCGTGCGCCTCAGACGAAGGGGCACGCGTACGCCCCTACCTGGGATATTTCTCTCCAACGTCCGCTCACTCCACAACAAGATGGATGAGCTGGCACTGCTGATGAAGAACAATAGAGATTTCTCCTCATCTTGTGTACTGTGCTTCACAGAGACGTGGTTAAATGCACAGACACCGGACTGCGTGCTCCAACTAGAGGGATTCCAACTCCTCCGTGCAGACAGAGACCCAGCACTCTCTGGTGGAAAAACAAGAGGTGGAGGACTCTGCTTCTATATCAACGACGCCTGGTGCTCCGATGTGACTGTGATCTCCCAACACTGCTGTCCCTCTCTGGAATATCTCCTCATAAACTGCAGACCGTTCTACTCTCCACGTGAGTTTAACTCTTTCATACTTTGCTCTGTGTATATTCCACCGAGCGCGGACGTGCACGAGGCCGAGCGCGCGCTCGTGGATCAGATTATGAGCGTGGAGAGAGACTTTCTGGACTCTCTTGTTATAATTCTCAGTGATTTTAACAAAGGGAATCTCAGTCAGGAATTACCAAAATGCAAACAGTTTGTTAAATGCCCGACCAGAGAAGGGAGCACGTTAGATCATTGTTACACGACAGTGAGCGGCGCTTACCGCGTGGTGGCCCATGCAGCTTTGGGACTCTCAGATCACGTGATGGTCCACTTGATCCCCACGTACAGACAGAGACTTAAACTCTCTAAACCTGTTGTGAGGATGTCTAAAGTGTGGAGCAATGAAGCTGTAGAGGAGCTACGCGCGTGCTTGGCCACCACGGATTGGGATACGTTTGAGGCTTCAACAGACAGTCTAGATGACTACACGGACACTGTGATGTCATATATTCATTTCTGTGAAGACAGCATCATCCCACAGCGTACAAGGGTGAGATATAACAATGACAAGCCCTGGTTCACACCTAAACTCCAGCAGCTCCGTCAACAGAAAGAGGTGGCTTTCAGAGAAGGAGACAGAGACAGCTATAGAGGTGCAAAGTACAGATTTAGCAAGGAGGTGGCAAAGGCTAAATCCATGTACAGTTCACGTCTGCAACAAAGGTTCTCTGCCAACGACTCGGCCTCTGTGTGGAAGGGGCTGAAAGAGATCACCAACTACAAGCCCAAAGCACCTCGTTCTATTGACGACCTGAAGCTGGCCAACGACCTGAACGTCTTCTATTCACGCTTTGAAGACAAGGACTCACACCTCCCCACCCCCCACACAACTGGATATTCAAACACTCTGGACCTCCCCCCTCTCACTGCTGCCCTCCCCACTCCCCCTGTTGCCCTCTCGGTCCAAGAGGATGATGTGAGGAGACATTTCAAAAGGCTGAATCCACGTAAGGCCCCAGGCCCAGACTGTGTCTCTCATGCCACCCTGAGACACTGCGCTGATGAGCTGGCCCCAGTCTTCACGGGGATCTTCAACACCTCCCTGGAGTCATGCCATGTTCCAGTCTGTTTCAAGTCCTCAATCATAGTTCCAGTCCCCAAGAAACCACGCGTCACTGGACTTAATGACTACTGTCCTGTGGCTCTCACGTCTGTAGTCATGAAGACCTTGAACGCCTGGTTTTATCCCACCTGAAGTCCATCACCGACCCCCTCCTGGACCCCCTGCAGTTTGCCTACAGAGCCAACAGGTCTGTAGATGATGCCATAAACCTGGCCCTGCACTCCATCCTGCAGCACCTGGACTCCCCAGGAACCTACGCTAGGATCCTGTTTGTGGACTTCAGCTCTGCATTCAACACCATCCTTCCAGCTTTGCTCCAGGACAAGCTTTCTCTGCTCCACGTTCCCAACTCCACCTGCAGGTGGATCACAGACTTCCTGACGGACCGGAGTCAGTGTGTGAGGCTGGGAAAAAATGTCTCGAACACTCGGGCTCTCAGCACAGGATCTCCACAGGGCTGTGTCCTTTCCCCTCTGCTCTTCTCCCTCTACACTAACTGCTGCACCTCCAGCCACGACTCTGTAAAGCTCATCAAGTTTGCGGACGACACCACCCTCATTGGACTAATTTCGGATGGGGATGAGTCTGCCTACAGGAGGGAGGTGGACCGGCTGGTGACCTGGTGCAGCAGCAACAACTTGGAGCTCAACGCCCAGAAAACAGTGGAGATGATCGTGGAGTTCAGGAAAGCCACAGCTCCCCCGCCCTCCCTCGCCCTCACCAACAGCCCCATCACCACTGTGGTCTGTCACCGCTTCCTCGGCACCACCATCACCCAGGACCTCAAGTGGGAGTCAACCATCAGCTCCCTCATCAAGAAGGCCCAGCAGAGGATGTACTTCCTGCGGCAGCTGAAGAAGGCCAAGCTGCCTGTCCAGCTGATGGTGCAGTTCTACACGGCCATCATCGAGTCCATCCTCTGCTCCTCCATCACGGTGTGATACGCCGGGGCCACAGCCAGGGACAGACACAGACTGCAGCGTATTGTGGCCTCTGCTGAGAAGGTGATCGGCTGTAGCCTTCCATCTCTCCATGACCTGCACGTCTCCAGGACTCTGGGCCGAGCAGGTTGGATCACAGCTGACCCTTCTCACCCTGCACACGGTCTATTCAAACCACTCCCCTCGGGCAGGAGGCTACGGTCCATCCGGACCAGAACCTCCCGCCATAAGAACAGTTTCTTCCCCTCTGCCGTTAGACTCATGAACACCTCATAACTCAGTCACCTTAAGCTTAACTCTGTCACTTTATCATTTTATCACGGGTCACTTTAGACAAGGTACTTTGGTTTTTAATTGCACTCCTCCCACTGCACTGTTTTTTCTGTTTCTCTGTTTTTCTGTTGCACACGGCCTTTCATATTTCATTTTTTTTTTTTATCTTATATTTTATCTTATTTTGACACATATGTTATATTTTATCCTAGCATTTTATCTCTTCTTAATGTTGCACCATTGTCCCGAAGCAAATTCCTAGTCTGTGAATCCTGTTCACTGGCAATGGCAATAAACTTCTTCTGATTCTGATTCTGATTCTGATTTTTCCATTGAGTGATTATCCGAGAAATTGTGGATGTGCCTGGACATGCCAGAACATGTCCTGTGAGGCTTCATCACGGCGTTGCTGTGCGCCATGCGGCACCGCCGCGACGCGCAACGCCTCCGCTCCTCTTTCCATGACAAAAACTCTTGTAACAGTGGAATGTGCCGTTCATTTCCAAACTGGACGCTGTGTTTTATCCGGGACGTCATCTGACTAGCACAGGAATTGTGAAAAGACGTGGACATCAGCACTTTTTCGGCACATTGAGACAGACGTGCAGAGGAATTCCGCGCGTCGCGGCGGTGCCGCATGGCGCAAAGCAACGCCGTGATGAAGACTCACAGGACATGTTCTGGCATGTCCAGGCACATCCACAATTTCTCGGATAATCACTCGATGGAAAAACCACCGACAGCTGTCTGAACGCCATCTCAAAGCCGCCCTGTGAGACCAAAACGGAGGTGGTTTTGTCTCGTTCCAGTAGCGAATCCATCGTGACGCGCGAAGCCTCCGCTCAGCTTTCCATGACAAAATCTCTTGTTAAAAGTGAAATCTGCCAGAAAATGGTTGATGTCCAGCTCTTGTGATAACCAGAGAAATGGCACACGATGGTCACAGATCCATACAGCCATCCATTTAGAAATGAAATGGTCGCTCAGCCTGTCGATGGCGGCTGCGGAGCGCGGCACACTACCAGTCGCTCTGGGCCGTCCTTAAAGAGACAGTAACACTCCGTAATCTCTTTGAAGCCCATAAAATTTTCACCAAAAACCATCTGAATTTCTCGAATGGTGTCCACTTTGATGTCCCTCACAGTTTCTGAAAAAATTTTGATCAAGCAAAGCGGCAGTCTCTGAGCCATTACTAAACAATGAAAAAAACGACGAGAGGGGTGGACCACTCCTCACTCAAAGCCTGCTCACAGGCGAATGACGCAACCGACAGGCATGAAAAAACTCACGCAAGCGCACGAAGGTTCAAGCTGGCTGACGCAATCACACGTGATTCAAATCCATACGGTTTTTGAAAAAAATAATAAGGTCGGATACTTTTCTAATAGACCTCGTATATATATGCCATATGGAGAAAACCCAGGACCTGCATGTTCATCCATCTAAGTGTCAGCTTATTTCAATCTCCAGGTGCAAAAATAAAAAAATCAGTTTTAATTATACAATGAATGGTACAAACGTGTCCGTGTAGACTGCATCAAGGACTTAGGTATTGACATTTCTTTGTCCTTGGTGTGAAATGAGCACATTAGTCCTGTTGTCAGCAAATGCAAGTGGGCATGATCGAGTGTACAACAGGTTGTGGAGCACCTTTGAAGGACTCCTTGTTTTTATATTTGGCCCTTGTCAGGAGTGACCTGGAGTAAACCCAGTCTGGAACGCTACAACCAAGTATCATATCCATGTTTGAGAGGGAGTCCAGAGGAGGGCAACCAAATATATGGTGTTATCCAGACATGGAGTACAGTGCCAGATTAGTTTTGCTCAGGCGGTTACCTCTCTTTAAGAAGAGAGAATTTTTTTTTTTTTAACAAGTGTATAACTCTTCACTATGATCTGAATTGGCAAGGATATGTTAATTTTTATTAATCTCATCTGAGCCGTCCCACTACAAGGTCATCTTCTGATCCCTTTATGCTGAGGCATCAATTTTGCCATACTGAATGGCATAAATCATCCTACCTTCAAAGAATTATTGCATTTTATATAACGGCTGAGTGGATCCTTGTCATTTGATTGATGCTTTGTATGTCACATGACATGGATTAATTCATCCCATTTGTGTTGCATTGCATTTAGAGTGGAATTTGGTTCCATTTTGAGTGCAAATTTGGTTCCATACGTTTGGTACCATTGCACTCTGCGCACCCACACGTACACGTCCTCATGCACACATGCACATGCATGCGTGCATGCATGAGGAACTACACAAAGTCTTTTTTTTTTAATGGAAGTCCAAAGTCAGTGCACAGCATCACTGGACTGCACGTCACAGTTTGGACTTTAGCAGCTGTGGAGCACCAAAATGTAAGTCCCTTTTCTGTTGTTTATAAATTAATAAAATATCAAATGACAAGGATCTATTTTAGCCATTATATAAAACAAATAATGAATGGTTTTACATTCTTTCAATAGAACAAATATTTAATTCGGTGAAAGCTGGAACATACCATTCAACTCGGCTTTGCCTCATTGAATGGTATGTTCCAGCTTTCACCTCATGAAATATTCGTACCATTGAACTCATAAACATTCATTATTTGTATAATAGAATCAGCACCCATATGACACCAGATCTACCCAGGCTTTGAACTCATTTAATTAAGACCCAGGTTGATTTTTTTTTTTTTTTACATTGCTAAGTTTGCTAGCAATTTTGACTACAGTTGTACTTGCCTGTAAATTTTTAATAATTATATATATAATTATACAAATAATGAATGTTTATGAGTTCAATGGTACGAATATTTCATGAGGTGAAAGATAGAGATAGATACATATACATTTGATTGTTTATGTATGCTAAACTTTAAGACAGTCCGTCATCCGAATTGAGGCAATGTGAGTGTGGGGTGGCCGCAGCAGTATCCCGCGCAGCCGCAAGCTTGGGGGGAAACGGAAAACTGCAGCAGATGAGCTGTGCTGCCTCCCAGAGGGGGAAAGGAGTAGCGGTGCGGAGGCCGGGGTAGTGGGGGGGCAGACAGAAACACAAGGGGGGGCCGTCTGTGTGTGCAGGTGGCTCATATCAGTCTCTGTCTGTGTATGCTGGCAACTCCAGCATACACGGAGATGGAATGTTCCATTCAACTCGACTTCGCCTTGAATGAACATTCTAGCTTTTAGACCACTGTAAAGCTGGGAATCAAGTGCCTTAATGAAAGGGAGTACCTATTTTTGCAAGAGTACTGTACCATGATGAAGCCCTTGACAGCAGCGCTGGCCATTTTACAAGGGGATGAGTGGACCTATGGGGTTTTACTACCAACACTCACAAGCCTGATGTCAAAGACACTTGACCTGAAAGATGACCTCTCCAGAATAACAGCCTGCCTCCCAGATGTCATTGTAAAGGTAAGATATTTGATAATCGATTAGGGTGGATTTGTGAAATTATTATACTATTCAAGATGGGCAGATGTTCCACTTTGTTTTAAGCAATGAGTACAATTTTCATAATGATAGAATATAATCAAAGATAAATTATTCATCCCCTGTTGAATATCAAGAATATTGGTCATTGATAATAATGAATATTAATCATAACATCAACAGAAGATTTTATAAAATAAAATTAATATATTCTATATTATATCATATTGTATTTTACAAGCCATCAAGATTGGGCAGCACGTGGCTTAGTGGTTAGCACTGTTGCTTCACAGCAAGAAGGTCATGGGTTTGATTCCCACCTGTGGCCTTTCTGTGTGGCGTTTGTATGTTCTCCCTGTGTTTGTGTGGGCTCTCTCTGGGTGCTCCGGCTTCCTCCCACATCCAATGACACGCAGGTTAGGTGGATTGGAAACTTTAAATTGTCCGTAGGCATGCGTGTGTAACGGAGGCCAGCAGGTGTCGCTGTGCAGATGTAGTTAGTAAACCTCACTCCCAACAGCTCAAAAGGATTCGAGGCCAGAGCCCTGGGTTTTAGCCATCTGGTTAGAGAGTCCGACTCCCATGCCGGAGCTCGTGAGTTCGCGTCCCGAGGGGAGCGAATGGGCGGAGTCATAACAACACAACACAGAGTGCAGCCGCTACACGTGCGGGTGTGAATGTGTTTGGTTGTCTGTATGTGGCCCTCTGACAGACTGGCATCCTGTCCAGGGTGTACCCCGCCTCACGCTCTATGAATCCTTGGATAGGCTCCAGCTCCTTGCAACCCTTAGCGGTTGAAGATGAGTGAGTGTGTGTGAAGCCATCAAGATTCGTTTTGATGTTGTACTGGATAGCGAAGAAGGTCTTGCAGCGGCCACTTGTCCCAAGTTCAAACTTCGATGGCTGAGGGATAAACGTAGGAGAGAACATATGAAGGAGCATCTCACAACAGAGTGTCGTAAAGCTGCTCCTGCTGCTGACGATGCTAATGTGCCCCAACTGCCATCAATCCCAGCTGAAATGGACTTTTTTGTTTTTGAGAACCAGTACACAGAAAGCATCTCTGTGCAAACAGAAGTCACTGACTATTTGAGGTCAGGGTATGAGCCTGAAATTCTAAATCAGTTCCCAAGCCTAAAAAAAATGCACATGAAATACAACAAGTGGAACGGCTGTTGAGTTTAGGTGGATTGTTGCTTTCTCCGTAAAGGAACAAATTGTCTGATAGAAGGTTTGAGAAGCTTCTGCTAATGTGATATAATGACTGTTTCACTCCAAAAGAAAACAAAATAAAACATAGGGCCTTGTCAGAGTAGACATAAAATCTGAGTAGACTAACAGCCAAAAATGTGGCACACAACAGCATCTTCTGTTTTGGTAAACTGGATATTACTCCTCTGTGCACTTTACCAGTTCTGTTAAAAGATGTGAATGCTAGTAATTTGGAATACTTTCAGGAGAGACTTTGATTATTATTATTTTATTGCGGTATTTTATTTAAATCTATGGGGTGACCCCCAAAAAACACAATCCATAAAAATTGTAATAAATACTACAAAGGTCCAGCAAATTTCTTGAAATCTTAAACTTAAACTTCAGTCTGTGTACACTCATTCTCCAAAGTTTCAGTTATCTTGGTCGCTTTGTTGTGAAAGTGTAGGAACACGGACCCACAACAGGGGCGCAAATGAACGGACAATGGAGAAGGTAAATAACAAGGTTTTACTGTTGTGGAACGTGCACAACCAATACAACAATTGACAATTTGGGGTTAAACCGAATTCCACTGGTGTCGTGTGGGCAGGCTCGAAGGTAGGAGACGTCCGTCCAAGTCGAACCGGAACCACCCAGATTTCCTCTGCCACCGAACCCTGGAAGTACTGGAACCGCCAAGTCCCGAATTCCCAGGTGGCCACTGCCTCCGCTCGTCGGATCCGGTACTGCTGGCAAGAGAACAAACACACAGGTGTGGATGCGGCTGCACCCAGTAACACAGAGAGGGGAGAAGCCGTCTCCACCTCACGTCACAATACTGCAGGAAGGTGAGTACTTATCGTTGAGTAGACAGCTGTCCTGCAATGCTCAGAAAGGCAATATAATATAGCAGAGAATTGTTACCTCTATCTTAAGGCGATATCTCGGCACTGAGGTGGAGACGCCGTCCTGGTGATATACCTCCGTGCTGAGTGGAGTCAGCTGTGTCCACTGATGGGTGACAGCTGTCACCCTGGCTGCTCTCGTAAGGCGGCAGCGCCCTCTGGTGCCTGGAGCCCGCACTCCAGGCAGGGCGCCCTCTGGTGGTGGTGGGCCAGCAGTACCTCCTCTTCAGCGGCCCACACAACAGGACCCCCCCCTCAACGGGCACCTCCTGGCGCACGACCGGGCTTGTCCGGATGGCGACGGTAGAAGTCGGCCAGGAGGGCCGGGTCCAGGATGAAGCCCTTCTTCACCCAGCAGCGTTCTTCGGGGCCGTACCCCTCCCAGTCCACCAGGTACTGAAAACCCCGGCCCATTCGACGGACGTCGAGGAGCCGGCGCACGGTCCAAGCCGGTTCCCCGTCGATGATCCGGGCAGGAGGTGGTGCCGGACCCGGGGTGCAGAGGGGTGAGGTGTGATGGGGTTTTATCCGGGAGACATGAAACACTGGATGAATCCGCAGCGAGGCCGGAAGCCGGAGCCTCACTGCGGCGGGATTGATGACTTTGAGAATTTTGAAGGGACCGATGTATCGTTCTTGGAGCTTTGGGGAGTCCACTTGAAGGGGAATGTCCTTGGTGGACAACCACATGTCCTGCCCAGGACGATACTTGGGGGCCGGGGCCCGCCGCCGGTCTGCATGTTTCTTCGCCCTCATCCGGGCCTTCAATAAAGCAGAGCGGGCGGCACGCCACACCCGACGGCACTTCCGTAGGTGGGCCTGGACCGAGGGCACACCGACCTCTCCCTCAACCACCGGAAACAAGGGGGGCTGATACCCCAAGCACACCTCAAACGGGGAGAGGCCGGTGGCTGATGACACTTGACTGTTGTGGGCGTACTCGATCCAGGCCAGGTGGGTACTCCAGGCCGTCGGGTGCGCGGCTGTCACACAGCGTAGTGTCTGCTCTAGTTCCTGGTTGGCCCGCTCTGCTTGCCCGTTGGTCTGGGGGTGATACCCGGACGAGAGGCTGACCGTGGCCCCCAGTTCCCGGCAGAAGCTCCTCCAAACGTGTGAGGTGAACTGGGGACCGCGATCGGAGACGATGTCTGATGGTATCCCATGCAGACGGACGACGTGGTGGACCAGGAGGTCCGCTGTCTCCTGGGCCGTTGGTAGCTTCGGGAGGGCCACGAAGTGGGCCGCCTTGGAGAAACGGTCCACTATCGTGAAGACGACGGTGTTTCCCTGGGACGGCGGGAGACCCGTGACAAAGTCCAGGCCGATGTGGGACCAGGGGCGATGAGGCACGGGCAGCGGCTGCAGCAGCCCTGAGGTCTTTCGGTGGTCGGCCTTGCCCCTGGCGCAGGTGGTACAGGCCTGGACGTAGTCCCGGACGTCGGCCTCCAGGGACGCCCACCAGAAGCGCTGCCGGACGACTGCCACGGTCCTTTGCACCCCAGGGTGACAGGAGAGCCTAGAACCGTGACAGAAGTCCAGCACTGCCGCTCTGGCTTCCGGTGGGACGTAGAGTCTGTTCTTTGGTCCGGTGCCGGGGTCCGGGTCACGGGTCAGGGCCTCCCGGACGGTCTTCTCCACGTCCCAGGTGAGGGCGGCCACGATAGCGGACTCCGGGATGATGGGATCCGGGGGATCCGACGGTTCCGTTTTGACTTCGTCTTCGTGTACCCGGGACAATGCATCCGATCTCTGATTCCTGGTCCCGGGACGGTAGGTAATCCGGAAGTCAAAACGGCCAAAGAACAGTGACCAGCGGGCTTGCCTGGGGTTCAGCCGCTTGGCGGTCCTGATGTACTCCAGGTTCCAATGGTCAGTGAAAACCGTGAATGGCACGGCTGTTCCTTCCAACAGATGTCTCCACTCTTCGAGGGCCTCTTTCACCGCAAGGAGTTCTCGATTGCCGACGTCATAGTTCCGTTCGGCCGGGGTCAACCTGCGGGAAAAATAGGCACACGGGTGAAGGACCTTATCGGTCTTCCCGCTCTGGGAGAGCACCGCTCCTATCCCTGAGTCAGAGGCGTCCACTTCAACCACTAACTGGCGGCTAGGATCGGGCTGCACCAGAACTGGTGCAGACGAGAAGCGCCGTTTCAACTCCTTGAACGCGGCTTCGCACCGATCCGACCAGGTGAAGGGGACCTTTGGTGAGGTCAGGGCTGTCATGGGGCTAACAACCTGACTGTAGCCCTTAATAAACCTCCTGTAGAAATTAGCAAAGCCGAGGAACTGTTGCAGCTTCCTACGGCTTGTGGGTTGGGGCCAATCTCTCACCGCCGCAACCTTGGCCGGATCAGGGGCGACGGAGTTAGAGGAGATGATGAACCCCAAGAAGGACAAAGAGGTGCGGTGGAACTCACACTTCTCGCCCTTCACAAACAGACGGTTCTCCAACAACCGCTGTAGGACCTGACGGACATGCTGGACATGAGACTCAGGATCCGGGGAAAAGATGAGTATATCGTCTAGGTACACGAAGACGAACCGGTGCAGGAAGTCCCGCAAGACATCGTTTACCAACGCTTGGAAAGTCGCGGGAGCATTAGTGAGACCGAACGGCATGACCAGGTACTCAAAATGACCTAACGGGGTGTTAAATGCCGTCTTCCATTCGTCTCCCTTCCGGATCCGAACCAAATGATATGCATTCCTAAGATCAAGCTTGGTGAAGATTCTGGCTCCATGCAAGGGGGTGAACACTGAATCCAACAAGGGCAACGGGTATCGGTTGCGAACCGTGATTTCGTTCAACCCCCTGTAATCAATGCATGGACGAAGCCCGCCATCTTTTTTACCCACAAAAAAGAAACCAGCACCCATCGGGGAGGTGGAATTTCGGATCAACCCGGCGGCTAATGAGTCCCGGATGTAGGTCTCCATTGATTCGCGTTCCGGCCGTGAGAGGTTGTACAGTCTACTGGACGGGAACTCACTGCCTGGAACCAAATCAATGGCACAATCATACGGGCGGTGGGGAGGAAGCGTGAGAGCCAGGTCCTTGCTGAACACGTCTGCAAGGTCATGGTACTCCGCTGGCACCGCCTTCAGATTGGGCGGGACTCGGACCTCCTCCTTAGCGTGGGAGCCGGGAGGAACCGAGGAACCTAGACACTCCCGATGGCAGGTCTCGCTCCACTGTACCACTACCCCGGACGGCCAATCGATCCGGGGATTGTGCTTTAGCATCCAGGGAAAACCCAGAACCACACGGGAGGTGGCTTGAGTCACAAAGAACTCGATCACCTCCCGGTGGTTACCTGACACCACCAGAGTTACTGGTGGTGTCTTATGCGTGATCGGTGGGAGTAGGGAGCCATCTAGTGCCCGAACCTGTACAGGTGAGGTAAGAGCCACCAGAGGGAGCCCTATCTCCCTGGCCCATCTACTGTCTAGCAGATTCCCCTCAGAGCCCGTGTCCACCAGTGCTGGGGCCTTCAGGGTTGAATCCTCATACAGGATCGTGACTGGGAGTCGTGTGGCAATGTGGGTGTGTCCCACGTGAATGTTTCGGCCCACCCCTGGCCCAGTCTCTAGGGGCGGGCGTTGGAGTTTAACCGCTCGGGGCAGTCGCTTGCAAGATGCTCACTCGAGCCACAAACAAAACAAGCTCCGTAGGCCCGCCTCCTTTGTGCTCCAGGTGCCCTAAATGTTGCCCTGCTCGTGTCCATAGCTTCGTCAGCAGGGGGAGCCGTAGGCGCACGGAGCGCAGGAACAGAGGAGCGTGGGGAGGGCGGAGCGTGGTCGGAACCGGAAGGGAGAGGGACGACGCGTGCCTGGCCACGCCCTTCGCCTCGTTCCCGACGGCGTTCTTCTAGCCGGTTGTCGAGTCGTATGACTAGATCGATGAGCCCATCTAAGTCCCGCGGTTCGTCCTTCGCCACCAGGTGCTCTTTTAGGACCAGTGACAGTCCGTTTACAAAGGCGGCGCGGAGGGCAGTGATATTCCAGCCGGATCTCGCCGCCGCGATGCGGAAGGCGACTGCATAGGCAGCTGCGCTCCGACGCCCCTGTCTCATTGACAGTAGCACGGTTGAAGCGGTCTCTCCTCTATTGGGGTGATCGAACACCGTTCTGAGCTCCCGCACAAACCCATCGTATGTATGAAGGAGCCGTGAGTTCTGCTCCCAGAGCGCTGTAGCCCAAGCGCGTGCCTCCCCACGAAGCAGGTTTATTACATAAGCTACTTTGCTAGCGTCAGTCGCGTACATCACGGGACGCTGTGCGAAGACGAGCGAACACTGCATCAAAAAATCCGCGCACGTCTCCACACAGCCTCCGTACGGTTCTGGAGGGCTTATGTATGCTTCTGGGGACGGAGGGAGGGGCCGTTGAACGACCAGTGGAACGTCACTATCACGCGCAGGATCCACGGGAGGGAGAGCCGCAGCGGCGCCCGAAGGGCGCGCTTCCACTTGTGCAGCGAGAGCCTCCACCCTGCGGTTTAGGAGAACATTCTGCTCGGTCATTAAATCCATCCGAGTGGTGAAAGCGGTGAGGATCCGCTGCAACTCACCGATTACCCCTCCCGAAGACGCCGACGCGCCCTGTTCTTCCATTGGCCGTTCAACAGCCGGTTGACGCCCCTCGGGATCCATGACGCTGGCCGAGATATCCTGTTGTGAAAGTGTAGGAACACGGACCCACAACAGGGGGCGCAAATGAACGGACAATGGAGAAGGTAAATAACAAGGTTTTACTGTTGTGGAACGTGCACAACCAATACAACAATTGACAATTTGGGGTTAAACCGAATTCCACTGGTGTCGTGTGGGCAGGCTCGAAGGTAGGAGACGTCCGTCCAAGTCGAACCGGAACCACCCAGATTTCCTCTGCCACCGAACCCTGGAAGTACTGGAACCGCCAAGTCCCGAATTCCCAGGTGGCCACTGCCTCCGCTCGTCGGATCCGGTACTGCTGGCAAGAGAACAAACACACAGGTGTGGATGCGGCTGCACCCAGTAACACAGAGAGGGGAGAAGCCGTCTCCACCTCACGTCACAATACTGCAGGAAGGTGAGTACTTATCGTTGAGTAGACAGCTGTCCTGCAATGCTCAGAAAGGCAATATAATATAGCAGAGAATTGTTACCTCTATCTTAAGGCGATATCTCGGCACTGAGGTGGAGACGCCGTCCTGGTGATATACCTCCGTGCTGAGTGGAGTCAGCTGTGTCCACTGATGGGTGACAGCTGTCACCCTGGCTGCTCTCGTAAGGCGGCAGCGCCCTCTGGTGCCTAGAGCCCGCACTCCAGGCAGGGCGCCCTCTGGTGGTGGTGGGCCAGCAGTACCTCCTCTTCAGCGGCCCACACAACACGCTTTCCATAAAACTCATGTCCTTTTAAAATTATGCTCCAAAATGTCTTTTCCTTGGTTGACCAAGACATGTTGGGGAAGATGACTGAAACAGTAATCTTTATTGCAATTTTTATGGGTTCAATTTTTTTTTTTTTGGGGGGGGGGGGGGTCACCCTGTATTGAATGAAGGAGACAGAAAGATTTTTGTTTTATGTGCTGGAATGTGCAGAAATATAAGCTGACAGAAGAAATATGTTTTGTTTCTTATAGTATGGTTGAAAGTGCATGTTCAATAATTTTCTTCAGTTCAGAGACTGTTTCATAAATTAAATTTTTGCTTGATGCAATGTGCATAAAGTTAAAGGATTGAAAGTAATAAAACAAGTTTTAAAAAGTCATTTGATTAAATGTTATATGATAAATATATAAAAAGAACAGATAACAGATTTAGGCTCAAAGACAGTGTTGCCAAAGTAACTTTGAAAAGTTACTTCATTAGTTACTTTATATAGTTATATTTTACAGTTACTTGACAGCTGTGGAGAACTTGTCGGCAGCTGCTGAATGTAATTAATAAAGTAACTCATAATCTAACTTGGTTATTTTTAAGATTTAGCACTCAGAAAAGTAACTATTAGTTACTTTGCTGATTAGTTACTTTGCTGATTGCTTAATCTTAAGAGTAACCAAGTTAGATTACTAGTTACCTTATTAGTTACATTACTTAATAGTTGCAAGTTTTCAGCAGCTTCTAATAAAGTAATTGCTTAAAGCTGCGAATGAAGTAACTGCATAGAGTAACTGTATAAAGCAACTAAAAAGTAACTGAAAAAGTAACTTTTCAAAGTTACTTTGACAACACTTCTCAAAGGTCTATGGCTTTAGAGCATATTCAGGTTTCAGCATCATACATTTGAAAAGTAACTAAGTAAAGTAATTAATAAAGTAACTAGTTACTTTTGAAAATAAGTAGTCAGGAAAGTAACTGGATTAATTTCTTGGAGAAGTAATCAGTAACTACTATTTCTAATGAACTTGACGAACACTGCTTGGAAACAGTAACATGTATGGGTGAGCAGCTGCAAAAGATCCAGTTTTGCAAACAGTAGATGCTAATGAAGCTGTTAGCTGTTTGCTGAGTTTAAATTCAGTGAATGTTTTAAACTTCATGCTGAATTTTTAATATTTTCAGCAAATGGCATTGGTTGGTAGAATCCCTGGTCTCCCTGACAACAGTTCTCACGCCCTGCATCGCTGCATTGTTTTTCTCATCAAAGCTTGCCTGAGGATGCAATTAATCTCGGTAAAATATCATTATGAAACACTTTTCATTTCTAATGCAGCCTAAAACAGAAGGAGAATATTAATGCAGTCCAGCCTCGGTCACCCTGGAAAGAATCAAATCACAAACTCTAACCCCCCCAGTTTACATTTTTATTCATACTCCAAAAGGCTTCTGAAATTTTTCATGCAAACATATACACATATAGTATGCAGCCATGTAAACTAAAGGATTTAAGCCTTCTTAAATTTGCCTTTTAATAAAAATACAGCAAAACAAGAGCAACATCCGCCAATCCGGATCACCTCCAAAATTCAGTGGAGTCTTCCATGCCCTAATATCTATCTGTGATGTAAATTTGGTGAGAATCTGTGAAGTAATTTTGAAGAAATCCTACAAAGCCTATATAAAGGGAAATCTTGATACAGAATCTGGATTCAGATCCGGATCACCTCCAAAATTTATTGGAGTCTTCCATGGCCTAATATGTATACATGGTGAAAATTTGGCGAGAATCCGCGAAGTAGTTGTGACGTAATCCTTCAAAGCCTATATAAAGTGAATCTTAATCCAGAATCCGGATCCAGATCCAAGTCACCTCCAAAATTCAGTGGAGTCTTGCATGCCCTAATATCTATCTGGTGAGAATCCGTGAAGTAGTTTGGACTTAATCCTGCTAACAGAAAAATAACTAAATAAATTCTGATGATTTTATTACGTCCTTGGTGGACATAAGTTTTAACATAAAGTTTAAACATTTCACACAGTACTTGTGTTATTGTGCATTAAAGCTACAGTCTGTAGGTAGGTAAGTTTTTTTTGTGTTTTCATAAGCTTAGAATGAACCCTTCATAACTACACAGGAGCAGGCCCCTCATGGAGGCTGCTGTGATGATGCAGTGAGCCAAAATGGGACAGACTCGCTCTGCCTTTTACATTTTTTAGTGCGGCCTGAAGCATGAAGAAAAAAAGAATAATAAAAAATTTGTAGTTGCTCCCCGATACACTCACAAGTTTGAGAATCTTAATTTTTCTGAACTGGAAGATTGCACTGTACATATGATGTATCACCAAAGAAGGAAAGAGAGCGTGAATCCCCATCACCAAAGAAGCCAAAACATCAGCCAAAACATCCTGCAGTCTTCCATCCCTACAGGACCTGTATGCCTCCAGGGCCCCGAGGCGAGCAAGGAAGATTGTGGCCGATTCCTTCCACCCATGGAGGCCACAAACTTTTTGTCACCCTCCCCTCAGCTTCTTTTCATCTGCAGCGACACTAATAAATAACGCCCCCCCCCCCCCCCCCACACACACACACACACACTACCGCAAAGCACGGATTGGTCGTCCCTGCACTGAAAAGGTACTGTACATCTGTACGCCAGTCACCTGTTTTTGCACAGTCCCATTCCACTACGTTCTATTTATTTGACAGTGAACACAGTATTGCCTATTTGACTCTTTTACTTCTTACAGAAGTGTTTTTATTATTATTATTATTATTATTATTATTATTTTCTTTATTTGATTGTTTATGCACCAATAACACCAGATGAAATTCCATGTATGTGCAAACTTGACAATGAATTTGATTCTGATGATTCAAGTGAAACAAAACGTGATGACACTAAATCCCTCACGCTGTGGCTTTAAGCATTTCAAGTAGCTTTATAAATCTGTTGTTGATCATTTTTTAAAACAAATATCATTGCTGTCCTGTTAAACATGTATCTTACCACCACAGGAGAACCTTACTGTCTCCCATCATGGCCAAAATCAGCCGTGTCTTTATTTTTCTTCCACACTGTCTATAAGATGTGTGTGCTTGTGTTGTGGCATGTGTGTAAGTTCTTTTTTTTTTCTTTTTTCTTTTTTTGTGGTACTGCCCAGTGTAGGATTAATAACTTTTTCCAATTTTCCAGCCTGGCCTATCTCAAAGGAAGTTTTCTGTTGGACTATCTCTGGTGGTTAAGGATTATTCTGGGAGGCAGAGAAAATACTGCCTCTGTTATCTAACGGGGGGGAGATACCACAAACTGATGACAATGCATAGATTTAAATCCACACCATCCACTGATAAAATTCTATTTCATTTTCCTTTCACTGTGAAACGGCCAAAGTGGCGTATAGCTGTCAAAAACCACTTGCGTTGAAAAAGGCAGGAAATCGAAGCGTGTCGCAGGTCAGGGTTTCCTTCCTGTATGTCGAATATTAACGCCTGCTGTGAGCCAACACAAAAACTACTATATGAATATATTCCACGGGGCTTTTCAGTGTAACCACAAATCTTGCTGGAATTGATCTGTTAATCTGTGAAAACATCTTTATACTTGGTTTTCCTTTCACCTGAGTTCCAGCAGTACCGTACTGTGATACAATTTCTTTATGTTTCCCTCCAACATGAATTCCTTCCAAAACTACAGCAACAACTACAACAAAACAGCTTTTTATAAATGCAGAGCATTCCCACAACTCAGTGGTTTGTATTACTAATTTTTCTTCACATTTTGATACTGCTGCCATTTTCAAGCTCTTCATTTCCCTAAAAGCAGAATGATGGACTTTTCAGTGCTACCTACATACAGAGAGGAATTCATTTCTAACCTCAGAAAAAGTTAACTTTTTAAGCTGCCATCATAGCAGCGGCTTCCTGGTTTAATTATAACTTTGTGCAAAATGTTAAAACACTGCTGTATCTTTCAATTAAGTAAATTATAGTTATTAGCATTAAAAAATGACAGCTTGTCACATTGCCACCGACAGTCTGTCACTGCAGATGACAGTAATTCTTTCATAACAGCCGACACGATGAGTTTTTAACCGTCAACATGCGAATGCAGCACTATGCTGATTTGTAACTTTTTCAGACTGTGAAACGTCAGCAAGCTAGCCAGTTTTGTTTTTACAGTGTGGCTTTCACAAAGACTCAGCGATGTCTGAAAAGCTGAACTTATTGAATAATAATGTAAGTGAACTAGAAGCCACCAATGCTGATCTCATGTCTATTATTAATAATACAATAAAATGGGACAGAGGAGTAAGTAACATCTAAGTATGTGTTATTTGCTGTGCAGCATCCTTTTAGATAGAAAACACAATTTTAGTGTACTGGATGAGATGTTACTGCCAGATGTCTTCAAAAATTTGTTCATACAGCTTTAAGACATTTATAAATTTTACGCGCTACATTTCTTAAAAGAATGTTTCCTATTGAGAAACATTCCTATTTTTCTGAGAGATGCTGCACTAATTTGAAAATTGTTATTGCTTTATCTCTTTTAATTGTATAGTTTTTTTCTCCCAGACTCATGTTTTTTGTTTGTTTGTTTGTTTGGATGTTTGGGGTTTTGTTTTTTTTTTTGTTTTTTTTTTTTGACAGATTCGATATTGTGCTGTTAGAGTTAAATGACTGATATGAACCAGCACATAGAAATATAATTAAATATGATATTAAATATAATTATATGCCCGTATAATTAAATCCTTTTGGAGGAGGAGGGTTTGAAAGTTTTGCAAAACTGAATATTTTAATGAAGCTATTGATTCATTCAGTCTTTCAAGTGTACTTGGAAGATCTGGCAACTTGCTTCTGATGGATTGTTTGTTGCTGTGACACCACTCTGAACTTCACATGGTTGTACAACCCCTGGCAAAAATTATGGAATCACCGGCCTCGGAGGATGTTCATTCAGTTGTTTAATTTTGTAGAAAAAAAGCAGATCACAGACATGACACAAAAGTCATTTCAAATGGCAATTTTCTGGCTTTAAGAAACACTATAAGAAATCAGGAAAAAAAAAATTGTGGCAGTCAGTAACGGTTACTTTTTTAGACCAAGCAGAGGGAAAAAAATATGGAATCACTCAATTCTGAGGAAAAAATTATGGAATCATGAAAAACAAAAGAACGCTCCAACACATCACTAGTATTTTGTTGCACCACCTCTGGCTTTTATAACAGCTTGCAGTCTCTGAGGCATGGACTTAATGAGTGACAAACAGTACTCTTCATCAATCTGGCTCCAACTTTCTCTGATTGCTGTTGCCAGATCAGCTTTGCAGGTTGGAGCCTTTTCATGGACCATTTTCTTCAACTTCCACCAAAGATTTTCAATTGGATTAAGATCCGGACTATTTGCAGGCCATGACATTGACCCTATGTGTCTTTTTGCAAGGAATGTTTTCACAGTTTTTGCTCTATGGCAAGATGCATTATCATCTTGAAAAATGATTTCGTCATCCCCAAACATCCTTTCAATTGATGGGATAAGAAAAGTGTCCAAAATATCAACATAAACTTGTGCATTTATTGATGATGTAATGACAGCCATCTCCCCAGTGCCTTTACCTGACATGCAGCCCCATATCATCAATGACTGTGGAAATTTACATGTTCTCTTTAGGCAGTCATCTTTATAAATCTCATTGGAACAGCACCAAACAAAAGTTCCAGCATCATCACCTTGCCCAATGCAGATTCGAGATTCATCACTGAATATGACTTTCATCCAGTCATCCACAGTCCACAATTGCTTTTCCTTAGCCCATTGTAACCTTGTTTTTTTCTGTTTAGGTGTTAATGATGGCTTTCGTTTAGCTTTTCTGTATGTAAATCCCATTTCCTTTAGGCGGTTTCTTACAGTTCGGTCACAGACGTTGACTCCAGTTTCCTCCCATTCGTTCCTCATTTGTTTTGTTGTGCATTTTTGATTTTTGAGACATATTGTTTTGAGTTTTCTGTCTTGACGCTTTGATGTCTTCCTTGGTCTACCAGTATGTTTGCCTTTAACAACCTTCCCATGTTGTTTGTATTTGGTCCAGAGTTTAGACACAGCTGACTGTGAACAACCAACATCTTTTGCAACATTGCGTGAGGATTTACTGTTGTGAAAGTCTCGTGACACGGACCCACAACAGGGGGCATTAATGAACGGACAATGGCTAAGCCAAAAAGTAACAATTTAATGTTGTGAATCGCACAACAACGTACAGACAATAACAATATGGTGGACTGTCAATCATACACCAGGTGACGTGTGGGCAGGCTCGACGATAGAAGACGCCTGGAGAGAGAAGAGCTGGATCCCCACACAGCTTCCAACACCAACGGAGCTGAAGAACACCGGAGCCGCCAAGCCCTGCGCCCCAGGTGGCCGCTGTCTTCAGCAGTCAGACCCGGTACTGCTGGCAGAAAACAGAGACAGTCCAGATGAGTGTGAGTTCGCACACTCAGTAATCCCACAGTCTGTATTAAGTAAAGGAGGGAAAACCTCCACCTCCAATCACACACACTCGTGCAGCTCCTGGTCAACCACTTATCTGAGTTGGGGTGTGAGGCGAAGCCGTCGCTGTCACACCAAACGCCAATCCTCCAGATAAGGAAACACTCCAGGAAAACGGCTGCAAATAGAAGTTCAGGTTAAACACACAAAGTGTCTGTCAGCAGAGAAATTACCTGAATGGTGGTTGATTTCTCGGCGAGGAGGTGGAGTTGCAGTCCGGTCTTTGTAGTGGTGGTGATGGGTGACAGCTTGTGTTGATTGATGACAGCTGTCACCTCCAGCAAAGCCGACGCCCTCTCGTGCTTGAAGCCCGCACTTCAAGCAGGGCGCCATCTTGTGGTGGTGGGCCAGCAGTACCTCCTCTTCAGCGGCCCACACAACATTTACCCTCTTTTAAGAGTTTGATAATCCTCTCCTTTGTTTCAATTGACATCTCTCGTGTTGGAGCCATAATTCATGTCAGTCCACTTGGTGCAACAGCTCTCCAAGGTGTGATCACTCCTTTTTAGATGCAGACTAACGAGCAGATCTGATTTGATGCAGGTGTTAGTTTTGGGGATGAAAATTTACAGGGTGATTCCATAATTTTTTCCTCAGAATTGAGTGAGTCCATATTTTTTTCCCTCTGCTTGGTCTAAAAAAGTAACCGTTACTGACTGCCACAATTATTTTTCCTGATTTCTTATAGTGTTTCTTAAAGCCAGAAAGTTGCCATTTGAAATTACTTTAGTTTTGTGTCATGTCTGTGATCTGCTTTTTTTCTACAAAATTAAACAACTGAATGAACATCCTCCAAGGCCGGTGATTCCATAATTATTGCCAGGGGTTGTATACGCTTCTTTTATTTCTGTTTAGCACTCTTCTGGTTATTAATTGTATCTACTCTGAATGTTATTTAACAACAGTCCTGTTGTGAATCGCTAGCAGTTAGCATTCACTAGTGGTTAGCATTCGATAGCGGTTAGCTTTCGCTAGCTAGGTCGACACCTCGCCTCTACGTTGTTACTTTTTATAGCTGTTTCTTTTCTACCCATTTAATACTTCTGTTCGTTTTTCAGTTGAAATGCTGTAAATTTTAAGTAATTTTTACTCCTGTGTAAAATCTTAGGAGTGGCTAGCATTTTCGCTAGTAGTTAGCTTGCGTTAGCTATTTCTGACCCTTCTCATCATTTTTTCATTTCACTTTTTACACTCCTGTTAGTTAATTAACTGTTTAGTGTATTTTATAGCTGCTGCTTTTTTACCTTTTAATACTTCTGTTAGTTTTTCAGTGTAACTGCTATGAATTTTAATTAATTTATCTGCGTCTGTGTGAGCCTTAGGAGTGGTTAGCTTATCCATTATTGGTCAGCTCGTGTTTGCTTGGCTACATTTTTTAATTTCTTAGTGCACAAAGTACACTACTTATTATACTTTACACCCTCCGTAAATCCTGCGTGATGTTGGAAGATAGAGTGGCTCTCTTAGAGAGCTGTGTCCGTAAGTTAGAGCAGCTTCTTAGCGCAGTGGAGTTAGATGTTACAGGCACTCCAGATGAGGTTAGTGTTGGGCCGGCTAGTGAGCCCATTAGCATCAGCTTAGAAACGCCGGCTGTGGAGGATGGCTTTCGGACTGTGGCTAGGCGGAGGAAGCCCCGTAGGGCTTGGTGCCTGGTTGTGGCACCCCGATCACACTCGCCAGTGCGAACTGTGAATCAGTTCTCCCCTTTGGATTTGCCAGATCTGAATTCTGTGAGCCCACGAGTGACTTCCACTCCTGTCTCCAGGTCGAAACACCGGACTTTAGTGATAGGGGATTCTATCACCCACAAAGTCAGGTTACAGACGCCGGCTGACGTTAAATGTATTCCTGGGGCCAGAGCTCCCGACATTGCATCTCATCTTAGGGTGCTGACGCTGCAGAAGGGAAGACAGACGAAGGAACATGATATGAGATATAGTCACATAGTTATTCATGTTGACACCAATGATGTCAGGATGAAGCACTCAGAGGTCACAAAAATGGACATAGAGAGGACTTGTGACCAATAAAACAGTCAGATTCTGTGGAGATTTTCAAGTCCAGACTTAAGACGCACTTATTTTCCCTTTCATATGGCTAGCATACTGGTACAGTTTTGTTTTATGCTTTTTACTCTTTTAATTCATTTATTAGTAATTGGAGCGGGCTGCGGCCTCAACTTTACCTAAATTCTGGGGTCTTTTAGTGAAGTTTAGGGCTAATGGCTGGCAATCACCTTAGTATTTCTCTGTTTTTGTTGTTTAATGCTGGCAAATTATACAGTATTTTTTGTATTTTTTTTTTTGATGCCTGATTCTGTTTTTTCTCTCTGTTTAAGGTGCAGCTCCATCCAGAGATGGGAGTTGTATTTGTGTTGGTGATCCTCCTGTCCTGTGCACCAACAGCAGTTCTTGTATATTCGTCCGTGAATTGTTTCTGTAATTTATGTTTGTAGCATGGCCCAAGCAGAGGGTCAGGGTCACCCCTTTGAGCCTGGTCTGCTTGAGGTTTCTTCCTCTGAGGGAGATTTTCCTTACCACTGTTGCTCTGGGGGTTGGTAAGGTTAGACCTTACCTGTGTGAAGCACTTTGAGGCAACTCTGTTGTGATTTGGCGCTAAACAATGAAAATAAATTGAAATTGAAAACCGTAATTATAAAATATTATTAGAATAAAGGCAAAATGTTTTTGAAGTCACTATTTAATGCACTTTTTGATCTTTTTGAAAGGATGAATGTGTGAACGCATCTTTTAGGAGATGGTTTTATTTTATTTAACTCACTGAATTATCCATTTTTTCCTTCTTCCTGTTCCTGTGGTTTTCTTTTCCTGTGGCTGTTTCTTTCCATTTTTCATTTGTCTTTTCTTAAATGTTTTAGTGTGTATGTATTGTTTGAAGCACAGTGTATAGAAGTGCTTTACAATTATTATTATTATTATTATTGTTATTGTCATTAATGTTGTTGTGTTTTCATCTTTTTGAAGCAGTGAGTCATTTCCAGAAGTAGTTTTTTTTTTTTTTTTTTAAGTCCCAGAGTCTCCGCTGGCATGTGTTGACATTGTGGCATTTCAAGCATGGTGAAACAGTTACCCTATGGCGACAGTTACCCTAAGCCATCAAAGCCACCAAGCAGTTGGCTTTGTTGGCTTTTTGACTGGGGTTCCTGTAGCGTGCACGCCAGCATCTCTGCAAGATGTCTTGTAAATCACTTCACAGGTCTTATCTGGTTACAAAAACAGCATTTTTAGGCAGAGTCTGCATTGATACAGATTTACAACCTAAACTCCGCTCGGGTGCAGCAACACTTTGTGTCCCAGATGTCTCAAAAAGACAGTTATTCATTTTCTGTACCCACTTATTCCAGGTAAAGATCACTGGAGGGGCTGGAGCCTATCCCAGCAATGTGGGTGAGAGGTGAGGTACCACCTGAACAGGGCACAGCCGACACATTTAGGCAAACAAACACATCCATGCTCTCACTTACACCTACGGTCAATTTAGAGTCAGCAATTCACCAAATCTTCATGTCTTTGGATGTGGGAGCACTCAGAGGGAACCCACACAAACACCACACAAAGAGGACCATGTCGGATTGTTGGAGGCTTCTCCCTGTGAGGCAGCTGTGCTAACCACTGATCCGCCGTGCTGCCTCAAAAAGACTTTTGATAGACTATTTTCCAGCATATATGATGAAACAACATTACGATGTTGACCCGTGGGGAACCATGGACTCCAGATTTGGTCATTTGTACTACAAATGGAGGACAGGTGACTTTTGGGGAACATCTCTTTTCAGTTATGCTACATTTTTTTAAGTACTGACATAGAAAAATTTCTTGGCTTTTATGAAAGTCTATATTAAAGGTTAAATCTGTTTTCCATTGCGTTCAATCTTCTAAAATGAATTTTTGTCATCAATAAGCCTTTCTGAAGCTGCTTAACCTGTACAATATTCCATGTAAAGAAATGACTGTGAAGTTTTCTATTTGTACTGCGACAGTGTTCACATTAGTTCAAATTTCTTTTTTTTTTCTTTTTGTTTTTGGTGTGTGAGACACTGATGAGACACAATTCTGCTGTTTTGCCCGGAGTCTGGGTTTGGGGTCACATGCATACAGAAAATGAGACTGATGAATTCTGTCAGGTCTGCTGCGACCTCACAGGCTTTTATTTTGAAATACAGGCTTTTATTGTGGAAGTGCAACATAAACAGGCTTGATTACCGATTACTGATAATTATTGATTTCTCCAAAAAATATTGGTCCAATCACCTTGCTGCTTTCGCGACTTGAATCCTCATGAAATGTACATAAGCATGCCAAAGGACGAGTCATCTTTTTGTGGATTTCAATTGATGGTCCAGATACTCAAACACACATTATATTATATTCATTATATGGATTATATCTCTGAAATTAAAATGCCACTGTGAAAACTGTATTCATAGATTGAGCTGAAAACATAAAAAACAATGAATTAATTAGATTTTTGATTGCCTGAGATGCATTTTCAGGGACTGCAGAGGAAAAACAAAGACTTTAATCAGATTAAGAAACGAGGGGGAAAAGCAGCCAAAGAAGCATGGGAATTAATTTTTTTAATTGATCCAATTACTATATTTTTTAACTTTCACAAGCTTCATATGTCATGAATGCAGTGACAGTGTTTTGCTGCCTTGGGGTTTTGCTCTGCTCTCCTTCCCCCCCTTTGTGTTTCCTCCAGGCACTGATTAACTCACCTGTCATCAATCAAACCACCTGCTTTTAAGCCCTGCTTCAGTCACTCCACCTTCGCCAGAAGCTCAGTGTTCATTCTGTGGTACCTGGCCTCCCGTTCAGCTCTGATACTTTTTCACATGATGCTCTTGACTCTGTACGTTCTGACCCCTCTCTGTTTTTGTGTTTTTTCTCAGCATTCTTACGTCGAGTCAGTTCCGTGTGCGGCCACCTGGTCCCGGTTCCCAGCTACTTCATTAATTCCAGTCCAGTTGGTGTCTCCTGCCTCCAGTGTCTCATTGCACTTTTCCAAAACCTGTTAATTCTGTACAATAAATTGTTATCCTGCTTTTCACGACAGCTCCCAGCATTTCTGGGTCCTCATTCGGTTCGTAACAGGAGTTTTTGGCCACGTCATGGACCCAACTGGAATGGATCAACTCCCTGCACGAGGCAGCAGTATTTATCAAATGAGACATCCACCACACCTACTACCTGGTCCAAGTCAAGGAGGGCGATGGGTGGAAGACCAGATTCAACACTCTGTTAGGTCATTTTGAATATTTAGGCCCTTTGGTCTCACCAACACTCCTGCCACATTTCAAGCTCTTGCGAACAGTGTATTCCAAGACTTCCTCAACTGGTTCATATTTGTTTACCTGGATGGCATCCTTATCTTCTCACACACACTAACAGAACACACTGACCACGTACTTTTGGTAACTTCTGCTGGAGAATTGTTTGTATATTAAAGCAGAAAAATGTGATTTTCACTGTGACGCCATCTCCTTCCCCAGCTTCGTATTCTCCCAGAACCAAATTAAATCAGGCCCTGCCAAAGTTAGAGCTGTCACTCAATGGCCCACGCCTTCCTCCGTTAAACAATTCCAGCAGTTCCTTGGCGTCACCAACTTCTAACGCCGGTTTTTGAACGCTGGTTCATATGAAACTTAAGGTCATAGCCCCTCTCATTAGGCTCACTTCACCCAAGGCACCCTTCATGTGGTCCACTGTCGCTGACCATGCCTTCCAAACTTCATAAGAAATTAGCTTACATCCAGTAAGACAAAAGGCTCAAATCCCGGCAGGCCAAGTGGCTGCTATTCTTCAGACGGTTCAACTTTGACATCATTTACTGTCCAGGCTCCAAAAACGTTAAACTGTCTCATCAATTCACCCCCACATATCATCAATCTGGAAAGCAAGAAAAACTGGCAAATGATCACTGACATCACTAATGAGTAATCCACCCGTTAAATTTCCTACAGTAACATTTGTTAATATGTTTTTGAGAACTGTCGATGTATTTGTAGTTATCCTAGTTGGATGTGTAATCACTGGATACAACCCCATATAAAACACAATTTATAACTTCTGTTATTTGTGGTTTACTGTGAGAATTTAGGAAATTTATATTAAAGTCTCCACAAACAAATAAAATGTTATTTATAATTGTGTCATACATTTCAATCAATTTGTCCATTAAAATATTAATATTTGATCCAGGAGCTCCATAAACACAGCTTATGATTATATATATTTTTTATATTTAATTTCCACTGTGACACATTCCATAACATTCTCTAAAGAATATGGCATATTTTGTATTTCATTTTGATGATGTGAACCAATATAAAGTGCCACGCCACCACCCCCTTTTTTTTTTATCCTATTTGTGGCAATAAATAAATAAATAAATCATATCCTTCAAGCTGGACAAGTTGTTCCTCTTTTAACCAAGTTTCAGTAATTGCAATAACTGAAAAATGATCATTGGATTTTTTTAAACAGTCCTGAATTTTAGAAAATTACTAAAAAGATTTCTACTAATAAAATGTATAATGGAGAATATCCCATTTGTCATAGAATAATCCTTAAACTGTTCTTCAGTAAAGTATTTACAGTGATGAATAAGATTTTTTAAGAAAAAAAACAATCCGGATCAATATTATACTCAATATTATGAAAACTATGTTCAGTGGAATCAAATTTTTTTAAATTGAGCTCCTGTGCAGAAGTAAATTCAAAAGAATCAGCTGCCATCATATAAAAAAAAGAAAAATCCACAAACCAAAAAAGCGGTCAAATTAGGTCTAATTTCATGATGTAAACATATACATATTGGAAGTAAATGTGTATATTTTTGCTCTCTAAATATCTAAATTACTTTTTGTATTAAAAAATAATACCACTAGCTATGTAGAATATTCTCAGATTTATTTGTTTGCTTTTGCTCTTCTGTGGGAGATGGTCCTTTGTTAAAAACAACAAAAAAAACCTAATAATGAATAATAGTAAGGCAGCTGCAAAAACAAATATGTTAATACAGAATAGCTTTGTAACAAATCTTAATCTAGCCAGGCGAGTTACCTAGAGGCCAAGAAAAGCAGTTCGTTTTCTCACTTTAATATGAGAATCTGTAGTGGTGACTCTGCTGCATCATGCAAAAATAAATAAATAAATAAAGTGAATTTTTTCCCACATCAAAGCTATTTTCAAAATTACAATCTGCTGCAAATGGCCAGTGTCATTAGAAATCAGTTTATTCTCTCTAGGTTTTGATGCATTTTCATTATTGACGTGTTATGCCTGCTAGGGCGCCATAGCCACCAACCCCCCCTGGATGCTGAATTGCAAGTTATAATTCTGATGTGATACTGCAGTCTGTGCACAGCACACAGCAGAAGGAAGGTTTCTGATGCTGAGCCATTTCATCCGCAGTTCTGCTCGTCTCCTGTTTGATTTTGGACATACTGATCGTAAAGTGGGGGGAGGGAGGGTGTCAGATATTAGTTTTAAAGATTACAGCACATGTTTTGTAAAAGCTGTCAGGATTTGCTCCTCCACCAGAACCAGCAAACCATTCAAAAAGCTCTTTTGCGATGCGGTGCTGCCCGCCAAGCAGTCACGTTTCATCGCATGTGGTGCTGAAGCACAAGGACGCTCAAAGGTTGTTCAAATTATTGACTGTTTATAAGAATGTCACACAATGCCCAGCGTGCTCATAATAGAGCACGGTGACTTGCGGCACTGAAGTCAGATTAACTTCGGAGATGCAAGTTTGATTATAAATACACTGTTCTGTAATGAAGTAGGTGTGATGGTTTTGTTTCATATAGATTTTTGTTCTTTGTGCAAAAGCTCAAGCTTGCTCCGGGCTTGTTCTGCATCCATTTATGGCACAATACGCCTATTCTAATGAGTCACCCACAATGCACCTGGGATTTCAGATGGCTGAAGATTTGTCACTGTGCACCGTTATGTTCAGCAGTAACAGAATTTGGTAAATTTCAGGGAGGCTAATGAAGCCGGCAGCAAAAGTACAGCATCAGGTGACTGGTTACACCTATTGTTGATTTCATTGCCATTATTTTTTTTTCCCAAAACAATAGCTGCACAACACTGTAATGCTCATACTATCCAATCATTTTTCCCACATGTAATCATGGCTGGGTAACTTTCCTAGTCATGCAAAACCAGAAGCTTGTAGCAGTAATATTTACCTCTCTTTGTAAGTTTGGCAATGGACCCCTACACAGAGAACTACAATGGAAACCAATTAGAAACAGGTTTATTATCCACCTAAATGCTCAGTTATAATTAGCTGGCAACATGCTTGGTCTTAGACAGGCAACAGGTCAAGCACACGGGTGATCAGTCCAACAGGTAGTCTTTCTTAGGGAGACAGAGGATTAAGCAAAAGCACACAAAAGGTCAAGATGAGAAATAACACTGAGTTCTACCATTAAGAGTCAGGAGATTACAAACCGTCATTTATTCCATAGATATATTTTTTTACAAATGAAAGCCAGTCTTTTGGGCCGGTCCTGTTCCTGACAGCATCAAAGTATGACAAACTCAAACCCTGCCATCGGAAGAAGGCAGAGGTGGATCCTACTCCCAGCACTAAACATGGACCAACAGGTGGTGGTGGGCTGGAGAAGGGTGTGGGTCTGGCCAGGAATCTTGGCATCAAATGGGGGACCAACCAGTGCTAGTCAGGTGGATGAGATAGAGTCATGGTCTGCGACCCCAGCATCAGACAGGTACAAACTAAAGGTGGCAGAGTAGAGGAGGGTGCACTCTGGGACAACAGCAGGGACCAGCCAGTGGTGGCAGGGTGGAGGTAGAGTTCCGGTCAGTGAGTGCAATCAGCAGAGAGGTGAGTCAGCATTGACCAGCTGCTTCTGGTTAGAGATACAGCTGTTACTGTTTGGGCAAATATTAATGAAAGCTTCAAATTTGAGTCCTCCTGGTAGAACTTGCCATTTGCTGCATATGTCATATCAAACGAACAGTCCAAAATGGCAGGCAAAAATCTGGAACATGTTATAGCAGCAAAGGACTGTAACAGGAAGGCAAAAAATGCTGTATGTAAACACTGCAAAAATAATGCAAAAGAGCAGGATGACCCTCTACAATCTGGTGATAAGGGGCCATTCTAGCAGCAGTTAAATAGGCCACCAAGCAATTAAACACAGAAGTGCAGAAAGACATGAAACTAGAAGGGCCGAAACAAGAAGTTCAGATACAGGAAATTATCCATTATTCATATTTATTATGGGGGGAGAATTTGCCAAATAACAGAGAATAATAATAACACATAGAAAATAATGTCAAAGATTAACGTGGAGAATAACACCAAATAACAGAATCGCATGGAGAACAACCCTGAACACCAAAAAGCGATACACACAGTCTTGCTTCACATGATTAAAGTTACCTTGTGATGGAAAGTCATTCAAGCCTTGATCTTGTCACAGCTTCCTGCTTATAATATTTATTTTTGCCTCAGCAGATAAAATGTCATCAGACTCCAGCTGGTCCAAACTGCTGCTGCCAGTATTTTAATGGCCACAACGAAGAACTGACCTTATATTACTGCTCATGGCTCAATGTAAAATTGAGATTTGATTTTTCAATTTTACTGGCCTCCAAAGCATTACCAGGGTCCAGTTTCATAAAGCAGTCTAATCTTGTTCAGTCGAATAAACTCACTTAGTTGACTAATTTTTTGACGCGAGTCGTTGCACAAAGCGCTTAATCGGCTAAAGTTTCGCGTTACCCGACGAAAGTTTTAGCTGGGTACAGAGGAGGCTAATCTTATTTTAGTTGACAAAACTTAAGTGTCTTACCTCAAAAAAGGCAGCTATCATGTACCACCACTTGATGGAGGATGAAGGAAGGCGAGACTTGCAGAAGGAGCAGGTGTTTCGAGACTGGAATAATCCATGGGAGATGTTCACGAATGCCGAGGCCAGGAGCGCTTCTCTTCTAGTGCGGCGGACTCGGCCATTTTTGTAGCAGACGGACAAACCTGGAAGTAAACAGAACTGTGAAACTGTCATGCATTTGAGGTGTTTCTTGCCAACGGCACTCGTGAGGCCAATTATGCCCATGAAAATCGTACACTAACGTAACGTAACCGTGTGAAACAGTGATTAGACAGATAATGTTGGGCAATTAACCATAATCAACTAAGTAAGTTTAATAGACTAAAGGATTAGACTGCTTTATGAAACCGGGCCCAGGTTTGGTAACTGGTTTTATCAGAGATCTATTAAACAAATAGGATGTAACACTTTGGTCCTTCAGGGGCTGTGTTATGTCAGTTTCTCAGATACTTTTAAACAGGCTAAATTTGAATTATTACATTGTTTTATTCACTGAATATTTTATGTTTGTTTTAATTTTGATAATTTACTGTCTATATTTTATTGCAAAGCCAGATATCCTGTCAGTTGATGGTAAAACGATGCCAAAAAAATTGTTTACAGGAATGTTCACAGTAGTAGTTAATGAAAATTAAATTGAAAAAAAAATATGTTGAAATCCAATTATGTTAAAGTACATTTATTTCTGAGATTTATTGTAAAACTATAGTAAACTGTGTTGGTGGTAAAACATTTTTTGGTGGTGGTGGTGGGGGGTCCCGATGAACTGAGATATGGCAAAGAGGTCTTGCAGATGATTTAAAAGAGGAATCCCACACACACAGAGTTCATGCTCATGCCATATTCATTGGACTCGAAATTTACGACTTACAACTAGGAAAAATACATATACAGCTTACTAAGGCTATTGTTACGGTTAGGACCAGAGTGGAACGGTGAACCCAAATGAAGGGAGCAGAAAAGAGAGTTGAATGAATCAGAAAACTGATTTATTTGACAAATAAATGTGCAATACGTTGAGTATAGATGTGGAAGAGGCCTGGAGAGTGGAGACACGGCCCGCACAGCAGTGGAACCAGGGAACTGCAGTCCGACCGGAGTTGCAACCAGAGTGAAGACTGGATGAGGAGTACCAGGAGGTGCAGTGGTGCAGCTGAAGTAAAAATATACAGAGTGTGCTGACAGCTGGAATGTCAGACCAAAAGGTGCTAAGCATGGAAGCCCAGAAAGAAGCCGCAGGAAATTACTGGGTACAAAAGCCTGGAAGCTCGGAACAATAGCTGCGTAGGAACGTATAAAAATTCTGAGCAATCAGAGAGGCCAGGTTACCGTGTGAGGTTCACTGAGTTTCTGGCAACGATGATGTGAAGAGCCGGCCGGGGTTTAAATGCAGAAGTTTGAGATGAGCAGCAGGTGTGTTGACCAGCTTGAGGCGTGCCACCTGTGCAGAGGAGACAAAGACAGAGACCAAGGCAACCCATCCCACTAAGAAATCTTGGCAAACCAAGTACAAACAATGGAACTGTTACTAATTTTAGTATTGGCAATGAGACAGCAGACCCATGTGAGTGTTGTCTTACATGTGTCTAGCAGATATCCAGCAAAATGTTTGTGTGAAATATTTCCACATTTTAATGGGTGTTCTTCCCAACAGGATATCTGGTTACCAGTAAAACTGAACCAAAGAAACCTTGTAAACTGGACAAACATGACGTAAAATGGAAATGCAAAGAAAGCACTGGACACACGAGCAGATTTATCGTAGCAGTGCCATTTGATCCTTGAGTGGCATTCTGGGAAACTGAGTTTATCAGTGTGTTATAGCATCTTGTTGCTGTATTTTAACTTATGTGAGTCAAGATCCTAAATAAATAAAGGTGTGTAAGTTTGTGAATGCTTTATTTCATAATAAAGGAATAAAAGTGTAAACATACAGACTGGCATCCTATTCGGGGTGTAGGATACCCCGCCTCATGCCCTGTTGTTAGGCTAGGCTTCAGCGCTCCAACCCCCATGACCCTCAAATTGAATAAGCAGGTAGAGAAAATGGATGGATGATACACGTGATGAACATCCTTTACAAATTAACCCCCCCCCGCCACCAAAAAAAAAAAAAAAAAGAAAAAAATGACAAAGGGACTACAGCTTAAAGCATAATAATGCTATATCAGTTGAGGTGCAAAAAAAAAAAAATTAAGTGATACTGTACAGTTGTGCTCAAACGTTTACATACCCTGCCAGAATATTTGACTTTTTTTGGCCATTTTTCACACGTGATTGACAACACAAAAACTTTTTTTTTCACTCGTGGTTAGTGTTTGTGTGAAGCCATTTATGGTCAAACAACTGTGTTTATTCTTTTTCAAATATAATTACAGCAGAAACTACCCTTTTGTGGTAGTTGTGGACGAGGCTCTCATGGTAAAGCTGCCACTAAATATGTCTTGGACTTTATTACATCAATGATAACCGTATGAAGAAATACAAACACTATGGTACTCTGTGGTAAAGTAGATAGTTCTCCAAAACTGAGTGACTGTTCAAGAAGGAGAAGAGTGAGGAAAGACACCCAGACAGCCCAGAAGAAGTTATAGGCTTCTGTGGCTGTGATTGGAGAAATTGTGCACAGTGCATGTTTTGCAGTTTGTATCACCAGTTATACATCTTCATGATGGAGTGGCGAGGAGAAGGATATTCTTTCACCAAAACAGATCAACTCTAGACTTGCCTCTCAGATGTACCTTCTGGCAATTTGTAGCTAAACTTTCAGGTCTTCTTTTTAAGAAAATCTTCTTCTATACCACTTCATCATGATGCTGTATAACTGGAAAGCTTAAGCACTCTCCACAGCGTGACCATCGGGTTCTTGGTCACCTCCCAATCTAAAGCCCTTCTACCCTCGATTGCGAAATTTAGAAGGGCGGCCAGCTCTAGAAAGAGTCCTGGTGGATCTGAATGTCGTCCATTTATGGATAATGGAGGCCACTGTGCTCACTGGGCACTTTAAAGCAGCAGAAACCCAGATTTGTGCCTTGAGACAGTCCTGTCTCTGAAGTTCACAGACAGTTCCTGTGACTTCATGCTTGCTTTGTGCTCTGACATGCACTGTCAACTGTGGCACCTTATATCAATCAATCAATCAATCAATTTTTTTATATAGCGCCAAATCACAACAAACAGTTGCCCCAAAGCGCTTTATATTGTAAGGCAAGGCCATACAATAATTATGTAAAACCCCAACGGTCAAAACGACCCCCTGTGAGCAAGCACTTGGCTACAGTGGGAAGGAAAAACTCCCTTTTAACAGGAAGAAACCTCCAGCAGAACCAGGCTCAGGGAGGGGCAGTCTTCTGCTGGGACTGGTTGGGGCTGAGGGAGAGAACCAGGAAAAAGACATGTTGTGGAGGGGAGCAGAGATCGATCACTAATGATTAAATGCAGAGTGGTGCATACAGAGCAAAAAGAGAAAGAAACAGTGCATCATGGGAACCCCCCAGCAGTCTACGTCTATAGCAGCATAACTAAGGGATGGTTCAGGGTCACCTGATCCAGCCCTAACTATAAGCTTTAGCAAAAAGGAAAGTTTTAAGCCTAATCTTAAAAGTAGAGAGGGTGTCTGTCTCCCTGATCTGAATTGGGAGCTGGTTCCACAGGAGAGGAGCCTGAAAGCTGAAGGCTCTGCCTCCCATTCTACTCTTACAAACCCTAGGAACTACAAGTAAGCCTGCAGTCTGAGAGCGAAGCGCTCTATTGGGGTGATATGGTACTACGAGGTCCCTAAGATAAGATGGGACCTGATTATTCAAAACCTTATAAGTAAGAAGAAGAATTTTAAATTCTATTCTAGAATTAACAGGAAGCCAATGAAGAGAGGCCAATATGGGTGAGATATGCTCTCTCCTTCTAGTCCCCGTCAGTACTCTAGCTGCAGCATTTTGAATTAACTGAAGGCTTTTTAGGGAACTTTTAGGACAACCTGATAATAATGAATTACAATAGTCCAGCCTAGAGGAAATAAATGCATGAATTAGTTTTTCAGCATCACTCTGAGACAAGACCTTTCTGATTTTAGAGATATTGCGTAAATGTAAAAAAGCAGTCCTACATATTTGTTTATTATGCGCTTTGAATGACATATCCTGATCAAAAATGACTCCAAGATTTCTCACAGTATTACTAGAGGTCAGGGTAATGCCATCCAGAGTAAGGATCTGGTTAGACACCATGTTTCTAAGATTTGTGGGGCCAAGTACAATAACTTCAGTTTTATCTGAGTTTAAAAGCAGGAAATTAGAGGTCATCCATGTCTTTATGTCTGTAAGACAATCCTGCAGTTTAGCTAATTGGTGTGTGTCCTCTGGCTTCATGGATAGATAAAGCTGGGTATCATCTGCGTAACAATGAAAATTTAAGCAATACCGTCTAATAATACTGCCTAAGGGAAGCATGTATAAAGTGAATAAAATTGGTCCTAGCACAGAACCTTGTGGAACTCCATAATTAACTTTAGTCTGTGAAGAAGATTCCCCATTTACATGAACAAATTGTAATCTATTAGACAAATATGATTCAAACCACCGCAGCGCAGTGCCTTTAATACCTATGGCATGCTCTAATCTCTGTAATAAAATTTTATGGTCAACAGTATCAAAAGCAGCACTGAGGTCTAACAGAACAAGCACAGAGATGAGTCCACTGTCCGAGGCCATAAGAAGATCATTTGTAACCTTCACTAATGCTGTTTCTGTACTATGATGAATTCTAAAACCTGACTGAAACTCTTCAAATAGACCATTCCTCTGCAGATGATCAGTTAGCTGTTTTACAACTACCCTTTCAAGAATTTTTGAGAGAAAAGGAAGGTTGGAGATTGGCCTATAATTAGCTAAGATAGCTGGGTCAAGTGATGGCTTTTTAAGTAATGGTTTAATTACTGCCACCTTAAAAGCCTGTGGTACATAGCCAACTAACAAAGATAGATTGATCATATTTAAGATCGAAGCATTAAATAATGGTAGGGCTTCCTTAAGCAGCCTGGTAGGAATGGGGTCTAATAAACATGTTGATGGTTTGGATGAAGTAACTAATGAAAATAACTCAGACAGAACAATCTGAGAGAAAGAGTCTAACCAAATACCGGCATCACTGAAAGCAGCCAAAGATAACGATACGTCTTTGGGATGGTTATGAGTAATTTTTTCTCTAATAGTTAAAATTTTGTTAGCAAAGAAAGTCATGAAGTCATTACTAGTTAAAGTTAATGGAATACTCAGCTCAATAGAGCTCTGTATTCAGTTGATTGGACATGATTTGAAACATGGACATGATGAAAGACACACACCTGTCTACATATACATCTTACCCCATTACCCCATCCCCGTAGAGACGGTGCCTGCTCCCAGACTACCAATAACCAGCAAAAATCTATTTAAGCATAAAAATTCAAAAAGAAAAAATAATATAGCACCTTCAACTGCACCACAGACTAAAACAGTTAAATGTGGTCTATTAAACATTAGGTCTCTCTCTTCTAAGTCCCTGTTGGTAAATGATATAATAATTGATCAACATATTGATTTATTCTGCCTTACAGAAACCTGGTTACAGCAGGATGAATATGTTAGTTTAAATGAGTCACACTAACTGTCAGAATGCTCGTAGCACGGGCCGGGGCGGAGGATTAGCAGCAATCTTCCATTCCAGCTTATTAATTAATCAAAAACCCAGACAGAGCTTTAATTCATTTGAAAGCTTGACTCTTAGTCTTGTCCATCCAAATTGGAAGTCCCAAAAACCAGTTCTATTTGTTATTATCTATCGTCCACCTGGTCGTTACTGTGAGTTTCTCTGTGAATTTTCAGACCTTTTGTCTGACTTAGTGCTTAGCTCAGATAAGATAATTATAGTGGGCGATTTTAACATCCACACAGATGCTGAGAATGACAGCCTCAACACTGCATTTAATCTATTATTAGACTCTACTGGCTTTGCTCAAAAAGTAAATGAGTCCACCCACCACTTTAATCATATCTTAGATCTTGTTCTGACTTATGGTATGGAAATAGAAGACTTAACAGTATTCCCTGAAAACTCCCTTCTGTCTGATCATTTCTTAATAACATTTACATTTACTCTGATGGACTACCCAGCAGTGGGGAATAAGTTTCATTACACTAGAAGTCTTTCAGAAAGCGCTGTAACTAGGTTTAAGGATATGATTCCTTCTTTATGTTCTCTAATGCCATATACCAACACAGTGCAGAGTAGCTACCTAAACTCTGTAAGTGAGATAGATTATCTCGTCAATAGTTTTACATCCTCATTGAAGACAACTTTGGATGCTGTAGCTCCTCTAAAAAAGAGAGCTTTAAATCAGAAGTGCCTGACTCCGTGGTATAACTCACAAACTCGTAGCTTAAAGCAGATAACCCGTAAGTTGGAGAGGAAATGGCGTCTCACTAATTTAGAAGATCTTCACTTAGCCTGGAAAAAGAGTCTGTTGCTCTATAAAAAAAAGCCCTCCGTAAAGCTAGGACATCTTTCTACTCATCACTAATTGAAGAAAATAAGAACAACCCCAGGTTTCTTTTCAGCACTGTAGCCAGGCTGACAAAGAGTCAGAGCTCTATTGAGTTGAGTATTCCATTAACTTTAACTAGTAATGACTTCATGACTTTCTTTGCTAACAAAATTTTAACTATTAGAGAAAAAATTACTCATAACCATCCCAAAGACGTATCGTTATCTTTGGCTGCTTTCAGTGATGCCGGTATTTGGTTAGACTCTTTCTCTCCGATTGTTCTGTCTGAGTTATTTTCATTAGTTACTTCATCCAAACCATCAACATGTTTATTAGACCCCATTCCTACCAGGCTGCTCAAGGAAGCCCTACCATTATTTAATGCTTCGATCTTAAATATGATCAATCTATCTTTGTTAGTTGGCTATGTACCACAGGCTTTTAAGGTGGCAGTAATTAAACCATTACTTAAAAAGCCATCACTTGACCCAGCTATCTTAGCTAATTATAGGCCAATCTCCAACCTTCCTTTTCTCTCAAAAATTCTTGAAAGGGTAGTTGTAAAACAGCTAACTAATCATCTGCAGAGGAATGGTCTATTTGAAGAGTTTCAGTCAGGTTTTAGAATTCATCATAGTACAGAAACAGCATTAGTGAAGGTTACAAATGATCTTCTTATGGCCTTGGACAGTGGACTCATCTCTGTGCTTGTTCTGTTAGACCTCAGTGCTGCTTTCGATACTGTTGACCATAAAATTTTATTACAGAGATTAGAGCATGCCATAGGTATTAAAGGCACTGCGCTGCGGTGGTTTGAATCATATTTGTCTAATAGATTACAATTTGTTCATGTAAATGGGGAATCTTCTTCACAGACTAAATTTAATTATGGAGTTCCACAAGGTTCTGTGCTAGGACCAATTTTATTCACTTTATACATGCTTCCCTTAGGCAGTATTATTAGACGGTATTGCTTAAATTTTCATTGTTACGCAGATGATACCCAGCTTTATCTATCCATGAAGCCAGAGGACACACACCAATTAGCTAAACTGCAGGATTGTCTTACAGACATAAAGACATGGATGACCTCTAATTTCCTGCTTTTAAACTCAGATAAAACTGAAGTTATTGTACTTGGCCCCACAAATCTTAGAAACATGGTGTCTAACCAGATCCTTACTCTGGATGGCATTACCCTGACCTCTAGTAATACTGTGAGAAATCTTGGAGTCATTTTTGATCAGGATATGTCATTCAATCAATCAATCAATCAACTTTTTTCTTATATAGCGCCAAATCACAACAAACAGTTGCCCCAAGGCGCTCATTCAAAGCACATATTAAACAAATATGTAGGACTGCTTTTTTGCATTTACGCAATATCTCTAAAATCAGAAAGGTCTTGTCTCAGAGTGATGCTGAAAAACTAATTCATGCATTTATTTCCTCTAGGCTGGACTATTGTAATTCATTATTATCAGGTTGTCCTAAAAGTTCCCTAAAAAGCCTTCAGTTAATTCAAAATGCTGCAGCTAGAGTACTGACGGGGACTAGAAGAAGAGAGCATATCTCACCCATATTGGCGCTATATAAAAAAATTGATTGATTGATTTATTGATTGAATTTACCCCAGGTGGACTCCAGTTAAGCTGTAGAAATATCTCAAGAATGACCAGTGGAAACAGGTTGCAACTGAGCTCAATTTTGAGTTCATGTCAAAGGGTGTGACTACTTATGTACATGTGGTTTCTTTTTTTTTTAGAAATTTTCAAAAATCTCAAAAAAACATTTTTTTCACATTGTCAGTATGAGGTACTGTGTGTACAATTTTGAGGGAAAAATTTCATCCATTATGGAAAAAGGCTGTAACATAACAGTATGTGGAAAAGTGCGAAGCGCTGTGAATACTTTCTGGATGCACCGTGAATGATGTCCAAGACAGATGCAGTAACCTGAAATGTTTACACATTATCACCTGACTTGTCTCAAGAAAACAGGCTGAAAAAGTGATGTACTGAAAATGTATCCATTTATTTTATTGTTGTTGCTCTTGAGAATTTTCATATATGAGGACTGTCCATAAAGTATAGGTCCTTTTTATTTTTTTCAAAAACTATATGGATTTCATTCATATGTTTTTACGTCAGACATGCTTGAACCCTCGTGCGCATGCGTGAGTTTTTCCACGCCTGTCGGTGACATCATTCGCCTGTGAGCACTCCTTGTGGGAGGAGTCGTCCAGCCCCTCGTCGGAATTCCTTTGTCTGAGAAGTTGCTGAGAGACTGGCGCTTTGTTTGATCAAAATTTTTTTCTAAACCTGTGAGACACATCGAAGTGGACATGGTTCGAAAAATTAAGCTGGTTTTCAGTGAAAATTTTAACGGCTGATGAGAGATTTTGAGGTGACACTGTCGCTTTAAGGCCTTCCCACGGTGCGAAACGTCGCGCAGCGCTCTCAGGCGGCGTCATCAGCCTGTTTCAAGCTTAAAACCTCCACATATCAGGCTCTATTGATCCAGGACGTCGTGAGAGAACAGAGAAGTTTCAGAAGAAGTCGGTTTCAGCATTTTATCCGGATATTCCACTGTTAAAGGAGATTTTTTTAATGAAAGACGTGCGGACGGGTCCGCGCGTCGGTTCGCAGCCGCCGCGACGCTCCGCCACAGGAAAAACACCTCTGTTGGAAGCCTTAAGGACAAGTTGGAACATGTCCAGCTGTTAAACAATTTCTCATATACTCACTCCACTGAAAGCCATCAAAAGCCGCCTGGATTTTACAAATGGTTATCAACACGGAGGTGTTTTTCCTGTGCCGCCGCACCGCGTCGGCTGCGTCCCGACGCGCGGACCCGTCCGCACGTCTTTCATTAAAAAAATCTCCTTTAACAGTGGAATATCCGGATAAAATGCTGAAACCGACTTCTTCTGAAACTTCTCTGTTCTCTCACGACGTCCTGGATCAATAGAGCCTGAAATGTGGAGGTTTTAAGCTTGAAACAGGCTGATGACGCTGCCTGAGAGCGCAGCACGATGTCTCGCACTGTGGGAAGTCCTTAAAGCGACAGTGTCACCTCAAAATCTCTCATCAGCCGTTAAAATTTTCACTGAAAACCAGCTTAATTTTTCGAACCGTGTCCACTTCGATGTGTCTCACAGGTTTAGAAAAAATTTTGATCAAACAAAGCGCCAGTCTCTCAGCAACTTCTCAGACAAAGGAATTCCGACGAGGGGCTGGACGACTCCTCCCACAAGGAGTGCTCACAGGCGAATGACGTCACCGACAGGCGTGGAAAAACTCACGCATGCGCACGAGGGTTCAAGCATGTCTGACGTAAAAACATATGAATGAAATCCATATAGTTTTTGAAAAAAATTAAAAGGACCTATACTTTATGGACAGCCCTCGTATATGTTGTTGATACAAAATTGGTTCATTTGCAGTTATTTCTGGACATATTACAAATTTTGAACTTAAGGTTTAGTAGCAGCAATAATTCCGACCAGTCTCAGAATTTGTTTATATTTACAATATGTATTTATAGTGAAAGAAGACATGAATGAAATTCATTTTCCCTCAGACTTCTACACACAATATCCAATAATGACAATGCAAAAAAAAGTGTTTTGAGATTTTTCTAAATTTATTAAGAATAAAAATATAATGCAATGCTAAAAATCCCCGCAGCCATATGAGCATTGTCTTCTTTATAATTTGCAGTTATTTAATTGATATCTGAGGGCAAAGTATATATATATATATATATATATATATATATATATATATATATATATATATATATATATATATATATATACATATATATACATATACATATATATACATATATATATATATACACATATACATATATATACATATACATATATATACATATATATATATACATATATATACGAGGGCTGTCAATAAAGTAACGGTCCTTTTTATTTTTTTCAAAAACTATATGGATTTCATTCATATGTTTTTACGTCAGACATGCTTGAACCCTCGTGCGCATGCGTGAGTTTTTCCACGCCTGTCGGTGACGTCATTCGCCTGTGAGCACTCCTTGTGGGAGGAGTCGTCCAGCCCCTCGTCGGAATTCCTTTGTCTGAGAAGTTGCTGAGAGACTGGCGCGTTGTTTGATCAAAATTTTTTCTAAACCTGAGACACATCGAAGTGGACATGGTTCGAAAAATTAAGCTGGTTTTCAGTGAAAATTTTAACAGCTGATGAGAGATTTTGAGGTGATTCTGTCGCTTTAAGGACTTTTCACGGTGCGAGACGTCGTGCAGCGCTCTCAGGCGCCGTCATCAGCCTGTTCAAGCTGAAAACCTCCACATTTCAGGCTCTATTGATCCAGGACGTCGTGAGAGAACAGAGAAGTTTCAGAAGAAGTCGGTTTCAGCATTTTATCCGGATATTCCACTGTTAAAGGAGATTTTTTTAATGAAAGACGTGCGGACGGATCCGCACGTCGGGACGCAGCCGACGCGGTGCGGCGGCACAGGAAAAACACCTCCGTGTTGATAACCATTTGTAAAATCCAGGCGGCTTTTGATGGCTTTCAGTGGAGTGAGTATATGAGAAATTGTTTAACAGGCAGGACATGTTCCAACTTGTCCTTAAGGCTTTCAACAGAGGTGTTTTTCCTGTGGCGGAGCGTCGCGGCGGCTGCGTCCCGACGCGCGGACCCGTCCGCACGTCTTTCATTAAAAAAATCTCCTTTAACAGTGGAATATCCGGATAAAATGCTGAAACCGACTTCTTCCGAAACTTCTCTGTTCTCTCACGACGTCCTGGATCAATAGAGCCTGAAATGTGGAGGTTCTCAGCTTGAACAGGCTGATGACGCCGCCTGAGAGCGCTGCGCGACGTCTCGCACCGTGAAAAGTCCTTAAAGCGACAGAATCACCTCAAAATCTCTCATCAGCCGTTAAAATTTTCACTGAAAACCAGCTTAATTTTTTTAACCGTGTCCACTTCGATGTGTCTCACAGGTTTAGAAAAAATTTTGATCAAACAAAGCGCCAGTCTCTCAGCAACTTCTCAGACAAAGGAATTTCGACGAGGGGCTGGACGACTCCTCCCACAAGGAGTGCTCACAGGCGAATGACGTCACCGACAGGCGTGGAAAAACTCACGCATGCGCACGAGGGTTCAAGCATGTCTGACGTAAAAACATATGAATGAAATCCATATAGTTTTTGAAAAAAATAAAAAGGACCGTAACTTTATTGACAGCCCTCGTATATATATACATATACATATATATATATATATACATATATATATATATACATATATATATATATACATATATATATACATATATATATATATATATATGCCCCTGTTGCGCCAATTCTCCGGCCAATCTCACACTCCATTGTCCAACCATGGCCTCAGATTTAGAGGTGCTGATCCTCATCCCAACCACTTCACACTCGGCTGCAACCCAATCCACCGAGTGTTGGAGGTCGCCAGCTGATGAAGCCAAGAGGACCACATCATCAAAAAGCAGTGATGAGACCCAGAACCCACCAAACTGGGAACCCCCCCCCCCCCCCCCCGACTATGCCTCAATATCCTGTCTATGAATATCACAAACAGGATTGGTGACAAGGCGCAGCCCTGGCGGAGGCCAACCCCCACTGCAAACAAGTCCGACTTACTGCCGAGCACCCAAACACAGCCCTCGCTTTGTGAGTATAGAGATTGGATGGCCCTAAGAAGGGACCCCCTCACTCCATACTCCCGTAGCACCTCCCACAGTATCTCCCTGGGTACCCGATCATACACCTTCTCCAAGTCCACAAAACACATGTAGACTGGATGGGCATACTCTCAGGCCCCCCTCCAGGATCCTTGTGCAAGTGAAGAGCTGGTCGGTTGTTCCTCTTCAATCAGAGGTTCATCTATCGGCCCAACCCTCCTTTCCAGCACCCTGGAGTACACTTTACCAGGGAGGCTGAGTAGTATGATGCCCCTGCAGTTGGCACACACTCTCTGGTCCCCCTTTCTAAATATGGGGACCACCACCCCAGTTTGCCACTCCTTAGGCACTGTCCCAGACCTCAACGCAATGTTGAAAAGACGTCTCATCCAAGACAGTCCCTCCACACCCAGAGCCTTCAGCATTTCTGTACGGATCTCATCAACCCCCAGGGCCTTGTTACTGCGGAGTTGTTTGAATACCTCAGTGGCTTCCACCAGGGAAATTGATGAAAATCCTCCATCAGCCTCCAGCTCTGCCCCTACTACAGAAGGAGCTCCGGTCTGATGCAGGACTTCCTCAAAGTGTTCCTTCCAGCAGTGGATTAGATCCTTAGTTGAGGTCAACAGGGTCCCATCCTTACTGTAGACAGCTTGGATGGTTCCCCATTTTCACCTCCTGAGGTGCCTCATGGTCTGCCAGAAGCACCTTGGTACCGAACGAAAGTCCTTCTCCATGGCTGCTCTGAACTCCTCCCACACCCGCTGCTTTGCCTCCCCCACAGCAGAGGCTGCTGCCCTTCAGGCCTGTCAGTACCTTGCAACTGCCTCCGGAGTCCTCCGAGATAACATGGTAACATTTTATATTAACTGCACGCTATAAAGCATTAATTAGTAAAGCATTTATAAAGTGTAAGTAAATGCTTAAATAACTACTTGTAAAACATTTACAAAGCATTCTTTTTTATTAGCTACTCATTGGTAAGAACATAAATTGATGGCTTAATAATTATTAATAACAAAATATGTAATGTCTTTATAAAACATTTAGAAATTATTTTTTTAATTATCTATAAACCATTAATCATTAATAGTTCATCATTTACAAATGTAAAATCAGACACTATTCATTAGTGCTAAAAATACTTTACAAATCCTATTTTTATTGTCTTTACATTTTTTCCCAGTGTTGCCACAGTTACTTTGATAAAGTAATCCAATTACTGATTACTCCTTGAAAAAGTAACTTAGTTACTTTACTGATTACTCAATTGTAAAAAGTAACTAAGTTAGATTACTAGTTACTTTTTTAGTTACTTTCCCCAGCTGCCGACAACAACCCTCTGCCACCTCAACATGACAATGATACGTGTTTTTGCCAAAACTCACTTTATAGTCACCCTTTCTTGACTTCAATGAAAATAAATACTTGTTTTATAAAAAGTAAAATAATCTTTCTTGACCTCATATTTAACTGTTGACAGCACTGTAACAGTAAAACGTGCATTTTCTAACCTACATTGTTTATAAATGTACCTATTAAATTCTAACATTTTTCTAACATTTAAATTCTCTATAAACATTTTACTTGTCAAAATTATTATTATTTTAAGTAGTATTAGTGGTTGTAAAAACAACGGCTTCAGAAACTGGACCTTTAATCTAGGGGTGTTGTGGGGGAGGGGGGCACATCCCTGCCCCACGCCCCCATTCTATCTGGATTCGCCCCTGCTTTGGCGTTTGAGCACAAAGAATGGATAACATTTATTTATGCAGAAAACATGACCAGATTTACAGGTAAGAAAGTTTTATTGTGTTTTCACATTATGTGGTCCTCAGAAAGACAGTTTAGGTGCATTTGAGTGGAAAATAGTGTTAGTTGTTGACGCATCGCAGAGGATCAGCTGTTTTTAACCAGCAGATACGGAGCGGCTCAACTCAGAATTCTAAATAAAGGAGAAAAATAAAGCGCAAAAATGACTTTGTAAAGCTCAGTGCAGGTGTACTGTTTTCAACGCGCTGCCATCGACCCACAATGCAAAAATAATAGTAACGCACAGTGACTTGGAGAAGTAACTTTAATCTGATTACTCATTTGGAAACGCATTAGATTACTCGTTACAAAAAAAAGTGGTCAGATTAGAGTAACGCGTTACCGGCATCACTGTTTTTTCCTCACAAATTATTAAGCCTTTACTAAGCATTGATAAACCATTAGTTGATGCTCAATGTATCAGTAATAGGGCATTTACTTACACTTCATAAATGCTTTACTAATGATTTATAGCATGCAGTTAATATAAAGTGTTACCAATAGCATATCCGGGAAGGACTCCTTCAATCAGACGGCTTCCCTGACCACCGGTTTGCCGCCCCTTGAGGCACCTAAGACCATCAGGACACAGCTCCCCACTGCAGCTTCAGCAATGGAAGCTTTGAACATTGTCCATTCTGGTTCAATGCCCCCAACCTCCACAGGGGTGCTAGAAAAGCTTTGCCGGAGGTGTGAGTTGAAGATCTGTTGGACAGTGGGCTCCTCCAGATGTTCCCAGTTCACCCGCACGACTCGACTGGGCTTACCAAGTCTGTCCAAAGTCCTTCCCCATCCTCTGATCCAACTCACCACCAGATGTCAGATGACAGCTCTGCCCCTCTCTTCACCCGAGCATACATACTTCTTCTTCTTTGTCTTTCGGCTGTTCCCATTAGGGGTCGCCACAGCAGATCAATCGTTTCCATCTCACCCTGTCCTCTGTATCTTCCTCTGTCACACCAACCACGTGCATGTCCTCTCTCAGCACATCCATGAACCTCCTCTTTGGTCTCCTTCTTCTCCTCCTGCCTGGTGGCTCCATCCTCAGCATCCTTCTCCCTATATACCCTGGGTCCCTCCTCTGCACATGTCCAAACCATCTCAATCTTGCCTCTCTGACTTTGTCTCCAAACCATCCCACCTGAGCTGTCCCTCTGATATGTTCATTCCTAATCTTGTCCATTCTTGTCACTCCCAAAGAGAATCTCAACATCTTCAGCTCTGCCACCTCCAGCTCTGCCTCCTGTCTTTTTGTTAGTGCCACTGTCTCTAAACCATACAACATAGCTGGTCTCACTACTGTTTTGTAAACTTTCCCCTTCACTCTTGCTGATATTCTTCGGTCAAAAATCACTCCTGCCACCTTTCTCCATCCACTCCACCCTGCCTGCACTCTCTTCTTCACCTCTCTACCACACTCTCCATTACTTTGAACAGTTGACCCCAAATATTTAAACTCATCTACTTTCACCACTTATACTCCTTGTAACTGCACTATTCCACTGGGCTCCCTTTCATTCACACACATGTACTCAGTCTTGCTTTTACTGACTTTCATTCCCTTTCTCTCCAAAGCATATCTCCACTTCTCCAGACTAGACTCAACTTGCTCTCTACTCTCACTACAGATCACAATGTCATCTGCAAACATCATAGTCCATGGGGACTCCTGTCTGATCTCATCTGTCAACCTGTCCATCACCACTGCAAACAAGAAAGGACTCAGAGCTGATCCTTGGTGTAATCCCACCTCCACCTTGAATGAGTCTGTCATTCTGACTGCGCATCTCACCGCTGTCACACTATTTTTGTACATGTCCTGCACTACCCTAACATACTTCTCTGCCACTCCAGACTTCCTCATACAATGCCACAACTCTTCTCTTGGCACCCTATCATAAGCTTTTTCTAAGTCCACAAACACACAATGTAACTCTTTCTGTCCTTCTCTGTACTTTTCCAACAGTATTCTCAGAGCAAACATTGCATCTGTAGTGCTCTTTCTCGGCATGAAACCATATTGCTGCTCACAGATCTTCACCTGTTTTCTAAGCCTAGCTTCTACTACTCTTTCCCATAACTTCATGCTGTGGCTGATCAGCTTTATGCCTCTGTAGTTACTGCAGCTCTGCACATCACCCTTGTTCTTGAAAATAGGAACCAGCACACTTCGTCTCCACTCCTCAGGCATCCTCTCACTTTCCAAGATTTTATTAAACAATCTGGTTAGAAACTCTACTGCCATCTCTCAAAGACATTTCCATGCCTCCATTGGAATGTCATCTGGACCAACTGCCTTTCCACTCTTCATCCTCTTCATAGCAGCCCTCACTTCTTCCTTGCTAATCTCTTTTACTTCCTGTTTTTGCCTTACATACAATTTGTACATATTCAATAAAGTCTATCAATCAATCAATCATAACCAATACTGACATTTTAACGATGTCTGCACGAAGGCATGCGCATATATGAGCTTTTGATAAGAGTGAAAGTTAGGTTTGAGCTAGCGGATGTTAGCGTGCACGCTGACATTCGTGAAATGTCCTGTAAATCACTCCAGAGGTGTTATCAGGTTATAAAAACTGCATTTTCAGTTTTAGAGGTGTTAATTTCTTGCTATGTCCCTTTTGGGATACTGTATTAAGATGGCATTGCAACATGGTAGCCTTCAAGAGGGGGCCTGCTCTCATATAGATATGAAGGGCTGGTTCTAAGCTTATGAAAACACACTGACTTGTTGTTGCATATAATTTTACACTAATGGACAGATGGTTATGAATGCTGCATTCCGTTCCTGTTAATGAACACCCCTAAATACAGCATATTGTAGCTTTAAATGTACACACTACAGTGTATTCTAATGCACTCATATTATGGTTTCACTCCCAGTAATGTAAGATACATTATAGCAATCCTCATTAATATAGTATAATGTGAGAGTTGACAGCAGCTTTCTACCAGATGGCGCCCTGCTGCTGTTTCTGTTGTTCTCTTTCCTGTCTGATTCAGCTCCTGGTCACCAGACAGCATCTTAACTGTCATATCTTCATTTGACAGTCCACCAGTGCCTTCCACCTCCTCTTAATGTACCCATTACATAAATGGTCACTTTGTCTCCTGTGATCACTTTTCCATGTATTTGGTTTTCATCTTTCATCCCGTATTTATTTTCTCACCCTCTCTTTGTGTTTCTGTTTACTCCTGAGTTCCATACATCACCTAATCACCTCGGTGTCATCACGTGCAGACGTCTCCATCCACCTGCCTGTGCCTGTCTCTCCACTTAGTGCATCTGACAGAGCACAGAGCCTCCGCACACTCCCACTGACAGCTGGCTCGGGCTTGAGGATGGGGAGGCTGGAGATAAGAGAAGGTAGAGACAGGCAGAGAGATAGCCCATCACCCCCTTGGTATTTCCCTCCTGTGCTTTCTGAGGACGATTTTGTGGCGTTGCTTTGATGCTGCGTACATCCTGCAGAGGTCTGAAACTGTGAGGATGCCTTCTGGCTCCGTTTTACCTCGCCTCGATCACAGGAAGTCAACCAGAAGGTGCCATCTGTTTAAAACCTAGTCTTCCTGAAAAATACAAGAAAACACTTTAACTTGTGTCAGACAGAAGCATTTCAAAAGCAAGTTGATTTATTGTTTTTAAATTTCCAGCATTTTTGCCCAAGGCCAAAATATGGCCATCGGGTATTGTGAAGGCTTTTTTATCCGTCTGTCCGTCTGTCTGGGCTCAGGATAGGTCCAGTCCAGTCCTATTACTGCCAGAGTGTTGACATTCACAGGGAAGATTCGTGGGACACAGACCATGGACTAGTTTGAAGATGGCTAATCTTGATGTATTTTAAGAGGTTTTAAAAGTCGCATTCTACTATAATCTGATCCGTTTCATGTTTAAGTGACGCAGGTGACAGTCAGAGTAGAGCCAAGCCACATTCGACACGTGTTACAACAGCATGGCTTCGTAGTAAAAGAGTGCAGGTACTACACTGGCCTGCCTGCAGTCCAGACCTGTCGCCCATTGAAAATGTGTGGCGCATTATGAAGTGCAAAATACGACAACGGAGACCCTGGACTGTTGAACAACTGATGTCGTACATCAAGCAAGAATGGGAAAGAATTCCACCTACAAGGATTCAACAATTAATGTCCTCAGTTCCCAAATGCTTATTGAGTGTTGTTAGGAAAGGTGATGTATCACAGTGTAAACATACCACTGTCCCAGCTATTTTGAAACATGTTGCAGGCATCCATTTCAAAGTGAGCAAATATTTGCACAAAAACAATAAGGTTTATCAGTTTGAACATTAATAATCTTGTCTTTGTGGTGTATTCAATTGAATATAGGTTGAAGAGGATTTGCAAATCATTGTATTCTGTTTTTATTTATTTACATTTTACACAATGTCCCAACTTCATTGGAATTGGAGTTGTAAAAAAATAAACAAATAAAACACTATTCTTGTGACCTGATGACACCTCTGGTGTCATTGTGGTTGTTAACTTGCATGCTAACTATCGCTAACTCAAAGTTAACTTTCTGTGGAGATAAATTTGTCTCATTAGTTATATGTGCAAATGCACAGAGGGGTGATCTATAAATATTACTTAATTTGCACAACATGAACAAATGATGATTTGATTTTAACATGTACAAATTGTATGTAAGACAATAGGATCTTAATAATTAAACAGCTGCAAATTATAAAGAACACAATGCTCATACAGCCGAGGTTATAGGTTTTAGGTTATACATTTTCCTTTTCTTTCAAATGTAAAGACTGCTTGTTCCTTTATTATTGGCTTCACAGCAACAAAATGAAAAGAATCTTTCCAAGGAGAAAATCATGCAGCATGTAAGCGTCTGCATTAAGCAAGAAGTACTTAAAGAATTCAGAAAAACAGGTCAACATTAATCCTCTATGCTGCATGCTGTCTGTTGTGGTAACACCGGTTGTTAAAGCTACAGTACGTAGGATTTAGTGTCATCTAGTGGTCAGGTTGCAGATTGTCGCTACCAGTCACAACTTTGTTTCCCTTCACGTTTTCACTTCTTTGGTGAAAGAGATTCATGTTTCCTTGCCTTCTCTTGCAATGAGCAATATGTATGATCCTCCATTTCACAAAAATGAGGGTTCTCAAACTTGGCATCCTGCACGAGCAACCAGGAGGCAGTATGTAAGAGAGCACTGATTCCTCTTCTGTTTTCTTCAGTCTTTCAGATGTGCTGCAAAATGTGAAAGGCAGACTAAGTAGTTGGCCGACTATATCAACACAGTGGTACAACATGATGACCTCCACGAGGGTACCCACTCTTCTGTAGATATGAAGGGCTCATTTTAATCTCATGAAAACACACTGATTTGTTATTACAGGTAATTATACCCTAATGAATAGAAGGTTATGAATGCTATATTCCATTTCTGCTAATAAACACACTGAAAACCTACATACCATAAGTTTAAACTGCATATCTCTGGTAAAAGAAATGTCAAATGAGCTGGTATTCTAAATAAAGAAAGAATTATGAAAATATTTATGTATTGTGTTTTATTTATGGTGCCATATGCCCTGAGAAGTTAAGTCATAAACATGGGGAAATTAGCTTGATTTCATCTGCCGCTGATAAACGCTCAGAAATGTGAGCCTGTCAGAAAAGTCCACTTCGATGACTTCATGTTAGGGCCCGCCCCCTCAGACCCTTCACTGAAAATTGGTCCGCCGTGCCTTCACTGAGCATGCATCATTTCTGTGCATCAGCAGCGCTTCACCGATTATCACCTTGTTTTTGCTTAAAACTGCAATCCAGTCATCATCTATCTCCGCGACAGATATCTGAAGCTTTACTACAATCAGTTATCCAAGAAACGAACAAACAAACAAACAAAAAAAAAAAGATGTGGAAGAATGCATTTTCAACCATAACACATGCACACAGATTTCCACGGCAACACAGAAGCTTGCGTTTTCCATCGAGCCAGATAAATAAAGTAGTACAATGTTGAATAGGCTGACAAATCAGTCAAATCAATTTTAGCATTGCAGAATGTTAAGCCTGGGTCCCACCAAATAATGAAGGATGAATAAGGAGCCATGCATGGGTGTGTCAGTGATTATTCGAAGCATGACCCACGTTTTCATCTATCACATAACCGCTATGAAGGTGCCTCTATGTGCCTCTCTGTATGTGCCATGTAGCAGCCTCTAGTGAGCTACGACTGACCTGTCATTAGACCCTCGAATGGCTCGCATCAGCCACACTAAGCCACGTAGTGCCATGATAGTGCCATGATAACGCCATGTTGGCGCACATTTAAGCATGGGTTTGGTCCAAACCTCCAGCCCTCCCACACCTGGTCCCTTTAAAGTGTGGGTTTTCAATTCACAGATTCACAGCAGCATTTAAAGATGTCCCATTTTTTATACGCAGTCCAAAAAGTAGATGCTTTAGCACAGTCCCACGGTTGTGCGCTGTGCGCCAGGCTGCTGTCCACCTGTAATGCACCAGACCAGCTAGAACTGAACCAAGGGTTCCTGGAAAGCCGCCTCTGTGCTCCTTGCTGGCTCCACGGCTCGCTGGCTTTATTTCTTCTATGGCTTTAAACACACAAACTGTGATCCCATAAACTTTATGTTTGTCTGTTTATTTCTACAAAATCGCTGTCCATTCCTGGACAACCGCCTCTGTGCTCCTTCTCACTGGCTTCCTTTCCATCCGTGGCTTGCTTGCTTTATTTTTCCCTGGCTTTAAACAGTCATTTTTACACCGTGATTCCACTTTTAACTTTGTGTTCGTCCATTTATTTCTGCAAAATCGCTCTTTTGTGCGCGGTGCCGTTCTGCATACAGAATGAAGTGGCCACTTTATTATATACACCTGTGGATCATTTTATATATATATATATATATATATATATATATATATATATATATATATATATATATATATATATATATATATATACACAACTTTTAACTTTGTGTTATGTCTTCACAGGGCCAGCCCAAGCCTTTATGGGGCCTTAAGCAGAATTTCATTTGGGGCCCCCCTACCATCACCTCAGCACCAGATGCCTCATTATTCCATAGGCTACACGTATGTGTGTAACGTACCCACAATCATTAGCATTATTTGTAATTATCTTACATCATACAGGTGTCATTCTTGTTTTTAACCTTAAAGGGGTAGCAAACTCATAAATATGTTTTAATTAACTTCTACATACAGAGTGATGTATAAGTATGGCTCATTAATTTAACTATTTGAAAGTAACATCAGCAGGTAGGAGACTGCATTTATAGTAAACATGTTAAATAGTTTCTTTCAGATGTGCAATGGTGTGCAAAATGTTCAATATCCAAATACAAAATAGAATCAAATGACATTCACATTATCTTACAGAAAAATTAAGTTGTAATCAAAATTAAATACTTAAATACTAAATGCAATACTTAAATAATCTCCAAAATGAACATAGAAATCCACAACATAACAGCAATGTGTGTGCATAGCAATGCACACACATTGCACTGTGGGCTATTGCTTTAACTTTGGCCTGCAAACCATTGAGAGCTGAGCTACTTTTCCCCACCTTTTGCACCAAATTAATCTGAGGAGTTGATCTGCCCTGCTGTTTAACTCGAAGTTTTTTCTTCGTAAGGAAGACTATCAAATGGCTTCGCCAAAATCCGGTCCACAACATTCAAATTGTCTGCCATTATGTGCAGCTTGCTACCTAGCTAGCTCACTAGCTGGGACTGGCGGGAGGCTAGTGTGAAGTTTGTCCGCCTGTGAGTGCTTTGTGACGGTGGAGGAGCTCAACAGCACCCGCTGCTCGGTAGGGACAGAAACTGCGATAGAAGTCAGTCTCCAAACACAAGCAGGTACAAAAAAAAAAAAAACACCAGAAATAGAAGCTCGATTTGTCGCTAGTCGTTTTTAACAAAGAAAATGCCACTAAGAGGATTAAGAAAGTCTCCGGTTGAACTCAGAACAAAATGAAAATGGTCCCACGGATGTTTACACCAAAAGATCACTGATTCGCTCATTTCACTGTCAATCAAAAAAGGATTCAGCCTCAGACAGATCATCCAATCATCATGCAGAAGCTGAGCCTCCGGGCCAGCCGAGGCCAGCCCACTGCCCCATAGACCCGCAGACACGCTGAGCGTCCGATGGGCGGGACAAAGCCCAGCATTTATCCAATGACTCGTCTCGTTTCGCTGCATGCTTTATGTCGCTATTGAAGTCTGTCACACTGTTTAAAGCACTGTGAAGCTGCGGGTTTGAGTGAGAGGAAAGCCGCGTCGTTACCAGTGATAAGAAGCTGATTCTGAACAAAAGTTGAGCGCGTTGTAGCGCATATTTAGTCAATGACATGTACACACAACAGTATATATTTGATCACTTATTTTTTGACATTTTAAGCGAAAATGAGCTTCCCTTGCAGTAAAGCACTTTACACTAAACGAACAGAGCATTTCGCAAATAATGACAACAAAAATTGTAATATTGGATATGCAAACCTACCTTTGTCTTGTTTTTTCTCGTCTTCCAACTTCTTTTTTTCTTTTCTCCGCTCCAGAGGGATAATTTCTTTTCTGAGACATGACTTGCACTCACTTCTTTTCTCACGATTAGTCATCGACCACCTAAATCTAAATGCATCTAAATTTGCCCAACGGTGGCAGCAGCCAACAGGAAGCATCAATTAACCTAGTATTGATATTTTGTCAAAATTTATTTATTTTTTTCGGGTGTAATACAATTTCGTTTAAATTATTCAATATTATTTTAATTTCATGTATATAATTTACTTTTTTTATCACAACATCTCGGTGCTCTCGGGGCCCCCTGGTGGCGTGGAGGCCCTAAGCGACCGCGTAGTTGGTGTATGCCTTGGGCCGGCTCTGTGTCTTCAAAATCTGTCTTTTGCGCGCTCTCCTCCTGTGTTGCCGCACAGCTTCTGCTCTGCTTTTAGCGGTTTCACTGGCATTATTTCTTCCGCGGCTTTAAACACACATCCACTTTCACGCAGTCACCCAAATTTTAACTTTGTGCTCATCCAATATTGACTGAAAAATCACCCTTTTGTGAGCTGGCGTTCTGCCTAAATATCTCGTTTGAAGCGTGATGATGAGTCACTGTCTCAGTGCGCACACACAGTGGAGCTCATATGATCCATTAACAAGATATTAAATCAACATACTTTTACATACAACAGACATCAACATACAGACATACTTTTACAGCTCGGAACTGTTTTATCAAGCTATAAAAAACATTAAAAAATAGAGGTCTGTCCAAAAAGTATCGTACCTTTTTATTTTTTTCGAAAACTATATGGATTTGAATCACGTGTGATTGCATCAGCCAAGCTTGAACCTTTGTGCACATGCGTGAGTTTTTCCACGCCTGTCGGTTGCGTCATTCGCCTGTGGGCAGGCTTTGAGTGAGCACTGGTCCACCCCTCCTGTTGGATTTCTTTTGTCGGAGAACTTGCTGAGAGACTGCCGCTTTACTCCATGAAATTTTTTTCAGAAACTGTTAGAGACAGGTAGTTGGAAACCATTCCAAAGATTCAGTTGGATTTCGGTGAAGATTCTGTCGGCGTCACGCGGATTATGGACTGTTAAAACCTTTTTAAAGACGGCCCACAGCGGCGGAGGGCACGCGGCGCGCCGAGCGGCCATTCGACAGGCTGGATCGACCAGATCATTTCTAAACTGAATGCTGTGTTGATCCGGGACATCGTGTGACTACCACAGAAATGGCAAGAGAGCTGGACATAGCACTTTTGCGGCACATTCCACTGTTACAGGAGATTTTGTAATGAAAGATGTGCGGAGGATTTCGCGCGTCGGCACGGAGCAGCTCAGGACGCGCAGCAAAATAAAAACACCTCCGTGTTGGAAACCATTCATAAGATTCAGACGGCTTTCGATGGCTTTCAGTCGAGTGAGTATCTGAGAAATTGTGTAACAGCTGGACATGCCCCAACATGTCCTGTGAGACTTCCAAGACGGAGGTGTTTTTTTTTGCTGCGTGTCCTGAGCTGCTTCGTGCCGACGCGCAAAATCCTCCGCACGTCTTTCATGTTCATATTCATGTTCGTTCATATGCTATGAGCTGAAAAACATGAAATCTTAATGTAAAATTCTTCGAGAAAATAGAGAGCGAAGTGCTTTCAATTTTTGAGGCATCTATTCAAATGCTCACTGGGTTTCATGAATGCAAAAAGGATATTTATATTTTTTTAATCTTCCTGTTTATGGTGTCTCTATCTTATGTTCATTCTGTACATTCATTTCTTTTTCCAGCCTTCATTTACTCTATTTTGGCACTTGCTCTATTTTGGCACTTTGAACTGCTGGACTCTCCACAGTGACCTGTGTTGCTGTTGTCGTTCAGTAACCTCTTCTGGTCCAAAAAAGATTTGGCTGCAGCACAACAGGCTTGTTTGTGGCTCTTGGCAGTGATGCATGCAAACCTTTATGTTCCTGTTTGAGGTTTTATTTATTTATTTTTTTCAGCCCTGTGCTGGTTTACCTCAGAGGCATAACAGGTCAGCTGACTGTGACCAGCCTTACCAGACCCATTCATACTACAGTCAGACCTCCCCGTTCTTCCAATTCTGGGATATCAGTCACAGAGAGAGCTGCAAATAACAGCAGCAGGACCTTGATACAAGCACATACACAAGGGAACATGCACGCACAAAGCGTATTTTGATACTATTCAGGTAGAATGTGATCACATTTACAAATGAATGGCTGTGCCATTTCACCATGAGCAAATTAAACCCATTTCATCCACACATAAACACAACAGATATGTCAGCACTACAGTTTTATCCCAGCCCCAACCTTTGTGCTGAAAAATGAAACCAGTGCAGAAGTGTCAAATCTTGCAGTTCCTTGAATGGCCACTTGAGTCTGACTTAAAATTGACATCATTCCTCATGGACACTCATGTGAAAATCTCCAAGTGGACAGTGGAAATAAACATGTTTAAAAGTTGCTACAATTGTTTTTTTTTTTTCTCAATATGCAGTTTTCCTCTACATGGCAACTGTGGGGGGATGTTTTTAGATAACTCTTCAGTTTAAGCCAGGTTAAGCTATACATTTATGAATAATTAGGGGTGTGGTTGCTTTGAGTGACAGTTCATGCTGACAGGTCCAGGCAGCCACATGGTAGCGACTAGCAGTTGTTGCTAGCTACTGTGGACTCTTCCATGTTAATCTTTTCTGAGCATTTTATTAGGAATATCTGAGTTACATGGCTTGCTCTCCAATTATCTGTATTTATGGGCCATCAAAGAATCTGTGTTTCAGTAAATGTTGAATATTATTTATTTTGTTTGTTAGCACATACACATGTGCACATGATCGCCTCCCTTTTATGTTAACATGTGTTATATGGCTGGGGGGGCCTGGCTGCCGGTTTGTTTGTCTTTTTGTTTTCCTCCCAGGTGGCGTGCATTTGGGACTGAGTGGCTGTGTTGCTGAGGCTGTCAGGACCTCACCCTGATCACCTGCGACTCGTCAGGACTCACAGCTGAGGTGCATCTGGATGGATTGGAGCATGTTGGCATTTAAGACTGGAGTGCACAGTGTGTATTTGCCAGAGACTCGACCTTGTGACCAGACGGGTGAGATCGTCGTCTTGGGAGCCATCTCATCAGCAGCGGACGCTGAGAATGTCCAGGTTTGATGCACGGTCTGTGAAAGAGGAGGGGGTGAGGTCTCACGCTCGTCAGCACACTTCCTGAGGTACGTTAGATTTTGTGACTAACAGTTATACAGTCAGTAAATGTGGTGTCCCTCACACCTTATTGTATTGAGCTGTTTGTTAGTCATGTATCAGCTTCCACTGCGGTGGAGTTTTGTGAACTGGATGTTCCATGCCTGCAGGTTGGAAGCTGATCAGTAATCAAGCCAGGAAGTGTTTGCTGTTTGTACACCTTTAAGTGTTCTGTGTGTAGAGTGTGGACTCACATAATGGTTCCTTCTTTCACAGACTCGGTTGTTGCGGCCACCTGGGGGGTGTCGGCGGGGTCCTTGGGTCCGAAACAGCTTCTGGCTCCGGACCGTTAGCGCTGCTGGGAGCGCACCACGCCAGACCGCACCTTTCTGTTATTACATTTTCACTGTTATGTATTAAATTCAGTTAGCCTTTGTACCGTGCTCTGCTTATTTCATACTGGGTCCTTCAAACGCTGGTCGGTTCTCCGAGCTACGTCCGACACATAACAGTAGTCTCTGGCCAAACATCACGGACCCAGCGGTAGCAGAGACGGTAACGCGCCGGGAAGGCGGCAGCAGACGTTCAGTGGTTATCCGGATCAGTTGCGGGGCTCTCCGCCCGGAAGGTGCGTGTTTGAAACCCATTACTGGATACTAATTTGTGCTCTCTTGCAGCCGTGTTCCTGTGTTGTGCCTTATCCGTGGGTCGTGGTGGAGTGTGACTGGCGACGGCTTCGCGTCGCACTCCGACCGGATAAGAGGTGTAAACGGGAGCTGCAAGAGTGCGTTTGTAATGGGTTCACGCGCACGGCGGAGCTCTGTTAGCACGGGTCGCTGGGCTTCCTGTGTTACAGTCGTAGCCCCGTTTCCCCGGATAAAGGTAACTACTGCGTCTGTTGTATCAGCTCCGGCGTTATTTAGTTGAGCACATTTTGGTTGTGTGTTGCACTCAGCTGCGCACACAAAAGCAGCTCGTTTGTTTTTTTCTGTCGCCCAAGGGGTTTTTTCATTTTTAGCACTCTGGTTCCCCCTTGTGGTGACTGAATCACGGTACCGTCAAGCTCTGGAGTAGGAACAGGTGTGTTCCATTTGGTTGAGCTTGACGGTATAACTCACTGATTTGTTTTGTGTTAGTTCATTTTGTGTGGGTGTTTTTTGAGTTGGTTTTTGTGTGGGCTTTTCTTTTTTGTTGTCCACTATTTGTCTGGGGGTGTGACCCTGTAGCCTTTGCTAAACAAGAACAAAAAAAAAAGAAAAAAAAAAGAAAAACGGGGACCCAAACAACTGTGTGTTGGTCTGTTTTTTTTTTTTCTTTTGTTTCTTTTTGTTTCACATCCCCAGGGTTAGATGGAACGGTCCCCTGGGGGGTGATGGGGTGGTATTTGGGTTGTTTTTTCTCTTTGTTTTTTGTTGTGCCCTCTCTTCTCCTCTGACTCCAGCCGGGTGTGCCGTAGTGTCGGCATTGCTGGAGGGGTGCAGTTAGGTTGTGCTGGGCGTTTCCCAGGTGGCCTCTGCACCCGGGAGGGGAGGGGGGGGGGTTTGGGTTTTTTTTTTTTTTTTTTTTTTCCCTCCCCCAGTTTCCGCCCTCAGGGTTTGACTGTGGTGTCCTCTGGGGGGGAGGAGGCGTTGGGTCCATCTAGCCGTGGACGGCCGGGGCTGGGTCCATTGGTCGTGAGGGGGGGCGTCTCCTGGGGTTGACGAGTGGTCCTCTGGGGGGCGCTGGTAGTCCCCGTGGGTGACGGTGGATCCCAGAGGGACCTCGGCCGTGGTTATTACTCCTGGAGCTGGCGGGTGGCCCTCTGGGGGGTGTTGGTCCCTGCGTGTCGTTTGGGGGGGAGGAGGGGGGGTATTTTGGCATTTTTGTTTGTGAGCTTACATGTGGGTTGTTTTTCTTTTCTCCCCTTCCCTGGGGTTTGATGGAGCGGTCCTCTGGGGGGGGGGGGGGGGGGGGTGTTTTAGTATTTTTGTTTGTAGGCTTGGGTTTGGGTTGTTTTTCCTTTTTCCCCTTCCCTGGGGTTTGATGGGACGGTCCCCTGGGGCGGGGGGGGGTGTTTTAGTTGTTTTGTGTTATGACTAATCACACATGTTTGGTTAAAGGCTGACCGCACAGGTGTAGGAACTCCTGGCCACACCTGTGCTGAGACTGTCAAACAAGGGCAAAGATGCAGCCAGTTCAACCAGTCTGTTGGAGGACGAACGCAGACGCGGTTTCCAGCCATGGTCCCTGGAGGGGGGTGTTTCTCCTGGGCCAGGTGTGTGTGGTCGCCGGGAGGCTTCCCGTGAGGGTGGGGTACTGTTATATGGCTGGGGGGGCCTGGCTGCCGGTTTGTTTGTCTTTTTGTTTTCCTCCCAGGTGGCGTGCATTTGGGACTGAGTGGCTGTGTTGCTGAGGCTGTCAGGACCTCACCCTGATCACCTGCGACTCGTCAGGACTCACAGCTGAGGTGCATCTGGATGGATTGGAGCATGTTGGCATTTAAGACTGGAGTGCACAGTGTGTATTTGCCAGAGACTCGACCTTGTGACCAGACGGGTGAGATCGTCGTCTCGGGAGCCATCTCATCAGCAGCGGACGCTGAGAATGTCCAGGTTTGATGCACGGTCTGTGAAAGAGGAGGGGGTGAGGTCTCACGCTCGTCAGCACACTTCCTGAGGTACGTTAGATTTTGTGACTAACAGTTATACAGTCAGTAAATGTGGTGTCCCTCACACCTTATTGTATTGAGCTGTTTGTTAGTCATGTATCAGCTTCCACTGCGGTGGAGTTTTGTGAACGGGATGTTCCATGCCTGCAGGTTGGAAGCTGATCAGCAATCAAGCCAGGAAGTGTTTGCTGTTTGTACACCTTTAAGTGTTCTGTGTGTAGAGTGTGGACTCACATAATGGTTCCTTCTTTCACAGACTCGGTTGTTGCGGCCACCTGGGGGGTGTCGGCGGGGTCCTTGGGTCCGAAACAGCTTCTGGCTCCGGACCGTTAGCGCTGCTGGGAGCGCACCACGCCAGACCGCACCTTTCTGTTATTACATTTTCACTGTTATGTATTAAATTCAGTTAGCCTTTGTACCGTGCTCTGCTTATTTCATACTGGGTCCTTCAAACGCTGGTCGGTTCTCCGAGCTGCGTCCGACACATAACAAACATGGTTACTATGTCAATGTGCCAGTCATAATTTTTAGTATTCATATCCAAGCCAGCTGTTATGAAAACCACCATCCGTCCACAAAAATATGTGGGAATCAAACTCCAAGGTTAGCCTGTTAGCCTTAGCTATTGTTAACTCCAAAATAACAGGTGTGCAGGGGTTTCATTCACCGTGCCCAGGTCATGCCCGTCTTGCCTTCCTTCCACATCTTTGCCCATTTTTGGGTTGGTCGGGCATTAGTTGCACTCAGGCACTGCCAGGATGGTGCATTTGGAGCAGCTCCATTGAGCGTTAAACCTATGGGGTGATGTCAAGGAGGGTTTTTCCGGTATATATACAGTCTCTGGTTTTTCACACATGGAACAAATGTGATTTAATATATGTTTTGAGAAAATAGTAGGTGAGGTTAATTTGCCTTTAATATCTGAGCAAAGGACAAGGTTGAACTAACAGTCACTCTGTCGTATATCATTAAATCAACATAGATTAGCCGTTTTTATTTTTTCTGCTGCTGGTGGAGCGTAAATGTAAAAGCCATATAAAATATAAAGAAAATAGCTGGGTATAAGAGGGTCATGAGAAAACAGACCAACTTTACAGAAGCTCTGAAATTATTTAAAAGGAACACTTCCCCGTTCAAATAACTATTATTTAAACTGACATTCACTGAGATGACACGTCAGAATGAGAGTTCAGATGATACGGTAATTCTAGTAGAGGGATGTGTGCTCTGTCATAATTTGACATGTAATTGCTCAAGGAGAGAGAGAGAGAGAGAGAGAAAAAAAAAGCAGACTTGAAAGTTCAGCTACAGTCTGCCAGGAGACACATGGGAGATTCAAGCCTAGATCTGAGCTCTTCCATCTTATGAAAGTTCTCTATTTTACTATTGTTTTAGTCAACTAAATCAGATTTAGTTGACTAAAATCTTATGATATTTAGATAAAACAACTCTAAAACTAAAACAATTCAGATGACTAAATTATGAGGAAAACTAAATGACATGTTAGTCAACACTATGACTAAAACAAAATCAAAATATGATGTCAAAATTAACACTGGCAGGTAGGCACGACAATTTGTACAAACCTTCCAACACCAGATGCTGGTTTTATGGCAGTGTTACAGTGATAGACAGGACCTGACACACACACACACACACACACACACACACACACACACACACACACACACACACACACACACACACACATACACATACGGTCAGCCTTATATATTATATTAGAATCACAACCTGCTCCGCTATGCACAGGAACAGTAATCAAAGAATCGACACCAAACTTACTATGATGACTGGGGCACCAAGGGGGAGGTCACATGGGGCCCTTAGGTTGAAAGCGTAAGTGCGTGAACACACAAACACGGTCAGCTTTATATATTAGATCACAGCACGCTCACTGGAGCCCTTATTTTCACAGTTCATGTGGTACTCAGGTCAGGTAGCAAGGCATCACAGTTTACTTAATACCTAGTAGTAGCTGGCTAGGGTGCACTTCAATTACAATCCGAAGCGGCCAGCACACACTACATGCGAGTTCAGGTGCACCTTTTTTCAGTAAAAATGTACCTGCTGTGTACGGCATGCCAGAGCATTGCAGTGATATGGCATGCCTTTTATCATCATTCACTTGAGTCTCGTGAATGTCACAAATTGCTGTATGAAAATTAATGATGACGACATACACACAATGCAATGCAACTTACTACACCTTAACTAAAGTGACATGATATATTCGGTGACATGGCTAAAATTCTTCTTTATTACCCATGCGTAGAATGGGAAACTCAGCTAGTATATACACCCTATATCCCCTGGATGGATACACCCTGGATGGGTCATTGGAGAACAGGCATTTTTTTTTCTTGGCCTCTGCTTCTCTGGTGTATCTCTTCAGCTGAGTAGCCAGAGCTGTGAGCCTTTGTTTGGCCATTTCTAGGGCCTCAGTTATGGACATCATGTTGTGATGCCCTTCTATACCCCTCTTAGTCAACTAACGTCCTTCAAGGCTTTCTGAATTTGGGCTTCCAGTCTTGTTTGGGGGGTATTCTTGATCTTATATCCAAGTGTGGACTACTGTGGCAGTGGCATATATGAGGTTTGGCAGTGGCATATATGAGTCACTGGTTTCTTTAATGCTGGTCGTGGGGATGGTGAGTAGAGCTGTGTTAATGTCTGCAAGCAGAGGGAGTTGTACTCTTGGTTGTGTTGCTGTCTACTTTAGTATTATGATTGATTTGGAATCTTTCATGCAGATTGATAATGGTGGTTTTGTGCTGTACTTCAGTGTATCTGAATTTCAAGATGAAAAGCTTCAGGAACGTTCAGGAACTTCACCTGACAGCAGTGGTACCTTTAACGAATCAGCTTCGTTTGATGTAGAGCAGAGCTGACACAGTGTTGAGATTTAAGAAGGCACATCACAAAGGCTGTGCATCATTTGATCACCCATAATTCTTTTTGAATTTCTCCTTCAATTTCAAAATGGCAATACCATAGATTATGTGGGCGTGCCACACAGAGTGCACAGTGACACGGTGACGGCATCTCTCAGAACGTGCAAGACCTTTTGACCCTAATTATAGATTTCTGCTACATATCTTGTGAATGTTTATAATAAGTCATTTCAGGCCTAAATTTTGGTTTTAAGTGGAGTTCTGTGAGGTGGAGAAATAGCAGTGAGGAACGTTGAGGATGTTTAACGTCAATGTCCATCCACATTTAAATGTCAAAAGTAGATTAAACAAACAAACAAACAAAAAAAAAGATTCTGCATAATATGACTACTTTAAGTACATTTTTTAATTCCAAAGGCACACATAAGAGAGCAGAACACTTCTTTCATCCCCCGTGAGGAAGGAGGGCAACATGATATTATTTTCTGTATTCTACCCTTTCAAGCCATCACAATATTGTGTGCTGCCTGATATAGAAGATTTCATTTTCCGTAGCAAATCCCCAGTGTCTATTTCAAGATATGACATTTAGATTGTATGAGCTCACGAACCTTCATACATCAGTCTGACAGAGGCATATATAAAAACACATCTGTTTGTCAAACCTAACAGGACAGTAAATAGCACTATCTGTATCACAAATCGTCAATCCATGCCAAATGGTTCTAAGAACAACTCGAGCAAACAAGAAGTAAAGGGGTTTGTGCCTCAACAGAAATGTTCAGTCATTTTGAAGCCTCTTGCAACTGAAAACATAACTAAGATTACATGCTTTATGAAATAGAGAAACTGTCCTGTGAACCAAATAATCTAGATTTGTTCTCTACGTAAAATTGCTGTTCACATCAAGGAGGTTTTGACTTAAAATCTCATGATAGCCACGTTCATTCTTCTCTTAACATGGATCAGTCGTCCTGTCTCCTTTGCAGAAAAACAGCCCCAAAGCATGATGTTTCCACCCCCATGCTTCACAGTAGATATGGTGTTCTTGTGATGTAACTCAGCATTCGTCTTCCTCCAAATACAACGAGATGAGTTTTTACCAGAAAGTTCTATTTTGGTTTCATCTGACTACATGATATTCTCATAATCCTCTTCTGGATCATCCATATGCTCTCTGGCAAACTTCAGATGGGCCTGGACATGTACTGGCTTAAGCAGGGGGACATGCCTGGCACTGCAGGATTTGAGTCCCTCTCTGTGTAGTGTGTAGCCTTACTTAGGCCCCAGCTCTCTGCAGGTGTAGTTCTGGGATTTTTGTTCACCGTTCTCATGATCATTTTGACCCCATGGGATGAGATCTTGAGTGGAGCCCCAGATCAAGGGAGATTATCAATGGTCTTGTATGTCTTCCATTTTCTTACAATTGCTCCCACAGTTGATTTATTCACACCAACCTGCTTGACTATTGTAGATTCACTCTTCCCAGCCTGGTGCACATCTACAATTTTCTTCCTGGTGTCCTTCGACAGCTCTGTGGTCTTGGCCATGGTTGAGTTTGGACTCTGAATATTTGAGGGTGTGGATAGGTGTCTTTTATACAGATAACGAGTTCAAACAGGTGCCATTAATACAGGTAACAGGTGGAGGACAGAAAACCTTTCTAAAGAAGAAGTTACAGGTCTGTGAGATCCAGAAATCTTGCTTGTTTGTGGGTGACCAAATACTTATTTTCCACCATAATTTACAAATAAATTCTTTAAAAGTCCTACAATGTGATTTCCTGGATTTTTTTTTCTCAGTTTGTCTGTCATAATTGAAGTGTATATGTTGAAAATTACAGACCTCTCATCTGTCTAAGTAGGACAACTTGCACAATCACGGACTGACTAAATACTTTTTTGCCCCACTGTATATCCTGAAAAAACATGCAGTTTTTCTTCATAATAGTTATAGTAACTATTTGTATAGGACTTTCACAGGAATCAAAGCGCTAAACAAGAGCACCACGCTCATAGAATGCAAACATCCACCAATAGTTTCCAATGCCACAAATGTTTCCCGTGGAAAACATTTTCAAAGTAAAATTCCTGTTAGAATTGAATTTTCATAAGCTAAAATATAATACAAAATATAAATCAAAAGGCCTTTTCAATGTTAAAAAAAAATATCCGCTAAATCCTCAATAGGGATCGGATGCGGATCAAACATAGTCTATTCATTGAAAGTACCACAAATGAGAGTGATTAAGGCACTTTTGATTGAGATATAATGCAAAATGTACGAGGTCTGTTAGCACACACAAGGCCAAGGATTGGTCAAATGACCAATCTACCTCTAAGGCCCACAGGAGTGTTGTGAAAGTGTAGTGACACGGACCCACAACAGGGGGCGCAAATGAATAGATAGATGAATAGATGAGCCAAAAAGTAACAATTTAATGTTGTGAAGATGCACAACGAATACACAGACAGTCTCAGAATCTGATAACAGTCAATTCACAAAGGTGACGTGTGGGCAGGCTCGAGGATAGAAGACGTCTGTCCTGAGAAAGGCCGGAACCACACGATTTCCGCCGCCACCGAACCTGGTGAATACTGGAGCCGCCAAGTCCCGAATTCCCAGGTGATCACCGTCCCCGACTGTCGGATCTGGTACTGCTGGCGAAGAACAAAGACAGTCAAGTGTGGGTGTGTGTACACCCCGTAACAACAACGGTGGGAATGCCACCTCCACTTCTAACACACACTCGTGCAGCGTCTGTTTAACCACTTATCTGACGAGACGACGGACGAAACAGTCGTGACCCACGCCAGTCCTCTGGTAAGACAGCTGCAGCACAATCAATCAATATAGGCAGAGAAAGTTACCTTCATAGAAGTACGATATCTCAGCGATGAGGTGGAGATGACGTCTGGGTTTTATGGAGTGCGATGATGAAGAATGAGTGACAGCTGTCAGGAATTAATGAGTGACAGCTGTCACTCCCGGCTGTGTCCGTGGCGGCAGCGCCCTCTCGTGCGTGAAGCCCGCACTTCAGGCAGGGCGCCCTCTGGTGGTGGGCCAGCAGTAACTCCTCTTCTGGCGGCCCACACAACAGGACCCCCCCCCTCAACGGGCGCCTCCCGACCAGGCTTATCGGGGTGTCGACGGTAGAAATCGGCCAGGAGGGCCGGATCCAGGATGAAGCTCCTCTTCACCCAGGAGCGTTCTTCGGGTCCATACCCCTCCCAGTCCACCAAATACTGGAACCCCCGGCCCATTCGACGGACGTCCAGGAGCCGGCGCACTGTCCAAGCCGGCTCCCTGTCAATGATCCGGGCAGGAGGCGGCGCCGGACCGGGAGCACAGAGGGGTGAGGTGTGGTGAGGCTTGATTCTGGACACATGAAAGACTGGGTGGATCCGCAGCGAAGCCGGGAGATGGAGCTTCACTGCGGCAGGACTGAGGATTTTGAGGATCTTGAATGGTCCAATGTATCGGTCCTTCAACTTAGGGGAGTCCACTTGGAGGGGGATGTCCTTCGTGGACAGCCACACCTCCTGCCCGGGCTGGTAAGCAGGGGCCGGGGATCGCCGGCGGTCCGCATGGGTCTTCGCCCTCGTCCGGGCCTTCGCCCTCGTCCGGGCCTTCAACAAGGCAGAACGCCACACCCGACGGCACTTCCGCAGGTGGGCCTGGACCGAGGGCACACCGACCTCTCTCTCCACCACGGGAAACAACGGGGGCTGATACCCCAAACACACCTCAAACGGGGAGAGGCCGGTGGCAGAGGACACCTGGCTGTTATGTGCATACTTGATCCAGGCCAGATGTTCACTCCAGGCCGTCGGGTGTGCGGACGTTACACAGCGCAGGGCTTGCTCCAATTCCTGATTGGCCCGTTCTGCCTGTCCATTGGTCTGCGGGTGATACCCGGACGAGAGGCTCACAGTGGCCCACAGTTCCCCGCAGAAGCTCCTCCAGACGTGTGAGGAGAACTGGGGACCACGATCAGAGACGATGTTGGTGGGTATCCCATGCAGACGGACGATGTGGTGGACCAGGAGGTCTGCTGTCTCCTGGGCTGTTGGGAGCTTCGGGAGGGCCACGAAGTGGGCCGCCTTGGAGAATCGGTCCACTATCGTGAAGATGGTGGTGTTGCCCTGGGACGGCGGGAGGCCCGTGACAAAATCCAGGCCGATATGGGACCAGGGGCGATGAGGCACAGGAAGTGGCTGGAGAAGCCCTTGGGACCTCTTGTAGTCTGCCTTGCCCCTGGCACAGGTGGTGCAGGCCTGGATGTACTCCCGGACGTCGGCCTCCATAGACACCCACCAGAAGCGCTGCCGGACAACTGCCACGGTCCTTCGCACCCCTGGATGACAGGAGAGCTTGGAACCGTGACAGAAGTCCAAGACTGCAGCTCTGGCCTCTGGTGGGACATATAGACGATTCTTCAAACCGGTTCCGGGGTCCGGGCTCTGTGCCAGGGCCTCCCGGACGGTCTTCTCCACATCCCAGGTGAGGGTGGCCACGATAGTGGACTCCGGAATGATGGGCTCCGGTGGATCCGACAGCACCGTTTTGACTTCGTCTTCGTGTACCCGGGACAAGGCATCCGATCTCTGGTTCTTGGTCCCGGGGCGATAGGTGATCCGGAAGTCAAAACGTCCGAAGAACAGTGACCAGCGGGCTTGCCTGGGGTTCAGCTGCTTGGCGGTCCTGATATACTCCAGGTTCCAATGGTCAGTGAAACCCATGAACGGCACAGACGCTCCCTCCAACAGGTGTCTCCACTCCTCAAGAGCCTCTTTCACCGCAAGGAGTTCTCGATTGCCGACGTCATAGTTCCGTTCAGCTGGGGTCAACCTGCGAGAAAAGTAGGCACACGGGTGAAGAACCTTATCGGTCTCTCCGCTCTGGGATAGCACGGCTCCTATCCCTGAGTCAGAGGCGTCCACTTCAACAACAAACTGGCGGCTAGGGTCGGGCTGCACCAAAACTGGCGCAGTAGAGAACCGTCGTTTCAACTCCTTGAACGCGGCTTCGCACCGATCTGACCAGGTGAAGGGGACTTTTGGAGAGGTCAGGGCTGTCAGGGGGCTAACTACCTGACTGTAGCCCTTAATGAACCTCCTATTAGCGAAGCCGAGGAACTGTTGCAGCTTCCTACGGCTTGTTGGTTGGGGCCAATCTCTCACCGCCGCAACCTTGGCCGGATCAGGGGCGACGGAGTTAGAGGAGATGATAAACCCCAGGAAGGACAAAGACGTGCGGTGAAACTCGCACTTCTCGCCCTTCACAAACAGTCGGTTCTCTAATAACCGCTGCAGGACCTGACGTACATGCTGGACATGGGTCTCAGGAGCCGGAGAAAAGATGATCGGTGCAGGAAGTCCCGCAAGACGTCGTTAACCAAGGCTTGGAATGTCGCGGGGGCATTGGTGAGGCCGAACGGCATGACCAGGTACTCAAAGTGACCCAACGGGGTGTTAAATGCCGTCTTCCATTCGTCTCCCTTCCGGATCCGAACCAGGTGATACGCATTTCTAAGATCCAGCTTAGTAAAGATTTTGGCTCCAAGCAGGGGGGTGAACACGGAATCTAACAATGGCAACGGGTATCGGTTGCGAACCGTAATCTAATTCAGCCCCCTGTAATCAATGCATGGACGGAGTCCGCCATCTTTCTTGCCCACAAAAAAGAAACCTGCACCCATCGGGGAGGTGGAGTTCTGGATCAGCCCGGCAGCTAACGAGTCCCAGATGTAGGTCTCCATTGATTCGCGCTCAGGTCGTGAGAGGTTGTACAGCCTGCTGGACTGGAACTCAACGAAATCAAATCAATGGCACAATCATACGGACGGTGCGGGGGAAGGGTGAGTGCCAGATCCTTGCTGAAGACGTCAGCAAGATCGTGGTACTCAACCGGCACCGCCGTCAGATTGGGAGGGGCTTTGACCTCCTCCTTAGCATGCAAACCGGGAGGAACCGAGGATCCTAAACACACCCGATGGCAGGTTTCGCTCCACTGAACCACTACCCCAGACGGCCAATCAATCCGAGGATTGTGTTTCAACATCCAGGGGAAGCCCAAAATCACGCGGGAGGTAGAAGGAGTTACAAAAAACTCAATCTCCTCCCGATGGTTTCCAGACACCACCAGAGTTACTGGTTGTGTCTTGTGTGTGATTAAAGGGAGGAGGGTGCCATCTAGTGCCCGCACCTGCAATGGCGAAGGAAGCGCCACCAGAGGGAGCCCTACCTCCCTTACCCATCTGCTGTCTAGCAGATTCCCTTCTGACCCCATGTCCACCAGTGCTGGGGCTTGAAGGGTTAAATCCCCGCTCAGGATTGTAACTGGGAGTCATGTGGCAATCTGTGTGTGTCCCACGTGAATGTTATGACCCCCCCTTAGCCCAGTCTCTAAGGGCGGTTGTTGTCGTTCTGGCCATTTGGGGCAGTTTCTCTGTATGTGCTCCTTTGAGCTGCAGAGAAAACACTCCCCGCGGACCAGCCTCCTCATTTTGGCCCTGTGCGTTTCCCTAACAACGTCAGCAGGGGGAGCTGTTGCCCCACGGAGCGCTGCGGCTGTGGAGCGTGGGGAGGGCGGCCCCTTTTCGAACCCGGAAGGGAGAGGGACGGCGCGTATCCGGCCACGTCCTTCGCCTCGCTCCCGACGGCGCTCCTCCAACCGATTGTCTAACCGTATAACGAGATCGATAAGCCCATCTAAATCCCGCGGTTCTTCCTTAGCTACCAGATGCTCCTTCAGGACTGATGACAGTCCGTTTATGAAGGCGGCGCGGAGCGCAACGTTATTCCAGCCGGACCTCGCAGCCGTGATGCGGAAGTCGACTGCATATTCAGCTGCGCACCGGCGCCCCTGTCGCATTGACAGCAGCATTGTTGAAGCGGTCTCTCCTCTATTAGGGTGATCAAACACTGTTCTGAACTCCCCCACAAACCCAGTGTATGCTGATAACAACCGTGAGTTCTGTTCCCAGAGCGCCGTAGCCCAGGCGCGTGCCTTACCCCGAAGCAAAGCAATAACATAAGCCACCTTGCTGGCGTCAGACGCGTACATCACGGGTCGTTGTGCAAAGACGAGCGAACACTGCATCAGAAAGTCCACGCACGTCTCCACACAACCCCCGTACGGCTCAGGGGGACTTATGTATGCTTCAGGGGATGGTGGGGGGGTTTGTTGAACGACCAGTGGAATGTTAATACCCAGCACCGGGTCGGCAGGAGGAGGAGCCGCAGCAGCGCTCTGATCACGCGCTTCCACCTGTGCGGTGAGAGCCTCCATCCTGCGATTAAGGATGACGTTTTGCTCGGACATCAATTCCAGCCGAGCGGTAAAGGCGGTGAGGATTTGCTGCAACTCACCGAACACGCCTCCTGCAGACGCCTGTGCACCCTGCTCTTCCATTGGCTGTCCAACAGGTGGGTGACGCCCCTCGGGATCCATGACGCTGGCCGAGATATCCTGTTGTGAAAGTGTTGTGACACAGACCCACAACAGGGGGCGCAAATGAACGGTCAATAGATGAGCCAAAAAGTAACAATTTAATGTTGTGAAGATGCACAACGAATACACAGACAGTCTCAGAATCTGATAACAGTCAATTCACAAAGGTGACGTGTGGGCAGGCTCGAGGATAGAAGACGTCTGTCCTGAGAAGAGCCGGAACCACACGATTTCCGCCGCCACCGAACCTGGTGAATACTGGAGCCGCCAAGTCCCGAATTCCCAGGTGATCACCGTCCCCGACTGTCGGATCTGGTACTGCTGGCGAAGAACAAAGACAGTCAAGTGTGGGTGTGTGTACACCCCGTAACAACAACGGTGGGAATGCCACCTCCACCTCTAACACACACTTGTGCAGCGTCTGTTTAACCACTTATCTGACGAGACGAAGGACGAAACAGTCGTGACCCACGCCGGTCCTCTGGTAAGACAGCTGCAGCACAATCAATCAATATAGGCAGAGAAAGTTACCTTCATAGAAGTACGATATCTCGGCGATGAGGTGGAGATGACGTCTGGGTTTTATGGAGTGCGATGATGAAGAATGAGTGACAGCTGTCAGGAATTAATGAGTGACAGCTGTCACTCCCGGCTGTGTCCGTGGCGGCAGCGCCCTCTCGTGCCTGAAGCCCGCACTTTAGGCAGGGCGCCCTCTGGTGGTGGGCCAGCAGTACCTCCTCTTCTGGCGGCCCACACAACAAGGAGAGTCAAATGACCCCAAGATCCCCTGTGGAGAGCTACTTCTGTTATGTAAACAAGGAAGTCTCAGAACACCTCAGGAGAGGGGCTGACTTGGCTAGCCACATTCTTGTGTTTGCATATTTGCTGTCTGTGTGCCTGCTTAGCTGAAAGGGCTTCTGAAATGTACCAAAAAAAAAAAACACCAAAAGAAAACTTTGTTTTCTGGATTTTATTGAAATGTACCAGAAAACCAAAATATATACAATAGGTACAGGTTACAGTCACTCACAATGACTAACAGTCCCCACACTGCCATGGAAGGTCTTTTCTGCATTTGCCACAAGTATACCTGTCGCATTTCAATACAGTTCAGAAAACAAAATTTCATCTCTCCCCCAGGGTAAAGTTATTTATCCACCTAAGCACAAATCAGCAGCCCTTTCAGCTAAGCAGGCACACAGACAGCAAATATGCAAACACAAGAATGTGGCTAGCCAAGTCTGGGCGTCTGAGTGAGGTGTTCTGAGATTTCCTTGTTTACATAACAGAAGTACAAAACAGTACATAACAGAAGTAGCTCTCCATGGGGGATCTTGGGGTCATTTGACTAAAAGCTTGGACCTCCCAGTGTTAGAAAACTATCCGACCTTTATTTTTTTTTGCAAAAACCATATGGATTTGAATCACGTGTGATTGCATTAGCCAAGCTTGAACCTTCGTGCGCATACATGAGTTTTTTCACGCCTGTCGGTTGCGTCATTCGCCTGTGAGCAGGCTTTGTGTGAGCAGTGGTCCACCCCCCTCGTTGGATTTTTATTGCGAGTAAAATGTCTGAACGATTTGGAGCTTTGCTGCATCAAATTTTTCCAGAAACTGTGAGAGACCTCCAGGTGGACACCATTTGGAAAATTCAGATGGCTTTCAGGGACGATTTTATGGGTATCACACAGATTAAGGAGTGTTACAGCCGGTTTAAAGACCGCCCACAGCAGCTGAGAGCGCACTGCGCTCTGAGCGATGATCGACAGGCTGAAACGACCAGATCATTTCCAAAGTGAAGGCTGTGTTGATCCAGGACGTCATCTGACTACCACAGAAATGGCAGAAGACGTGGACATCAGCACTTTTTTGGCACATTCCACTGTTACAGGAGTTTTTGTCATGGAAAGAGGAGCGAAGGAATGTGCCACAGAGCCGCAAATGGCGCGGGACAAAAGCACCTCCGTGTTGGTCTCACAGGATGGCTTTCAGACAGCTTTCGGTGGCTTTTCAGTCGTGTGACTATCCGAGAAATTGTGGATGAGCTGAACATGCCAGAACATGTCCTGTGAGGCTTCATCACGGTGTTGCTTTGCGCCATGCAGCTCCGTCCCGATGCGCGAATTCCTCCGCACGTCTGTCTCAATGTGCCAAAAAAGTGCTGATGTCCACATCTTCTGCAATTTCTCTGGTAGTCAGACGACGTCCCAGATCAACGTTCGGCGTTCAGTTTGGAAATGAACGGCACATTCCACTGTTACAGGAGTTTTTGTCATGGAAAGAGGAGCGTTCAAGGTTCAAGCTTGGCTGATGCAATCACACGTGATTCAAATCCATATGGTTTTTGCAAAAAATAAAAAGGTCGGATAGTTTTCTAACAGACCTCGTACACCACATGGGGTTTTCAATGTTAAATTCAAATGTATACAGAATCTACAATCCGGATCAGATCCAGATCAAGGTTTGTCAGGCAATCGTGAGTGCTAATCTGTACCTCACTTTCAAAAAATGGGAGTGATTGGGTCATGTTTGAATAATATATAATGTAAAATATACATTAAATGGTGTTTTCAATGTTAAATTTAAATGGCCACAAAATCTGTATTCTGGATCAGATCTGGATCAAACCTTGTGATTTGATAAAGGATATCATCCTACATAAAATATGAATGAAATTTGATCTTTTTTGACAGAGTTATGAATTTCAGAAAATTTGTTCACTGTTAAAGATAGGGATTTTTCCAAGATTTTTCCTGACTTTGACCTTTGACCATAAAAATTGAATCAGTTCTTGCCTATCGGGATCTGAATCGTCTCTAAAAATGTCATAACAATATTTGAAAAATTGTGGGTTACAGGCTGTTCACAGACAAACAAACAAAAACATAAACTCTGCCCAACTTTGTTGGCAGAGGTAATAATATACAAACAATGAATGCTTATGAGTTCAATTGTATGAATATTTCACGAGGTGAAAGTTTTTTCACCAAATGAGATATTCATTCCATTAAAGGATGAAAAAACTTTCATTATTTGTGTTATATAACAGTCAAAATAGATCCTTGTAATTTGATATTGTATTAATTTGTAAACAACAGAAAAGGGACTTACATTTTGGTGTTCCTCACTGGTGGCTACTGGACGTGCAGGTGTGTGAATGTCAAGCTCACCCACGTGTGAGCTTGACATTCAGATAACCAGCTGAGTGTACACATGATCTGATGGCCCATTTCACATGGGACAGCCTGTTGAGGTGCGCGATGAGCAGCCGCAGCAGCCTATCACAAAGGCGATATATGTTTTATGTATTTCCACATGAGGACAGCAGGTGCACACACAAGCACATCACAGTGGAGAGTTGTAAGGTCATGTCCTTCAAAACACGGTAGGTGTTCTCCAGCTGTGATGTCCAGGTCCAGAGATCTCAACAGCAGCGGCTGTTTGCGGCCACGCCCACCTGTCCATTCAGCCCACAGAGCAAAGTGTCACTCTCTGTTATGTGATCATTCATTGTGATGTTATGTAATTGTGTATGTAGTCATATGTAGTTATTGTAGTAATTATTTATATACCTGTTCTGGCTGTGGTCTCTGAGTTTAATGTAACACGTCGTGTGGACTGAGCCGTCATGTCCAGCTGTCAGTGTGTGGCTGGGCAGTGATCAGCTGTGAGTCGCCTCACTGTGCTGTGTGCATTCAGACATGGCTGGCCGGTCCCCATGTGATCATGTCTGTACATACATATCAGCATTTCATGCAAGTGTGCCTTCCCCCTGCATGCCACATGTGTTGAGGGGGGCACAACAGACACACACGTCCTATGTGTTGTGGTGGGGGAGTGGGGGGAGCGCGACATGCACACACGTGTGATACACATGCATGCCACATTTGTTGAGGGGGAAGCCGACACTCTGGCACGCCACATGTGTGTTGCTTGGCAATGCCACACTCTGGGGTGCTTAGATAAATTTCACAGCCAGCTTGAATTGGTCACTTGCTCACTATTTTCGTGCTGGCTGCGCGAATGGCCCTGCATTTCCTAAGTGCTCCGGGAGTGGTATTAGTTGTTTGTGTGTGGCACCTGGAATTTGGCCAACACCTGCCGATAGAGGGGTTGAATGAGCACTCACGAGGCCTATTTGAAAGACTCTCTCTGTCTTTTGGCCGCTGGTGTGCGCAAATGGTTGTGGCGACAGGTGTATGAGGTGTTAGAGGCGGCTCCAATTTTTCTCGAAAGACATGCGATTCTTCCTTCGTGCACCATTTGGCCTCATTCATGCTATGTGTGAAGGGGCCCCTAAACAGCATCGGAAAAACACACAGATTGAAAGCTTACCAGCTAACGACTGGACCATCTGTTAGCAAGTTCTTCATGGAGGTGAAGAAAGCAAACGGGTCTGACTACGAGCCCAAATCTGTCAGTAGCTTTCATATTTGGGCAATAAAGGTCACATGTTTATATATATAATAGACATATAATAAAGGAAGTATTAACCTCTCTTGCTCAGTGTGTAAGGGAATATCATGGCACATCAAAAGCATATCATTGTGAAGGAAAACAAAATTTTTTCCAAGATTGTTTGTGACTTTGACCTTGAAAATTGAATCAGTTCTTCCCTATCAGGATATGAATCCTCTGTCAAAATTTCATAACGATATATGAAAAATTGTGGGTTCCAGGCTGTTCACAAACAAACAAATGGGGGCGAAAACAGAATCTCCACCCATCTTCATTGGCGGAGGTGATCAGAGTGCATGTGACACTCCAGCAGAGTAAAGCATCACCTTTCTGTGCATGTGGATGAAGAAGTTCCTATCAAACCCGCTTTTGCTTCTGTTTCAGTTCAGGAGCCGCCAGCCGGCATCCATGGAACCCATCGTGCACCCACGTTTCTATATCCCAGATTACAATATGATGGACGTGTTCTTTTGCAATCCAAACTGTTCTACTGATGTCTTTCTGCTTGACACAGCGACTGCACAAGTCAGCTCATTCACCTGCACCTGATGCTGTGCATCTGTGGCTGTACTGGGACGCCCACTGCAGCACTGCTCGTGCAGACTCACCATTGCTGGATTTTCACCCTTCAAACTCCTTGTCCACCTCTTGACTGTGCTGATATCCTCACAGGTGTCCCCACACAGTAAAATCACCGGTGTTAAATTAACACTGACAGTGAACATATGGTCCCACTCTGACCAGAGTAGGATCACTGGATCATTTGTACACTGGCAGTGTTAATTTAACACTATCAAGTGTTAGTTTTACACCGGTGATTTTACTGTGCACAGACAACACCGATTCACTGATGGACGTCCACAGATGCACAAAACCCTCCACTATGAGGAATTCAGTAATAGCACATTGTTTCAAATGCATATCCATGTACATTGACATTTTTTTACCAACACACACACACCCGCCTCCCTGACCTATAGGGAGCCTCCATGATTGGGTTCATTCCTATGTAGATATGAAGGCTCAAGATAACACATGGATTAATTGGTGCAGCTAATTAAGAATGCTATATTATAGTGTGTTTTATTATTTGTGTGTTTTGCTTTTTCTGTGAATAGTGCCTCTTATCAGATGGTGTAGCCAACCTCCAACAGTTCTAACATTTTTCTGAGGTCAGCCCTGAGCAGTTTATTTATTCTCATGGCATCTCTTGAAATGTATGAAATGTGCATTACATGTTGCCAAAATGCTCCAGGATCTGATTTTGTACAAATTTTTTGCAACTCAGATTGAAAGTGAAAATAAAGGAGCTAACAGTTTTCGCCATTCTAACTAGAAACTATCAAATCTGTGTCATGTTGTATATGGAGACAAAATAACCACATAAAATGTTTCACTTGTACTATGAATGTCCCAGGCAATATATGATTTATTATCAGCATTTCAGGTTACGTGCCACATTTTTAGGCTGAAATCCCCAAGAAGGTGACGGAGCCTGACGGTATTCCAGGGAAGGTGCTCCGGGTCTGTGCAGATCAGTTGGCAGAGGTATTTTGTGACATCTGTAACCTCTGCTTGTCTTCTTGCATCATTCCTCCTTGCTTTAAATCTGCTGACATAATTCCTGTTCCAAAGAAAGTATCCATTGACAGGTTAAATGACTACAGACTTGTTGCTCTCACTCATATAGTGATGAGGTGCTTTGAGAGACTTGCGCTGAAACATCTTAAAGGCTCTCTTCCTCCTGAGCTCGACCAACACCAGTTTGCATACAAAGCCAATAGGTCGACAGCAGATGAAGAAGATCATTGCACTTTATGCAACTCTGAGTCACCTAGAACAACCAGGCTCATATGTAAGTTTGCTCTTTTTGGACTTTAGTTCCACTTTCAATTGTATCATCCCCAGCCGCCTGCTCTCTAAGCTACAGGAAATGGGGGTTGACCACAGAATATGGGTGGGGGACTTTCTTACCAACCGGTTGCAGTCAGTGAGGGTGGGGTCTTATCACTCCCCAGTTTTAAAGCTGAACACAGGGGCCCCCCAAGGATGTGTGTTAAGCACCTTACTTTACACCTTATACACTTATGAGTGCAGGCCCACCCATCCAAACAATAACATCATCATCAAATTTGCAGATGACACTACTGTGGTTGGCCTAATACAGCATGGTAATGAGACCGCTTACAGGGAGGATGTCTCTAAACTCATTGAGTGGTGCGTACTGAACAACTTGGCACTAAACTCCTCCAAAACTAAGGAATTAGTTCTGGACTTTAGGAAGAGGCGGGATGGTGATCCACCCCCCCACTGTATATACTGGGGGGGCATGGTGGAGGGACTGTGTCACTTTAAATTTTTCGGCACTTTAATTTCACAGGACCTGACACGGACATTGAACATCACGTCCCTAGTCATAAAAGCACAGCAGCAACTGTACTTTTTAAGAACCCTGAGGAGATCCAATCTGCCCCAGCCATTGCTTCTGTCCTTTTACAAATACTCCATTGAGAACATTTTGACTCATGACATGTTGGTGTGGTTTAGCAGCTGCACTGTGTTGGACAAGAAGGCGCTGGACAGAGCAGTTAAGTCTGCTCAAAATAATATTAAGTGTGACCTCCCACCTCTCATCAATATTTACAAAACAAGATCCTTGTGTCGGGCAAGAGGGATAATATAGGATCCATCTCATCCGGCTCATTCATTGTTCACCCTTATGCACTCTGGGATGCACTATAGGGCTTTAAAGTGGCACACAACCAGACTGATGAACAGGTTTTTTTTTCCACTTGGGAAATAAGAGCCCTTAATTCATTGTAGTCCATGTCTATTGTGTGTGTGTGTGCGCGCGCGCAATATTTAATGTCTTAATTTGTTACTCTTAAATGGGTGAGTGTTATTTCTGCCATCGTGGAGTTGCTTTTAAATTTTGTTGCACACATGCAATGACAATAAAGATTTTCCTGATTCTGATTCTAAAGTTAATTTGTTCACAAACATTTAAAAAATTAACTTCTGACCTAGTAGTGGGCAGTATGGTCAAAAATGCCATAAGCACCTGGTAGTATATGGGCATTTCTTTTATTCGCCCATGGGGGCAGCATCACATACAGTAGCAGAAAGTGCAGTACAGAAGAAGCCCAGAAGAAGGTTGGGCTTTTCAGCCTGTTAGCATAGCACAAAAGTCCATGTGATGAAATTTAACCATGAAAAGATCAGTTTTCTTCTTTATTTTGTTACAATTCAAGTCCGTTGTGCAGGAGAGGCGATGCGCTGTTATGAAGCAGTGTGTCGAAAAGCCTTTGCATTGTCATAACCCTCTTACTTACATCAACGAGACGTGACACACACGTGCAGGCGTTTAAATTGATTAACAAATGATGAACAGAACGGAAACCTCAAACTGGAACAGTTAAGGCAGTGTACTGCCCACAACTATTATGACCCCAAAATCAACAGCGTTCCTGATATATTTACCAAGAGTCCAAACAATCATATATGTACAGCAGAAATGATCATGCTCACAAGTAATGAAAAAAAAAAAAACAGTTCCAGTGATCTTGACCTTATCACACTAAAATCAATCAGGTTGTTGGGGTCAGGTTACCAGACATACATAGTGACTTTGGTACCAGTCTATAGACTGGTACAAAATACCTTATTACTACCTTATTACTATAATACCTTATTACTATAGTACCTAATAAGGTATTATAGTACCTAAGTACTACAGTACACAGGTATATTTTAGTTTAAGAAAAGCTTGCTGTGACTTTAACCTTTGACTTTGTTACCCTAAAATCAATGCTACCCGAGCCCAAATCTGTCATGGCAGCTATGTGTTCATCCAATCACCCAATTTTATGTTTTTCATTTCATAGCATAGCAAGTGAATGAAGACAGTAAGGGCTAAGGCAATCTGAACTTTGACCCCAAATGACCTTGACTTTCACCTCAATGATTGACATTTGGCAAATCTACTCTTGCCTGGGCAATTCCAGAACCCACCTAAATGTTTGGCGTTTATCCCCAATGACTGTGACCACAATGACAGACCTTTGGTAAATTTAATGTCACCTGGTCAATAGGGCAGCACAGTCTCATTTGAACCCTGCGTAATATCGCTGGATTTAACCACTTATGGGGACAGTCTCACCCATTGCGCAATATATACACAGCATACAGTCACGTGGAAAAATGGTGTACTGTTTTGCTTTCGGCTGCAATCACCAAAGCAGTTGCGAAAACTGCTGTTTTTTTTTTCGGTTCCCAGTGGAGAGAGAAGATGAGGCAAATGGGAGACGTTGTGTCGGTAAGTGTTAACCTACACAGCTAACCAGATAGCTACATTCTCTCTCCTGCAAAACCGCCTTGACACATTTGAGCTCCGGATCATAAACACTGTCCACTTTCCACCGCATTGTCACTTTTTCTTTGTATTTTCACTTTGCTTGCATGTAATTTGCCCAAAATCCCCGGAAGTAGAGAAATTATGTCATATGCGTCATATCTTACCCCTTTAGCATCTGCTCTCAAACGAGACTGCACTGCCCAATTCCAGAACACACCAACATACGTGTGCCATGTTTGGTGTACGCTGGACAGGAAGGGAAAAAAATAAATAAACAATTAAAATCTTGATCTCTGACTTCAGTCCACCTTTGTGAAAGCAAACTCTATAGTGGCAATTCCAGACTAGACGTTTGGTGGAAATCATGCCAAGGACTTAGGATGCATCAAGTGCTCACCACAAACATAAAAATAACAGGAGTTTCCTTCTTAGATGGCTTTTGATATCACAGTCAGTTGTCATCACCATCTAAGAGTCCATTGCATGAGAGTCTTCCTTTTTCCTCCAGAATCCCTCCAAAGAAAAATAATATAAAAGTGGATCCAGGCAGCAGTTCACACTAGCCAGACATATTAGTGGTTTAAGAGCAGGTGTCCAGTTTTTAATCAAAATAGATAATGTCATGGGCAAGAAGAAGATAGTAAACATCATCAGGTTCAAGGAGAAAATCACCATGATGTTCACCTTGTTAATGCCCCTCGCAGGGCTGTCCAGGTGCCTGTGTATAGTCCAAGACACCAATGCGGTGGATACAATGTTGATGGCGAGCAGAATCAACACTAACACAGGCTGGAAATAAGGTATCGCCTCTTTCCAGTTTTGGCGAGGAAAACCAAAACATGCCACATCACTGCTGTTTTTCAAACCTCTCCATAACTCCACAGACTCAGGGATGTTCATCACCAGAAGGAAGAGCCAAACAACCACAACAGACTTCCAGGCGATGGAAGCAGTTCGCAGGTGGCGTGACCTGAGAGGATAAACCACAGCCAGCAGCCGGTCCATGCTGATCATGGTAATGAAGATGGAGCTGGAGCGGATGTTGTTGCGAAATAACATCACCGTGCTGATACACGCCGATACGCTGAAAGGCCAGGTGCCCGTGGCGTAAAAGTAGGTCCTCATGGGGAGCGAGATGATCAGCAGCAGGTCGGACAACGCCAGGTTGACCAGGAAGACGACATTGGAGGATTTGAGGCTGTGGCGACAGAGTAAAGTGCACAGCGACACAGTGTTGAGAGGCAGACCCACCACCATAATGCAGCTGAACACCACGGTGTAAACCAGGTTGCTTTTCCCCAAAGCGGTCTCATTTTCTCTCCAAGTTATGTTGGACATGTTCTGCTCCGGACAAGAAAATCTGAACTTATGCGGGTGCCTGTGAGTACAACAGTCAGAAACCACATTTGAAAGTCGTCATGGAGAAGTGGGGCAGGAAATGATGTAGTCATGCTGTGGTGTTCAACAGATCAAAGATATAAGGAGCAAATTGGAGATCAGGCCAAGAAATGTCTTAAGAGGACCTTTTCAAACAACCCTGAAACAGTATTATATTATCTTAATAGTTATCCTTATGAACACAGTGTATAATATGATCTGTATATGAGGTCTTCTAATTAAACACTGCAAACATCACTGATTACTGGCTGTGCAAGAAGCGCAAATACAGGTGATTATATGACTGCTAACATACTGCAGTGCCCACATAATTATCGTGATAAGCACCTCCACCAACAATGGTTTCACACACATCAGTTTGACAGAATGTATTTTATTATGAAAGGCATCAGAGTGCTGATACATACCCTGCACGGTCTACACATCACAGTATAAATGTTCAAGTGCAAATGTCTGTAATTGTATTTTTGACTTCATCATATGACTTCTATGTGCCTTTATTTTGAAGTCATTCATACCAATCAATCAATCATAAACATTTTTGCTGATCAGTATATGCTTGAGATCATCCATCTTGGCTTCTTGAGATATTTTTAAAAAGGCTTTGTCAGACTATGTTTTTCCTGACCTTGACTTTTGAGCTCTGACCAAGTTATTCAAAAATCATATATATATATATATATATATATATATATATATATATATATATATATATATATATCGGTTGTCCCTTGTTTTAATATTAATCACGCCTGTAACAAACCCTCATTGGCTCTGTTAAATTGTTGGCAGCGGTGGGATTTCTCGAGCAGGTCATTACACGTTTCTGTTAGGGATGTGAATCTTACAACAACTCACGATTCAATTCGATTCCGATTCTTGGGGTGACGATTCGATTCAGAATCGATTTTCGATTGAAAGAGCTCTGAGAAATAGTTATATTACTTAAAAAATGTTTATGTTTAAGAAAATGCAGCTTTACAAGGTTAATCAAGTGATTCTAAAGATGTAAATTTACCTATCTGCTTTGCTCATTCAGAATTGGCTGACAGTTTAACAAAGCGCTGGTCAGTAGTCAGCAGAATCCGCTGCTCCGCTTCTTTTAGCTCCGGGTAATGGCATAGCATGTGGGCTTTCGGATTTGAAGTGTTTCCGAAGTACTTGACTTTCATTTTGCAGATTTTGCACACTGCATAAGTCATGTCAAGCTCCTTCTTACGCAGCAAATAATAAAATCCAAAATGCATCCAAACGTTTGCCTTCAGCAAAGACGGTGCTGGCTGAATTAGCTCTTTGTCCGCCATGCTAAGCTGCAGCTCACAAATGTTTGAAGCATGCCAGATCCTCCCCTCGCGGGGATGCTGTAGTATGGAGGCCGTTGCCTGACAAACAGTACACGCAGCGAGTAAGTAATTAAATGTTTAAAAAATGCTTTTTAAAAATTGATTCTTGGACATTTTGGATCGATTCAGAATCTTAATAAATAAGAATCACAATTCGGACGTGAATCAATTATTTCCGGCACACCTAGTTTCTGTGTATGTACCCAACTGTTATTTCGCTCTGTTGCCGTGCTAGCTTAGCTGCCCCAGTATAGCTAACCTGCTACCTAGTGCGGTACTTCAAAGACTGTTACAGACATGGGGTGTGGAAATGAAGACCCACTGAAACCCTACTTGGGCTGGACCGCCAAGAACTTAGCAGAGAGATTAGGGTTGACCTGCCCGCTTCTTTTGCTGGTGATGGGAGCCGCGGCTGGGTAAGGCAGCCGAAGGTTGCCGTCAGCATAACATCAGATGGCAGTGATAAAATGGCGCAAATTCTTCCTACTCACCTAGCCAGTCAGCTTTTCTGCCTTTCCAATGAAGTTAAAAGGGATTATACTGTTTTATATATGAGGGTAGGCTGAAAAGTTCAGATGCAGTTAATGCACTATGATGCAGTTAATGCAATAACTGTATTATAGTGAGCCTTAG